>NW_028270179.1:19602093-20802093 GCF_037043375.1 Chiloscyllium plagiosum | reverse complement strand
TGGTTGGAGTGCCAGGCCTCTAGGATTCCTCTGGAATGTCTATGCTGAGCCTGCCCCAGGATAGACGTGGGGTGTTTCTTTTCATCCGTGTGCAGGGCTACGAGGGAGAGAGGGTCGTGTTTTTTTTATGTCTACTGGTGTTCCTGTATCCTGGTGGCTAACTTTCTTCCTTTTTGTCCTACGTAGTGTTTGTGGCAGTCCTTGCATGGCAGTTTGTAGACGATATTCGTTTTGTTCATGGGTTGTACTGGGTCTATTAAGTTTGAAAGTTTTTCTTTGAGAGTGTGGGTGGGTTTGTGCGCTAAGCGGATTCCGAGGGGTCTTAGTAGTCTGGCTGTCATTTCTGAAACTTATTTGATATATGGTAAGGTGGTTAGGGTTTCTGGCTGTGTTTGGTCTGCTTGTCGTGGTTTGTTATGGAGGAATCTGCGGACTGTATTTTTTAAGTATCCATTCCCCTCGAAAAAAAAGATCAAATGGCCAAAATTTGCTATCTTCCAGTCTTCTGACACTACTCCTTTAGCCAATCACAATAGAAGGATCATCAAAGCCAAAGGCACTGCATTCTCCTCCCTGGCTGCCCAGATAATCCTAGGATAAATCCCATCCAGTCCAGTATATTTTCAAACATTCTAGAATTGCTAAAACCGTCTCCTTGTGAACCTCAATCCCGCCGAGTCCAGTCGCATGTATTCAGTATTCTGCTTGCCAACATTGTCTTTTCTGAGTGTGAATACTGCCAAAAAAAAGTGAATTTCGCGCTTACCCATCCCCTCGTACGCAACTGACAACTTCCCAGGATGGCCCTTGATTCGATCTCATCTTAAGAAAGTCATTCTTTGATCCCTGATATATTCGTAGAAAGCCTTCGGGTTTTCCTTGATGCTTTCTGAAAACTACTGCTCATGTCCACTCGTGGCTCTTCTCAGCTCTTTCTTTGGATCTTTCCGGCTCACTTCTAAGTCGCAAAGCACCTTATCTTAGCCTTCCCTTCTCATTCCAATCTAAGTCTTTTCTGTCTCTTGACAAGAGATTCAACTACTCCCTCGCTCAACTACTTCCTCCCTGCCGGAACAGTACATACTTATCAAGGATACCAAGTAGCTGTTCCGATTAAGTCCCAGAATTCAATATGTACCCATCCCATGCAATTTCTGTCCCAATCGTATGCGTTCGAATTCTTGCCTTATCGGATTGTAATTGTCTTGCCCCGAACTATAACTTTTAACCTGCAGTATAACAATCACGTTACATGGCTAAAGTAAACTTAGCGATTTGTAGTTACGATCACCAACGTCCCCTTTTTCTTCTGAGCAATATGGACTCAGCGCCAGACACCGATACCCCATGGATTATTTCTGGTAAGTCGACCTCACAACAGTATCCATAAAGGTATACATGTTGTTGAGTGCAACGGCCACAGGGGATCCCTGCACTGACTGCAAGTTCCCTTTCCGTCACCTGAATGTGACCCTTCCGCCTGTTTCTTTTACATGAGGTGTGATTACCTCCCTGTAATTTCTCTCAACAACCCTCCTCCCTCTCCGCAATGATCCAATGTTCATCCAGCTCCAGCTCCAGTTCCTTAATGCGGTTTTCAAGGTCCTGGAATTGAGTGCACTTTCTGCTGATGAAGTTAGCAAGAATTGGAGCGGGTCTCCCTTGCCCCAACATTCTGCAGGAGGGAACAATCAATTGCCATCGCCTTCATTCCCACATTTCCAAATTTCTAGACATCTCAAAAATAAAGAATAATACAAAATCAATTACCTTACCAAATATGTTATCTCACTTACTCAGCCGTCTCCAGCTCAGTGCGTGCTCCGCTTATTCACGAGAAAAGTTTTTACATCAGTGATTTAGCTCCCCTGCAGCTCGGTCGTCGTTGTTCCCACTTTTCCAGCTACTGAAAACAAAATAGAGCGCCTGGGCGTTCGAAGCAAGTTCTTAAATCAATGATTCACCTCGCCGGCAGCCCCGTGGTCGTCTTTCCGGCTACTCCTTCTGCTGAATATAAAATCTCAGGAAGACATTCATACTATCAATTTTATAAACCGGTAAGACATGACCGGATTAAGCCAAATTGGAGCAGCCTATTTAAAGCTTGTGCCCGTCACGTGGAAATTGAAAGGAAATATAAAGATTACGGAGAGGGAAGAACTTACGAGGATCATCTTCACTGGGGAATTAAATGTAGTGTACAAACGATCAGTATTTTAAGAAAAAAAATGTTTATTTCATTATCAAGGAATGCATTAACGGGCATTTGCATCGTCAAACAACAAATCATCAGATTCTGACAAACGGCGTGGATAATGGAGATCTTGGAGTTGTAAAATATCTGGATTTACAGAAGGAATGTAATAAAATGCCGCAAGAAAAGACCGATACGTCAGATAAGGGCATGTGGCTTTGGAAGCAATTCATTGGCTTTGTCCAGTTTTGGGGAAACAAACAATAATGCATCGACTGAATAGTTAAAAAAAAAGCTGAAAATGAGTTGCTGGAAAAGCGCAGTAGCATCCAAGGAGCAGGAGAATCAACGTTTCGGGCATAAATCCTTCGTCAGGAAAACTAGTTAAAAAAAACCCATCAACAGGTTATGGCCCAGCAAATTTATTCGGAAGTATTTGCTTTCTGAGCGCTATTCCCTCTTCAGGTGTTTGTGGGGAATTATATTGTAAGACACATAATTTATAGCAGAAGTCTGCAGTGGGATGTAACTGATTTTATATTTTGAAAAATACACGGTTTGTTTGTTAAGTCTACCATCTTTTATAATGACCATGTTGGTTTAAGGTCTTTCATATGTAAATCAAAAGACATTTTTATTTAACGTTAGATTCTCACGTGCACTTTAACAATTGGTGTCATGTCAGCCCAGGTAAGGTATTGAAGGCGTTAACTCCTCCTAACGCTTACAATGTCATAATTATCAGACTGATTTAATCCAGAAAATGGATTTACAGAATCTTGCATTGATTCCTTCAGTTTTTCAGCGAAGTTAAAAATAATTCTGCAAGTTCTCCGAAAGCTACTGCTTCAAAATAAACCTGTAGTGCTCTAACTAATGTGTGTTTTTTTAAAGTTTGCACAACCCAGTCCAACACCAACGTCTCCAAATCATGACTACCCTAGACAGAATAGATTAGTCATTTCGTGGTGGGCAATATTTGGGGTGGTATAAATGTCGGTCCTTAGGCCCCAACTGTTTAAAATCTGTATTATAACTTTGATTACGGTTTACGAAATACCATACCTTCATTTTCACTTGCACGTAACATCGGTGTAAAAGTGCATTGCAGATAATATGTCAGAAATTTAAAACGAAAGTTTTATAAATGGATATTGTAAATGGACCAATAATTAGCAGATAAGTTTAAAACTATGTTTTCTATTTTGGTCAGAGGCATATAAAGATATCTTATTTTCTAAAATTGCTTAAGTGCAGACTATATGCGTCAACTCCTACATATCACAGAAAGCTCACATGCAGTCCAGCAGGTAAAGAGAAAGGCAAATGCAATTTAAGAGTTTATATCTAACGGAATAGAGTGTAAACGTAAGAGAGTGTTGCTGCAACTGTGCAAGACATTCGTGAGACGGCACATGTACACTATATGCAGTTCTGGAACCCTGACGTGAGGAGGAATTTGACTGCGTCAGACACAGTTCAGAAGCAACCAGATTGCTTCCAAAGATGAAGAGATTGTCGTATGAAGAGATATTAAGCATTTCAGGCCAACATTCTCTGGAATTTAGAAGAATTAGAGGGGATCTCAATAAAGGATGTAAGATGCCAAAGGTGATTGAAAATGTAGATGTGGAGTGGAAATTCCGTTGCGTGAGGCAATCGAGAACAAGAGGTCATAATTTTAGGATAACGTAGAGCAGTTTTAATACAGGTATAAAGATATCTTAATTCTCTAAAAGAGCTGTGTATCTGTGCAAACGTCCAGAGTGCAGTGGGTTCTGGGACATTGAGTAATTGAAGGGTGATGGAGAGCGAGCAGGGAAATGGAAATAAGGCCGGAATGACATCAGACGTGATCATATTCAATGCTGCAGCAGGCTTGAAGAGGACTATTTGCCGACTGAAGTTCCTCGTTCTTATTCAGCCCTTGGAGTGTGCTGTACATGATTAGAACATAGAATAGTAGAGTTCAGTACAAGCCCTTCACCCCTCGATGTTGTGCCGATATTTTATCCTACTGTACACCAGCTTCATTGTACTTTCTTCCATGTGCGTTCCACGAGTCGCTATGAAGTCCCCAATGTATTTGGCTCCATAGCCACCGCTGGCAGTGCATTCCACGGACCCGCCACTCTCTGTGTAAACAACCGAACTCTGACATCTCCCTTAAATCTTCTTCCAATCACATTAAAATTATATCCCCTTGCAATTGCCATTTCCACGCTGGGAAGAAGTCTTTCGCTATCTAGTCTGAAAATGGAGCGGCGCTCCGAAAGCTAGTGTTTCCAATTACACCTGTTTGCCTATAACCTTCTGTTGCGTGATTTTAACTTTGTACTCCCCAGTCCAACACCAACATCTCCAAATCGTAGTCCATCTATGCCTCTCATCATTTTGGCTATCTCGGTAACGTCACAATTCATTCTTCTTCGCTCCAATGAGAAAAGTCGTAATTTGCCCAACCTTACTTCATAAGACATGCCCTCCAGTCCAGCCGCTATCCTGGTAAATCCGCTCTGCACCCATTCTAAAACGTACACATACTTCGTGTAATGAGTCCAATGAAACTGCAGACAATACACCAAGTGCAGTCGAAGCAGAGTTCTATAGAACTCTAAAGTAGCATAGCAGTTCTTTAACCTATTATCCCAGGAAATGAATGCCAAGATACAAAACGAAATAATAACAACTTATTAACTGGGATAATAAATTTGAGGAATGGATGGATATGAACCCTAAGATCTCCCTATTCATCCAGACTGTCACAAAGTTGGACACGTTTACTGAAAGCTGTGTCGTTTGTCAAGGATATTGCGTTGATGTTTTTAATCAGAGGTTTCGTAAACATCTCCCGGTTCAGATTTATCTGGCTTGGTACAGATATTGAAGGGTATTGAGAGACATTCCTTTCTATGTAAACAAAGAAGGCATAAGACCAAAGTGGTCATGTTTTAGAAGTGACCTCTAAAATGAAAGGCGATTCATCAACTTCCTAACTGAGCAGTTCGGTCCAGAACTAGTTAGGAGTTCAGCTGTGCAGACAGGCTCTCTCTCTCTCTCCTTCGACACTTCTAACTTCAAACTGTTAGCATTTGTTCCATTTAAACAGATTTTTATGGGGTTTGCTTATTGGGACTATTGCATATATTTGGAACAGCATAATTAAGTCTTGTTTGGATAGGCTGACTTCCGTCAGTGATCGTTGTTCTCTACCTTCTGCTTCATTGTGTAATTTTGTGAATACATTGTGTCTGTTTTACAACCAGGCAGTCAACCTCGGTAGCTAACTCTGCTTATTTTCACTGTACAAGTATCGAATCGAATTGCAAAGTTGTGGTCTGGGCTGCCTGCTTAAGAATGGTTTGACTGGTCTAACTGAGTTCATAACGGTTCGGGGGGCTCTTTTCAAGATTTTAAACAGTGAGTAGTAATTGCCAGTGTCTTTAGTTCAGATTTTTCATTGATTGGGTGGACAGCGTTTGGGATAGTAATGATTCTTTCAGTCGCCAAAAGCTTTATGTATTTGGATGTCGTGACTTTGGAAATTTTGCAAAAGATGAAACAGACCAAGTTGCAGCAATTAGCAGACAAGCTGGAATTGGAACTGCCTGCTTATGTGAGGAAAGTAGAGATAATTACAGCAGTAGTTTCGCATTTAAAAAATGATGGAGAAACCATCAGAGTCTATACATGCAGCAGGTATTCAATTGCAAATGAAACTGTTTGAGTTAGAGACGAGAGATAAGAAAAGCACACCAGAAATGAAACAGGTTGAGTTACGATTAAAAGCAGAAGAGAGTGAAAGAAAAGAGAACGACAGAACAGAGAGAAGAAGGGAGAGCAGCAGAAGAGAGGGAGGAAAGAGGGAGCGGAGAAAGAAAAAGAAAGAACATTTGAACTTCAATACTGACATTTCAAAGGGAAAGTCAGCTGAAAAGGCTGGAGATAAAGACTGAGGGTATGATTCACAAGCAAGAGAGTGAGCATGAGCAAAACCATGGTAGTCAGAAACCGAGTGAGAAACTGTTTGTGAACGGTTATATTCAATCATTTCCAAAAATTTGATTAGAAGGATCAGGAAGCCTCTTTCCTCTCATTTGAAAAGGTGGCGAACCAGGTGCATTAGCCAGTGGCAATGTGGGTTTTGTTGAAACAAACCAAATGTGGAGGTAGGGCTCGTGAGTTATTCGCTTCATTATCAAAGGAGGTACCTGGGGAGCATGGGGAGGTGAAAAAGACCATGTGCAGTTCACATGAACTATTACCAGATGCCTGCAGATGGTCAAACCAATATTGCGTTTTTAAGGATCACATAAAGTAATTTCGATAGCAGGATAACAGCTTTAAAATTAGAGCAAACCTACGATGCCCTCAGAGACGTAAATATTTTGAAGAAATTCAAATTCACTGCCTGAAGTATTGCAAACTTGTGGAAGAGCTGAGAGTTAAAAGTGACAATGTTAGCAGCTGAATTCTCTGATGATTATGAGCAGGATCGTTAAACTCGGTTGGCTTCCAGAATTAAATACAATGCATGAGGGATAGAAATTGTGGGAAAGAGACTTTCTGACGTGGAAAGTGAAAGGTAGATCTCAGTGAAGATCAGAATACTAACCGACCACACGGTAAAAAAAATCCTTGAGGGGAAGAAATAAGTTAAAAATTGCGGTGTTTTCACTGTAATAAAGTGGGGCACATGAAATCCGTGTTCGTGAGCTAGGAGAAAGCCAGATATAGGAAAATGGCCAGGCCTTGAAGTTTTGTTGGACAATTAACAAAAACACAATGGAAGTTAAACAACTTTCTTCGTGTCTACGAGATGATCAGAGGTTGGTCAGGGGGAAAGTGCCGGATTTGCTTAATACTATATATGAAAGGGGAAAGTTTATTCCAATAGGCCTGAAGTAGCAGGGAAATGGGTTACAATATTATGAGACACAGGATTATCTCAGTCTGTAATACTGAGAGGTGAGGAAATATGTACTCCAGAGAGACAATTGCCAGAAAAGGTACTGGTAACAGGAATGCATGGTGAAACAAGAAGTGTTCATTTAGGTGAATTGAGGCTAGCGATTCCAGAGAAGAGTGGAGAATTTGTGGTAGGCTGACTGGACAAACTCTTAGCTCCGCGTTAACAATTTCTACTTGCTAATGATATAGGTGATTCAGCGGTATACGTGATTGAAAAGCCAGTGGAGAAGCAGCCAACTGAACACCTGAAGTATGTTTATCCAGAATGTTTCCCTGATTGGGTGGTCACAAGATCAGAGAAGCATAAGCTGAAACAGACGAGGTCAGGGATAAGTCTAAGATAAAGAAGCTGAAATAGCTATATCGAAAAGGTTTATGAACAGCGAAGAGGGACAGAACGGGTGCAAATAGGAAAGCATGCAGTAACGTTGACTCTGTTAGGCTAATTTCGTTACAGCAGAAAGATGAGATGTCGTAACAGTTGTCACAGAAAACATCTACAGACAAGAAAAGTGGAAGCATCTCTGTGTATTGTTACTTAACAACTGATATCTTCATGAGGAAATTGAAAACATCACACATTCAAGCAGATGAGAAATGAGCAGAGATTCATCAAGTTGTTTTACCATTAGGGTACAGAAGACGGTGGTGTAAGTGATGCATCAACTACGACTTGGAGTTAACTTAGGGGTGATTAAAGCACTTGTTAAAATAAAAAGATTCTTTTATTGGCCTGGACGACACAAGGATGTCGTTGAACTTTCCCAGACATTTCACATATATCAGCTAAACAGAAAACCACAGGCAGTAATAAATCTGCATATTTAATACCTATTTCAGAATTTGAGAAAACTATCAGAAGAGTTTTGATAGATTGTGTAGGCTCACTACATCAACCAGAAAGTGGGAATAAGTATTTATTAACAATAATGGATGTGTCGACTAGATTTCCAGAGGCATTCCCATGACGTAACATCGCAGCAAAAAGTGCTGCAGTAGAATTACTTATTTTTCTATGAGATACTGTCAACAAAGGAGATCCAGTTAGATCAAGTATCAAACATCGCATCCAAAATATCCAAGAATGTCATCGATAAATTGGGAATAAAGAAGTTCAAATCTACTGTGTACCATCTAGAATCGCAGGGACCGCTGGACAGATTGCATAAATCAGGAAAGATCATGTTGCGCGCTATTGGTCAGGATTATCCAGAATAATGGGATAAGGCAGCTTCATTATGTACTTTTTTCCAAATTCAGTCATTTGAATTATTTTTTTGTGCATGAAATAAGAGAGCAGTCAAAATTGATTGAAGAGAAACTTATGAGTCAGAATTCAGAGACCATCCATTTGGACTTTATGTCAAGTTTTAGAGAACGATGAAATAAAGCTGGAGAGTTGGCTGGACAACATTTTAAATTATCAGAGCATTCAATGGAACAGGAACGGGTACGAAATCATAAATTCGCAATCTTACAGTTGGGGATAAGGTATTGGTGCTATTTTCAGCCTTAAAAATCAAGGTTGAGTGGACGTCGAGAAGAAATTTATTGAGGTGAACAACTTGATAAGGCCTCCAGACGGGAAAAATCCCACACAGTGCGTTGTGTATATTCTCAAAGTTATTTTGACAGGGAAGGAAAGATGAACCAAGTCTAGACGATTCTGATTTGGACATTCATTTAATCAAATTCGCAATGACGAAGTTGGCGAAATTTGGACAAATTGTTAAGTTACTTTCCACAAGAAAATCGAAAAAAACTGAAAGAATTGTTGCTATCAAATGGGAAGATATGCGGAAGTACACTGGGAAGTGCTGATCCAATTATGCATGATTTAAAGGTGATGCTTTTCCTATTAAGCAAAAGTCTTATGGGCATAACCCTCAAAAGTTGGCATAGGTTCTGAAGAAGATACAGGACATGCTGCAAGATGACATAACCGAAATCAGTTACAGTAACTGGAGTTCACCCATAGTCATGGTTCCAAAACCAGATGGAAACCAACGGGTATGTGTGGACTACCGAAAATGCAACGCCGTTGCAAAGACTGATGCGTATCTAATTCTACAGTTGGAGGACTGCGTCGAAAACGTGGGCCAAACAACTTACATTTCTAAGTTGAACTTTTGCAAAGGCTACTGGCAAGAAGTTCTGTTAGAAAGTGCTAAGGGGATTTCGGCTTTCATAACGCCAAATGGACGATTTCTCTTCAAAGGTATGCCATTCGGTATGAAAAACTTTCCAGCCACGTCTCAGAGACTGATAAAAAAGGTCGTTTTCGGATTATCTAATTGTGTGGTGTATATTGATGACGTGGTGACTTTTAATCAGTCACAGAAAGAACATTTACAGCATTTCTCAGAATTGTTCTACAGACTTCCGAAGGAAAGCTTGGTGGTAAATCTAGCTAAGACTGAATTTGCCAATGCCCAATACACTTTCCTGGGCCATTATATTGAACATGGACAAATGGCCTCACGGCATGCGATGACGAATGTAAGTGGGGAATTTCCCACACGGTCAATGAAATAAGCTACACTCTAGTTCCTTGGAATCGAGCGAAATTTACTGAAAACATGTGCCAAATTTTAGAATAGTTAAAAAAAGGCAAGACGTTTCAGCAGTCAGGAAATACCAAAAGACGTTTGACAGACTACAAACCATGTTAACCACTGCCACTGTATTAGCCATACTGGATTGCAGGAAGCCTGTCAATGTGACTGTCGATGCCAGTGATGTGGATGTTGTTGCGGTTCTCCTGCAGGAGGATGACGAGGGGATAGAAAACGAACAATTTTCCAAGAAGCTGAACTATCATCAAGAGAAGTATTCAACGGTGGAGCAAGAGACTTTAAGATTCGGGTGTTTTGACAACTAACTGGATTTTGGAAGGATTTTAAATATGAAGCCACCTTTTGGCATTGATGGTTCATTTTTTAAGGGTGGGGGGGAGGTGTCCCAAATGTGGTTATATTCTCCTAAAAACACTTTTGTTTCCTCAAGTATACTTTGAGCAAGTTTGTTTCGTTTTTCAGAAAAGTCGTAAATATTTTTCAGTTCCGATTAGTCTGGTTTGGTTCAGAGATTAAAGGGATGCCTTTTTTTTATAAACACATGAGACTTCAGGCCAAAGTGGTCATGTTTTAGAAACTATCTGTATAATGATAGGGGAGTGGTCAGCTCTGTAGTTGAGCAGTTCTGTTCAGAACTAGTTTGGAGTTCATCTGTGTGGTCGTGCTCTCTCTCTGCTCCTGCCCTTCTATCTTCAGCGTGTAAGCATTTGTTCAATTTATAAAGGTTTTTTTAAGGTTGGGTTGTTTATTGGTTCTGTTGCATATATTCCAAACAGTAGAAAGGAATCAAGTTTGGGTAGACGGAGTTCTGTTGGTCTTTTTTTATTCTGTTCTTTGTTTCTCAGTGTATCATTTTATGTTTGATTTTATGTTTAAAAAGGCTAATTTACTCAGGTTAATTTTCACCGAACGAAACAAATTGCAAAGGTCTAGTCGAAGCTCCCTGCGTCAAAATATTTTGAATAGTCTGACCTAGTCCAGAACGACGATGCCAAGAATCATGCGTTTAACCCTGTATTCTGTATTCACATTCGACCTTCCAAAATGAATCATTTCAAACTTTTCAAGATTGAAGTACATCTGCCACTTATCAGACAAGTTTTGCATCCTGTCAATGTCCCGCTGCAACCTCCAACTCTACCCATTACAAAACTCCATCAAACATCATGTCATCGGTAAAATGTATAATTCACCCATCCACGTCCTCATCCAAAATATTTATAAAACGCACAAAGAACAGAAATCTCAAAAGCGATCTCTGTGGAATATTACCAATCAACAAGCTCCAGGCGGAATCTTTTTTCCATCGACTAACACCCACTGTCTTCTATGCGTCACCCAATTCTATATCCACAGCCAGATTTCCGTGTGCCACGTCTACATAGTTTGTAAATGAGCCTAACGTGGGAAACTTTTTCAAACGCCTCGGCAAAATCCATTTACACCAAATACACTTCATCAATGTGTTGCATCATGTCCTCAAATAATTCAACAAAGTGTGTGAGCCGTGAACAATCTTTCACAAATCCATGTTGAATATCTGTAATCATCTATCATTTTCCAAGTAATCCTTTCTCTCAAAGTCCTCTCCAATAATTTGCTCATCAACGTCATTAGACTGACTGATCTGCAGTTCCCAGGAATATCTTTTTTTGCCTTTTCTGAACAAGGGAATATCAGTCGCCTCCCTCCAATCATCTGTCACTATTCCAGTCGACAGTGAGAATACAAAGATCATCACCAGTAGCGCAGCAATTTTTTCTCTCGCTTCACGTATTCGCATGGTCGAGAGACTTAATTAGCCTATATTTTTGAATGATTTGGGTGGGAATGTACAAGGCATGATTAGTAAGATTGCACAGTACACAAAAATACACAGTATCATGGACAGTGAGAAAAGTTATCAGAAATTGCAGCAGGATCTGAATCAACTGGGGAAGTTGGCTGAGAAATTGCAAATATAGGTAAATGTCGATAATATAGATAAGTGTGAGGTATGCATTTTGCAAAGTCACATTAGGGTAGGAGTTCTATGGTGAATGTTTCGGTCTTAAGGAATGCAGTGAACAGGGGGTATATGAGTTCAGGTGCACGGTTCTTTGAAAGTGGAGTCAAAAGTAGACAGCGCAGTGAAGAAAGCTTTTGGCACACTGGCGTTCATCTGTCAGGACACTGGGTGTGGAAGTTATTTTGCAGTTGTACAGGGCGTTGGTGAGGCCGCACTTGGAGTATTGTGCAATGTTAGAGGGGAAAGAATAAAAGGGATCTTGAGGGGCAAGTCTTTTACACAGAGGGAGCTACGCATATTGAATACGGTGCCAGCAGAAATGGTTGATGTGGGTACATTAACAACATTCAAAAGGCGTTTGGACAAGTATATGGATAGCAAAGGTTTAGAAAGATATGGGGTAAGTTCAGGGAACTAGGTTTTGCGTGAGTGGGCATTTTGTTCGGCATGGACCAGTTCGGGCAGAAGAGCCTTTCTCCGTTCTGCAGGACTCTATGAATCCATCAGTGAACCTGACCACAGCTCCAGACCTGTAAAGGTGTCAGACAGAAGTTGCAGATGGTCATAAAGTGGTCAGGATCATCTGAAGCATCTCTCAATTCAGACATTATACAGGAGGAGTATGACACGACCTTGGGAACTTCTGCCATTATTTAAACCTTTAAGTCACCTTAATAGTGGAAGCAAAGCCAAGTGAAAATAACACAGAAGAAAAGCTACTCACCATTCAACAGCCACTCACTTACCTGCTGCCTGTGAAATCACAGTTCGGTTTCCTTTTACTTTACCGTTATGCTCCTACGTTCCTCGTTCGACTCCCTTACTTCGCTGATGGTCGTCCTCCTAACCATAGCCCGATATCCATTTCTGCCGACACTTAGACGTCCAGCAAAATTTCAAACACAAAGCAGTCATTCTCAAATTGGCCGCTCTAAAATGGCCACTCTGCTCGTTTGCTTTGTTATTTGTTTCTGGGCAGTGGCTGAGACAACTCCTATCATAGTCCTCTTCATTTGCTTCTCAGACTTTGTTTGTCGCCCTCACACTGTTCACTGACACCAGCTCTTCTGCACTCACTCCTGAATTGCAGTGAATCAGATCGCCTCCCAAAATCTTCCGCATTCGCTTGTCATCAATGTCTTCTGTTTATGGGACAAGGGCGTCTCTGGCTGGACAGCATTTATTACCCATCCCTAGTTGCACTTGAGAGGATGGTGCAGAACAGCCTTCTTGAACTGCTGCAGTCCCTTAGAAACCGACTCCGGGATTTTGATTCAGCAACGGTGAAGGACAACGACATATTTTCAAGTCAGGCTGGTGTGTGTCTTGGTGAGGAACTTGCACGTGCTGATGTTTTGATGTACCTGATGCCCTTCACTATCTTGGCAAAAATTATAGTTGGTTTGGAAGGAGCTATCTACAGGTCTTTGCTGAAGTTTCACACTGCATCTTGTAATGAAACACATTGCTGCTACTGAGTGTCACTGGACGCTTGTGGACGTCATGCCAATCAGGCACGCTGCTTTGTCCTGGATGGTGACAAGCTGCCTCAGTGTTGTGGTAAATGCATACAACCAAAGAAATAGAGATTAGTTCATCACACTCCTGACTTATGGTGTTGTAGATGTTTTACTGAGTCAGGAGGTAAGTTGTTCATCACAGCATTCCTAGCCTCTGACCTGCACATGTAGCAACTGTCCTTATGTGCATGTCCAGTTGAGATTCTGGTCAATGATAACCGCAAGGACGTTGATGCCACGGGATTGATAATCACCAATATGTCGAAAATTGAAATGGTAACGTCATTGAAAATCAAGGTGCAGTCGTGAGATTTTCTCCTAATGGTGACAGTCATTTCCTGGCATTTGTGTGGCTACGCAATGCTACTTGGTACATGGCAGCACAAGCCTGGATGTAGCCCAACTCTTGCACATGGACTACTTCAATATTTGAAAAATGAAAAATGAATACTACCGTATAGAAGCAGGCCATTCGGCTCATCACATCTACACTGACCATCTTAAGAGTAACCCTGCCCAACACACCCCACCACACTGTTCCGAGAACACCGCTTTTCCCATGGCTAATTTCCAGTCGCCTGCACATCCCTGAACACTGTGACCAATTTACAATGGCCAATTCATCTGTCCTAATCTTTGGACTATGGGAGGAAAGCGGTGCAGCCAGAGGAAATTCATGCAGAGGAAGGAAGAATATGCACACTCCACACAGACAGTCATCTGATAGTGGAATCGAAACGTGCTGCCGTAAATTGTGCTGAACATTGTGCATTCAGTTACAAACATCCCCACTTTTGAACATGTGATGGAGAGAAGGTCGTTGAAGAAGCGGCTGGAGATTATTGGCCGAGGACACTATGCAAATATACTCCTGAAGTAATGTATGAGATCCGAGATGACTGACCTCCACCAATCTCAACCGTCATCCTATTTGCCAGGATTGACTCCAAGAAACGGAGAGCTTGCTCTGATACTCACTGGTTACACTTGTGCTTCTACTCCTTGATGCAAAACCTAGTCAAATGCAGTCTTGATGACAAGCGTGTCACTCTCACGTTACCTCTCGAACCACTTGCCTATGTTTGAAAGAAGGCAGCAATAAGGTCATGAGCTGAGTGGCCCTGGCGCAACTCAAAAAGGGCTTCACTGAGCAGGTTATTGTTGAACAGGCACTATTTGATAAGCACAGCTGATGATGCCTACTATCACTAAACTGCTTATCAAGGTTAGAAAAATGGGACGTAATTGACCTGGTTGGATGTGTCCTGCTTTTCGAGTACAGGACATATATGGGCAATTTTCCATTTTGTCAGGTAGATGCCTGTGCTGCGACTGTACTGGAAGAACACAAGTATCCAGTACTATTGCTGGAACATTATCAGGGCCCAAAATCTTTGCATGATCCTCTGCATTCAAACATTTCATGATATCACATGGAGTGAATCGAATTGTATAAAGAATTGATTTGGAGATGCCGGTGTTCGACTGGGGTGTACAAAGATAAAAATCACACAATACCAGGTTATTGTCCAACAGGTTTAATTGGAAGTACACTAGCTTTCGGAGCTACGCTCCTTCATCAGGTGATAGTGATGAAGCATGAAGGATGAAGGAGCGTCGTTCTGAAAGCTTGTGTGCTTCCAATTAAACCTGTTGGGCTATAACCTGGTGTTGTGTGATTTTTAACTTTGTATAAAGACTGATATCTTTGATGCTGGGGCCAGTGAAGAAGGTCTTGGTAGAACAGCCATCTGTCACTTCAGTTGGAAGATTGATGCAAATGCTTCAGTTATATCATTTCCGCTGATGCATTGGTCTCTTCCATCATTGAGGGTTAAGATACTTGTTGAGCCTCCTCCTCCAATGAATTATTCAACTGTACGTTCCCGTTCGAAATTGATGAGGTTGGGGTGTAGACTTTAGATCTAATCTGTTGATTGTGGACATGCTTAATTCTATCATCTGCTGCTTACGTTGTTTGGTGTGCAATTAGTCCTATTTGGTACCTTCACCAGGTGGACACCTCAACTTTAATTTTGCCTGAACCTCTCCTGGCATGCTCTTGTGCACTCTCCATCGAATAAAGGTGGATTCCGTAGCTTGAGGATCATGACTGAGGTAATTATATTCCGGTCATGAGGTTTCCAGTTGTGCTGAAGTACAGCTCTGCTGCTATTGATGCCCACTGCGTCTCATGGATGCCCAGACTTGAGATGCTACATCTGTTCAAATTCTGTCACATTTAACAAGGTCTGTGTGCTACAGAACACGATGAAGAAGATCGCAATGTTAAGGCAGTACTTCATCTACCCAAGGAATGTGCATTAGTCACTCTTACAGATACTATTTACCATCATGGACAGATGCATCTGCAGGTGGCATATAAGTAAGGATGAGTTTGAGTTTGATAACATTGTTGTCACATGTCCAGGATGCAGTGAACAGTGTTGTTTTTCCTGCTGTACAGATGGATCAGACCATAAAAAGTGCATAAGGGTCGCAAACCGAGTGGTAAGTATAATGTTTCAGAGTGTCACAAGGGGACATAAATTTAAGGTGAAGGGTGGAAGGGAGAAGGAAGATGTCAGGGGTGGGTTCTTTACCCAGAGAGTGGTGGGGGCATGGAATGCGCTTCCTGTTTGAGTGGTAGAGTCAGAATCTTTGGTGACCTTTAAGCGGCAATTGTATAGATACATGGATGGGTGCTTAAGCTAGGACAAATGTTCGGCACAACATCGTGGGCCGAAGGGCCTGTTCTGTTCTGTATTGTTCTATGTTCTATGCTACAGCCGCAGAGAATGTGCAGAGAGAGATCAAAATTAACATTTGAGGAGTCCGTTCAAAAGTATAACGAAAAACGGGAAGAAAATGTTCTTGAATTTGTTTGCGTGTGCATTCAAACGTTTATATCTTCTGCCTGACGGAACAGGTTCGAAGAAAATATAACCTGAGTGGGAGGGGGTCTTACGTTAGTTGTTTTCCCGTGGCAGCAGGACGCATGTATGGAGTCAATGAATGGATGACTGGTTTAAAAAAATGAAATGGACTGTGCTGCCAAATACCTGTAGTTCCTTGTGGTATGGAGGAGCAGACGTCAAACCACACTGTGTTGCCTCTTGAGAGGCTGGTTTCTACGATTCATCTATAAAATTGGTAAACGTCTTTGTGGACATGCCAACTTTCCTTTGCCTCCCGTGGAAGCCAAGAAGTTGTTGTACTTTCTTGACTTGGAAATGCCGGTGTTGGACCGGGTGAACACAGTTAAAAATCACAGAACAACAGTTTATTATCCAACAGGTTTAATTGAAAGCACTCGCTTTCGAAGCGCCGCTCCTTCATCAGGTGGTTGTGTAGCATACTAAGAAGTGAAACTATCATGGTATTCGAGCAGACAAAAGAGTCAACAAACAATCAAGATAATTTTCAATGTATAATTTAGGTTACATTACATTGTAAACGTCTGCTATAAATTCTGTGTCTTTCAATTGTGTCCTCCATAACCACCTGATGAAGAAGCGGAACTCCAAAAACTACTGCTTCCAATTAAACCAGTTGGACTATAACCTGGTGGTGTGCGATTTTTAATTTTGAACTTTCTTGACAGTTGCATCAGCATCGCTGGAGCGGACAAATTATAATTGATAATTTCTTCCAGGAACTTGACGCTCTGTACTTTCTCTGCCTCAGCTTCATTCATGAAGAAAAGTGTGTGTCCTGTACTCCACTTCTAAAAGTCAATGAATGGCTCCTTATTTTTTTCTGATATTGATGGAGAGTGAGCTATCTTTACACCATCCTGCAAAACTCTCTTTTTGGTATACTGTCTTGCTGTTGTTTGAATTCTGACCTACAAATGTGGTGTCGTCAGCAAATTTGAAAACGCAATTTTAGGCGGAATTTGACCACGCAGTTGTCAATGTATGGTGTTGAGGACCAATATGCTTTTCCTTCTTCTTGATTCTCTCCACACCTGCTGCAACCCATTCTAGCAGCTTTGTCCTTTACAATCCAAACTTTGCGTTCAGTAGTGCTCCTGCCAAGCCAATCCTGGAGATGGACACAGAAATTCCCCATCCAAATTAAATTTGTCCTATTGCCTCCCTCAATGTTTCTTCCAAACAGTGTTCAACAAAAAGGAATACTGATTCATTAGCCAAGGCAGGGTGGAACGGAGAACAGGATGCATACAGGGATGGTTGATGATACTGGCTGAGAAATTGTCTAGATAATGTGATTCCATAAGAAAGACTATGTCAGGCTGTTGCTTGACTAAACTGTGAGATAGCTATCCCAAGTTGGACACAAGCCCCCAGATGTTTGTACGAAGAACTATGCTGGGTCAAAAAGGTTGTTTCTGCAATTGTCTTTTCAGAGATTATGTCGATACTAAGTGGTCCGTGCAGATTAATTTCTCTGTTGAGACTGTGTAGAGATGGAGGAAACTAAGTGGCTTGCTCGGCCATTTCAGCAAACAGTTGAATCAATCACATTCCTGCGGCTCTGGTGATTAATATTGCGCAATCAGGATGGTGAACCAGGTTTGAGGGACTGTTTATCCTACTCTTGCTCAAATACGTAGCTACGACTAAATCCATGAGAGAATATGAGGCTGTGATATCTGAGGTGCAGAAAGCCACACACATCACATCTTATTGCAGATTTAACCAATCTTAGAACAAGAAGGAGTGAGCAATTGAGAAGAGTAGAAGAGCCACTCAGCTGGGAAGACGATCATGGTTCAAATGCCAGCTGATTCCAGAAGAGTGTTATACGTTTTCTAAACAGTTTGATTAAAAAAACAATTTTCAATTAAAGGACTCACAGTTAGTGATGGCCTGCATTTGTAGTCACCGATAGCCATTGCCTTAGACATTGGCAGGCAGCTCTCATGATCTGCGAACTAGTTAAGCAAAACATTTTCGTGAGCTCATCACACAATCTTAGAGTGGTTGCAAAAACTGTGGACGTCATTCATCCCATCGCATTTGTGCCGGATCGCTCCAAAGCCAGTTCAGTCCTACTCCTCCACCTCTCACAGCAGCTGGGGTTTATTCTCAGTACGACCCGAGTTTGTGTGTGCATGAGCCATGTGTCCATATTCTCTGGATTACAGATCACTGTGCTCACATCTGGGAACCAGATGAATTTTTTTTACTGAACAACTGGCACCAATTCATTCTGTGGTTGTCTGTTCTTCATTGTCTACGAGGAGCCCACCGATTAACCTAAGAGTTAGGTTGTATTGCCGAGCGAATAGCCAAAGCATTTCAGCCATATTTATCAAATGTTGAACGAAATCAGAATCCATTCTTGCGATTTTCTTAGTTCAATACTGTTGTGGATACTGCTGGGGCGGTACGAATTATGAGGGGTAAGAAATGGGGTACAGAGTCTATCCCTGTTGCTCAGAATGGAAGGGTGGAGTAAAGCAGACCATTGCTAATCGGGGACTCCGCAGTTAGGCGAACAGATAGGAGGTACTATGGGAACGAGAGAGTCTCAGCTTTTTGCATTGCCTGCCAGGTTTCGGGGTTAGTGAATTCCTGGATCTTGTGTTGGGATTCTTTAGGTTGAGGGGGACAAGCCCCAAGTTGTGGTCCACATAGGAACTATCAATATAGATAGGAAAGGGATGGGGATTTCTGGCGGAAATCCAGGGAGCTAGTGTGGAAGCTGAGTAGTAGTAAAATCAGAGAGGGGTTCGGACACCTAAATAAGTAGGGCTCATTCTGGGATCAGTTAGACAACTGATCAGTTTTGGCGTTTGAGAGTTGCACGTTTGCCAGAAAAGACCTAAAGAGAATGATAAGAAGAGCCAGGAGGGGACATAATGAACTCATTGGTAGGTGTTAACAAAGAAAACCCGAAAGCTTTCTATCGGTAAATCAAGAATAAAAGAAAGCATTCAGAAATATTAGGGCCAATCAAGGATAATAGTTACAAGTTTTCCGTGGAGTTTGAGGAGATGTGGAAGTGTGAAATGAATGTTTTTCGTGAGTATTCACACTTGAAAGATACAATGTTGTCGAGGAGAATACTGAGATAACTGCTGGCATGGAGTCAAAGTCACAGAGGTGTACAGCTTGGAAACAGACTATTCGGTCCAACCCGTCCACGCCAAACAGATATCCCAACCCAATCTACTTCCACCTCCCAGCACTTGGCCCATATTCTTCTACATCCTTCCAATTCAAATACCCATCCCAATGCCTTTTAAATGTTGCAATTTTATTAGCCTCCACGACTTCTTCTGGGAGCTCATTCCATACATGAACCACCCTCTACGTTAAAAAGTTGCCCCTTAGGTTTCTTTTATATCTTTCCCCTCTCACCGTCAACCTATGCTATTTAGTTCTGGACTCCGCCACCCCAGGGAAAAGACTTTGTCTATTTATCCTATCTATGCCCATCATACTTTTGTAAACCTCCGACGCTCCAAGGAAAACAGCCCCATCCTTTTCAGCATCGCCCTACAGCTCAAATCCTCCAACCATGCCAATAGCCTTGTAAATATTTTCTGAACCCTTTCAAGTTATACGCATCTCTCCGATAGGAGTGAGAACAGATATTCCAACAGTGGTCTAACCAATGTCCTGTACAGCCGTACGAATCCCTCCCATCTCCTGTACTCAATATTCTGAATGATGAAGGAAAGCATAGCAAACGCCTTCTTCACTATCCTATCAATAGAGAGTCCACTTTAAAAGAGCTATGAACCTTCACTCCAAGGTTTCTCTGTTCAGCAGCACTCCCTTAGAAATTACCATTAAGTGTATAGGTCCTGCTAAAATGTGGTTTCCCAAAATGCACTTATCTGAGTTAAACTCCATCTTATACTTCTCAGCCTACAGGCCCATCCGATCAAGATCCTATTGTAATCTGAAGTAACCTTCTTCGCTGTCCACTAAAACTCCAATTTTGGTGTCATCAGCAAACTCGATATCTTGTGATCACAAACAAATCATTTACATAAATGACGAAAACTAGTGGACCCAGCATCGATCTTCCTGGCAGTCCACTGGTCAAGGGACTCCAGTCTGAAAAACAACCTCGTTCCCAAGAAGAGGTGTTAGCAATTCTGGGAAGTTTGAAAATAAGTAAATCCCCTGGCCGTATGAGATTTAGCTCAGTAAACACTGGGAAATCAGGTAGGAGATTGCAGTCCCTTCGGGTTTGATATTTATACATCGCCATTGTCTGAAGGAATATTCACAGAAGAATAGAGGATAACAAATGTTGTTTCCTTGTTGAAGAAGGGGAGTGGAGATAACTCTGTTATTTATAGACCAGTGAGCAATATTTCGGTTGTCGATACAGTTTTAGAAAATGTTCTGAGAGATAGGATTTATCATAACCTAGAGAGGAACAAATTGACGAGGGATAGTCAGCACGGTTTAGTGAAGGGTACTTTTGCCTTACAAACCTTACTGAGTTCATTTCCATGCTGACCAACCAGGTGAATGAGGGTAATGCGGTTTTTGTGATGTATATGGATTTCAGTTAGACGTTTGTTAAGGCTCTGCACGGTAGGCTATTTCACCAAATAATGCAGCATAGGATTACGGTTGATTTAGCGGTTTGGATCATTAAATGGCTAGCTGAAAGAAGACAGAGGATGGTGATTGATAGGACATGCTCATCCTGGAGTTTCGTTGCTAGTGGTGTAACGCAAGGATCCGTTTTGAGGCAACTGCTGTTTGGCATTTTTTAAATGACCTAACTGACGGCGTAGAAAGATGAGTATTAAAGTTGTGGGTGACACGAAGGTCGGTGGAATTGTGGGTCGTACTGAAGAGTGTTGCAGATTATAGAGGGACATAGATAACCGGCAGATCTGGGCTAAGTGGTGGAAAATGGAGTTTAATGTAGAAGAGTGTAAGGTAATTCACTTTGAAAGGAACAACAGGAATCAAGAGTTAAAAATCACACAACACCAGGTTATAGTCCAACAGGTTTAACTGGAAGGACACGAGCTTTCGGAGCGACGTTCCTTCATCAGGTGATAGTGGAGGGCTCAATCCTCACACAGAATTTATAGCAAAGATTTACAGTGTGATGTAACTGAACTTATACATTGAAAAATTGATTGCATGTTAAGATTTCCATCTGTTCGAATACAGTGCCAGTTTCACATCTTTCATGTGTAAATCACAAACCCTTAGTTATCTCACTTTTTAGATTAGATTCAATCTAAACATCATGGCACAGACAGAGAACATAGGGGGCCAACACCTTCAACATATTGTCCAGCTATCACCATCGTTAACAGCTAACCCGATAATGCAACAAGTGTTCTGATTTACCCATGAAAGAAGAGACACGATCACAGTATTCTAAAAGATGAAAGGCTGAACAGAAAAGCAATTTTTCAATGTATAATTTCAGTTCCATCACAATGTAATTTTTTGCTATAAAATCTGTATGAGATTTGAGGCCTCCACCATTAGCTGATGAAAGAGCGTCGCTCCGAAAGCTAGTGTGCTTCCAATTAAACATGTTGGACTATAACCTGCTGTTGCGTGATTTTTAACTTTGTTCACCCCAGTCCAACACCGGCATCTCCAAATCAGGAATAAAGAGTACTGCGCTCATGGTAACATTCTTGTCAGTGAAGATTGGCAGGCATGCCTCGGTGTCTAAATACATAGATCCCTGATTTATTTGCCACCAGTTTGATCGGGATGTTCAGAAGGCATACCATGCGTAGCTTTTATTGATAGAAGCATTGAGTGGCTCTGGTGCAGCCACATTTAGAGTATTGCCTACAGTTCTGGTAACCACATCATCGGAATGTTGTGGCAGCTTTGGAAAGGGTTCAGAGGAGGTTTACGACAAATGTAACCTGCAATGGATGGAAGGTCTTTTGAGGAAAGGACTTGGGACTTGACGCCGGTTTCGTTAGAGAGAAGAAGGTCGAGAGGTTTCTTAAATGAGACATATAAGATAATCAAAGGTGTAGATAGGTAGATAGTGAGAGCCATTTTGCTCCGATAGTGAGGGGACATAGCTTTACATTGGGTGGTGATAGATTCAATACACATGTCAGAGGTTGTTTCTTTACTCGCGGAGTCGTCAGAGCGTGGAATGCACGGCCTGCAATAGCAGAAGGCTCGTCAACTTTAAGAACATTTAAGTCTTCATTCGATAAATATATTGATGGAAACAGAATTGTAGAGAATAGATGGGCTTCAGATTGGTTCCTCCTGACGGCACAACATCGACGGCAGAACGGCCTGTACTGCGCTGTCATGGTCTCTGTTCTCTGTATTATTGGGATCTGAATATTGGGCTACAGATTCGCACAGTGTATACTAAGAATCGTACACCTATTATTAAAATCAGTAAAACTTGTTTCTGTATGAATTCGTAGTAGGCTATTCCACCCCTCAGCTTGCTGCATCATTTGATAGGATCATGGTTGATCTGATTATGGCAGCACTTTTATTTTCATGTCTCTCCATTATAACTCTTAACTGCCTTATTACAGTTAGCCAGCATGACTTTATGTGAAGCAGTCTCACACACTTGATTGAGTTCTTTGAGGAAGTGACGATGGTGATTGACAGTGGTACGGCCGTGTATGTTGTCGACATGGAGATACTAAAGTATGTTACAACGTACCTCATAGTAGACTTGCTCAGAAACTGGCGTTGGAATAGGTCATCTGGACCCTTGAGCCGAGGACTAGATGTCAATCAAGAAACGGACACTCGGGATATATTATTCTTGACAATTTGACTGAACATAACCAGGGGAGTCACACAGTGTCGAGTGCTGCAATTTATATCAATGATTTGGAGGAGTGGAATTGATCCATTATCACTATGTTTGACGATGGCGTCAAAATAAATAGAAAATTAAATTATCAAGAGAAGACAGAGAATCTGATAATAGATATAAACAGGTAAATTCAACGTAAAATAGTTTGGAATGTAGAATATATTACGAAACATAACCTGCCCTTGTTTTCATGCAGCGTAAAAGGCAGTCGTTACTTAAATGGGGAGGTTCAGATTAAATTAGAAACAAACAATTGACTGAACAATTTCGAGAAAAAGCAAGGGAAAAGGTACCGTTGATTGAGACTTCCTTGAGGAGTGAGATGTTGAAGGTTCCAAATCACATTAAGTTTGAATAAAGGCATTACCAGTTCAGTCGAAATGGTGCGTTCCATCAAATTCTTAGTCTGCCTCACATAAACAGATCAAATACCAAACACTGAGGCAAGATGACAGCCCACCATGGATAGCTGTGCTGACGATGCTCGCGCACTTCTCAGTAAACTGGCCTATCTGCTCAGCATGGGGAGCATTGCAAACTTTGACAGTACATTGCGTCTATACTTTCAACTAGATGTAATTTTAGCGTGATGTCCGTTACACAACGTGGAGTATCGACTAATATTTTCTTGTGTCAGTATTGAGATTCAGTTGTGTCAGAATATTGGCATCATTAAGGTTATATTCCGTAGCTGAATGGTCAAATAGCAGATGGGATTAGCCCATAATGTATATGGGAACGTGTGAATTGTAAGAAGTAGAAATTATCAGGTTATGGCCAATGTGATAACAACAGTAGCGATTCGTGTGTTTCATCCTCAGATATTGTCCAGGGATGAGATGGAGCCAGAGGAAGAAAATCTCGTTTGTGATCAGAGTAGAAGACAGTGAGTTCAAAGTTCTTGATATTTAAGATTTGGGAGGTGCCAGTGTTGGACTTGGGTGTACAAAGTTAAAAATCGCACAACACCAGGTTCTCGTCCAACAGATTTAATTGGAAGCACACTAGCTTTCGAAGAGACGCTCCGAAATCTAGTGTGCATCCAATTTACCTATTGGACTATAACCTGGTGTTTTGTGATTTTTAAATCGATATTTAAATAATAAGAACAGTGATACAATTGTGCAACGTTTTCAGCTGAGAATGATTTGGTAAACATCGTGTCCCATGGTGGACACTGCGAGAATCAATGAGGTGGAGCGTGAATAAACAAGGTCAATGATACGGTTAGCAGTGGTTTGTGGAGTGAATGTCTGAATTCAGAGAGTCAACAAGAAGTGTAATAGTGGCAAGGAATGCACAGTACATAAACGGAACAGTAATAAAATCACACATGTGGACAGAAAAATAACATGACAGTGAGACTTACCAGGGATACCAACAATAGCCAGAATAGGATAATAAATATATTGAATAATCGCAAGTACATATTGGATCCGCATCGATAATGACATTCCACCATAATATGTAGAAAGGTACCAAACATCCCAGGTCAAACTCCTGTCCATTGTTGCAACATTCCAGTCTATTGTTCTCACATTCTGACCCATTGTTAGTATATCTGAGTACAATTTTCCCAGATTCTGATCTCTTCCCTCCCTTTCTCGAAGGAGCTGCTGCTCTCTGTTAGGTTATGCTCACGCTCATAGTATGGGAAAACACTTTGAACGTCACCCGTTTATCATTAAAAACTCGAAACCGTTCACATGAATAATTAGTATCCATGGAAACTGACATTAATCAGTTACCAAACAAACAGATCAGTTAACCCCTTCCTTACATCGCTTTTCATATCACGTAAAAGGTTACATTTCCTCGGTCCAGATGCAATCGTTGAGTTTTGCTAAGGGATGGACTTTAAATCGTTCAAGCATTTTCATTTTTCTTCCTTATATGTGGGAGTAGAGCCAGAACAGTGCAGGGTTGCATATGTTCCATACTGTATATAAAATATGACAGGGATAAAGTAACAGTCGAGCTGCATAAAAGGATAAGTGGGGTGACTTTTTCAAATGCATAACCGAGGGTAACAAAATCTTGTGTTCATTGACTTTGTGTAAGACAGCTCCTATTTTTACGTGCACTATAATCAAATAGTTCAAAACATTCAGACATAATTCAAAGCATTGTGACTACTGCTCGGGAACAGAGGGCAGCATTTCGGCGCCACTGTGCCTTTCCCAGAAGGAAAGGCGGACACCATTCGAGCTTACCCCACTTGGAGAGGTGGAAAACTGGAATATTCACACATTTTCCAAAAGCAATGATTGAAAACATTCGGAAAAGCTACTGCAGCTTTTCGGGGTCTCGCTGAGAGAACACTTGGAGTACATTGTGTTGCTTGTGTTTGGGTAACTGAGAAAGAAGGGACCACCGTAAGTGAGAGTTGAACAGCTGTTCGAAATACCTGGTTGCTGTGTCATTTAATACCTCGAGACTGTTACAGAGTTACAGGAGGATTTCATTCTGCCTCTGTATTTTGTTAGAGTTTGATCATCATTTATTAGAATATCCCTTATTTGAGTATCCTTTATTGACAAATGTTGTCAATCACACCATTGCTGGAGTACAGTGAAAAGCTTATAATTAGATTAGATTACTTACAGTGTGGAAACAGGCCCTTCGGCCCAACAAGTCCACACCGACCCGCCGAAGCGCAACCCACCCATACCCCTACATTTACCCCTTATAACCTAACACTACGGGCAATTTAGCATGGCCAATTCACCTGACCTGCACATCTTTGCGACTGTGGGAGGAAACCGGAGCACCCAGAGGAAACCCACGCAGACACGGGGAGAATGTGCAAACTCCACACAGTCAGTCGTCTGAGTCGGGAATTGAACCCGGGTCTCTGGCGCTGTGAGGCAGCAGTGCTAACCACTGTGCCACCGTGCCGTCCTCTGTACAGACACAGGTAATATATTGCCCTCAGCGGAGGTGGAGGGGGTGTATCTTATGCATAGATTGCCTCCATCACTGAGTGCACATGAGAGTTGATTAACTTGATACCAACTCTGCTTGGAAACGTCCAGAATCAACACAGTTCAAAGAAACTGTGGTCACTGAGAGCACAGTGCTCTATCTAAATTTTGGTTACAGTTTATGCTGACAAAGATGACATAAAACTATGACCACCCCATTTTGGAATCAAACTGAATTAACAATTTACACCTGGCATAGGCCAAGGGACACACAGGAATACTTTTGTGATCAAATAATGTTGCCTCAAATGGCGCTATCTTAGGTACAAAGTGCCCAGGTGCAAATCTTACATAAAATGTGTGTAGAATAAAGAAGAAAAGTCGTTGTGTTCTTTGCAGTGATTCATAGTACCCGTGAGAATTGTGACAATTAAAAAGGTGGAACTTACAGTCAGAAAGACAAATTACGAATTAATTCTACATTGCAGTAGCTCAGCGCAGGGTTTCCACATGTGTTCAGATCGACAGCACCAGATCCAATTCAAAGCAACAGTCACCAGTCCGCTTCAAGCCTTCAGTCTGGTTCTCAGCTGCTCCAAATAAGTTTTCTCCAGGATTGGGTTCTCCTCACAAGCCTCTGCTCTGACTCAATTTCTTGCGCCAGCCTCTTTCCCGAGACTGATTCCCTGTGCTGGCCCCCACTCTGGGTTTCGGCCCCAGTGCTCTCAACTCGTCCCTTACCTTCGGGTAAGTGCAATTGAATAAAAATGGAGAAAAGAAGGAAAATATAGGAAGAAAAGAAAAATAATGTTCGGACCAGGGAGCTTTGGCTGGAGAGCCAAAATCTGCTACAATCCTGTTAGACACGAAGACGAGTAGGTCATTCAGCCTCCCGAGCCTTTTACAGAAGAACAGGCAGTAGTTCATCCAGCCTACCGTGATTGTTGCATTTGAGGAGATGGTCATTCAGCCTCCAAAGTTTCCAACACATGAACAGGAGTGTTCCTTTCAGCGCTTGAGCCTGTTAGACAGCAACATGAGGAGACCAATCTGCCCATTGAGGCTGTTACAAGTGCTGTTACCACTGTCTGACAGGATCGATGCATCAGGATGAGGACCCATGGCTGGGAAGAGCAGTATGAAAATTGAATACTTTCACAACTATTGATCATATCCTTTATGCACAAATCGACTTCACATCTTGGCCTGTTTACCCTACCTGTATATATGTTTATAATCCTTCAATTTCCAATTCGCTATCCTGGTCACTCAGCTGCTAAATCTCCAGTATGATTGGTACACCTGGCCTGTTTTAATATATTTACTCTGTTATTTAACTTGCCTCTATGAAAAGATGGAAAATAATTCTGGGCAGAATTCAGAATGGCTTAACAGTCCGGTGGACGTTACAAATGTAACAAGGCTTCTGAAGGCCCGGGGATATTAGTGGAGTGTGCATTACTCTTGGGACTGGAGAACATTACGTAGACAAGAATCGGTTAAGTTTTGTTTGAAGTGAAAAGAGAGGTGGACGAGCCAGTCCAAAAATATGGCTACGGAACTGAAGCGTCCGACTACTTACATTATTGCTAATTACAAGATTCCATTCACATCAGCTGAAACGCATGTGGTTCTCACAAAAATATATATTTTCAATTGGATGATTTCAGGAAATGAGGACTCGTTCTAATCTGAGGTTCGCTTTAGTTAAGCACTGGTCACAAATTGACACCTTTGAGTTGTTTTCTGCATGGAGTCATTTCGGTTGTAGCAGGTTGTCGGCTGACATGTACGCGCGTCTAATAAAATGCGCCATGTCTTCGCACACAAATTGGCTGACAAACAGAAAGAGGCAGCATGCTTTCGGATTAGAAGATGGATGTGAAGGGATAAACGAGACGAACAGTCTGTCCATGTCTTTAAGTAAAGGAAACAATGATACCTTTGAAGAAAACTATACTAAAGCCAGTAAAGTGAGTCTTAAGCAGCAGCCGTCCTGGACAGTTATATTAAGAACATGCTCAGGAACAAACAAGCAAATATTCTCAGCGCACTAACGAAAAAAACGATTACGCCAATAAAAGGATAAAGACCAGCTGCAAGATGTGGATTACATATATATATATATATATATATATATATATATATATATATATATATATATAAACCAACGCTTCATAACGTATCTGAGGGAGTACAGCCAGTCACTTCAGAACGCGAATGAATAAGATCCAGAGGAAGACCTCAAGGTCTCGAGATTTACTACCTAATAAACACCATGAAGTCATAGGAAACTGAGGCTCACCATAGAGATTCGCTGCATTGATTAGGATTTTTACAAGTTGGTTGCATGAATTAGGAGTGAAGCGCTGTAAATACATTGTATGTTATTATTGTAATATAGAAGTGTATTAAAATAAATGCTGCTTTAGCACTGTACAGGTTAGAGTGTGTCATTGATCTATCTTTGAATCCTAGCTAAAAATGAAATGTATAACTGAGTTTGCATGTCGAGCTCAGGTTCAGGTAAGACCATTTGGCATTCTACGTGATTGAACTGGTTTCCACATGAATTAACCTCCAATTTACAGAGTTCTGCCTGCATACTGATTCTTCTCTCCCTGTCGGGGAAACGCACCTACAGACACTGACAGCATGACGGTAACAGCACTGAGGACTTCTACTCGAGAAATTGTTACTCCCCGAGCCAAACACTTCCAGTACAATTAGAACTTTAATCCTGAACTGAGGAAGTGGGCAATTGCTCTCGTATGTCCTGTACATACGAAGTAGGATAAATCCATACAGGCCAATTATAGCCCATCAAACTACACTCGACCGTCATTAATGTGATGAACGGAGTAATCAACACCAGAATCAAGCAGCACCTGCTCATCAATAACCTGCTCAGTGACGCTCAGTTTGGGTTCGGCCAATGCAAATCAGTCTTGAATTAATTTCATCCTCTGTTCAAACTGATTTTAAGAGATGAGTTGAGAGTGACAGCCCTTCATTCGACTGAGTGAGGCGTCAAGGATCAACAGAAAAACTAGAATCAATTGTTTTCGGGATAAACATTCCGGTGTTTCAAGTCATACCTGACGGAAAGGATGATGGCCGTAATTGTTGGAGCTGAGTTATCTCAGCTCCACGACATCTCTACACGTGTTCCTCGGGGCATTTTCAGCTGATTTATCAATGACCTTCCCACCATCATAAGTTGGTATTGTTACCAATGATTGCACAATGTTCAGCACAATTTTCCATTCCTCCGATAGTGAAGCCTTCTGTGTCCAAATGCAACAATATCTGGATAATATCCAAGGCTTCGGCTGACAACTGGCAACTAACACTTGCGCTACATGAATACCAGTCAACGTCCATAAGAGACACTTTAACCACCACCCCCCGACATTCATTTGTATTATCAAAACTGTATCCCTTAGTGGGAGTTCCCGTTGATTTGAAACTCAACTGGAATCACCACATAAAAAGAAGTGTAGGTCTGAGGCAAGAAATATTTTGACAATTAACCTCTTGATTCCTGAAACTCTCACCAACGTCGACAGGGTACATGTTATGTGTGTGATGGATTGCTCTGCACTTGCCTGGACGAGTTCAGCCCCCAGTACCGCTCAAGAAGCTTGGTGGCATCCTGTACAAAGGGACCCACTTGACTGAAACTGCATCCACAAGCATCCGTTCCCTCCACCACTGACGCTCTGTAGCAGCAGTGTGTGCTATCTACAAGACGCACGACAGAAATTCAACAAAGATCCTCAGACAACACGTTCGCATCCCACAACTTCCATCTCGAAGGACAAGGTCAGCAGGTAGAGGCAAACCCCACCACTTTCAGATTCTCCCGCAAGCTACTCATATAACTGTCTTGAAATTATATTGTCATTACTTCTTTGTTGCTGCGCCCAAATTTTGGAATTGCCTCCCTAATGGCATCGTGGTTAAACCCACACCGGGTGGACTGCAGCAGTTCATGAAGTCAGTTTCTCAAGGGCAAAATATGGCGAGCAAATAATATTAGCCCGGGAACGCCCGCATCCACCTAATTGAATGAATTAAAAAAACTTGTCAAGCTGTAGGTAAACCTCATCATGAGTTGAAAGAAGCATCGTTAATCCATTTCCCAGTTTTTGAGGAACCATTCTGTCGTGTTTAGGTGTGTCAAGTAGTGAGTGTAGTGCAGAAGTGGATGAGTATTGGCAGGACAGTCAAAGAGAAATGGGCAATTCCCAAAATGAATTTCCTCCTGTTAGATGAACAAACTCATAAATGGTAGAGAATTCAGACACCGTACTTTTGCATCTGGAGAAAGATAAACAGAGGCTCAGCGAAAGATTGCTCAGAGAATGAAAGACGTTTATATGAGCAGTGGCTGACGTCTGTGCTCGTTCTGTACTCAATGGAGTTTAGAAGGATGAGGCGGAATCTCATTCAAATTTATAGATTACTGAGAGGCCTGAATTAAGTAGACATGTAGAAGATATTTCCATGACTCAGACAGACGAGAATATAAGGGCACAGGTTCTGAGTGATAGGACCACCGTTAGGAACTGAGATTATGAGGAATTTATTCAGCCAGCAACTGGGAAATCTGTGAAACACATTACTGAAGAGGGCTGCAAAGACCAATTTCTGTGTATTTCAGGCAGAAACAGATAGGTTCTTGATTGGTAATGGGTTCAAACATAATGAAAAGAAGGTCGGAGAATGGGGGTGACAAATAAATCAAATATGGCAGAATGGGAGAGCCGACTCGATGGTCCAAAGGTCTAATGCTACACCGATGTATTGTCTTTTAAATAAACACTTGGATGTACCACATTAATCGAATATGAAGCGGATGTCGGTAATTCAGTCCCAAATAAACAAAACCTATTTTGTTAAAAACTGGAGAAACAGGGCAAAATAATAAATGAAGTTCAAACTTATTGGCCAATGAAATGATTGAACTGTCAGAGTAATTGGATTTCTCCCGTGTCGGTTGAGCAAAACATCCCTCTAATCTAAAACCAAGGATTTTGAATAACATAGAAGCAGCTGGGCTGAGCTCTGGAAAAAAACACACAGACATATAGAAGGCTGCCTGGAACCATTGTTCTCCCTTGATTTCCAATTCACAGCTCCACCAGAAATCAACCATGCCTAACATTCTAGACTGAAACTGACTGTTACGCCTCACATTATATATAATGGCCTTTTTGAACCTATGTTGATAATGGACACTCAACTCAATCAAGATTCATTCGCAAAGGCATCGGGCATTCAGCGTCAATCAAAATGCATTCGCACATATTAATTGTCAGGAAGCCAATTGACCTTCAGGAGAATACCAGAAACAAATTGGACAACATAGATTTGAGGGTACAAAACGGGGCTATAAACCATTAGCACTCATGTGACCTGACGGACAGACTTTCCAACAACATATTTTTTTATATAAAGAGCTTCACCACAGGTTCCAGGCCTACCCAACAGCTTCAGAACCAAAATCTACGAACTCTGAAAAGAGATGCTGATTAGAGAAATCCAACAAGAACATCATTCAATAAAGACATCCGAGAGTTGATATGCCAACCAGACGCTATCAGAGCAAAACCTTCCAAACACAGGGCTATTTGGAGGCAAGAGAATCGAAGGCGAGCCCATCAGAAATTGTACACATTTTAAAACGGTACTTCCCTCGATGGGGAGCTGAAGGTCCTGAATTTCCAATGTTTCCAAACAAGATGTCAGGGAGGGTATGGCAGGAGTTGTCAGTTCATGGGGCCCTTAGAGTAGGAATCCTGAAGAATGTTCCTGCGATTAAAACTGCTGTTTGTCTTCTAATAGAGTATAACGTGCATTTAATTACTGTCTTCGCATAATTAGATTTGCCTTTATATCTTGCATTATACCGACCTTGTGCATTAAATGAACATTTTTTTTTGCCCAGAACAATCGAACTTGTGCTTTCTTCGTGTTTTCGCCATAGTTTTAATATGCCTTAGAGGCTGCTCTCTTATTAGGTGAAGCGACTGGTGGTGGTGGTTCAACTTGAAGTGCCACCAAGCTCCGGTGAGGAAGGAGATTCCTTCATGTTAACCTCAAACCAGGAATGGGAATTAAATACACGCTGTTGGTATCATACTGTTCTGTGAACCAACAGCCCAGCCAACTGAGCTAAACTGTTTGCCATATTTCTTTTTGTATTCCTAAGGCAGTCCAATGGCCGAAACATGTTCTTGGGAGTGATTCAACCCACCTAAAATAGGCAAATTACTGATGACAATCTAGAGACCGGACAGAGGGCGTCTTGATTGTACACTCAGAGTCATTGGAGTTCTCCTGTAGCATTGATTCCAAACCAACCTCCACCCCAAAAAGTTCAATTAGATTATGCATGGACTATAGGACATTAAATGTCGTCACAAAGAGAGGGTTTGCAGTTCATCATTCGTATCTAAACTCGATTTGTCGAAATGATATTGAAAAGTACCGCTGACAGTAAGAGGAAATGACATTTCTATATTTGCTGCATTCTGTATCTTTGTACAAAGGAAAATGCTAGGATCACAGACTACAGAGGGAGGAAGGAAACGGAAAAAATTCGTTTTATGAAGTTAAGTGGTATGTTGGTTTTCACAGTGAGCGGATTTGTGTAGCAGCACGGATATCTTCCTTAGTTTGAGAAAATTTCATGGATTAAAGTTGGATCGAATATGCATGGTGACAGATTGGAAGTGGGGAGGCGTCATGAGACATGCACGTCCTAATACAGCAGTCGCAGAACATAAGCACGCAGGTGGTGAAGAGGTTAAGTGGTATGTTGGTCTTCTCAGTGAGCGGATTTGAGTACAGGAATATGGATGTGTGGTTTGTGAAAACTTCATGGGATTAAAGTCAGATAAGTCCATAAACATTAATAATCTATATCGCAGAATACTTCAGGAATTAACAAAACAACCTTTGGAAACATTAGTGGTCATCTTTCAAAATTCGATAGATTCTGGAATAGTTCCTACAGATTGCAGATTTGGTAATGTAGACTCAATGTTTAAAATGGGGCGCAGAGACAAAACTGTGAATTTTAGACCAGTCAGCCTGATGTTGGCATTGGCCAAATTACGGGAGCCCATTATGAAACGTTTACTCACTGAGCATGTGGAAAAGAATGAAGTAATTTAGAAAATCACCATGAATTATCAAAAGGGAAATCATGTTGTACAAAACTATTGGAATTGTTCGGGGATGCAAACAGTGTCATTGATTAGTAGGAACCAGTGGATGTAGTTTTCTTGGACTTTTTCTAATGGCTTTTGATAAATCCTACAGAATAGATTATCATAAAACCATTCCGACTCGTGACATTGGGGGCGGTGAAATGACACGGATCGAGAACTGTATGGTAGACAAAAAAAGACTAATTATAAATAGATATTTATCTGAAAACGTATGACATGCCTGGACCGCAGCTTTTCACAATATCTGAATCAGTGAATCGGTTTAGAAGTAAAAACATGGATGGTGCTAGATTTGAAGCTAGGAGGTGTAATGAGATCTGGACACCCTGACACAACAATCTCTGAACGTGCAGCAGATGGAGACTAAGAGAATTGATGTGCTAATCTTCGCAGTGAGTGGGTTTGGGTACAGGAAAATGAATGTCTTGGTGAAATTGTGCAGGACTTTGGTGAGATCACAGTTGGGTATTGAATGCAATTGTGGCTTAGTGACAGGAGATAGAGTGTGGATGTAGAAAGTTGTTTGCACGACTGGGTCCAGTGTGTAATGGGATAGTGGGTAGTGGTGGCACCGTGGCACGAGGGTTAGCTGTAAAGGCTCACACCGCCAGAGACCCGGGTTCAATGCCCGATTCAGGCAACTGTGTGTGGACTTTGCACCGTTTCTCGGTGTGTGCGTGGGTTTCCTCCCGCAGTCCAAAAATGTGCTGGTTAGGTGAATTGACCATGCTAAATACCCAGTGGTGAAGGGGAATGGGTCTGCGTAGGTTGCTACTTGGATGGTCCGTGTGGACTTGTTGGGCTGAAGGGCCTATTTTCACACTGTAAGTAATCTAATCAAGTTCACAGAGGGTTGAAAGCAACTGTTTGCCATTGCGTCTATAAAATGTCGCTTTTGCAAATCCAATCTCGTCTGCTTCAGCAGGAACGTCACCTATGCCTCCAACCTGGTTCCTGAATATCGTCAAAACACTTTGTGAAATGTCTAACATGCGCCAATCAAGAAAGAAAATTGTTGCAACCAAACGGGTCCCACATTGAATCTGAGGCATGGAGATTGGGTAGGTGAGACATAATCACTACTGTGCAGAGAAACACTTTGGAATTTCCTGAGCAATAATTTCCAGAGCGACTCGGTTGTTGTACTAAACGTCGGCAGTGCCGAGCACTATGCTATATCTCCTGACAATAACCACTGTGACGGTTTTCTGCAAATTCGCCATCTTAATATGATGACAGTTACATTTAGAATAAACTTGCCCTATCTGACATGAATACCGTGTGACATAGCTGACAATGTGTTGCTGGAAAAGCGCAGCAGGTCAGGCAGTGTACAAGGAACATGAGAATCGACGTTTCGGGCATAATCCCTTCTTCAGGAATCATAAGCCCTTCCTGAAGAAGGGCTTATGCCTGAAACGTCGATTCTCCTGTTCCTTGGATGCTGCCTGACCTGCTGCGCTTTTCCAGCAACACATTTTCAGCTCTAATCTCCAGCTTCTGCAGTCCTCACTTTCTCCTACCGTGTCACATAAGCTATTGAAATCATTTCCACATTGCAAGTACTCTGATATACTGAAAATTTGCTTTATTGGAAGTAGATTTCTGCATAGAAAGTTTGTGAGTTCTGTTGCATATCGTTTTTTGCCTTAGTTAATATATTGTTAGGTTTATTTGTGAAGTCTCTGCTGTTGTGTGCTCCAACCTCATCCACCATTTGTATCAGCTTCCCTCACTTCTGCTGGCATTGCATTCCAAACATGCACAACTCACTGTGTGAAAATGTTGCCTCTTAGACACCTTTTATATCTTCAAAGTTTGTGAGAAGATTTGTAGCTCGGATGCTCGTTGTTGTGGTTCTGTTCACCGCGCTGGGAATTTGTGTTTCAGACGATTCGTCCCCAGTCCAGATGACATCCTCAGTGCTTGGCAGCCTCCTGTGAAGCGCTTCTGTGATCTTTCTTCCAGCATTTGTAGTAATTTGAATCTGCCGCTTCTGGTTGTCAGTTCCAACTGTCCGCTGCAGTGACCGGTATATTAGGCCCAGGTTGATGTGCTTATTGATTGAATCTGTGGATGAGTGCCATGCCACTGGGAATTACCTGGCTGTTCTCTGTTTGGCTTGTCCTATAATAGTAGTGTTGTCCCAGTCAAATTCATGCTGCTTGTCATCTGCGTGTGTGGCTACTAAGGATAGCCGGTTTCTTGTTTCATTGCTAGTTGGTGTTCATGGACGTGGATCGTTTGCTGTGTTCCTGTTTGAGGAGAAAGTGAGGACTGCAGATGCTGGAGATCCAATGTGAAAATGTGTTGCTGGAAAAGCGCAGCAGGTCAGGCAGCATCCAGGGAACAGGAGAATCGACGTTTCGGGCATAAGCCCTTCTTCAGGAATGAGGAAAGTGTGTCCAGCAGGCTAATATAAAAGGTAGGGAGGAGGGACTTGGTGGAGGGACGTTGGAAATGCGATAGGTGGAAGGAGGTCAAGGTGAGGGTGATAGGCCGGAGTGGAGTGGGGGCGGAGAGGAAGAAGATTGCAGGTTCGGAAGGCGGTGCTGAGTTCGAGGGATTTGGCTGAGACAAGGTGGGGGGAGGGGAAATGAGGAAACTGGATAAATGTGAGTTCATCCCTTGTGGTTGGAGGGTTCCTAGGCGGAAGATGAGGCGCTCTTCCTCCAACCGTCGTGTTGTTGTGGTCTGGCGATGGAGGTGTCCAAGGACCTGCATGTCCTTGGTGGAGTGGGAGGGGGAGTTGTAGTGTTAAGCCACGGGATGGTTGGGTTGGTTGGTCCTGGTGTCCCAGAGGTGTTCTCTGAAATGTTCTGCAAGTAGGCAGCCTGTCACCCCAATGTAGAGGATGCCACATCGGGTGCAGCGGATGCAATAGATGATGTGTGTGGGGGTGCCGGTGAATTTGTAAGTGTCCCTTGGGGCCTTGGAGGGGCGGATATGGAAGTATCCCTTGGTATCTCACTCTTCTCTGAACCTTTTCAGTTTTGAAGTGATGAAGTTATTCACAGGAGGAGGACTCAAACCCATGCCTCTGTCGCGACTGAAACAGTCTCCCGCGTTTTAGACCACTTCGCCACATTACCACATGAAGCTGATTTAATTGTAAAAGTCGGTCCCCTATATTTGTTCCATTAATCTGAACGTGCCATATATCTCTTTGTAGAACTTGACCGCAGGTCTTCACAGATAACAATTCAAGATTGATCTGTCAGTGTGCCATTGTTCCAATCTACTGCAGTTCTTGCAGTCCGTCGGCCAGCGCTTTCCGTTCTGAGTTTTTGGAATTACCGTGAATCTTTGCGTTTTTTTTCAATGTTTACTCATTTCGTAATCAGATTGGCTCCTTCAAATTGCACGGTATAAATTTGGACGGGCATGTATTTCATTGCACTCACAAATAGTGCCCGTGGAATAGCTGACTCCATAAATCAAACATTAATAATTGTTTTAAAAAACTATTCCCCGAGATTAAACGATAAATGATGCCAAATCGAGCTGAATGCTGTATTACTGAGATCTGACAGTATTAGTGCACATGCCTTAGAAAGTATTATGCCAATTTGAAGACGTATGTTCCGAACCAGACCATGTTCCCATAAAACATTATAAGGAGATATTCCCCGACTCTGGCTTTTACCTTATTTCGAGACAAATAAAAGGGTTCTACATTCCAGATGTGATGTAAATGGTTAAACGACGAGTGTGTAATCAAGACGCACGTTATTCTTTCATCACAGTTAAAATAGAACCAAAAACAGAAGAAATTGAAAAAACATTCAAAACACTTAGCAAAATAATATGTGATTTAACTTCTATTCCTCAACCGTTCCAACACATCAAGACTGTCCAGTTTCTCCTTGAAACAATTTAGGCAACTCCGTTTGGAATGTTATGAAGGAATTTGGCGAGGCATACCAAAATACCGTTGTTGTCAAAAGAATACGAACACAAGGTGGGACCAAATCAAAGCATTCCAAACTTTATTGATGACAAAGAGATAACAACCCTTAATTTTCAACTGCTGATGATAATTGGCCCATCACCGTTACAACATATTAAGCCTCTCAAATGGATTTACGCAGTTGCTCTTTCTTTGGCGTTGTGAAGCTGCTCTCTCTCTCTCTCTCTCTCTCTCTTCCCTCCCCCACCCCCTCGTTTTTCCCTCTCTCTGGTTGGTCAACTGGTCTCCACATCTCGACGTGCTATTCACCTCAGAACGCCCAAGAGTGGACCTCAGAGAGAAGGTCTTCATGTGAAGCCAGGTATTTTTACTTTCTGTTGGTTTTCTGGAACTTTTACATTTCTTGACAATCAGGGAGATGCACGAAATAGTTTGAAACTGAGTCGATTATTTAGATAGCATTTTACTGTTCGTTTATTTGTGCAGCAGGACCAGGTGCCTTTCTCTCTCGGCCTTATTTTACGTAGTGGATATCTTGTTGAAAATATTAGTCGATGAAAACTATTTCTTTTACAATGTGCGAATGTAACGAACACCTCACCCTAGTCGTGCCACTGTTTTTGGTTTGTGGGTTTTGTCATTTCACATTCTGCTGTGCCGAATACACACAGCATCCTTTGCTGTTTGGCCACGTTATCAAACTATATTTTCATTTTAACAGCCAAAAGGCTGCCATAGCAGTATCACATAACTGCACTCTTGACATAGGTAATTTCAGCAAAACAACTTTCCTTGATTTCTTGATTGAACAAAACATGAAATATCCTTCAAAAGACAACTTTAAGAAAAGTAATTAATGATTTATTTCGATTAAACCCTCATAAAATCTCTTTCTATGGTAGTTTTGTTTTCTGGCCATGACGAAAGACATCAAGACCCTGATGTGGCAACGGAAGACATGGATTAGAACTGTTTCAGGGATGTGGGAATTCCTTTCTGTTTCGGTTATACCAAGATGCTCTGGTAAGAGCAGAACGTTTCAGGAGATTTGCCATTGTGATTCAAACTCCTAAATAAGAGGAATACTTGAGAAAATGAGCTCCAGTCACCCAGAAGGCGTTACCAGAAAGCGAGATGGAAGCAGATCCAACAACAACTTTATAAGAGCCATTGGATTAAGATGCAAAAAATATGATGGAAGGTAAATTAGAAATTCCTCAAAAGACCAGCCCAGACATGAAGCGGTGGAATCGCCACAGTCCTGTGGGAATCATTCTGTGATTGTGAGGTGGATTGATTTTAAAGCATCTTGCACTAGTTACATCATTTCACGTGAATTGGCAATGTAGCAGCTCAGCTTCTCCTCCAGAACCTTCACATCCAGGAGCACAGAAAAATCTCCAATTCAGCAACAACTCGACTTCTCGAAGTCACAGATTAATGTGGGCTGCTGAAACCAAGACCTATAACAAATAAGAAACCGACGCACGTCTGGTAATAAAGAACGCATTTGCGGCTTTAAGATGGAGTTTGAATGAATTCTTAAAGTGTTAATCACACTACTTCTCTGTCTCGAAAAGAGAAAAACTTCCTTTGAACTGAGAACTGTGTCACACCCCTTCCCAGTGTATTTACGGATTGGCTCTGGAAGAAGTGGATGCATTTGTAGTCACCGTTCAAGAATTTGTAGACTCTCAAGTCGGTCCCATGGATTGGAGAGCAGTTACGGAACCACGCTTATTAAAAACAAATGATGTAGACTGCAAACAAAGTATTAGATCTTTTGGACTGACTTGAGACGTGAGAAATATTCGGGAGCAAATCGTAAAAAATGCAATAACAGAAGACTTGGAACACTGTGTGTGTATTGGTCATGGTCAGTACGGATTTACAAAGGGGAAATGATACCTACCACATGTACTCCAATGTTCAGAGATTACTTGCAGTGGGTTGTTCGAGGAAGCGTGCGAATATGATTCACTTGGACTTTTGAAGAAGTTTGGTAAAACCCCACATCTGAAGGCATCATGAAAAAATCAAGTATACGTGAGTGCACTGCCCCCATCACATAAATGGTGAACTGGTTGTGAGCCAGAATACAAAGAACATGAATGAACAGATGTTTTATCTGAATGGCAGATATTGAGTATCATCAGTTAATCATCATCCATTCCCTCCACCAGCGAAGCTTACTAACAGCAGGTATTCGAATTACAAGATGAACTGAAACGATTTGCCAAAGCTCCTTAAATAGCGTCTTCAATTCCAGTACTACTGCAGTATATCCATAGGAGCACCACAATACTCATGCACCCAAATGTCCAAGCAAGTTACCATCCTAACCTGTAAACACACCACTATCCCATAAGTATTGTTCAGTCAAAGTCCTGGAATTTCCCTCCCTAATGGCATTGTGAATCAATCTTCAACAGAGGAACGACATCAGTTTAAGGCAGTAACTCACCAGCACATGCTCAAGGAAAACTCAGGGTACCTAATAAAATACAGACCCAACCAGAGATGCCCACTTCGCACCAGTGAACAACAGCAAACAAAATACTTGAATGTTATTCAATTTCCTCCAGCACAAATATAACAGCAATTCCTCTTTTTTTTTTACCATGTATCCTGACGACAGAAGGCAACGAATTGTATACATCATCCTCTTGAGCTTATCCCCTTGTTGCTGGGCTGGAGCCACATATAGGCCAGACCAGGTAAGGTTGACAAAATTTCCCTCCTTAAAGGACATGAATTGACCTTTTCAGTTTTGTTATTTGATGATAGTATCTACTCACCATTACTCGGACTAACATTTTCTTTCTGACGTTTTAGGAATTACATTCACAGTCCCCCAGATGTCATACTAGTATTTACCTCCTGTCAGCAAAGAATTGAGCTGGCTTCTTCGGAATGCTAGACCAATCTGACCACAGTTGCTGAAATACCATCTGAGGTTCACCAACTCTTTGCTTTCAATTCGGATCTCCAACGTTGCCAAGATCATGTTTTTGAATGTGTTTACATTTGTGGGCGGCACGGTGGCACAGTGGTTAGCACTGCTGCCTCACAGCGCCAGGGTTCAATTCCCGCCTCAGGCGACTGACTGTGTGGAGTTTGCACGTTCTCCCCGTGTCTGCGTGGGTTTCATCAGGGTGCTCCGGTTTCCTCCCACAGTCCAAAAGATGTGCAGGTATGGTGAATTGGCCATGCTAAATTACCCGTAGTGTTAGGTAAGGGGTAAATGTAGGGGTATGGGTGGGTTGCGCTTCGGGAGGGCGGTGTGGACTTGTTGGGCTGAAGGGCCTGTTTCCACACTGGAAGTAATGAAATCTAATCTAATCTAATCTTACTTGTAACAATATCTTCTAATTCCTCGTTTTACAGGGCTATTCATTCTTTATAATTGTTAAAATGGTTTTGCCTTCCACTATTAAACAAGCGAGAAACTATTCACCTGATCTCCGATTCCCTTATGCCCTGGCTTTAGGAGTGGTGAATTGGAGCTGTATGCCACTCACCAAATGATAAAATACCCTGCCTGCCTATTTCCAGGGCTGCACTGAGAGCACACCTACTGTGTGGATCTATTTGTGAGCTCTCTGTGGAAATCCTTGGTTGTGATCCTGGAGAACACAAACACTCTCTAACATTTGCAGCTGAAGATTTGAGTGTGAGGAGTGCCTTCAGTTCACGCCCTGAACCTGAAACAGCTGGGCATTGAAATGCAGTCATTTTATCCGAACGTGCTGCGATTCTCCAGGGGAACAGCTGGCTGGGATCAGCACTCTAAACTAGGAAACTCAGTGGGAATAGCTGGGACCTTCCTGCTCTCTACACTGGGAATCCCAGTGTGAACAGCTTTGATAGCCTACCACTCTCAATTGGGAAAATTAGGCGGAAGTGAGGACTGTCGATGATGGAAATGAGTGTCGACAGTTTGCTGTTGGAAAAGTACAGCAGGACAGACAACATCACAGAAGCACAAGAATGGCCGTTTCGTGCAAAAAGTCCGTCTCAGTCTGAACAGCAGGATGGCTATGCTCCCAAAACTGTGAATCTCATTGGGATCATCAAGGATGGTCCGACTCTTAAAACAGTAAAACTCAGTGTGAACAGCGAGTGAGACCCAGCTGTTGAAACTGGAAATCTCGGTTTTCAAAGCTGGAGTCTTACAGCTCTCCAAATTGGGAACATTAGTGTGCACAGCCGGAACGCTTGCATTCTTGAAACTGGGAATCTCAGATGGAACAGCCGGATTGGTCCAACACTCTTAAGTGGAAATTTCGTGGTTTACATTCAGAATGGTTCAAATCTCTAAACTGGCAATCTCGGTGTGAATAGCCGGGATTGTCTAACGCTTTAAAGAGAGAATCTCAGTGGGAATGGCCAGGATGGTTCTGCTCTTTAATCTGGGAAAATCCCTTCTGTGAACAGAAGGGATGGTCCGACTCTCTAAATTAGGAATCTCGTGTGAATAGCTGAAATAGTCTAGCTCGATCTACTGCGAATCTCAGTATGAACAGCTGGGATGGTTCAGCTCTCTCAACTGGGAACCTCACTGTGAACACACTAGAACGGTCCAGGTCTCTAAACTGGGAATCTCTATGTGAACAGACAGCGTAGTACACTTCTCTCAACTGGGAATCTCAGTATGAATGCACTGAATGGTCTGGCACTCTAAACCGGGAATCTCAGTGTGAACACACGTGGATCGTTTTGGTCTATCAACTGGAACCTCAGGGTGAACAGCCGGGATGGTCCCGCTCTATTAAAACGGAATCTCGATCGGAACAGCTGCAATACTGCAGCTCTGTCAGCTGGGTACCTCAATATCAATAGCCAGGATGTTCCTGCTCCTTCAAGAGGGAGGCTCGGTGCGAACAGCTTTGATTTTCCAGCTCAATTAACTGGGAATCACATTGGTTTGGTACAGCCACGAAACTGAGAATCTCGGTGTGAACATCAGGAATGGTTCCGCTATCTAAACTGGAATCTCATTGGGATAAACCTTATTTGTGCAGCTCTCTAAACAGGGAATCTTCATGTGAACAACTGGAATAGTTCAACTCTCAAAACTGGGAATCTCGGTGTGAACAGGTGGCATGATGCCACTCGTTAAACCTGAAATCCCGGTGTGAACACACCAGACCGATGCAACTTTCTCAGCTGGGAATTTCGGTGTGAACAGCAGAGAATGATCCAGATCACTCGACTGCGAATCTCAGTGTGAATCGCTGGGAATGGTCCTGCTCTCTAAACTGGAAATCTCACTGTGAACATCCGGAAATGGTCCAGCTGTCTAAACTGGTAATCTCAGTGTGAACAGCTGGGATGGTGCCCCTCTCCTGAACAGTTGTCTTGTTTTAACAGCTGGGATCCTGTGCCTTTCTAAGCTGGGAATCTCGCTGTGAGCAGCTGGGATGATTCAAATCGCTAAACTGGGATTATCGCTATGTTCAGCCAGGATGCCCCAGTTCTGTAAACTGGGTATGTCAGTGTGAACAGTCAGGATTGTACAGCATTCATAACTGAGAATCTCAGTGTGAACGCACTGGTTATGCTCTCTCAACTGGAAATCTCAGTGCGAACATCCAGAATGCTCCTACTTGCAAAATTAGGAAACGCAGTGTGAACAACTGGGATGGTCCTGCTATCCAAACCGAGAATCTTATTTTGAATGGCTGAGATTGTCCAGCTCTCTAAACGAGGATTTCTTCATGTGAACAGCTGGGATCGTATAACTCTCTAAACAGGGAATCTCAGTGTGAACAGCCGGAATGGTCCTCCTCTCTAAAATAAAAATGTCAGTGTGGACAACCGGGGTGGTACAGCGCACTAAACTGGGAATCTTCCTGTGACAAGTCAAGCTGGTACAGCTCTTTAAATTGAGAATCTCAGTTTGAAAAGCTGGAAAGTTCCAGCTCTCTAAACTGGGTTTCTCTGTGTGAATTGTTGTTCTGGTCCAGCTCGTTTAACTGGGAATCTCGGTGTGAACATACGGAGTTGTCGAGTTCTGTAAACTACAAATCGCAGCATGAATACACCGGGATGATAAAAACTTTTTAAACCAGTTATCCCTTGTGAACACTCTGGGATGGTCCAGGACTCTCAACAGGAAATCTCTGTGTGAACACACCGGATGGTCCAGCTGTCAAGCCTGGGAATTTCAGTGTGAATAGTCGGAAATGGTCCAGCTCTCTATGCAGTGAATCTCAGAGTGCACTTTGCAGATTCGTCGGGCATTCTAAACTGGGAATCTCAGTACAAACATCCGGGATGGTTCAGTTCTCTAAAGTGTAAAGCATCATTGTGAGCAGCCAGGTCTCTAGGTCTCTCAGCAAGGAATGGCGCTGTGAACAGCCGTGTTCGCCCAGCTCTCTTAAACTGTGAATCACAGTGTGAAAAGCTGAGTTACTCCTGCTCTCGAAACTGGGGATCTTATTGAGAACAGCCGAGATGTTCGAGCTGTTTACACTGGGAAAGTCAGTGTGAATAGCCATTACGTTCCACGTTTTTAACTGATAATCTCGGTGTGAATAAAAAAACGTTAGTCGGGCTCTCTAAACTGGGAATCTCATTATGAACACATCGGAATCAGCGAACTCTAATGGAATCTAGGCGTACACAGCCGGGATAATCCATTTGTCTGAACTGGGAGCATCGTTGTGAACATCCGGTATGGTCTTGCTCTCTTAAGTGGGAATCTCGGTGTGAACAGTGGGGATGGACCAAAACACTGAATTCGGAATCTCAGTGCGAACAGCCAGGTTGATCAAACTCCATAAACTGGGAATTTCAGAGTGAAAAACCAGGTTTGTCCAGGTCTGTAAACTGGGAATTTTGCTGTAAACAGTCGGGAAGGTCCAATTCTGTAAACTGGGTTTCTCAGTGCAAACAGCCATATGTATCCATCTGTCTAAATTTGGAATCTTGGTATGAATCTCCACGATGGTCAAGCTGTCCAAACCGGCAATCCCAGTATAAAAGATGGATTGGTGCAGCTCTCTAAACTGTTAATCACACTGATATGTGCCAGCACTCAAAGCTGTGCATCTCGGCGAATATAGTTGGGCTGGTCCAGATCTATAAATGGGGAATCTCACTATAAACAACCGTGATATTCCGGGTCTCAAAACAGGGAATCACGGTCTGAACAGCGATTATGGTCCAGCTCTGTAAACTGGGAATCTGGCTATGAAAACTCTGGGGAAGCCCAGCTCTCTAAGCCGGCTGCATAAGCTGGGAATCTCGTTTGGAACAGTTGGTACAGTCCAGCTCCCGGAGCTGAGAATCTCGGTGTGAATAGCCTTTACAGTCCAGCTCTGGAACCTGGAAATCTCCATATGAGTAGATGGGGTGGTGCAACGTTTTAAACTTGAAATCTTAGTGTGAACAGCCAAGAAAGTCCAGCTCTCGAAATTAAGAATCTCTGTGGATACAGCTGGGATGGTCCAGCTGACTGTTCTGAAGGTGTAGCTGCATACTGTACCATTCAGGAGAGTGAAAGCAGGCAAGGATTTAAAACGCAGAGAGTGTGCTGAAAAATCGAAAATGGTAACAATTGGCTGGGAAACAAATAGCTGGAGCTGAGTTGCTATGATGCACAACAAATCTGATATTGGCCAATCAGTTTAGATTCTTCACCAAGGAACCAAATTCCAATCGAATTTGAATTTACATGTTGTGATGTCACTAAACCAATGTGCCCGTCCGATGTTTTGGTTATAAAAATCAGGTATTTTGAACAGTTCATCAGACTGGCAAAGAGCACCAACAGTCTACCCACAGAACCGCTCTCTGAAAGCTACCTGTTCATATCAAATCTGTGAAACAGATGACCAAAGATTAAAGACAGGAAAATCTACAGAGGAATATACAAAAGGAAATCCGAAAAAAGACTGGTTTTGAAATTTCAATTTGTTGTTAAAATCAATCGTTTGTTTGGATGAAGTGGGACATTGATACATTGTTCAGACAAAGGATGATTACAGTGCACATATTTGTTGTTAATATTTTTTCTGGGAGTTAAATGATAAATTGTAATTTTTCTCTGAGTTGTGGGATTGGTAAATTCTATCTGACTCATAATTTAGGAGATTAAGAGGCAAGGTGATTTTTTTCTCTATGTGTCAGGTTGAAGTCATAGAAGGGTTTACCCCGGGTCATAAAAGTTTGGAGGCTCTGTCTCCGTGATTTGAACCGTTTAGATAGACCCAGTCTGTGATTTGTATAGACTTAAGTAAGTTTGGATTACGAAAAAGCCCAGTCGATTCTAAAACTTGCCGGTTAATGTTTAAACATAACATTGGAGAGACGTATTGCTTAGTTGTGGTTACTTGTGGTTACTGCTACTGAAATCTGACAGAAATAGCTATTAAAGTTGCAAAAAAGGTTCTGGGGTATGAGGATGATTCCCAAGTTTGCTAAGAAAGTCCAGAAGGAAATAAAAATACCTTATTCTTATAATTAGCAAAGAGGTTGGAGTTGGAATAATCAAAGACAAACGTATAGCTAAATTTGTAAGGGTATAACTCAGATACCTAGGTATTTCAGAGGAAAAGACAAGTGCAGCAGAGTTCAAAAACATTCAATTACAATTAAGGAAAACGGAGTTAGAAGATATACAAAGAGAAAGCCAGAAAAGAAAAAGGGAAGTTGAAAGAGTGACAAAAGAGAGAAAGAGAGAGAGAAAGAAAGAGAGAGAATGTTCTTAGCTGAGCAAAGAGAAAGAGAAGAAAGGTAGAGAGAAAAAGAGAGATAATTTAAAATTTTGAATTTGCGAATGAGTCAGTGAAGTCAAATTAACAGAATGGAAATGAAAACAGAGCGTAGTGATATATACAAGTATGTCAAAACTCTACCTCATTTGTTTGAGAAAGCCTTCTTTATTTCGTTTGAAAAATTGGCGAGGCAGGTGGAGTGGTACAGGGATTTATGGGTAACTTTATTTCAGAATACACTGGTCAGCAGAGCTCGTGAGGTATTTGCAGCGTTGTCAGATGTGCAGTCAAGAGATTATGAAGAGGTCAAACACGCTATTTTAAGTATTTATTAATTACTGCCGGACGTGTACAAACAGTGGTTCAGAAATATAAAGACGGAACTATGTCAGTCTGGTGTTGAGTTCTAAAGAATGAAACATCGTCATTTTAGATAGAAGGGTGCAGGCCTCTAAATTAGATAAGACATATGAGGCGCTAGGAGAGGTTACTCTGCTGGAGGAGTTAAAAAAAAAACTCTTCCAGAGGAATTCAGAGAAATAATTCACGTGTATTAACAGAAAGTTCAGGAAGTGAGAAGAGCAGAGTCAGCAGATGAATGCATGTTGGTGCCTGTGACAAGCGTCCGGCCAGAATTCCATGACGTGAAATAGAGAACTGGGAGAAGGGGAGATACTACACTACAAAACAAAGGGTAGAGGAAACTGATAACGCAGGTTTAAAAAGAAGCCCAATAGGGTGGAAAGGAGGTGAAAGGCCTCACTGTGGTAAAGTGAAACATGTGACCATACAGATAACTCGGGAAAAGATTTAGTAAAATAAGCTAAGCTAGTGGTATGAGTGGAATTAGTAAAGAGAACCACAATAAACGTCGAGGAGCATCAGGAGACTTCACAGACGAGGTAGGGATGGATTTTGCCAGATCACCATCGTCACTTCTGTGGGGAAAGGCTATTCTGAAAGAACGTGGAGGGGGGGGGGGGGGGGGACGTGGGGGAGAGGAGAACAAGAAGTTATAATTTTAAGAGATGGAGCATCTAACCAGTCTCTAATACTAAGAGATGAGCGAATTGGTACTCTTTGTGATCTGTTACCTGAGAGTGTGGTACTTTGTGCGATAGATGGACAGAAAGTTAGCGTTCCTCTGTGTAAGATTAGTTTGGAGTGCCAAATCCAGACTGTAGAAGTAACAGTCGGATTGATTGACAGAGTGTCAGTTTCAGGAATCCAGTTTGTTATTCGGAATCATTTAGCAGGTTCGAAGGTGGGACTTACATCCCTTGTTATGTAGAAGCCCAAGGAAGACCAGAAACTGAGGAGTTAAAACAGAAATATTCTGGTAGACTGTGTAGTATCAAGATCCCATGGCATAAGCCACAGAACGAAGCAAAAACTAAAGGGAATGATTAACGAGTTGAGGGTCAGTTAGCGGAAACCCTGTTTGATGGAATAGTGCAGGAAAACCTGAACAGGCAGAGTGCCAGACTGAAGTGTTTCCAGCTAAAAGGCTAATGGGCTTGCAACAGAAAGAAGAGACAATTGAAGAAATAAATATTATTGCCGACATCGAAAGGGGGATGGAAAATAGTTCTGAGGTTTATTACCTGAAAGCACTGCAGGAACATGTTTAATGACGGCCCTGGAGAATGAGGAATCAAATCCAGATGATGTGGATTTTTGTGTTTCTCAAAAAAATTAAAAACCAATAAGTTCTTAATGAGTGCGATAGGTTAGCAAATTATTTATCTCCAGACTAAAGAATGCATGTGAAACGTTTGTTACTGCAGTACGAAGACATATGTAAGAATCAGATGAGGAGGACTAATGCTATTGCAAATGAAGTAGACGTCGTGAATGATGATTGAATAAAACAACACCCTATTAACATAATCCTTTCAAAGCCAGACTGCTCCAAAAGAACGCGGGGGCAATGTTCTACGAGGATATCATCGCACCCAGAGACAGAGCGAGTGGACTTCGCCCATCAGTTTACTTCCCAATCCTGACAGGAAGCAACGATTTTAAGTGAATTATCGAAAAGTCAACGCAATAACAGAATCGGACACAGATCCAATAACGAGCTTGGAGGATGAGAAAGTTGGACAAGCCAGAAACATCTCAAAGTTGGACTTACTGCGTGGTTACTGACAGGTGTCTTTATCAGAGAAGGTGAAAGAAATCTCTGCGTTGGTAATGGAAAATGGGCTACATTAATTCATAGTGATGCCCTTTGGAATGAAAAACGTTCCCGCCACCTTCCAAAGATTTATTAACAGAGTTGTGTGGGTTACGAATGGACAGGTTAGTACCAGGAGGATTTGATCATTTGAAACCAATATTAAACACCGCACCTGTTTTAGCCATAGCAAACTCTTTGAAACCCTTCAAGGTTGCCATTGATTCGAGTGACGTAGGGCTTGGAGCTGTACTGCTACAGGAATATGATTAAACAAAGAGAGGCAACATCCACGACAGGAAATACTCCATGATCGAAAAAGATCGATTGACTTTGATACTTGCCTAATAACATTTTAATGTGTCAAAGAACAAAGAACATTTACAGCCCAATAACACGCCCTTCGGTCATTCAAGCCTGAGCCGATTCAAATGTTCTGTCTCATTACTGAATCCTTTACCCTGGGAAAAAGCTTAGCTCTATCCACCCTGTCTATACCCTTTATGATTTTGTAAATCTCAAACATGTCCCCTCACACTCTCATTCCTTCCAGTTTAAATAAACCTAGCCGACTCAACCTCACTTCATAGCGAGCACCAGGCAGCGTCCTTGTGTCTGTAACAATGTGTCTGAATTGGTTGTGTTCACGGGTCATAATCCTCTTACATTCATGCAATCCTTTCAGGACAAGAATATGTGACTATTATGTTGGCGTCTCATGTTACAGACTTTTTAACTCCAAATCGTGCAAGTTGTGAGACATAACAATGTGATCGGTGAGCGTTATCGCGGATTTAATTGCTAAAGTTTACATGAGATTGATATCTATCCACTGTATTGTGCACACATGAGAAGAAGTTAGGATGAACTTTAATTAAAGTTATATGTATGTCGTGGTAATGTTAAGGAATAAAAAAAAGCCTTTTTTATGATGGTTTTTACTTACGTGGGGAGGTGTTATGAAGTTGTAGACGTTTACTGCATATTTCAGGGAGCTGAAACTTTTGGCTGCCACACAGTTTTACAGTTTTGGACTATATCAAACCAACGAGCCGGGCTGATATTTTAGTGTATGTTAAAATCGGGAACTTTGAATAGTTGGGGAGAACAGCAAAGAGCAGCCAACCACAAACAGTCTTCCAGTAGAATAGCTCTCTTAAAGGTGCCTATACGTAAGAAAGTCGTGCAGCTGAAGACCAATGACGACCTAAAGGAATCTACAGAGGTATATTGACATTCAAAGATGACAATTTGGTTTGAAAATTAATTTGCCGTAAATTTAAGAGGAAATTTGTCCGACCAATATTCTGGAGTGGTAGCTAAAATGAGGTTTCAGAGAAAGAAGTTGTAAACCATTCTTGTTTAATGTTCTCTTTTGGACGTAATGAATATATTGTTATTTATTTCCTTTAAATAGTTATATTTGAGATAGTTCTTTGCCAACTAGAAATTTAACAGATTGCAGTGCGAGGTTAGGTTATCTGTGTGTCTGGTTTAAATTAGCAGAAGCGTTTATCCCGTAACAGTCAATTGTACCAACCACCTCGAGACCTTAAAGAATAAAACCAGAATAGTTGCTCAGTATCAGAAAAGTGATTGGGAAACACAGTCGTGTCGATCCTGCAGAGATATTGTTCCTAACATCTGATAGCTTGTGGCAAAATTTACATAGCTGTCTCACAGACGGAGGAGAGACATTGTGAAATGAATAGACCATTTGATACCTTTTGAGCATTACGCAATTCTCGTTCATGGCTAATATCGCCTCAATGCACTTCCCCCTCCCGTCACACACAATGAACATATGCCTTAATGAGATTAACTCTCAGAAATTATACAATAGGACTATCAAGTCGTCCCTCACACTCACTCACCCTCTGTCACCCTAATCCTTCACACTCACTTCGTCACCATCATCCTGACCCCCTCACACTCATTGCATCACAATCAAATTGTGCCCGTCACCCTTACTCCACCTCTGTTACCCAGCCCCTCACATTCTCTCCGTCGTCGTCACCCTGATCACCTCAAGCTCTCTATGTCACTGTCATCCTGACACCCTCACACAATTTCATCAACATCTCCCTGACAGCTAACACTGCCCCCTGTCACTCCTCACCCTTCACACTTGCACTGTTAACCTCACAGTGACACTTTCACACTCACTTCATCACCATCAGCTTACCCCCTCGAACTCACTTCATCACCATTAACCAGCCCCCTCACACTCACACTATCACAGTCACACTAACCTTCTCACACTCACTCCCTCACTCTTACCCTAATTCCCTCATAGTCTCTCTGTCACGGTCAACCTGACCAACTTAAACTGGCTCACTTACTTTAACACTGAATTTCTCACACACCGCCCCTCATTGTCAATCCGACTGCCTCACCCTTACTCCGTCACCGACACCTGTCTTTCACAGTCACTCCATCACCATGCCCCGACCCCTCGCACTTACTCCGCCAGCGCTGCCCTGACCCCCTCACGCTCACTCTGTCAGCATGGCCCTGACCTCATCACACTCGTACTGTGAGCGTTGCCCTGACCCCCTCACACACACTCCATCATCCTCACCACCCTCACACTCACTACATCACCGTCACACAAATCCCCTCATACACACACTGCCGTCATTACTGTGACGTCGTAGCAATCCATACCCATCTGTCACCCTTCTCCCTCACACTCACGTCGTCACCGTAAATCCTTCATCGTCACGCTGCCTCCCTCACACTCACTCTCCCTCGTTTACGCTAAGCCACTCACATTCACTCTTTCACCCATCCATCTGACCCGTCAAACTCACTCTGTCACGATAAAACTGATCCCGTCATACTCACTACGTCAATGTTACCCTGCCCCCACACTACCCTCTGCCACTCTTTACCCCTCACACTCACACTTTCACCTTATCCTGACACCCTTACATGCACTTCGTCACTGTCATCATGAACCCCGCCGTTCACTCAGTTACTCTCATACCTTCTCGCACTCCCTCCCTCACTGTCACATTAAACACCTCATACTCATTCTGTAACTGTCAGCCTGACCCAATAAAACTCGCTCCCCCATCTCACGCGCGCGCTCAAACTACATCCCTCACTGTCACACTGACAGCCTCGGACTCACTTCATCGCAGTACCTCTGAACCCCTCACACATACACCGTCACCATTCCGCTAATCAGCTCAAACTCACTCCGTCACTATTCCCCCGAAGCCCTCACATTGATTCCTTAATGGTACCCTGACCCTTTCACACTCACCCACCATTGCTCACTCATTCTCACCATGTCATAGACACTGAGAACCCCTCACAATCTCTCTGTCACCACTACCATGACAACTTCAGACTCATTCCAATACCGTCACCCTGACCCCCTCACACTCACTCTCTCACTGTCCCCGACACTCTCACACTCACCCACCATGACCCACTCACTCTTACCCTATCATCGTCACCGTGTCCCCCTCACACTCAATCTATCACCTTCCCCAGTACCCCTCAAACTGGCTCCCTCATCAGCCTTCAAACCTACCAGACTCACCCAGCAGTACCCATTCACTCTTACTCCATCATCGTCACCGCGACCCCCTCACAATTACTCTGTTATCGCCATCCTGACGACCTCAGACTCACTCCATTACCGTCATCACGAACCATTCAAACTCACATCGTCAATATTACACTGACCCCATCTCGCTCATTCTATCAGTGTCACCCTGACTTGTCAATCTCACGACATTACCCTCATCTTACTCACCTTCACTTGGTCACCAATAACCTGACCCGCTCACAGTCACGACATTGCCGTACGTCTGACCATCTCATACTCTCTATGTCACTGTCACTCTGACACCCGCACATTATCCCCGTCAGCGTCACGCTGACCCCCTCTTACTCACTCCCCCTCTGTCACCCTGACCCCTCACATTCACTCCATCACCGTCAAATTGCACCCTCACACACATCCGTCACCATCACCCTGATCCCTGCAGATTCACTATGTCATTGTCTCCCTGACATCGTCACACTAACCCCGTCAATTTCACGCTGACACCCTCACATTCACTTCGTCACCGTCACCTTGACACCCTCACATGCACTTCGTCACTGTCACCATGACGTTAACATTCACTCAGTCACTCTCACACTGACCTTCTCACACTCGGTCCCTCACTGACACTCTCAACCTCTCACCCTCACTCTGTGACTGATAGCCTGACACACTCAAACTCGATCCCCATCACACTGACACGCTCGAACTCCTTCCCTCATCGTCACACTGAGGGCCTCGCACTGAATTCAACACAGTCCCAATGAGCACCTCACACGACCTCCGTCACAATATAATCCACCCCAACACTCTCACTCCATCACTGTCACTATGATCCCACCACACTCACTCCATCACCATCACCTTGACCGTCACATTCTCGCCGTCTCTGTCACCCTGACCACACGACACTCACTCCACCACCATTTCCTGACCGTCTCACACTCACTCCTGCACCATCACACTTCCTCCCTCACACACACTGTGTCACTGTCATCCTACACTCTCACATTCACTCTGTCACCAACACCTTGCCACCCAAAAACCCACTCTGTCAATGTAACCTTGAAACCATCACACTCAGTTTGTCCTACTTAACCTGACCCCCTCACGAGACACCGTCACCCTCACCACCCTCATACACAGTCCGTCACAATCATACAACCCGCCTCACACTCATACTGTCACCGTGATCTTAACCAACTCACAGTCATTCGCCGTCTGCCACCTGCTCTCCCTCACATTCACTCCATCATCATAACCATGACCCCTCACACTCTGTCACGGTCACACTGACACATTGCACTCGCTCTGTCACTAATCTCTCTCACACTAATCTGTCACACTCCGCTGTGAAAGTCAGACTGAACCACTCACAACCAACTGTCACCTTCACAATCACTCCCCCTCTGTAATGGTGAGCCTCTTATGCTCACTCCCCTCTGTCATCCGACGCTTCTCACATTCACTCCATCACCTTCAAACTGATAATCTCAACTGTGTATGTCACTGTGAGCCTGACATCCTCACATAATCTCCGTCGCTGTCACGCTCATCCGTCACATTCACTATCCCTTTGTCAAGCTGATCAACTCACATTCGCTCTATCACCGTCAACCTGACCCCTCACAATCTCTCTGACATGATCACACTGATATCCTCATACTCACTATGCCAATGTCACTCTGAAAACCCTCACACTAACGCTGTCATGGTCACCCAGACCCGTCACACTTACTCCCGCTCTATCACTCTTAACCCCTCAGACTCACAGCGTCACTTCAGCCTGACATCCCCTCATTCATATTGTCAGCGTCACCATGATCCTCACACTCACAGTATAACTCTCACACTGACCTTCTCGAACTCATTCCCTCAAACTCTTAAACTCTTCCCCCCATCACACTGACACGCTCAAACTCCCTTCCGCACTGTCACATTGACTGGCTCGCACTCACTCCATCACAATCACCCTGATCCCCTCATACTCACTCCGTCACCTTCCCCTGAACCCCTCACATTGACTCCCTCTTCGCCCCCCCGACCCTATCACACTCGCACACCATTACCCACTCACTCTTACCCTATGATCGTCATCGTGAACTCTGCACAATCACCCTGTCACTACTCCCACCATTAACCTCAGAGTCACCCATTACCGTTATCCTGAACTGCTCACGCGCACAGCATCATCATTACACTGACACCGTCTCGCCAATTCCGTCAGTTTCAACCTGAACCCATCAAACTCACTCCATCACCCGTGTCGTGCTCACACTCACTCAGTCACCGTTACCATAATCCCTCTCTCACACTTCTTCTCCTCATTCTGAGCTTCTGATATTCACTCTATCACTCTAATCCTGCTCACACTAAACCGCCACCGTCACGCTGATCCCCTCACTCCCCCTCTGCAACCTGACCTCCTCACATTCAATCCATCACCGTGAACGTGATCGCTCACACTCACTTCATCACCATCACACTGATACTCTCAGACTCATTATGTCACTGTCACCCTGACACCCTTACGCTAACCTCGTCCCGATCACAGTGACCACACATACTGCCCCCATCTATCACTCTAAACCCCTCGCATTCGTTCTCTGACCAATTGCTTGACCCGCTCAAACTCTCTCCCCATCACACTGTGACACCCTCAAACCTCCTCCCTCACTGTGACACTGAGTGCCTGACACTCACTTCATCACCTGACCCACTCATACTCACTCCGTTACTGTCTCCTTGAACCCCTCACATTTTCAACGCTGCTTCGAACACCTCACACGCACTCTATCACTGTCACCCTACTGCATCACACTCACTTCCTCACCATCCCCTGACCTATCGCACTCACTCACCATTACCCACTCACTCTCACCCCATCACTGTCACCAAACTTCCTCACACTCACTCTACCCCCGTCATCCTGACGACGTCAAACTCTCTCTATCATCATCACCACGACTCACTCACACTCATTTCATTATCGTCACCCACACCACCTCACACTCAACCCGTCACCCTCTTCCTGACCCAATCACACTCACTCTGGAACCATCACCATGAAACTAGTGCCCTCATTCTGCCTCCGCAGATCTGATACCCTGATACGCACTTTGTCAGCATAACCATGAACCTTTAAACACACTCTTTCGCCATGCCTGAACACTCTCAGTCTGTCCACCAACATGACCCCCTTACACTTACTCCATCACCATCATCCTGACCACATGACACTGACTCGCCCTCTGTGACCTTGACCCCTCACACTCACTCAATCTCCCTCGCTAAACAATAACCTCACTCCGTTCCTGTCAACCTGACCCGCTCACCCTTACCCAAGCACTATCATCCTGATCCTATCATACTCTATCCATCAGTATTGTCCTGACCCCTTCACACTTAGTCACCATTATCCTGACTCCCCTCACACTCGCTCCATCATCACCCTGACCCACGAGCAGCCACTACGTCACTGTCAGCCTGACGGCCTTGCCCTCACTCTGTCACCACAGTTATGACACCCTCACACACAATCCGTCACTGTTACCATGAACTCGTTAAAGTCACTCTTCCACTTTTCCCCGACACTTTCATTCTCTCTGTCTAAAGTGAGGACTCCAGATGCTTGAGATCAGAGGCAAGATTAGAGTATTGCTAGAAAAGCATAACAGATCAGACAGCTTCTGAAGAGCAGGCACGCGGCCTTTCCACGAGGAGCCCTTCATCAGGAATGAGGGCATAATTTTCTGCCCCAAAATGATGCCCTCACACTCACCATATCACTGGCGCCCTGAACCACCTGACGCTCTCACGTTCACTTCCTCTATCACCCGGACAACCTCAAACTCACTCAGTCACCCTCATCCCATACGCTCACTCCGTCATCCTCACGCTGACCCCCCTCACTCACTCCACCTCTCTCTCCCTGAATTCCTCACATTCACTTAATCACCATCAACCAGAAACTTCAGACTCGATCCATCACTTTTACCTTGATCCCATCATACTCTCGATGCCACTGCTACCCTGACACCGTACACTAAACCCATCACCATGACCCTAATGTCCTTGCACTCACTCCATTACCGTCACCCTGATTCCACACAATCACACCGTCACTTTCACGCTGACCTTCTCGCACTTCGTCCCCCAGTGTCACCCTGAACCCCGGACACTCAATCTGTAACCTTCAGTCACAGGTTATGGTCATGAGAGAATTTGATTGATTGATGGATTTGGGTGAAAGTTTATTTCAGCACATTCTTCAGCTGCTGCCTGAACTTAGTCTGGGTCACGGCATAAATCGCAGTGTTTGTGCAGCAACTGGGGAGCTGCAGCATGAAGACAAACGAAGGTTGGAAGATTCTGTCGATTAGTGAAAATTGTGATTGATCCTGTGTTAAGAAGAAATGTAAACATTGGAAAACATATTCGCCTCTTTAACTGCCTGAGCGACTTCGAAATATTGCTTCATCTCCTTGGAACGGAATCTATCCCTCGGGAAGTTATATTCTGTTCAATATACTATTGTCTGTCCGCCCACAAAAAATATCATGGACCAAAAGTTCCGGACAATGTTGGGCATAAAATGTTCCGGGGAATGCTGAGGATAGAACATCTTGGGACATTTAGGGCAAGAAATGTCCGTTATGGAAAGTTCCTGGAATGTCGGGTATTGAATGTTCTGGCCATTGTCAGGTACAGAATGTTATGGAGAATGTCGAGTATAGAATATCCTGGAGCATGTTCTTGGGAATGCCTTGTGTAGATGTTTCGGGGGAATGTCGGGTATGGAATGTTCTCGAAAATGTCGGGTATAGAATATTCTGGCGTATGTTCTGGGGAATGTCGCGTGTTGATCGTTCTGGGGAATGTGAAGTTTTGAATGTTGGGGGGAATAACGCAATAGAAAGCTCCAGAGACTGTCGGTAATGGAAAGTTCCGGGGATCTCGGGTATGGAATGTTCTGGCCGATGTCAGGTACAGAATTTTCCAAGGATTTTCAGGTACAGAATATTCTGGGGAACATCGGGTATAGAACATTCAAAGGAACGTGGGATATAGAATATTTCTGGGAAAGCTGAGCATACAATGTTTCAGAGACTGTTGGTTAAAGAATGTTCTTTGGGAATGTCAGTTGCAGACATTTCTGGGGTAATTCGCATGCAGAATATTCTGAGGAATGTCGGTTTCAGGATGTTCCGGGAAATGTCCCGTATACAATGTTCCAGGTTATATCGGATATAGAATGTTCAGGACAATGTCAGTTACATAATGTTCTGGAGAATGTTGGGTATTGAATGCTCTGCGTAATGTTGGGTTCAGAATGTTCGGGGGGAATTTCAGTTTAAAATGTTTCAGGGAATACTGGTTATTGAATGTTATGAGGAATGTCAGGTACAGAATGTTACAGGGAATGTCGGGAATAGAACGTTCTGGGACATGTCGGGTAAAGAATGTTCCAGGGAATGCCGCATACAGAATCTTCAAGGTTATGCTGAGGATAGAATGTGATGATTCATAAAGACCCATATCATGAAAGCCATTCTGACCATTAAGTTTGTTGTGACCCACTCGACTTCACGGTGGGATTATCTCCCCAAATCCAACATTTACGGCATTTTTCAACAAAAATAAGTTAAGGCAATACCTCGATCATTTGATGAAGGTCACGTTTTAAGATCGGACAGGTGGCATCCCTGATTTGGAGATCTACCCCACCGCTTTTACAAGTAGGAGTGTTATACAAAATTCAAATCTTCCTGGATATTCAATTCCCAGCATCAGTCAAACTGTCACCATACCTCTCTGAGGTCAATTAAACATATACTTTTGCCTCAATGGATGCATTGGATCCCTCCATCTTGTCTGAGTTCACAACACACATTGAGATGGATGGCCTATCATTCAAATTTTGAAGCTATTATTTCCTGCAAAATAGTCAACTTGACTCCTCATATTGACTGGCCAGGAAACAGTCTGACATCGCCATACTCATAGAATCAGACGTGATGAATAATGTATCATACGCCCAATCATCATTCCTGGGTATACTCTGTCCCACTGGAAGGTCAGACCCACCAGTGGTGGGAGAACCGCGGATGTTTGATTGTTGCTCTGTCGCCATACTGCAACGAGACCATAGGGGATGCTCACTGATAAGAGAGAGAAGCGACTGGTGGTGATTTACCCTGTGGACCAACTGGACACAGGTAAGAGTGGAGGTTTAGAAGAAGAGTCCTCCATGTTAATTTTAAGCATGCGACGAAACTGAACACAAACTGTTGCTATCACATTGCACTGTAAACTAACAATTCAGCCAAATGATCTAAACCAATTCCCACACCGTGGTATGCAGGAAGAAAATGAGTTACCCTGGAATCCCCTAAAAATTGGTTCCAGAACCCGAGAAAACTCATGATAACTGATCAAATATTTCCAAGGAAATCGCATGATGATGACATCTACTGCCGTCCACAGAACCCCTCAGTTATAAGTCAGTTATCATACTGAAAACCAATCAGTGGAAGCATTGAGGTTGACAAGGACACAGAAGGTATTCTGGTTGTGGTACTTCAATGTTCATCACCATGAGTGTGTCCACTTACTCAGCAGGGCGAGGCCTCAAATGCAGAGCATCCAGACTGTGGGAAGTGATGGGTGAACCAACAAGACGGGAAAATAATCTTTCAACAAACGACTTGATGCAGATGGATCTGATGTGAATATCAACTGTGGGAACACCCAATGCACAGTTCTGGTGGAGGGAAAGTCTGAACATCATATTGAATATGACACCCACTGTGTTATGTGACACTTCCAGCTGCGAAATGCGACATATTTCGAAAAGACTGAGCAAAGGATACTGGACATCCATGAGGCACTGTGACCATTCAGCAGCTGCAGTATCAATGATCTTTCCACCATCTTAAGGTCAGAAGTGGGCTGTTTACTGATGGTCCCGCATTGTTTCGCACCAACGACAACTTCACCTGTACTGAAGCAGTCCATTCAGTTCATCAAGGGTGTTAAACAGAACATAACGAGTCAATTCAACCATTCAAGGCCGTGACTCAGAACTTGGAACAGATCTTTAAATCGCTCAAGCCTGTTACATAGGAAATAAATGAGAACATTCATCCTTTCAATGCTCATCCACAGAAATACGGGGAGGACTGTTTACTGTCCTGGAAGCAGGGATAATTTGAGGATAAGTTAGTTCTTAGTTACTTAACAGAAATTAACGACTGCAGTAAAAATAGACCAGTGCTGAGTCCACAACTGTCTGCAAACTATATCAACGATACAGTTAGATAGAACAAATGTACTCTAACTAAATTTGCCATTGGCTCTCACATAGGCAGAAATCTAGACACCAAAGGAGTTAGAGCGTATGTAAATAAATACGCAATGGACAACAATTTGACAGATGAAATATAAAGTGGGTAACTGAGAACATGTGATTCATTTCAAGGATAAATTCTGTATCTTCTGTAGCTGGAAGAGATTGCAGGACGTTTTGATATAGTGTGCACTGAAGGGGTCACTCTGACCCGTTCAGACATCGGAAGTGTTGGCCCATCTCCTTGATTGTCTGCTGTTTGATTTTCCCAGTGACCTCATTGCTCGCAGCACACTTCGGATATTTTGAGGTAGGTAGTTTAGAGTGAGGAGTTGGAGTGTTTTGAGGAATGTATTAAGGGTCGGTATTTATCTGAGAGGCCATCCTTTCTTTCCACATGGATGACTACTTCTGAAAAAAGAGGATGTTACTGTTTCCGGGACAGTGCATACTCGCCAACATGATGTACTGTGGATCGTAACATTTTAGCATTAATGGAGTGAGAGACGAAGCGTCCAATGACAAGAGTAAGAACATTAAAGACAAGCATTCGCACACCAGCGGAAATGTTTAGTCATAGGCCTTTCTCAACTGACTTCACAGGACCAGGCCAGATACCATAAACCTCGAGAAGAAGTCGGCTCTGCTTTGTCCAAGTCGCAATCTGCCCAGAATGGATATCTGTGCAGACCGCAGCAGTGTTTTGATCTATAAAAGAGGACTAGATATCTATCCAGCTCTGGGAGCTCTGCATTAACCTACAAACACAGAACAAACATCTGTGAAGCACGAGGAACTATGCTGAGTGAAACAATGTATTAATATATAAAACCAGTATATTTGTCTGTCCCGCAAGGGGAGCTATGAAGACCACAGCAGTACAATTGCATTCAGGCCATTCTGAGAGAAGCACTTCGGAAGATGTTGAGATGAATGCTATTGCAACCTCTCTAACCTGCAACGCCTTTTTATCTCCTCTTCCACTTATAGTGAGAATTATACTGGATTGGAAAGTCATGAAACAAACCCAATGGCAGCATACGAACCAGCAATGGGCATATTCATCTCTCTCTGTTAATATATTCGGGCAAATTTGCAAAGAAACGGACTAAATTGCGCTGAGTCACCAACGTCATTCTTTGAAAAAGGGAAAAGCCATGAAATGTCCTAGAGATGGCGGCAGGGTCGGAATGGTCCAGCCTGTGCTCCACCGCTCTCCCCATCCTTTTTTTGTTACTCTTTTTTCCCTGTTTAATGTTGTGTCTTTGTGAAGCGATTTGATTCTGAATAAAGGAGACAAGTGCCTGATAGTATGCTGGCATGTGGAGGTGAGGTCTCGAGATTCATAGCAGAGTGCGGGCTGGACTGTAGACCAGTTGGGGTCTGCAGCCTGAATACAGTGCGTCTGGAGCCTGGGCCTGGGGCACTCCAGAAACTGGGCCCTGACCAGACTCGACTCATGGAGCTGTGCGGGCTGGAGGCATGGTCTGATACAGTCCCAAGACTGGGACCAGTTCGGTCTGTAGATTGCGCCCAGTGCAGTCCGGAGACTGGGTCCAGAGCAGTCTGCAGACTGGGCGCTCTGCCGTCTGGAGACTTGGCCTGACGTGGTCTGGCGACTCGGCCTGGTTCAGTCTGGAGAATCGATACTGCCACAGAATCGGGGGAAAGAACTGCAAATCGATTCGTTATTTTTCTTCTTGTTATTCCTGTGCTGGACTTTCATTTAATTATGGTTGAATTTTGTAACAAATACTTAAGAATCTGCACTTACGATGACGCAATATGCGAGGACATTGCAAACTTTTCAGTGCACTCATTAAAGTGCACGTGACAATAAGGGGAATTAATTCAAATGTGAGAGAGTCATTGTCTTTCATACATTTTCCGAACAAAGCTGCTGCTTGTGCGGTGGCATGGAGTGGCAAGCCGAGAGTTGTATTAAATTGCATTAAAAACAAGAGGGAGAGATAAAGGCAGACTGAGTGAGAAAGAGTGAGGAGTGACTTTTTGATCTTCATTTCAATTGATTCGGTCCTGAAACAATGGAAACCCAAATGCTCTGAGATTGCAGATATTGAGTTACACGCAATAATACACTAAAGCACACAAAAAGGCGAAGACAAACACAAGCAAACACACAGCCATTAACACATAGGTATATGCAAACATTCCGCCCCTCATGCCTGCCTTGTCATCTTATAAGATAGTGGCTGATCTGATCCAGGTCTCAACATCATTTCCACTTGGGAAATAAGACAGGACTAATGACCGAGCTTTTGGCGTGAGAGCACTTTTGGACCAGTGACCGTAATTCTATTAGTATGAAAAGAGTTCTGCTAAAGGACAGGCCTGGTCCACACGTTAAAAATATAAAGTAGATAAAGGCTAATTTTGATGCTATTAGGCAGGAACTTTCAAAACATGATTGGGGAAATGCAGTTCACAGGAAGAGGGTCGTCTCACAATTGGATGTCGTTCAAAGCGATAAGCCGCAAGTTGAGGGACAGCATGTTTCTGTTAGTGTGAAGGGCAGTGCCAGCAGGATTAGGAAACAGCACATGACAGTGGATATTGAGGCTCTGATAAAGACCAAAGAAGATGACATATGTTAGCTACAGGCACCTGGCGAAAGTAAATCCCTTGGGATATGGTATACTGCACTCCACTTCCAAGATAAATCAGGAGCGCAAAAAGGGGGCATAGATAGCGAAGGAAGGTAAGGTTAAGGAGAATCTAAAGATATTCTACGAGGATATTAAGGGCAAAGGTGAAGGTAGGAAGAGCATAGGGCCACTTAAAAATCAAAGTCCCATTTGTGTATATACTCACAGGAGATGAAATAGGCTCATGAGGTTTATTGTCACATGTACTCACATGACGACAATGGATGGTTAAAAAGTTGCCACATGTGACGCAACCGTAAGTACAAAGTTACCCCATTCCCCCACCCCCACAACAAACACCACTCTCCAGGTAGAGAATCATGGTAAAAAGCATTGGATAAGAACATACAAAGCATGGATATTACGTTGTAGACCACACCAAAATTCATGGTATCGTGGTCAGTCAAATCGGTCATCTAAGAAGACAACGAGATCTTGCTCAACTGGGCCAGTGGACCAAGGAATGGCAGATAGAGCTTCATGCGGAGAAACGAGGTTTTACATTTTGTAACATAAACTAGAGTAGGACATATACAGTTAAGAGTAGGGCCCTGGGAAATGCTATCAAACAGAAAAATACGGGTGCAGTTACATAGTTCCTTGAAATTGGGAGCGCAGAGGGACAGGGTTGTGATGAAGTCGTTAGGCACGTTTGCCTTCATCAGAGTACTAGTATATGAATTGGAACATCATATTATGGCTGAAAAGACAATGGTAAGACCACAATTCAGTACAATTCTTGTCTACCTGCTCTCGGAAATATGTTATGAAATGGAAAGGGTGCATATATATTTAAATTGATTGGTCAGAGACTGGAGGTTTTGATGTATAAGAGTAGGCCGGACAGGCTGTAATTATTTTATCCCTTTTGCATTGGACGCTGAGGGGTGACCAGAAAATCGTGAGGTGCATGAATGGGATGAATAATCAAGGTCGTTTCACGAGGTTAAAGGTGTTCAAACCAAACGGCACCAGTTTCAGTAAAGAGGAGAAATTTTTCAAAGGGAACTAAGAGGAAACTGTTTCTCATAGAGTGTGCTGTGTAGATCTAAAGAGATAACAGAGGAAGTGTTAAAGGTGTACACAATTACAATATTGAAAAGAAAATTGGACCGATACATGAATAAGAAAGATGTAGAGGTGTACACGTCAAACACAGACGTATATTGAGTTCAGGAAATCTGGTGAGCAAAGAGGAATTCGGCCGAAGGGTCTGTTTGCATATTATGTAACTGTAATACTTTATTAATTCATTACTCTTCTGTCATCACCAATTCCTTTGTTGCCCTCAATTTATTTTCAGTTAAAAAAAAATAAATCTCAATGATCGAGCTACTCTAAATATGAATAGAGCATTCCTGACATTGATGTGGGGCTGCAGAGCATAGCAGCCACAGAAGCAGAATTCACTCAATCCCAGTCTGTAACCGTTGCCACCCGGATGATCCCTCATTGTAACATTCCCATCAAGCTGATTTCTAGTTCAGTGACGAGTGTGGATGAGAATGCCAGAGTCATAAACATGTGTATCTAAAACTGGTGACAACCCGTAAAATATACGGCACTTGCTTGATTACTTTCCAAACAGCAGAACTAAAATTTGATGGAGAGGGGTGAACTGATCCAAAACCAACAGAAACGATCGAAACTCTGCAGGCCTGTCCCATCCATTCATAAATGATGATCGACTATTAAGTGACGCACTGGAGGAGATGGCTCCATAGATTTCACCATCCTAAACAATGGAACAGCCCTGCACGTCAGTGCAAAAACACTGATCTTCCATTTGAACTGTGCTCAGCCAAAGTTGTTGAGTAGATGATTTACCTCACCCTGGTTACGATGCCAAAAGAATCACACATGCCCATTTTCAACAATTCGATTCACTGCACGTGATACGAAGAACGAGCTGAACACAGTCGGTGCGACAAAGGCAATTGGCCCTCACCCCATTCCCGCAATCGGACTGAACAGATATGCAGCACAACAAGCCATGTCCCTGAGCAAGATGTTTAATTCCAGCTCCAAAACTGCTATCTCCCGAGCAATGTGGAAAATTCGTCAATTAAGTCCAGTCCCCTAATAGGAGGATAATGATAATCTGACCAATTACCACTTCCTCAGTCTCATCACGGGAGTAAAATTGATTGGAGTGTATTATGACAGAGCTGTAAGCAGAACAGAAATAACCTGCTCAGTGTGGTTTCTGATAGGACCCCATGTGTCGATGTTGCTGTTGTGGAAATGTCACTCAATTACAAAACCAGACCAGGATACTGCAATTAATTAAATATCGAGATCTCAAATCTGGTGTCAGTAGTAGTGATCTTGAAGCCAATATCAACTGTAAACACCAATTTGTTTCCCCAATGTACTTTCAGGAAGCACACATACCGTGCTTTCCTGGTCTGTTGGAAAAGTGACTCCAGACACACAGTTATATGATAAACTCTTCATTGGTGTCTGAAATGGACAAGTAAGACATTCAACTGGATAAAACTGCTCTGAGGTCTTAAAGGTCAAAACTGGACAGAACATCCAGCTCCAGCCTTGGTATCAGAAGAGGAAATGGGAAACTCAGTCTTGTCGATCCTTCAGAGAACTCTTGTGAGCTTGTGAGAACATTTATAGAGCTTTCCCACAGACTGCACAGAAACATCGGGAAAAGAGAAGGCCACTCAAACCTTTTCTTTCACAGTTCATGGCCGAAGGTCTGTTCAATGCACTCTACCCACACAGCTTACATACCCCTTACTATCGAAAACTGTAGTGCCAGAAGCGCACAGATGGTTACGGAATATCAGAGAAGCAGGAGAGTCGACCTTTCTGGCGTAACACCTTTATCAAGAATATATGCGACAAGTCGGGTCCCCGCATTCCGAATGAAGGATTTATACCCAAAACGTCGATTGCACGCTCCTGGGATACTCGCTAAACTGCTGTGCTTTTCCAACGCCACACTCTTCAACTCTGATTTCCAGAAAATGCCGTCCTCACTTTCAGCTGTACTGTATTACATGATGTGAGTATCCTTAGGATACTATGTAATGGGAACTATAGTAATGCCTTTGGTTCAACCAGTGTTCGATCCAACACAAGATAATGATACCTGATCCTCTGTCACCACACCATACTCTTGTCCTGTCCACATACTTTTAGTGTCTAGAAATCCTAACTTATATGCAGTGCCTTTACTTCCACAGCCTTAAGTGATAGAGAATTCTGCATGGCCACCAGTCTCTGAGTGCAGATATTTATTCCCGTCACAATGCTGAGAGGCTTTCTGTATCAATCAGTTATTCCCCTTGTTTTAGATATCGCAGCCAGAGAGTTATCATCCCTGCTTCCAACTTGTCTCACTGTCAGTATTTTAGATATTTCACTGAGATCTCCACACACATTTTCCTAAACCCCATGGAATACAGGCCCAGTTGACAGGAATTCAGATTCCACAACGTCCCTGTCATCCCAGAGATCAGTCTGGTCATCCTTCACTGCATTCCCTCAATGTCAGCTTTGTCCTTTATTCGGCAAAAAGCCAAAACTGCACAGAATACTGCACAACGTTCGACATGTTTTCTTATTGAGGCTCTGTACAGCTACAGTAAGTCATTCCTGTCGTCAAATCCCCCTGAAATAAAGGTCAACGCTTCATTTGCCTTCTGATCTGCTTTCGGTTCCTCCATTATTGTGCTTCGTTACTGGTGCACGGGGAGATCTAAATCTCTTTCAATTTTACAGCTACCCACTTGGGTGGGTCTATGTACACTGGTTAGCGTATCAATGATATTTCCCGTATTAATTTCTCGCTTCAGAACTCACTGCTTTGCATGGACTTTGAAGGAATGTGCAGAAGAATTAAGAAAATGAAACTAAGTCGCTTGAACGATCAAAAGGACAGACTTCACACGTATTGTTTAAAAAGCTGAGCTCTCTTATGAATGTAATTTAAAATGAGTTCAGGGATTTTTATATCAAAGAACAGAAATCAGCATATCCAAATAGAAAAGATGAAAGTTTTAATCTAAGTTTGTTGACTCAATCACATCTACATCACACTGGGCGCCATTGGTTATAAATTCTATCAGTATGATCTTAACCTGCACAACCAACGAATGAAGGAGTGAAATAAACGTGTTGGACTTTCACCTGGTGTTGTGTGATTTTTAGTTTTGTCCACCACGTCCGACACAGGCACCTCCAAGTCAATATGGAGACTGACAGAGTTGATTGGGACAGGAGGCAAAAAATCTAAATAAAGAATATGCCGTTGGCATGAAAAAAGCAGTCTACAATCATTCGGGAACATTACTTTAAATGGATGACAAATATTAAAGAAGCCCTTGGAGGAACTGTGACCGGTGTTTATTCCTGCCTGGCATAATGTAAATTTGGAAATGTGGTCCTGACATGGCTAACAAGGGATATTAGGCATAGTGCTGATCCAAAAGAGAGGCGTACAAATTGGCTAAAAAGAACAGTAGGCCAGATGACTGGGAGTATTTCAGATTTCAGCTGAAGGCGATTTAGGGATTCATTAAGACAGAAAATGAAGTGCAAGTGTAAACTTGTGGGGAACATACAAATTAATTGCTAAAGTTGTTAAAGATGTAATGAAGAGACAAAAAAATGAAAACAGATCTCTGACAACCAGAAAAAGGGGAAGTTATAATGCAGAATAAAGAGATGGCAGATCAATTAACGACATATTTTGGTTCTATCATTACAATGGATGTCACAACTAATTTCCCTAAAACGCAGAGGGAAACATGAGAAGGAGGAACTGAAGGAAATCAGTACTAATACAGAAATGGAGTTGGTGAAATTTCTTGGATTAAAAACCAACAGATGCCAACACCTGGTAATCAATACCCTAGATTAATTAAAGTAGCCCGATATATCATGGATGCATTCTGATCGCGTGTCTTGAATCTAAATAGGAGAACGTAATGGCCATCTTTGAAGTTTCTGCTGACCCCGAAAAACTTCTATGTATGGCAGGCAGCCAATGTGGTCATTTTAAAGAAAGACACACAAAGGAAACATGGAATGATAGACCAGTTAGCCTAACACTGGAAAACCGTGACATGATGAGATAGACAGTCAGCATGGATTGACAAAAGTGAAATTAGAATCCAGACCTCGTGTTCATTTGAACAAGTCCCTCACAGGAAACATTCAGGTGCAGCGGGAGCTGAAGGTATCAAATGGTAAGTTGGCCTTAGTAGTGAGAGGATGAGAGCATGCACAGAGATGTCTTGCTTAAATTTTACAGGGCCTTGGTAAGAACAAACAGAGAGTATTCTGTCGTTTTCGCAATGGAGACTCCACAACAATGGTTTAATAGACTGATTCCTCGGATGGTAGGATTGACTTATGAGGACTAGATTGGTAGAAATGGTTTCCATTGGAGGTGAAAGAATGAAGTCGGATCTCACATAAACCAGTACCATTCTAACGTGACCAACAAGGTAAAAGCAATAAAGATTCTCTAAATGACGGGAGAGTTCAGAACCGAGGAGTGGTCGCAGTTCATAGATATATAGCTGGCCAATTTCCACTGTGATGAGGAAAACCTATGAGGTGCACCTCCGTTCTTTTTATCCCTGACACAGGATTATAAATCCTGGCGCTGCACTTCCCTTTAAACCTCATGCACAGGAATATATCTACTGGTGCAGCAACCCCTTTAAACCTCACTTACTGCCTGGGGACGGCAGACAACGGCATTTCATTCCAGCTTCACTGGCAGCACACGTGCTCACAATCCACATTAACTCTGGGCATGCTCCAGCACACTAACAACCTGACTGATGATGTCACACGGCCAATAGCAGCAATGGGTAGGCCTGTTTTGAGCTGGTTTTCTTGTTCCTCCATTCAATCAGGAAGGAGGGCGGGTCAGGTAAAAGGCCTTGAACAATCAAAAATGTGGGTGGATTCAAGCTCCATCCTTCTTGAATGGGTTGAGTGGAGAGGTCGCAGGAGGTTCACTCATTATTTCAGATGGAGGGCTTATTGTCACGCGTCCTCAGGGACAGACTACAAGAGACAGGAGGAGATGAACAATGTACTCCCACACAATAGCACAGTCACAGAGCCATACAGATGTAGACATTGGAAAAAGGCCCTTCGGTCCAACTCGTACATATCGAATAGATATCCCAACCGAATCGAGTCCCATTTTACTGCACTTGGCAAATATCCCTCTAATCATTTCCTATTCATCTGCTCATGCAGACACCTTTTATATGCTGCAATAGTACCAGCCTCCACCATTACCTCTCGCAGCTCATTCCATTAACGCACCAGATCTGTATGAAAAATGTGTACCTTATGTCCCTTTTATATATTTTCCTCTCATCCAAAACCTGGGCTTCGAGTTCTGGACTTCTCCAAACTGGTGAAAAAGCCTTGCCAATCTACAGTATCCATGTCCTTCATGATTTTTTAAAACTTTAAAGGTCATCCCTCAGGCCCCAACGCTCCAGGGAAAACAGCCACAGCCTATTCAGCTACTCCCCATAACTCAAACCCTCCAAACCTGGCAACACTCTTTTATATCTTTCTGAACTCTTTCAAGTTTCACAACATCCTAATGATAAGACTAAGGCAAAAACTGCATGCAATATTTTGAATGTGGCCTGCCAACGTCCTCTACAGCCGCAACTTGACCTCCAAACACCGAAATGAAATGCACTGTTCAATAAAAGAAATGATCAGAATTGGTTCTCTGCATATTATAGACCCGCATCAGCAATGTCAGCTGTAATTTGCTGAGGTGTAAACTCGGACACTGGGGACAGCAGGCAAAGGGATGGACATTGTTGATTTGCGAGAGGTGACTGCGGACCAAGTGAGACAGGCTCAAGATGGGTGCTGAAGGCATGCTGTCCTGATTACCCTGGCATATTGATCACTCTGGATCAGTCATCCACAATGACACTCCTTTGAACGTATTACCTTGTACGTCCCACATCAGTTCAGTACGCCGATAGGATCCAGGCATTTTAACTTGTCAAACACTACTCAGGTCAGTTGTACAGCCTCATATTAAGACCATACATTTTAGAAGCACAAAGAGAATATTCAGTTTGCCAAGGTTGTTCCATCATTCAATGAGTTCACGTCTGATGCGAGGATACTGAACTGCACTTTCTTGTCATTCTTCATAACCCTTAAAACCATGAGTAAAAACCTATCGATCTCAGCCTTGAATATCCTTAATGACTCAGTCCCGACAGCCTATGCTGTACAGAATTCCACTGGAATGTGAGAATGGCAGAACAATGGTGTGTCTACCCGCCAGACTGGAACGAACACACACTGGAGTTGGGGGAAGTGGAGAAAGGATATGGTGACATTGCTTGTAACAGGCAAAGCTGAAGGAAAGGGAGGAACGGTGAGAGGATTCACAATTGCACCATTGTTCTGCCATTCACACAATCCAATCCCTTCATCTGAACTATCAACATCCTTCGTCCCGTGGCACAGCGTCCCTCCCTATAATTGCGTAACTATTGCACCCTCCAAACTTCACATCAACTCTGAAGAAGAGTCATCGAGATTGAAAAACTAATCTTGCTTTCTGCACATGGATGCTGCCTTTCTGGCCGTGATCTCCAGCGTTTTGATGTTTTCCTCGGACTTTAAAAGTTGCAGGAGAGAAAGCCTGATGTGGACGAAGTTGGCAACAGTGCCAAGATTTGTTTACAAGAGAACGAAAGAGGAAAGTCGTAGAAATATTTCATTTTGATTGGAATTATTGTTGTCACGTGCACCCAGGTACAGACAAAAATGCTGTTTTGCGTTCAGTACAGGCAGATCATGCCATAAAAGTGCATTAGAAAGAGAACAGCGCGAAGAATGCAATAATTCAGCAGCAGAGAACTCGCATAGAGCGAGTTCCATATTAGATTTAAAGTTTGAGAGTTCCATTCACAAATCTAAGAATGGCGTGAAAGAAGCTGTTCTTGAATCTGTTAGTTCCTGCATTTAACCTTTCGCATCTTCTGCTTGATGGAAGACGCTGGAAGAGCTTATATCCATGGTGGGAGCTGATGATGTTGGCTGCCTTCCCTTGGCAGCAAGAAATGTCGATTAGGTCACCTGTTAGCAAGGTTGGCTTGCATGATGAACTGGGCTGTGTTCACAGCTCTTTAATGTATTATATTTCTGGGCAGAGTAATTGCCATACCGAGCTGTGTGGCATCCGGAAATGATTGTGGTGTATCTATTAAAATTAGTAAATATTCTTTCCAGGCATGCCGAATTTGTTGTGTTTTCTTGACTGGAGTATCAACGTATGAGTACTCGGATCGCCAATCCTAGGAACTGGATGCACTCAACCATCTCCACCTCAGCAGAATTAATGTAGTTGGGATGTGCCCTCCACATTGCTTTATGAAGGCAATAGCCATCTCTTTAATTTTGCTGACATTCGGGAGATGTTATCGTTATATCATGCCACCAAGCACTGTACATCTTTCATGTTTTCTGTCTCATCATTGCTGACATCCAAGTTAGAAAAGTGGAGTAATCAATGAAGTTGTAGACGGAGTCAGAACGGAATTTGATCGCTCGGTCATGAGTGGATACCAAGTGTAATAACAGGCTGAATATGCAGCCTTGCGGGCACCGGTGTTGAAGATTATTGTGGAAATTATGTCGCTGCCTATCTCACTGATTGCAATCTCGCATTAGGAAGCCAAGGTTCCAGTGACAGAGGGCGGAACAGAGACCAAGATCTCAGAGTTTGGAATGATAGTTTTGAAGGCAGATCTGTCTTCAATAAGTAGGACCGTAACACAGTTAATCAGATGTTGCAGGGATGATGTATGCCCGGAGAAATTTCCATGGAACTGCTGTGATGGTGGTTGAATTTCAAGGGATCAAGGCAGATTTGATGTCATGAATAATCTCTCGAATCACTTCATAATTAATGATATCAGGGCCACCGGGTGGTAGTCATTAAGGCGCATTGCATGAATTTACTTTGGTGTGGAGGAGCCGGAGTTGGACTGGGTGGACAATGTTAAAAATATCACAGAACTACAGCTTATAGTCCAACAGGTTATTTTGGAAGTTATGGCTTTTGAGTGCTGCTCCTTTGTCAGGTGAGTAGTAATCCGATGAAGAAGTAGTTCTCCGACAGCGTGCACTTTCAAATAAACCTGTTGGACGATATCCTGGTGTTGTATAATTTTAACTGAGTTTTCTTTGGCACTGGGTTGGTGGTGTTTGTCTTGAAGACTTCGACTTGTAGGAAGGAAAGGTTATAAATCTCAGCAAATGCTTGTGACAGCTGGTACACACAGTATCTGAGTACCCCACCAGGGTCTCCATCTGGGCTAGTCATGTTCCATGAGTTCACTCTCAAACAGGCTGATCTTTCATCTGCATCGGAGACTGAGGGAACCGGTTCATCCGAGACTGTTGGGGCAGATCACATTGTTTGTCTAACAATCTGTTCGAAACAAGTGTAAAATGTATTGAGCGGAACAGGGAAGAATGTGTTTTTGTTTGCCATTCTGATCTGTTTGCTTTGTAACCCAGTATGTTGTGTAAACTTTGTCACAAACAGCAGGTACCTGTATATCTTCATAATGTAAAATACCTCTTTTAGACTTTTTTTCTAAATAAAAACAAATCAGCCCGTTTGTATTATTGCAAAACTTACTTCTTCTGAGTTCTGACATAGCCACGTTGATGGCGAGATATAAAAGACAACTGAAGTCAAAGTGGTGTGCCATACACATAACACACAGGGCAGAAGTACGGAAAGGAATACAGGCCGAGGAAATGAAATAAAGATAACTCTCATCTGCAAGAAAAACTTGCAAATACGGCACAGTCGAAAATGGAGACGAGATGTGGGGAAGGTCCAAGATAATTAGGTTAAAAGAAGATGAAGGGGTTTTGAGGTGTCACTAAAATGAATTGTTTGGTCCTTTCTTGATCAATTATCTCTGCAATACAATCAGATTGGGAGTTTAATTTAGAGCGTCAGTGTGACATGATTGGCATTTTGAATATTTAGATCAAAATGGCGGTTAGTAGAGAAAGTTATGCAAAAACAATGTAAAATATGTGATTCCAAATTCATTATTGATTTTAAATATATAAAGATACAATTCGTTTAAAATGCATCTGTATGGATATATGAATAGGAATAGTGATGATGGATATGGGCCAAATTCTGGCAAATGGTGCTAGATTAGGTTGGGATATCTGATCAGCATGGATGTCTTGGATCGAAGGGTGTGTTTCCGTGTTGTTCATCTCCATGTGAAGAAAATAGGTAGAGGAGAGAAAATAAAAAATAAGTCTGTCAATTTGAGCGTGTTTGATTGGATAGGCGTAGTGAAGATTATTCAATTTATAGGAGTTCAACATTACGAAACATAAGTACAACGATTTGGAAGAGGTAATCGTTTATTCTAAAATATGCCAAAGAGTAAGAAAATCTCCATGGGATGAACACATAATCCTTAAATAATTATATAGGTTAAAGGTAGAATCAAACTTAAATGAAAATAATGTAATGGAGGAAGATGAGAAGACTGGACAGAATGTTTTAAAACATAGGAAAGAATTACCAAAAAATAATTTGGAGAGGAAATTTAGAGTATGAGTGAAAGGTAGTCAGAAATAAAAGAACAGAGCTTTAAAGTAATTCCATTCATTTTGGAAAAGTTAATAAACTGACTGTCTTTCCCGTAGTAATCAAACGTGCCCATGTCATAAATAAGGAAAGTCGATTAATTGGACAGAAATTTGACATTGCTCTTCATTCTAGAGGCTATTGCAAAAAAGAAGTCATAAACCAGGAAGTGGCAGAAAAATTACAAACGTCTAGAATAGTTACTTTGTAAATTGTTGACGTTGCGGACTGCCAAATACCTGGTGTTGATAGACTTCATCCTCGGGTTTAAAATAGCAGCTAGTAGGATCCTTGATGTATTAGTTTTAATTTTCTGGCTCCTTTTATTGAGCGAAGATCTTAGCAGATTGGAAGGTAGAAAACATAATTCCACATTTCATCAGATGATGTGAGAATTTGTGCAGTTTAGCAGTAAATGGGAGAATTGGGGCTGGACTACTGGATGGGAGAATTAGAGTAGCTCACCACTAAACGGGAGAATTAGGTTTGCGTACTCTGTCAGTTCTCAAAAAATCTAGCAGCACTGATTCTCTGACAAGTCACTGCCTCAGGACGAAACCTCAGACAATAAGACTCTTCATCACTTCTGACCCTCTGACACTGAAACAATCCCTCAGTAATAAACCTCTGACAGTGATGCAACATCACAGTACTGACATTCTAATTGTGAAGCACTCCCTCAATTCTGAACCTTTTAAAAGAGGCACTGGCTGAGTATTTACTCGTTGTTAATAATGCACTCCCTCCGTGCTGTGGGATTGTTTGAGTACCCAAGCCTGATTCTCTCATTTAGGAGTGCTCTACTCTAATTGTCCCATCCAGTATCGTCCTTCACCAATTCTCCCATTTACTGCAAAACTGCACAAATTCTGACCCCATTACAAAGAGGCACTAGCTGAGTATTGACCCGCTGTTACTAATGCACTCCCTAAGCGCCTCCGTTGAATGAGGTCAGAATTCATGGCTGCGTCATGAGTAGAGGTGAGGACAGAGGCAGCTCTGAAGCACTGTCGGAGGGTTTATACTGAGGGAGTACTTCCTTTTCAGAGAGTCATAACTGAAGGAGTGCCTTATTTTCAGAGTTTCTGTCTGGCACGAGTGAAATAAGTGACGTCCTCACAATTAAGTGATCAGTACTTTGGGTACTACAGCTTTACCATCGGGTCAGTCCTGAGGCAGTTCGGGAATAGCAGTACTGAAGTATTGCCTCTTTTAGGGAATCCCGACAGTGTGGAAACAGGCCATTTGTCCCAAGAAATTCGCACCAACCCGCTAAATAATAACCCACCCAGCAAAGGTTCCCTATCCTATTAGTAAACATTAACCACTGACTAATGCACATAACCTATATATCCCTGAACACTGTGCGCAAATTAAGAAAACCAATTCACCGACACTGTATATATTTGGATTGTGGAAGGATATCGTAACACGTGGAGGAAATATTGCCTCTTTTATGGAAGGTGCAAGGTCCACGCAGACAGTCGTCCGAGGCTCCTTTTTTTTGTTGGTCAGTAATGAAGGCAGAGCGTCAGTTTCGGCAGTGTCTCTTTCTTTTCACTGGTTTAGTAATTAGGAAGTCTCTCGTTGTCACAGGGTGAGAAATAAGGGTTTGCATTAGAGACAGGGAGTCAATACTCACCCAGTCCCTCTTTGGAATGTAGTCAGAATTGTCAGATTCGGCACCAATGAATTGCAGCACTGTCAGAAGTTCGGTTCTGAGGGGGGGGCCTCATTGTCAGCGTCTCAGGACTGAGGGAGTACCTGATTGTTAGAGAGTCAGACCCGAAGAAGTGCCAAATTTAAAGAGGGTCAGAACTGAGGATATACCTCACCATTCTAGAATCAGCACGGAGGGACCTCCTCAGCTCAATCACAGGGTAGATTCTGAGTGAGTTTCTCGTTGTCAGAGGGTCAGTTACTAACAATTGATTACGTGTCTGAGTGTCAATAATAAGGCAGTGTCTCATTGTAAGGGAGTCAGAATTGAGAGTGCCACACATTTAAAGCGTCAGTTGTGAGGTACTGCAGCTCTGCCAGGAGGCCAGCGCTGAGGTTGTACTGTACTGCCAGAGGGTCAGTACTGGGGAAAGTGTTTTAGGATCAGACAGTAAATACTGAGAAGCTGCATCATTGCCAGAGACTGAGTTCTCAGAGTACATCATATTTTCAGAGTGTTTCTTCTGAGGCCGTGCCTCGATTTAATGGGGTAAGAATGGAAGGAGTGATGTATGATTATCGGGTTGAGGACTAAGGTAAAGCAGCATTGGCACGGAGTCGGTTCTGAGGGAGGGCCTGCTTATCTGCGTGGGTGCCCTGAGGAAATGAATCCTTTTAAAGTTGTATCAAATGAGGATGGGTCTCGTGATTTGATCGTCAGTACTGGGAAATTGCAGATCTATCAGAGGGTCACGACTGAGTGGCTGCTATTTGTTCCATGTTCACTTTTGAGGGAGAGCCTTATTATCCACATGGCAATGTTGGGAAAGGGAGTGCAGTATTGTCAGATGACCAGTGGGGTAATGAGGTCAGATTGATCTTGTGCCTCATGAATAAAGATCTGTACTGAGGTGCTGCAGATCTGTCAGAGAGACAGTTCTGAAGGAGGGCCACATTGTCAGAGGATCACGTTGAGCCGGTGCCTCATTTGAATTCGGTCAGAATTGAGGGAATGCCACATGTTTCTCGGATTAGTCCTGAGGTAGTGCAGCACTGTCTGCCAGTCAGTGGTGAGGGAATGCCTCATTGTCAGAAGACAATGCTTTTTGGCAGAGGGTGAGCACCCTTAGTGCTGACCCACAAACAGTGCTGCCCTAACTCAGTACTAACTCTCTGTCAGTGCAACACTCCCTCAGTAATGAGTTTCTGACAGTGCAGCACTCCCTCAGTACTGGCTCTCCAACAGAGCAGCACTCCTCAGTACTGACTTTTCGACAGGACAGCAATCCCTCAGTACTGAAAATCCGACAGTGCAGAACTCCTTCATTACTGAGTCGGACACGCAGCTCTCCCTCAGTGGTGAACCACCGACAGTGCAGCACTCATTCAGTACTAGCTCTGACAGTGCAGCACCCTCTCCGTACTGACTCCGACAGTGCAGAACCCCCTCTCTGCTGACTCTCTGAGAGTGCAGCACTCCCTCAGTACCAATTCTCTTACAGTGAAGCACACCATCAGTTCTGAGTCTCTGAAACTGCAGCATCTCCTCAGTGCTGACACCAGACGCTGTGCCATCGTCAGAGGAACAGAACAGTAGGAATGTTTTATTTCGAGCGGATACGTACTGAGGAACTGCCTGATTGTGGAAGGGTCAATTCTAAGGTAGTTCCTGTTTTCCAGAGTGTCAGATCTGAGGTAGTGTAAAAGTCAGAGAATGTCGATAGCTTGGCTCAGTATTTAGCACTGCTGCCTCACAACGCCATGGACCGTATTTCAATTCCCGCCTCGGAAAACGATCGGTGTGGAGTTTGCACATTCTCGCCATGACTGCGTGGGTTTCTTCATGATTCTCCGGTTTCCTCTCATAATCCAAAGATGCACTTTTGGTGAATTGGCCACCCTAAATTCCCCATATTGTTCATGGATCTATGGGATAGTTGCATTCATCACGGTTCGAAATAGAGTAATAGAGTAGGGAAACGGTTCTCGATGGGTTACCCTTCGGAGAGTCTGTGTGGACTTTGTTGGGCCTCATGATCTATTTCCACACTGAAAAGGATTCCATGAATATTGAGTCACTGCCTCATTCTAAGAGTGTCAGGGGGAGCTAAACAATTATAAGGTCCGCACAAGGGATCTATCTCATTGTCTGATGCTCAATACTGTGGCACTGCCTCTGTACTAGTGTCACACTGAGGCAGTGTCACCGGGGACCCAGAGGATTTGGTGTAACGAGAATTCGAAAAGTCATTCGACAAGGTGCCGCAGGTGAGACTGCTGCAGAAGATAAATATGCATGGTTCTAGGGGTAGAGTATTAGCGTGGATAGAAGATTGGTTTACTGACAGGAAGCAAAGAGTGGGATAATGTGTGCTATTCTGGCCAGAAATCTGTGACGAGTGCTGTGCCTCAGGGATCAGTGCTGGGACCACAATTATTTACAAATTATATCAATGATTTGGAATTAGGTATCACATGTAAAAATTTGCCGATGACACGAAGATGAGTGATAAGGAAAGTGTGCAGAAGACTGTGAATCTTTTGCAGAGGAACATAGATACGTTGAGTGAGGAGGCAAATGGAATACAATTTTTGTAAATGCGAATTCATACATTTTGGTAGGAGTAACAGCAAAATAAATTAGTACGCGAATGGTAAACGTTGTAACATACTGTTACGCAGCGGGACCTGGGTGTTTTTGTGCATAACACACAGGAGGTTGGTCGGGAGGTGCAACAAGTAATTTGGAAGGCAAATAGAATTTTGGCCTTCATTATGAGAGGGGTTGAGTTTAAATGCAGAGAGGTAATCTTTAGCTGTACATTGTGCTGGTGAGGACTCAGCTGGAGTGGTGTGTGCAGATTTGGTCTACTTATTTATGATAAAAGGTACTGGCACTGGTGGGGGTGCAAAGGAGGTTCATTAAGTTGATTCAGGAGTTGAGTGGTTTAGTTTATGAGGAGAGGCTGAGAAGATTGGGATTATCCTCATTGGAATTCAGAAGAATTAGGTGGAATCTTATAGAAGCATATAAAATTATGAAGGGAGTGGATAAAATAGAAATTGATAATAGGTTTCCACTGATGAGTGAAACTAGGACGAGAGGGCAAAGCCTCACGATTAGAAGAAGCAGGTTTTGAACTGAACTGAGAAAGAACATCTTCACCCAGAGGCTTGTTAATCTATCTAATTCCTTGCCCAGGAAATTAGTTGCCACTACTGCAGTAATTACTTTTAAAGGTAAGGTACATACTTTGTTTGGAAAATAATGGAATTCAGTCTTATGCTAAAAAAGAAACTCAGTTAAGTGGAGATGAGTCCACAAAAATGATTAGCCATGACCTTATTGAGTGGTGAAACAGGGTCGAAGGGCCAGACCTGCTACTGCAACGACTAGATCTTATGTTCTTATGTTTCAATTGGAGAGTCTGGACTGATTTGCTGCATTTTAGTTCTGTCAGATGGTCATCACTGAAGGATTTTCTCATTGCCAAGGCGCGAGCATTGAGTTATTGAAGCACTGTCAGAACACCGGTACTCAGGCATTGCAACACAATCAGAGAATCTAAGCTGTGGCACTGCATAATTGCCAGATATCAATACTGAGGCAATGCCACATTGTAAGAGTGTCAGCATTCACCGAGTGCCAAACGATTACGTGTTCAGTACTAGGATGTCACATCAATATCAACAACTCAATTGTAGGTCAATGCCACATTGTCAATAGGCAATAGACAATAGGTGCAGGAGTAGGCCATTCTGCCCTTCGAGCCTGTGCCACCAATCAATATGATCATGGCTGATCATCCTTAATAAGTATCCTGTTCCTGCCTTATCTCCATAACCCTTGATTCCACTATCCTTGAGATCTCTATCCAACACTTTTTTAAATGAATCCAGAGACTGGGCTTCCACTGCCCTCTGGGGAAGAGGATTCCACACAGCCACCACTCTCTGGGTGAAGAGGTTTCTTCTCATCTCTGTCCTAAATGGTCTACCCCTTATTTTTAAGCTGAGTCCTCTGGTTCGGCACTCACCCATCAGCTGAAACATGTTTCCTGCCGCCAGAGTGTCCAAACATTTAATAATCTTATATGTCTCAATCAGATCCCTTCTCAGTCTTCTAAACTCAAGGGTATACAAGCCCAGTCGCTCTAGTTTTTCAGTGTAAGGTAATCGCGCCATTCCAGGAATTGACCTCGTGAACTTACGCTGCACTCCCTCAATAGCCAGAATGTCTTTCATCAAATTTGGAGACCAGAACTGCACACAGTACTCCAGGTGTGGTCTCATCAGGGCTCTGTACAGCTGCAGAAGAACCTCTTTGCTTCTATACTCAATCCCTCTTGATATGAACGCCAGCATGCTATTCGCCTTCTTCACTATCTGCTGTACCTGCATGCTTACCTTCATTGACTGGTGTACAAGAACACCCAGATCTCTCTGTACTGCCCCTTTACCTAAATTCATTTCATTTAGGTAGTAATCTGCCTTCCTGTTCTTGCCACCAAAGTGAATAATCTTACATGTATCCGCATTAAACTGCATCTGCCAGGCAGCTGACCACTCATCTAACTTGTCCAGGTCATCCTGTAATCTCCTAATGTCCTCATCAGATTTCACCCTGCCATCCAGCTTAGTATCATCAGCAAATTTGCTAATGTTATTTCTCATACCATGTTCTATAGCATTAACGTATATTGTAAAAAGCTGCGGTCCAAGTACTGATCGCTGCGGTGCCCCAATGGTCACTGCCTGCCATTCCGAAATGGAGCTGTTTGTCACTACTCTTTGTTTCCTATCAGCCAACCAACTTTCAATCCAAGTTAGTACTTTGGCCCCAATACCATGCGCCCTAAATCTGCTCACTAATCTCCTATGTGGGACTTTATCAAAAGCTTTCTGAATGTCCAGGTACACCACATCTACTGGATCTTCCTCATCCATCTTCAGAGTTACATCCACAAAAAATTCCAGAAGATTAGTCAAGCATGATTTCCCCTTCATAAATCCATGCTGACTCTGACCTATCCTGTTACTAATATCTAGATTGTCGTAATTTAATCTTTTGTAATAGACTCCAGCATTTTTCCCAACACTGAGGTCAGACTAATTGGTGTATAATTTCCTGCTTTCTCTCTCCCACCTTTCTTAAAAAGTGGTATAACAATAGCCACCCTCCAACCCGCAGGAACTGATCCCGAATCTATCGAACTCTGGAAAATAATCACCAATGCTTCCACGATTTCTCGAGCCACCTCCATCAGTACCCTGGGATGTAGACCATCAGTCCCTGGGGACTTATCAACCTTCAGACCTAACAGTTTCTCCAACACCAAATCCTGGCAAATATAAATTCCCTTAAGTTCAGGTCCTTCAGCCACAGTTACCTCAGGGATATTACTTGTGTCTTCCCCAGTGAACACAGATCTGAAATGCCAATTCGATTCTTCTGCCATTTCTTTGTTCCCCGTAATATATTCTGCTGTTTCTGTCTTCTAGGGCCCAATTTTAATCTTCACCATGTTTTTGCTTTTCACACACCTAAAAAAGCGTTTACTATCCTCCTTTATATTATTGGCCAGTTTATCTCCGTACCTCATTTTTTCTCTGCGAATTTACTTCTTAGTAATCCTCTGTTGTTCGTTAAAAGCTCCCCACTCCTCCATTTTCGCACTTATCTTTGCTATGTTATACTTTTTCTCTTTTAACTTTGTATGTTTCTTAACTTCCCTCGTCAGTCACGGCCACCCATGCCTCCTCCTAGGATCTTTCTTCTTTTTTGGAATGAACTGATCCTGCAACTTCTGCATTATACACAGAAATATCCGCCATGGTTCCACCACTGTCATCCCTACTGAGGTATTGCATCATTGAAGTTTGGCCAGCTCCTCCCTTATAGCTCCATAGTTCCCTTTATTCAACAGAAATATTGTCACTTCCGATTGTACCCTCTCCCTCTCAAATTGCAGATTGAAGCTTATTGTATTTTGGTCAATACTTTCCAATGGCTCCTTCACTTCGAGGTCCCTGACCAATTCTGGTTCGTTGCACAATACCAGATCAAGAATTACCTTCTCCCTGGTCGGGTCCAGCACCAGCTGTTCTCAGAATCCATCTCGGAGGCACTCCACAACGTCTCTTTCTTGAGGTCCAATACCATTCTGATTCTCCCAGTCTACTTGCATGTTGAAATCCCCCACAACAACTGTGGTAACATCTTTGCGACAGGCCAATTTCAGTTCCTGATTCAACTTTCATCCGACATCCAGACTACTGTTTGGGGGCCTATAGATGACTCCCAAAAAGGGTTTTTTACCCTTAGTATTTCTCAGCTCTATCCACACTGACTCTACATCCCCTGATTCTAGGTCAACCTGCGCAAGGGACTGAATATCATCCCTTACCATCATGGCCACCCCACCCCCTCTGCCGGTCAGTCTGTCCTTACGATAGCACGTGTAGCCTTGAATATTCATTTCCCAGGCCCTATCCAATTGAAGCCAAGTCTCAGTTATCCCCACAGTATCGTATCTGCCAATTTCCAAAAGAGACTCAAGCTCATCCATCTTATTTCTAATACTTCGTGCATTCATGTATAGTATTTTTAATTTGTTACTGCCCTCACCCTTCCCATCAACTCCTATTTCACTCAACCTTACAGCATGGTCCATATCTGAGTATTCTGCCTCATTGATACAGTTGCCCTTCTTGACTTCTCTTGTTCTAACTTTCCGTTCAATTTCCTTCTTAAACATGCAGTTTGACCCCTCCTCCGCCCCCCCCCCTCCCGCTACTTAGTATAAACTTAGCTGTGTTGCAGTAGCAAACTTGCCTGCCAGAATGCTGGTCCCTAACCTATTAAGGGCCAAACCGTCTCTCTTGTAGAATTTAAGCTTACCACAAAACATACCCCAGTGATCCAAGAATTTAAATCCTGACTTCCTGCACCAGTTCCCCTTCCACACGTTCAAGTCCATTTTCTCCCTGTTTCTGGCCTCACCAGCCCGAAGAACTGGAAGCAAACCGGGAATAACCACCCTGGACTTCCTGCTTTTCAGTCTTCTTCTTCGTTCTCCGAGGTCCCGGCTGTAGTATGTTCCTCCTCCTCTTCCCGACATCATTTTTGCCGATATGTACCAACACCACTCGCTCTTCACCTTCATCATTGAGGATTTCCTGCACTCTGTCTGTGATGTTTTTAACGCTGGCACCAGGAAGGCACACACCATCCTTAAGTCCCGTCTGCTGCCACAAAAACCACGGTGAGTTCCTCTCACTATGGAGTCCCCTTTTCCCATGGCTCTGTGCGATGTCCGACTCGTCCACTCTGCCTCTGCGCCAACTTTTGATTGACAGACCTGGTCGCCTCGCGGACTGGCAGTGTCATCTGTATGTACTGTTTCCAAAAGTTTCAACTTGTTCCTGACAGATGCTTCCCCCCGGAAGTCTTGCACCTGTCTGCTCTCTGCCTTCCCCATTCTAATAACAATCACTTACCTTCCCGACCGGCTTTGCGCTCTGCCTTCACTTCCGCCCAGCTCCCGCCGCTCTCTGATGCGAAAAGACCGTTAGCGTCGAGGTAAGTTCTTAAATAATGTCAGATGGTCATTACGAACAATGCCTCTTTGTAGACTGACGATAGTGAGGCATTGCTCTATTTTAAGAGGATCAGAACTGAGGATATGTCACATGTTTCGAGCATTAGTCCTGCGGCAGACTGAAGAAGATCAAAACTGTGGGAGCAATTCCCTCAGAACTAGGCATTTCCTCAGGACTGAGCATCTGGCTAACTACTATTACATAATGATCAGCGTGTCAATATTGAGAGAGTGCCTTATTGTTAGGTTTCTTCCCAAGGGAGTGCCTTATTTTCAGATAATCCATTAGATGGCATTGCCTCTGATATGAGGTCAAAAATGACGGAATGCTTCATGATTAACGACCAATACTGCGCTGTTGCAGCACTGTATAACAGTCAATTCTGAGGCACCTTCAGTCCTGGTTGTCTAACTGCGCTGGACTATCAGTACTTGCCCATCATCAATTCTGATCATCATGCAGTGAGGCACTACGTCAGAATTGAATCTCTGACAAAAAGGCTTTGCCTCAGTGTTGATCGCAGGACAAAGAGGAACTCCCTCAGGGAGTTCTCCTGCCTGATAGTTCTTCAACATCTCGGTACTGACCCACGAATTGTGAAGCACACTTTCAAAGTAGACTCCTAAGTTTCGAGGCACTGCCTCAAGATTGGTGCAGTGCAGCAGTAAATAGGTAGATTGGTGCAGTGTACCAATACGTTCTTTTTGAGTTTTGATATAGGGCTTGCCAAAAATAGAGAATTCTGTCAGCGGACTGCTGCATGGTAGCATTGTTGCAGGGAAAACTCAAGGGAAGAACTGGTGCACAGTCGAACTAAGTTATAGAATTGAGGCATGGCGCCAATTAAATGGAAGAATTAGAGGAGAGCACCCAGAAACGTAGATTTGGGCTAGGACATTATTAACTGTGAGAATGGTTGACAGGGTAACTGTAAGTGGGAGAATTTTTGGGCATCAGTAAATATGAGATTTATTGCACAGTGCCAGTACATTAGAAAATTGTTGCGGATTGCAGATTAATTAAACAATTGCAGCAGAGCACGTTAAATAGGAGAATAGGCACAAGGAGTCAGTTAAATAAGAGAGAAATGTTGCAGCATCAGTAAACTGGAAATTCGGTTCAGCTCACAACGAAATGAAACAAAAAGTGTGTCAGGCAACAACTAAATGGGAGAATTGATATGGGGTTCGAATTATTGGAAATTTGGTGCCGGGGCCAATAAATTAGAGAATTAACGGCTCTGCCACTAAATTAGAGAATTGGTGCACTAAGTCGGAGAACGAGGGCACGATAATGCATAGTTGGCGAGTTACTGTCAGAAGAAAGATTTGTGAATAATTGGCAATTTGGAGAATTGATGCAGGAAAGCAGAGCCCTAACTGGGAGAATTGCTGCAGGAACTAATAAATGGAATAACTGCACAGCAGAACTAGAAAATTGCGGTATTGCACCTCTAAAATAAGGAATTACATGTGGCACTCCCCAATGTGAGAATTGGGCGAGGGTATCAGTAAACATGACACTTGATGCCGGGCAAAACTGAGTAGAGAACTTACTCAGAGCATCGCCAAATGGGATATTTCATATCAGACAACAACGAATTGGAGAAATTGGCGCAGGGCATCAGTAAAAGGGACATTTCGTATTGGACAACAATGAATTGTAAAATTGGTGCAGGACATCAGTAAAAGAGAGCATTTGTGCAGGGGGACAGCAGTTTAGCGATTTCGAGCAGGGCATGTGCAAATGTGAGAACAATGGCCAGGAATCACTAAATAGGACAAGTACTGTGATGGAGTAGTAAAGTGGAGATTCGCTGTAATGCACCACTAAATGAGCAATTGTTAGGGGGCACCATTTTGGGGAAATGATTGTCAGGGAACAACGAAATGGAAGAATTGGGGCAAAACAATATTCAGTGGGAGAGTTGGTGCAGTTCGCCACTAAAGGCAGAATTTTTGCAGGATTGGTAATTTGGAGATTTGATGCAGGAAACACCAACATTAAAGAATTCCGGCAGCAGACCACTAAATGGGAGAATTGCTGCAGCGAAATACAACATAGAATATATAGTGCAGAGTGGAACTAAATGAGAGAGAGGGGGAATTAAAGTAGGGCACTTCTAAATGGGAGAATTGGGCTACGGTGTCAGTAAATGAAAAAAAAACAGTGCAGGATTATGAGTAAATAGGAGAATTTGTGGGCATCAGTAAATGGGAGATTTGGTGCACTGCGCCATTACATTAGAAAAAAAACGGTAGCAGTGCCAATAAATTAAAGAATTGGAGCAGAGCAGGTCTAAATGTAAGAATAGGCGTACAGAATCAATAAAAAGGAGAAATGTTGTCAAATACAATAAACTGGAGTTTTGGTTCAGTTCACTATTAAATGAACAAACGTAATTAGGGAACCAATATGTGCAAGAAGTGTGTCAGAGAACAGTTAAGTGGACATCAATAATTGTAGAATTGCAGGAGCATGTGAGAGATAGCTTGTGGGTACGCAAATGAGAGAGGGTGTGTGTGCATGCACGAGTGAGAGCATGTGCATGCAGGACTCACACACTTAATAGTGGTGTCCTAGGAAGTGCTGCCAAACAGAGAGTTAAGGCGTGCAGGTACAAAGTTCTTTGAAACTGCCGTCACGGGTAAGCAGGATGGTGAAGAAGGCTTTTTGAACGCTTGCCTTCATCGGTCAGAGCGCTGAGTCCAGGAGTTTGGGCGTCATGTTACAGCTGCACAAGACATTGCTGAGGTTGCATTTGGAGCACGACATACTATCGTGTTCGTAATGCTATACGAAGGATGTTATTCAACTGCAAAAAGGTGGAAAATAGGTTTACAAGGCTGTTTTCCAGACTGGAAAGCTTGAGTTCTCAGAAGAGGCTGGGACTCTTATTTTCCGAGACCACAGTCGTGACCGGACAGACGGTCAGAAAATTATGAAGTGCATACGTTTATGATGAGATGGAAAAGATTTAAATGTGACCTGAGACGTAACTGTGCAACACAGAGCGTGGTGTGAATATGGAAGGATCTTTTAGAGGAATTGACAGAGGTGAGTAGAATTACAAAGTTTAAAAGACATTAGATATATGTGAGGGAAGAAGAGTGGAAATGGGAACTGGCTCAGGTTAGGAAAAGTGGTTGGCGTGGTCCTATTTCCACGATGTATTATCGATCTAGATGGAGGAACTGAGGGAGTTCTGGGTAAATTTACAGATGGTAGAAACATAGTTAGATGGACAGGTAGCACTGAGGAGGCAGGGATGCTGCAGAAAGATTTTACAGGTTATGAGAGGTTAGGGTTACGGTTAGGGTTAGGTTATGAGAGGGGGCGAAAAAATGGCAGGTCGAGTAGAAAATGGAAAAATGTGAGGAATGCACTTTTGTGTGAGGAATAGTAGCATGGACTATTTTGTTAATGAGCAGAATATTCAGAAGTCTGAAGTGCAAAGAGATTTGGGTGTTCCCGTTCTGGATTATCTCAAAGTAATCCTGCAACTTGGGTTATGAATTCGGAAGGCACGTATTTTGAAAGGGATGAATTTCTAAGGCTGCAAACTGCTCTGGTCTGGCCACATTTGGAGTGCTGTGTACCATAACGCGGGAAGGATGTGCTAGACCTGGATCGTGCTCAGAGGAGGTTCACAAATGATGCCAGGAATGAAAAGCTTGACATATTAGGAATGTGTTTGAACTCTGGGTCTACACTCGATGAAGCTTAGAAAATCTAATAGAAACTAATAGAATACTGAATGGCCTGGAAAGAGTAAGTGTTAGGAAAATGTTTCCATGGTAGGAGAGACTCGGACATGATGGCACAGACTTAGAGTAACGGGAAGACTTTGTTTTTCGAACAGAGTTAAGGAAAATCTTCTGAAGCCGGAAAGTAGTGAATGGATGGATTTCACTGGCACAAAAGACTGTGGAACCTACGTCACTGAGTATGTTGAAGATGGAGATAGATCTGTTGCTGATTGTAAACGGGATCAAGGGTTAAGGGAGAAAGAGGGTGAATGGGGTAAGAAACCTATCAGACATGAATAAATGGTGAAGCAGATCCGATGGAAAATTTCTTTTCCTATCTCCTTCTCTCTGACGTCACATTCACCTCCAGAAGAAGGTTCCGAACTGGGACCTCACCTTTTTATTTGTCGCAAATGAGTGATCGACAGCTAGTCTGACCAATGGAAGCTGGATACTGGGCTAAGACTCGCCCTAAGGTTGGGCGCGGAGTCTGGAGGGCAGCGGGGCCTTGCTCTGCACTCGGGCGTCATTTAATCCCAGAACCAGCAGAATGTCCATGAATTTTCTCCGATATTTCAGCTGTCACGGAGGGAGTGTTTATTTTAAATACTTCCTGCGAAGTTAAGAGAACGGCTTCGAATTAATCAACAAAGTATTAATTTTCAGATACACTGAGAAGGATCAATCTTGGTCTCCTCTGCAGTGAAATCAGACGGGGTGAGAAAGAGGAAGTGGTTTGAAAGCTGTGTCCAAACTGCATTTGCAGGATTCCAGGCAAGGAGCTTCGGAATTTGACAGAAACTTTCACAGGTGTGTTATCTGAACCCATGTCCTGGGAACATTAGCTGGGTGTTGTAGCCTGCTTGTCTTCGTCTCCAGCTTGATCGCCTACATTCGAGGATCTAAGTTATACGAATGTAGATATTGTGGCCAGGATTATCCAAATTTATCTTGAGTCTGGAGCGGATTGGATGATACCAAATGGAGCACAGCAGCTCAATAAATAAAGGAAAAGAGAACAGGAAACATACAGGCATGAGATTAGCCATCAGAAAAATGCCGGAATTTATTATTATGAATCATACCACAATTGGGAAAGTACAGTCTGATTAAAACAAAGTCACCATGCTTTGACTAAAGGGAAATCTTGTTTGGCCAACTTCTTTTCAAGTGGTTTGACGAATCAGGGAGATGGGGAGTCCTGTGTATGATATATGCTTGGATGTTCAAAAGGTGCTACACGAAATGTAAATACTGAAGAGCTCAAGAAGTTTGTGATAAATATCAGTATCAGTGGAGAATTGATTACTGGATGAGAAGCACAAGTATTCAGCTGATATTTTAAAAAGGCAACATGCCCCCTGTCATTTTTAAATATGTTTCATTCTAACTTTATTTCATTTGTTAGAGAAGATCAGAATCTGAAATAACTCTAATCATGATGGAAATTTTACGTAGAGTCAAAGTTCCAGTTGCTTCAAAAGAAAAACGAAGCTTATTCACATAGATCAGAAGAGTCCTTAAAATATGTTTTGAATAACTTGATCTTGTACAAGCGTCAACAGATGTGAAGCTAGAAAAGCACAGCAGTTCAGACAGAATCCGAGGAGTACGAAAGTCAAATTTTCGGGTTGACATCCGTTGTCAGGACTGGGGAGGGTGCCCAGATGTAAATAGAGAGAGGGGATAGTGCTGGGTGATAGGCATAAATGGATGCATGTCGGGGTTTCTAGCGGTTGATCAGTTGGAAGGGGAGTTGAATAGGAAGATAGACAAGCTAGGTCAGGGAGGTGTTACCTAAGGTCGGGACTAGGGCTAGAGATCTGATAAGGCTGGGGGAAGAGAGATTTTGAAGCGGACGAGGACAATTTTGAGGCCATTTAACTGTAGACTTCTCAAGTGAAATATCAGGTGTTGATCCCCTAGCTTTCACTTGTCCTCAGTCTGATAGTGGAGGAAGCCATGAATGAACATGTCACTGGGGTAATTGGTGGGTGAATTGAACTATAAGGCAACCAAATTTTCGGGTTGGTCGATGCATACAGAGTACAGCTACTACGCTAAACTGTGTCCATTTCTGTATTTGGACTGCCTGATAAAGAGGAGACAACTATGGGAGCAATGGATGCAATAGATGGAGTGTCGGTGAATCTCTGTCGGAACTGGAAGGATTGTTTTGGACCTTCGAAAGGGTGAAAGGGACGTGTGGAGGCAAGTCGTACACTTCATGGGGTTTCAGGAAAAGTTACTGACTGTGGTCGAGCAGGTGATGTTTTATTTCGAGTAAACAAGGGAGTTTCGGAGTGAATGGTCCCTGTGGAAAGCAGATGGGTGGGGAAGGAAATTTATTTTTGGTGGTGCGGCCACATTGTTGTTTGTGGAAATTTCGGAGAATGATGCATTGGATTAGGATGTTGGTGGGATGATATGTGATGATCAATGGAGTGGAGATTTGAGGGAAGAAGAGGTGGAGAAGACACGGTTGATGGCATCCTTAATAACAGAAGAAGGGAGATTGTGCTCGCTGAAAAAGGCGGATATTTGAGACGTCCAGGAGTGGAATACCTAATCATGGGAGCAGATGCCATAGAAGTGTAGGAATTGGGGGCATGGCATAACATTTTTACAGAACCGTGGGTGAGGAGAGGTGTGCTCGGGATAGTTGTGGATGCCAGTGGTTTGACATAGATATCAGTGGTGAGTCTGTTGCTGAAGATGGAGGGTCCTGGAATGGATGGACGTGTTAGAAATGGTCCAAGAGAATGTGAGGGTGGTGTGGAAGGTTTTGGCGACGTTAATGAACTGATTGAGTTTCTCACAGTCATCATTATAGCGGAGGAAGAGGTGTGGGATGGTGCTGGTGTAGTTGTGGAACACAGAGTGATCCACCAATCCTACAAAGAGGTCGGCATCGTTTAGGCCCATGTGGGTGCCCATGGTCATTTATTTGGTTTGTAGGAAGTGGGAGGAGCCAAAACAAAAATGTTGAGTGTGAGGATCAGTCCTGCTAGGCAGATGAGAGTGCCATTGGAGATGGATTGGTTGGGCCTATTGGAGAAGAAGAAGCGAAGGGAATTGAGGCCTTCTGTGTTGTGCCAGAAGTATAAATGATCTGCATGTGCATGGTGATGGCACAAACTTGGCAGATGAAGTGAAGTTGGTGAATGCTGGTGTACGGAAAATGTGGTTTGAGAGGCTGTGGCACAAGTATTACACTCTAACAGGTAACTTTACAAACACCATAAACTTGAGAGTTTTATTTCAGTTCGCCCCCTAACCCCCTCCCACTGATTGCTGACTCCCCATATTGCTATATCCAGTTCATACCCAGTTAACTTTTCAATAATTCATCCATTGCTCATTGCCTCTCTGCATTAGGTCACAAATGTTCCTTCAGCAGATTTTAGATAAAATAGGTTCCCCTCCTCTTTTTTTCAAAAAGTCAATTTATAGTAATAGAATGAAACTTTCAAAATAGTAAGATATTGTTATCCTATATACTCCAAATTAAAACCTGACGACATTTCCATTGTTCTGTATCTGCATTAAAACTGCAATTTCGAACCTCATTTCCTTCTTTCAAATATTTTGGTGAATGTGCATTATCCCCTAGTGACTTGTAATCGATATAATAATCAATGGGTATTGCTGCTGAATCCCTTCTTGGATGTTCTTCTTATATTTGTAATTGGAAAAATGCCCTATCTCGTTCCTCACTGAGAATAACAGTGTTTCCTGTGAAGATACTTTGTATGACATTTCTGATAGTTTTAGCTTCCAAAATTATAAGGTAACATTTATTTACCTTTTCCCAAGAAAAAGTTGGAGCCTCCTTGCCGTCGAAAACATCACAAAGATTTGCAGAAGATGCACAGCTTTCAAGAAATTTCATGTTCCTGACACCTCCCAGGCGGAATGTTTTTTTCTAATGCTCCTGTCAATTTTTTTCATTGTTTACTCAAATATATGTTACCTTGGGATATGGTTATGAACAACACTGAGACTTGGCGTGTTTTGAGTGCACAGCTAATTCAGAGTTGCTCCATTTCAATCTTTTGGTAGTTGTTGCATCTCTTTGATCCCTAACTTTGACATTACGAGTGGAGCAAATGTTTTCCAAATGTGATTGCTGATGCACAGTGACATTTGATGGGTTCTGCATGGTATCCAATCCAATGTATTTCAGTGATGTGCAATTATTATTTTCCAATATTTGAAAGCCTTGCACAGCCCTTTCTGTTGTTTAAACTCGTTTCTTTCTTTTAAATAATAAGTCATATCTGTCAGATTGAAATCAGTTTATTTTGGTGTTGCCGTAAATATTTTTAATCAGCTTATTCAGTCATGTTATGATGCAACTCTGGAACAGATGGGAACCAAACCCGGGTCCTTATTCCCAGAGGCAGGGACAGGAATACTGCACCATAAAGCTTACTGAATTCTTTCTTGACTTTAATTATCGACTTTCTACCGGTATCGTTCAAATTCTCTTGTAAATGAAATCAGTGTTTGGTTCTTCCCAAGTTGGGAGCTGATCATTACCAATGGAACGTTTCGGATTCTGACCAAAATGTAAACGAGAGAGCTTATATTCTCCCACGATTTACAATTATGTCTTAGCATGTGCAAATGTCTCCACTACGGATGACAAATTATAGTATTGTTGATGTGCCAACATTCATGAACATTTTTGTCCACTACTGCATGGTTTATTTTACGTAAGCCAGTGCTAAAAGGGCTTTTTATTGCCATGCTCCGTCTTGGGGAAATGATGGCCTGTGTTATTGTCATTAGATGTTAAATGATACCCAGGTTGGTGGAAGAATTTGGAATTTGCATCCAACAAAAAAAATCTGAAACTTGAAGTCCAATGATAACCATAAGGCTTGTCAGAGAAAAAAAGACGAGTTCACGGATGTCCTTTCGGGAAGAAAGCTGCCTGTGATTACATGATCTGGCCTGACAATGACACCAGATTTTCTGTAATGTGATTGACACTTAACTGTCTAGAATTTAGAAAGTTAATGATTATCTGACTAATTTCTTCAAGTTATTAACGGAGATGAAGAGGGTACAGAAATGTAAACTATCCTCATTGTGTGGAGAATTCTAGAACATTGAAATGTAGGCATGTCTGCACACATAGGATGCGAGATGTTTGGGAGTCTGTTCCTCCAATGATGACAGTGCATCCTGGAGCTGTTAATTTGTACATTTGAGAAATAGATTTTAATTTTGTTCAGCAACTTTATTATGGGATATGGCTCAAAAACAGGTGTATGTCATAAAGCCGCAGATCATCCATGATCTCATTGAATGGTGGGACAGGCTTCGGAGACTGAAAGTCTGAATCCTGTTCCGAGAGAGGACTGTTATATTTTTGCACTCGTTCCGGACTACCAGTTGTATACAGGTGAATGAGGAACAGTCTGATCAAGATTCTATGTCCATGTCTGCCGTTTTCCAGGAGATCATTAGCAAGATGAGGTTAAAATAATTGAAATTAGGTTGTGGATCAGTTGTAATTTAGCTTGCTGAACTGGTAGATTTGTCCTCAGATGTTTGGTCACCAAGCTGGATAACATAATCAATGATCTTCTGATGAAGGGCTGGTTTTCAGTCCCAGTTGCCATTTATCTGTATTGGTCTGTTGTAGGAGGTGATAGCGTTTCCAGTTATTTTTCTGAGAGGTTGGTAAATGCGGTCCAAGTCGATATGTTTGTTACTGAAGTTCCAGTTTGAATGCCAGGGTTCTGTGCACGTCTTTGTTTAGACTGTCCGAGGTTCGATGTATAGCCCCCGTCGAGCAGGTGTCACTCTTCGTCTGTGTGTATGAATACTAATGATAGTTGGTCACTAATGATAGTTGGTGGCTGGTTGGTGCTCGTGTATCCTTATGTCTAGTCTCCTGCCCGCTTGTCCAATGTAACTTTGTTTGCAGTCCTTGCAGACTATTTGATATGTTACGTTCTTTCTGCTGTTTGTTGGTATGCGGTCCTTAAATTTATCAGGAGCTATTTCAAAGCGAGGTTTGGTTTCTGGGCGACCATGTTTCTGAGGGGCCAAAGTAATCTGCTTGTCATCTCGGATATGTTCTGCATGTATGGCAGGGTGGATAGAGTGTCTGGGTGTGTTATTTCTTCGTGTTTAGGTATGTTGTGTAGGGTTCGGCTTGTTGGGAACCTCTTGCACCTGAATACGTCGTACTGGTATTTCCTCAGATTCCTGGGTGTTCAAGTACGTTGTGGCTGGTTTACATAATGTTCTGCTGCAGCTCCATTTGGTGGGTTTGGGACCATTGATCCTGCAGATGACTATCTGGTTAGTTGTGGTCTGTAGCTCTGCATCTGCCTTGTGTTCTACTGCGATGTCTCTGAAGGGGAGTCGGTTGTTGTTTGGATCCTCTTTGGTGAACTTGATACTGGTAAGGACGCTGCTTAAGTGTTTTTCGGTTTCTTTTACTTTGTTGCATTTTGTGATGACAAAGGTGTCGTCCACATAGCGAACCAAAGCTTGGGCTCGTTGGTTGGAAGGAATGCTCTTTTTAAACTCTACATAACTGCTTCTGCTATGAGTCCTTATATTGGTGATCTTATAGGCATGCCGTTGATTTGTTTGTAGATTTTGTCATTGAAGGTGAAATGCGTTCTGGGGCACAAGTCAACTTGTTGGAGGTTTCTGAGCTTGCTGGTGGAGTTGGTGCTTCCAGGTGTTTGTCTCCGTGGTTGTCCGCGCAGTTGGGTCAGTGTTTTCTTTGGCAAGGGTTAAGTCTGTTGATGTAAATAGCATCAGCACGTCAAAGGAAAATATTACCTCATTGTCGTCAACTTTTGTGGCTTTGACGTTAAGAAATCCCTGGGTGGAGTGGATGGAGTGGTTTCAGTCATTTACTACGTATTTCAGTTTAGGATGCAGTTCCTTTGCTAATCTAAATGCCGATGTTCCGCAATGAAAGACTATGGTTCTGAGGGTAGTTGCGTGCTCGATTTGCAGGATGTTGGAGATAAGGGTTACCACTGGTCTCCCTGCTGACTTGGTCTGCAAGAACTATACCCCCTTTCCGCATTAAGAAGTTGGATCTGGATGAACTTCAGATCATTCGGGAGGCTGAGGGGTGATAGAAAGAAGTTATCGGGCGGTAATCACACTTACATTATAGGGTAAAGGTATCTGGGTGAATGTCAGGCGAGGGAAACGGCAGACAGTGCAATGAACACCTGTGGCCATTCCCCTCAATAGTAAGTATACTGTTTTGGATAATGATTGTGGGTGGAGGGAACCTATCACGGGAAAGCCACAGGTGCCAGGTTTCTGGCACTGAGCCTAGCTCTATGGCTCAGATCGGAAGGGAGAAGGGAATTGATAGGAGATTCAGCTGGGAGAGGAACGGACAGGGGATTCTGTGGTCGTGAGCGAGTATGGAATGTTGCCTCTTGAGTGCTAGGTTCAAGAATGTCTCGGATCGAGTGTACAGAATATTGAAGAGGGAGGGAGAGCCGCTAGAAGTTGTGGGCGTACATTGGTACCAACGACGTAGGTAGGGATGGGGGAAGGAGACCTGAAAATAGAATATAGGGAAGTGAGATTGTACGCTATAAGGTAAGATAAGCAGAGTAGTAATCGCATGATTGTAACCACTACCATGCGCTTGTGAGGCGAGGAAGTCAGAGTAAGTGCAGATGAAAACGTGGTTGCAGAACTGATCGAAGAGCGTGAGCATCAGATATGTAGTTGGTTTGGATACATTGTAGGGAAGCTGAGAGCTGCACAAGAAGGACTCGTTGCTTCCAACTGGTCGGCCAGCAAAATCCTGGGCGGGAGGTTTACTTGAGCTGTTTAGGAGGATTTAAACTAGATTTACAGTGGGTAGGATCAGATAATGGAGGAGTCAATAGACAGCCAGAACCACCGTGCAGAGAGTCTGTGGGAAAGAATAAGAACATTATTGGGGAAAGGGATAGTCGGTGTGATGGATGAAATTGTGAATATTTTAATGCACAAGGTGTCAGGAATAAGGGTGATGAACTCCGGGCATGCATCAGTACTTGGAACTCTGTTGCAGTGGCCATTGAAGAGACTTGGATATGACAGAGGCAGGAATGGTTGTTGGATGTTCCAGAGTTGAGATGTTTCAAAAGGACTGGGGATGAGTGCGTTAAAAGAGGTGGGGGAGTGGCATTGCTAACCACGGATAGTATCACAGCTGCAGAAACGGAGACCATCGAGGTACATTTATGTACAGAGTCAGTATGGGTGGAAGTAACAAACAGGAAAGGAACAGTCAACTATTGGGAGTTTTCTACAGGCCTCCCAATGAAAACAGATACACGTAGGTGGAGATTGCGAAACAGATATTAGAACATGCTGAATTAACAGCGTTTCTGTCATGGGTGAATTTAAGTTCCCTAGTATTGATTGAAATGTACTTACATTAAACAGTTTGGATTGAGCAGTTTTTTTTTCAGGTGTGACCAGGAAGGTTTCTGAGCTCAACATATAGGTAGACCGACTAAAGAGAGGCCATATTGCATTTGCTGCTTGTTAACGAAGTATGCCTGGTGTCAGATCTCTCGATGGAAGAACATTTTGGTGATCATGATCACAGATCCCTTCATTTACTAATGGAGAGGGACAGGAGCAGCCGGTACGAGGAAGTAATTAAATGGGGGAGGGAGTTATGCAATGCTATTGGCAAGGAAATGGCGAACCTAAATTGGGAACAGATGTTCCCAGAGAAATGCACGACGGAAATGTGCAGATTCTTCAGGAAGCACTTGCCTATAGTGTTTGACAGGTTTATTGCGCTGAAGCAAGGAAAGGATGGTCGGTCGACCGACCTTTGAGAGAGAAAGAATATGGAACACTGAGTCAAAAGGTAGAAGGAAGCTTGCTTAAGGTTGAGGAGCCAATGATCGAAGAAGGCTATGGATGGTCACGTGGTACCCAAGAAGGAACTGAAGAATAGAATTAAGAGAGCTAGAGGTCGGTCCGAAAAAGCTTTAGGATTAAGGAAAGCACTAAGGCGTTGTAAATTTACATAAGAAAGAAGGGGGTGGCCAGAATGAGGATGGTACCAAACAAGGATAGCAGAGGGAACTTGCGGCTGGAGTCAGAGGAGGTAAGTGAGGTACTTAATAAATAATTTATTTCAGTATTCACTACTGAGAGAGACTTTCACATCTCTGAGGACAGCTTGAACAGACTTATTTACTAGAACAGGCTATTTTCGGAAGAAGGATGTGCTGAAAATGCTGAAAACCATAAGAATAGATAAATTCCATAAGCCAGATGGGATATAATCTTGATTACGAGAGGAAGCAAGGGGAGAGATTGTTTTGCCTTTGGCGAATATCTTTGCGTCCTTCCTGTCCACCGGGTGATTAGAGAATAGCACTTGTCATTCCTTTTTTAATGAAAGTGAATATTTATAATCCTGAGAATTACAGACCAATCATTCTTTCGTCAGTGATGGACAAAATATTGGGGTTGTTTCTGAGAGACATGACGTATGATTATTTAGAAAATGATAGTTTGATTAAAGATAGTCAGCATGGTTGTGTGAGGTGAAGGTCATGTCTCACAGACCTTATTGATTTCTTTGAGGATGAGACAAATTATGTTGACGGGCGAACAGTGGATGTGGTCTATATGGATTGCATGAAGGCACTTTACAAGGTTCCCCGTGGTAGACTCATTCAAGAAGTAAGAAGGCATGGGATATAGTGGCATTTGTCTGTCTTGATACAGATTTGTTGGTCCACAGAATGCAGAGGGTGGCGGAAGATGGAAAGTATTCATCCTGAAGCTCAGTGAACAGTGATATAGCGCAGGGATCTGTCTGGAACATCTATCTTTAAGATTTTTACAAATGACATGGATGAGAAAGTGGAAGAGTGGATTAGTAAGTTTACCAATGACACGAAGTTTGTTGGAGTTGTGCTTACTGTGTAGGGCTGTTGTAGGTTGTTGAGGGGCATTGGCAGTATGCGGAACTGGGCTGATAAGTGGCAGATGGAGATCAACTTGGAAAAGTGTGAAGTCATTTTCCTTGCAAGGCCGAAATTCAATACACAATGCTGCAGCTCTGCAGCACCTTGGTTAGACCACATTTAGAAAATGGTGCTCAGTTTTGTTTGCCTCATTACAGGAAAGTTGTGGAAGGTGCAGAGCAGACTTACCAGAATGCTGCCTGGAGGGGAGGGCATGTCTTGTAAAAAAAGTTTGAAGGAGCGAGGGCCTTTCTCATTTGAGCGAAGAAGGATGAGAGGTGACTCTGAGAGACATGGATAGAGTGGATAGCCAGAGACTTTATTTTTCCCAGTGTAGAAATGCCCATCACGAGGGGACATAATTTGAAGGTGATTGGAGGAAGATCGAGGGGAGATGTCAGAGGTTGGTTCTTTACACAAAACTTGATGAGTGGAATGCACGGCGGGCAGTTGTAGTAGAGTCAGATACCTTAGTGAACATTTAAGTGACTCTTGGATAGGCACATGGAAGATCGTACAAAGAAAGATAAGTAGGCTCGTCTCATGTTCTAGTTGGATAAAAGACCATGTCTACATCAAGTGCTGAAGGGCTGGTACTATGCTTTACTGTTCTATGTTCTATTTAAACTGCTCACTCTGCTCCAGGTGTGCAATGACGTGAACCTTATACAGTTACAGTTAAACGTCTTGCCTCTTTAACTTCAAACCTTTTGAAATGAGAGCCCACGTTCCATGAGCCGCCTTAGTTAACTGTTAAGCCTGAATTGCAAGTTTGTGTGTGTGTTCCATTTCCAAGACATTACTTTGTAAGTTTCTGAAGTTTATCTCCGTTTAAATTGCAATCGTTTCTTCTGTTCTGCATTCCAAAATGAGCAACTTCTCTTTTTCCCACATCACACTCCATTTGACAGCTTTTTGCTCCATTATTTAACCTATCAATATCTTTCTGAAATGTGTTTATTCCTCTCGCAAATTGCCTTTACCCTTTGTTAAAACCTGTCAATTTCCAGGACCTTGGCTTTCTTCCTCCAAGGAGATATATAACTTGAAAAAGAACCCCTTAGCCCCACACTCTTCTTGCTGTCCAGTCCTCAATTCTCTTTCTATGCCAATATAATGTCATCAAAACTTTGTTCCCCATAACTGCCTCGATTCCATTTGAAAGAGTCCATATTCATTTCGGCCTTTCTATATAGAAAACCTCCTTTTCAAACCTATTCATTCACCCGTTGATGGCGTCACTGGCCAGGCCAGCATTTGTTACCCATCCCTTACGACCCAGTGGGCAGTTAAGCATCAACTACTGCTGTGGGTCTGGTATCAATGTTGGCCAGTCCAAGAGAGAAAGGTAGTTTCCTTCCCGAAAGGACATCGGTGAACCAGATGGCTTCTTTTAAGTCGTCAATCCACAATGGTGTAGTTGTCATCATTAGGCTTTGAATTCCAGATTTTAGTTTTGAATTGAGACCAAATTCCAACATACGCCAACAAATCCACAGAACACTATCTGGGTCTCTGGATTTATAGTCCAGCGATGATATTCCTCACTAGTTTCACCATGTTATTTACTTTCTCTCTCTTTACCTTTCTATCTCTCCTTCGCAGAATCGACTTGTTCTTAACTTTTAACTTAACCTTTTGTGAGGTAACTTGTCGAATGCAATCTGGAAGTCCAAATACAATTTATATACCGCTAAGATTCTATCCAGTCCAGTTGAGACTTCCTGAAATTTATCAATTACTGCCACAGTTTTGTTATTCCATATTATCTTGATCACACAGGCCAATGGGCCAACGAATACCAGGTGAGGTTTGGATAAGTGCGAGGTGCTGCATTTTGATTCGGGAAAACAGGTCGGGACTTGTACAGTTAATAGTAGCGTTCTGGGAAGTGTTCCCGAAATGAGAAACCGAGAGGTGTATGTTCACATTTCCTTGAACGTTCAGTCGAGTGGACAGGGTGCTGAAGGGTGCTGAGTCCAGAGTGAGATGCTGTAACAGCAGAGCAAGTCAGGGAGCATCTGAGTAGGATGCGAAACGATGTTTTAGGCATAAGCACTTCATCAGGAATGAGACTTGTGGGCTGGGGGCTGAGAGGTAACTCGGAGGAGTGGGTTGAGGGGGAATGTCGCTGAGAAAGCGCACTGGCACCACGCTCCACCTTTTCCTCTGCTGCATCGATAATTGTATTGGCGCTACCTTGTGCTCCCACGAGGAGGTTTAACAGCTCATCCACTTTACTTACACCTTCCACCCCAACGTCAAATTTATCTGGACCGTCTCAGACTCCTCCCTCCCCTTCCAATACCTCTCAATTTCTATCTCGGGCGACCGACTCAACACAGACATTTACTGCAAACCGACCGACTCCCACAGAAACCTACATTACACCTCCTCCCACACTGCCCCCTTTTAAAACGCCATCCCACAGTCCCAATTCCTTCGCCTCTGCCGCATCTGCTCCCAGGAGGACCAATTCCACTACCGAACTACCCAAATGCCCTCCTTCTTCTAAGACCGTAAATTCTCCTCGGACGTGGTCTACAATGCTCCCCACCGCATCTCCTCCACTTTCCGCATCTCCGCCCTCGAACTCCGCCCCTCCAATCTCCACCACGTCAGAACACCACTGGTCCTCACCTTCCACCTCACCAAATTCCGGATGCATTGTATCATCCTCCGTCATTTCCGCCACCTCCAAACAGACCCCATCACCAGAGATATATTTCCCTCCCCACCCCATCAGCGTTCTGGAGAGACCACTCCCTCCGCGACTCCATCGTCAGTTCCACGCCCCCCCCACCAACCCAACCTCTACTCCTGTCACTTTCCCTTGCAACCACAAGAAGTGCAAAGCTTGCGCCCACATCTCCCCCCTCATCTCCCTCCAAGGCCACAATGGATCCTTCCATATCCATTGCAAATTCACCTGCACCTCCGCAAACATCATTTACTGCATCCGCTGCACCCGACATGGTCTCATCTTCATTGGGGAGACAGGCCGCCTACTTGAGGAATGTTTCAACAAACACCTCTGGGACACACGCACCAACCAACCCAACCGCCCCGTGGCTGAACACTTTAACTCCACCTCCCGCTCCGCCAAGGGCATGCAGGTACTTGGCCTCCTCCATCGCCAGACCCTGACCACACAACCTGGAGGAAGAGCGCCTCATCTTCCGCCTAGGTTCCCTTCATCCACACGGAATGAATGTAGATTTCTGCAGCTTCCACATTTCCCCTCCCCCACCTTATCTCAGTCCCAACCTCGGATTCAGCACCACCCTCTTGACCTGCAATCTTCTTCCTGACCTCTCCGCCCCCACCCCTCTCCGGTGTATTACCCTCACCCTCACCTCCTTCCACCTATCATATTCACAGCGACCCTCCACCAAATTCCTTCCTCCCCTCATTTTATATCAGCTCGCTTGGCACACCAGCCTCATTCCTGAAGAAGGGCTTATGTCCGAAACGTCGATTCTCCTGCTCCTCAGATGCTGCCTGTCCTGCTGTGTTTATCCAGCATTACAGTTATCATCTCTAGTCTCCAGCATCTGCAATCCTCACTTTATCCCTGTGCTGACCCTCAGAATAACATGTCAACCAGAGCCCCCACGAGAATTTTCCATGCCTATCCGGTAATATCACATTTCCCATGGCAAATTCACCAAGCGTGTACATCCCTGGACACTAACGCTCAGTGGATAGTCCTGCTGCCTCACAGTGCCAGGTCAGTTCACATGAGAAAATCCTGAGCACAGACAATAAACCAATTATCTGAGCAGTTCCTTTCTTGCAGAGCGTTTTTCTTTTCCAACTTTCTCATTCAAGTCTGTTCTTTGGGGTTAGCATAGCACCAGAGACCCGGGTTTGATTCCAACCTGGGACAACTCTCTGTGTGGAGTTTGCACATTCTCCCTGTGTTTTTATGGGTTTTCTCCGGTGCTCCGATTTTCTCCTACCGTCCAAAGCTGTGCTTAAATGTCCCCAATGGCTCTGCTTCCAGCACCACAGCTGGCAATGCATTCCATTTATGCATAAGTCTCTGTGTAAAGAACCTACCTCTGACATCTCCTTCATTCCTTCCTCCTAATATCTTCAAACTATGAGACCTCGTACCAGTCAATCCTGCCCTGGGGAAAAGACTCCGGCTATTGACTCGATCTATTGATCTCATTGGTTTTTACACCACTATCAGGTCTCCTCTCTTCCCCCTTCTCTACAGAGACAAATGTCCGATCCGATTCTTTTTGTCTTCATAAGGCAAGCCCTCCAGTCCAGGCAGCATCCTGGTAAACCTTCTTTGCACTCTCTCCAAAGCCTCTTATATTTGCTATAGTAAACCGACCAAAACTGGACACAAAATTCCAAGTGTGATCTCACCAGGGACTTGTCGAGCTGCAGCAAAACCTCGCAGCTTTTAAACTCGATGCCCCTGTTAATGAAAGCTAAAAGACCACATGCTTTCTTCACAACACTATCCACTCGGATGGAAACTTTGAGGGATCCATGTACGTGCACACCCAGATCCCTCTGTTTCTCCACACTGCCAAGAATCCCGTGTTTAATCGTCTATGTTAATCTCTGTGAATTGATATCAATTATTTCCTAAAGCAGGACGTGCGACACTCAATTCTATTTAAAATTGTGCACCAGCAAGAAGATTAATCCACATGAGAAAGTGTTGTCAATAAATAATTTCATCTAATTAGATTAAAAGTAAATGACGTGTGAAACAGAATGCAATTAACCACACAAGAGCCAATCTAACGTATCATTCCTCTCAGAGTCAAAAGACGATTGCTTTATGGTTGTCCATTTTTCATCGCACACAGTGGAATCTGACATTGATAATCTCCAACAGTACCTATTATCAGGGAATTTCCCCTTCCTAAATCTGGCTTCACAGGACAGACCATACAGAAACACACACACACACACGCACACACACACACACACACACATACCACAGACAGACGATCACACACCCCGACACATACATTCGCAAACACACATCTCTGTGAGTGAGAAACAATTAAAAAAGAGAGTAATTTTCAGGGAAAAAAGTCGTATTGTTCAGATAAAAATGAAGTATTAGTACCAGTAATAATGCTATGGTGTTTGTATTAGAATGTCCAGCAAATACTATATGAAGTCACTGTACATATCAAATCTAATGCATATAAAGAATTAAACAATTTCAAGCCTTATAAACACTTACCAGGAATACCAATTATAGTGAGGATCGCATAAAACATTTTCCTGGCAGCTCGTACGGTACTATGCATTTTATCTGTGAAAGTGCTGTGTTGGTTTGTACTGCGGACAATTTTCACAGTTAAACTCTGAAATGTTCCATCCCAATGCATTCATTTTATACTTTCAGGGGCATCCATTGCGACGCTGAAGTTTTTTTTTTCATTTGGTAAATGTTGAGTAAACAGATTACAACCTGCGTGACATCCCCTGTTGATGAAATACACAGGGTGCTAAGATTTAATTAGAGAATGAAACACTCAAAATGGCCAGGTTTGATCAGTTTAAAGTCGAGAGTGTGGTGCTGGAAAAGTATAACAGGTCAGGCAGCATCTCAGGACCAGGAAAATCGACCGTTTGGACAAAAGCCCTTCATCAGATTCCTGATGAAGAGCATTTGCCCAAAACGTCGATCTTCCCGCTCGTCTGTGCTCCCTGACCCGCTGTGCTTTTCCAGCACCATACTGTCGACTCTAATCACAAGCATCTGCAGTCTTCACTTTCTACTGATCATTTTAAAATGTCCTCACACTTGGAAACTGCGAAACTACAACAGGAGTGTGAGATCTGTATTTTATACTGTTCTTGTGCTGGACCTAACGAATCCACTTAAACAAGTCAGAACCCCAAGATAAACACATTAAGATATTCATAGCCCAGCAAGTTACTATCCAGCCAGTACTGTCATTCACAGCTCTCTGTGGCTTTCACTCAGCTGAGCTCTCTCACCCACTTCCTTCTTTTTCTCCTGAACTTTATCCTATAGCTGCTTGTTCAACTCGCTTTGAGGAAATTTCTTGTAGCTGCATTTTCTTTCAGTTATGTTTCTGGATTCACATGGGACAGAATGTAAAAGGAAGGTTCTCCAGAACCACCTTTGCTTTATTAATGCATACAATTTAGCTCCATGAGATTTTTTGCACATGTACAAAGGTGGGAACAATGCCTCTTTGTTTGTAATGTGTGAACCCCACATTGTAGTTATCACATCTGTCTGTTTTATTGTTCTCGAATTGAATTCCCTCTTCAATGATGTACCTGGTTTACAGCAGCAGCTACCTCCAAAATTGACCGATGGGGCGTTGGATGATAAAGTGGAACCATCATAAAATGCACTCGATTTCTGTAAAAGATGAACATATACGACACGACCAGCTATCCTTAGTAGCCACACACGCAGATGACAATCAACATGAGTTCGACTGGGACAAAACTACTATTATAAGACAAGGCAAACAGAGAACAGCCAGGTAATTCCTAGAGGCATGGCTCTCATCCACAGATTCAATCAATAAGCATATAGACTTGGACCCAATATACCGACCACTGCCATGAACAGCTGGAACTGACAATCGAAAGCGGCAGAGACAAACCACTATAAATGCCGGAGGAAACATCTCAGAAACGCTTCACAGGAGGCTCCTAAGCACTGAAGACAGGGGACGAAACGTCTGCAACACAAATTCCCAGCTCGGCGAACAGAATCACAGTAAAGGTGATTCATACTCGGTAATTGTAACATTGTGGGGTGTATAACACTTCCGTCAGACAGATGGCTGCTTATTCCAGTCTCATAACACAAACCATTCGTTCTCAGGCCACTCTCAGAATTTTGCTGCTTTTGCAGCTGTATCGTCCTTTGGATATATTGAGCAAATTGGACCGGTTTGTTCTTGCAGTCAGGGTCATGCTTCATTACCATTACTCTGGATCTCGGGATGGCCCATGATTTCGGATTGTTCAGGCCGCTCATCCCCATAATATCAGCTATGAAGACCGGATGCTTTATTTTCAAAAGAAGGAAAGGTTTGTAATGAGGCATGTGCTGGGTCCAATCAAGAGATGTTAGGGGCTCAGTTGGTATACTGGTATGAAATTTCCATCTCTCATTCCTATTAGTGACATCCCCATTCTCTAATAGGATCGGTATGCCAAACATAGGCCCGAGAGTCCGAGAAAAATGAAAGTTATTTATTTTACAGCGCTGTTGCTTTAACTCTTTTTGCATACTCCTCAGCCTTAATGATCTTACACTGTTTCTCATGTTTCCTTTCTTTTTCATCTAATCATCCACAGTCAGCTGTGAACATGCCTCAGCTTTTGCCATTTCCATCTGTTGTACCTATCTCTATCCCCCAGGCATGCAGAATTCCTTCAACAGGGCATTAAGATATCTTTCCAATCTTTAATTAGCAATAAATTAATGCAGCCACGCTTCAAATTAACCATGAGGCAATGGCACTGGCCATTGACAATGTGTACAGTAATAAAACAAACTTGCCCTGCAATCAATTATCATTTTGTGAGTCAGGGCTAATACAATTGGTTATTAAAAATAATAACAAAATAACCATTATCTGTAATTCAGAGTGGAAACTGAACAAGTGACTGAGACATTTTAAAATTTTTCAATATTAACTGGAAAATCATTTAGTCAAAATTCAATTTTAAAATGTACACAGTTCACAACTCTGAAATCCATTATAATTACCTGGTTCTAGTCCCTTTTTTAAAATCCCAGATGAGGTTCCATAAGTGGTCCTGACAAACATTGCTCATTTACAATTCTATAGGCCGTGAGATCGCTGCAGCAGCATTAAAAGGTCTTGTCTACTCACATGGCAACAAAATACTTCGAATGCATAAATAATGGACAAATCCGAAGGCACAGCTATGAACAATAGAATATTGATTTTGTTACATGATTTACCAGAACATAATATTGGAATTGTCAGTGAGGGAATAAAATTGAGAAAGAGTAAAGCCATGACTAGTACTTCATAGTCACCAATGAGTTGCAGCAGTTTTAAAATTAAGTGGATACAAACGAGTTCTAAACAAAAATTAAACATGCTAGTATCATTTTCTGAAAATAATACTGTTGGTTCGGGATATTTTGGATCTATCCATATACTCCCAGTTTTACAATATTTAAGCAAATTAAATGAAGCTCATGGACTTCATCCACGAAATAATCAAATGTTAAAGTCTGAACTGATTATCCTCAATGGTTGGTTTAGATTTTTATTAAAATTTAGCAGAGACCTGTTCTCATCCTGGAACAAAATGATTCTGAGCCATAGGCCAAGATTTAGTGTGCTACTACTTTAATTCCTTTCATCAATTCCTTCATTTGTACAACATGTCGGGATGGTGAAAATGATCTTTGGCAGTCGCATGAAATTATAGGGAATTTGAGACCAAGGTTATACTAATGTCAAATGGTGCAGAATCTAAGGAGAATACTTTTTGTTTAAAACAAAATTGTAATGTCGTGTTTCACCATATTAAACTGATTTCAATTGAAATGAGAATTGTTTTCGTGTAAGCATAAACGTGATTAGTTAGAAATTGACAGTAGGACGGACATGGTCTGTAAGAAAAACAGGGGAGCAGAAGCGATAATATTTCATTTCATAATCACTGATGGTTCTTTACCCTTAAAAGAAATCATCTTAAATTCCCAAAATGCAAATCAAATTCAAAACATTCCTGGATCTCAACTCCAACCGAATATGTCTCGGAGCAGTCCTTCCAGCTGGCGTTTGAAATTAACTAACCCCATCCGAACCTCAGCAGTCGTGGCATGAAACTGTAACCTGTGAAAGAGAACGAACAAAACCACACAAAGACAAACTGGCGAGTGGCGCAGCTGTGAATGTTCCCGTAATTTTCCTGCAATTACCTCTCTATCTTGCACAGACGAAGGCAAGTGCAAATGCCACGTGTCTGCCAATTCCAACAGGTTTACCTTGCTCTACTTTTGTGAAACCCCTACAAACATTTCTTCCACTCCCAGAAAACTCTTACTCACTGAATGAGCCAGTAGTTCTGAAAGCACTGTTTAAACCAACCGAATTCAACACACGGAACAATCGACACCAATACCTCCCACGTGCCATCTTTGTGTCCAACAAACCCAAAGTTGAATTTTGAATTATGGAATTAATCCCGACAAGAGCCTCCAACATGCCAGACTGCTGGAATATATTTATATAAGGTTGTCTCGAAAATAACGTTTCCTTATTTTAAAGACAGACGTGGGTTGTACGTTTCACCTGTACGCAACTGTTCATACGACTCGGCTTTAAACAAAACAGAATTCATTTAACACTATAGTTGGAACACGAACAAAAAGAAAGAGGAATTTATAATAACTGCACTGTTGCAAAATTTAAACGACCCAATAAAGTAACAATGACTAACTAACTGTTCCAAAACAGTAGCATCGCATAAACACACTTCTTGTAAAAAGGGTAAATACAAACAGATTCTTGCAGGAAGGTTGGAACAATATCCAGAGAAAGACTTCAGAAGAAAGTCAGACGAATCCTTCAACGAAGCTTGCAACTCCCATGTACTCACACATCTTGTGACAGCTACAGCAAAAACAAACTAGAAAACGCCTTAACCATGAGGCCTGGACACACCTATTCAATTGTTAAACGATACACACCGGCACCTCTGCCTTTATGAACTTTCCAAAAAAAAAGGACAAAGCTACCTTTTTAAAGTGACAGACTCATCATACGAGCTAGGGAAGAAATCGAGGAGGCCCTGGCAGAAATGTTTACACCATCTGCAGCTAGGGTTAAGTTTACAAAGGACTTGAGGGTGGCTAATAGTGTGTCTTTATTTAAGTGAAGTTCAAAGGAGAAGCCTGTGAACTATATAACGAAGAGTCTGACAAAAGTGGCTGCTATGTTATTGGAGGATGCAGAGAGATAGATTTTACACGCATTTGGCGGGGGGATAGGACATATTAGGAATGGTCAACATGGTTTTGTACGTCGGAAATCGTTACTCACAAACTTGATTTAGTAGTTAATGGACGGAAGCCAAAAGATAGATGAGGACAGAATTGTACACGTTATATACATGGACGTTAGATAACTTTTTGACAAGATGGAATTCAATTAGAAACATAGCCGGCATTGCATTCTGGTAAAACGAAGACGGGCTGCATTTATAGATCATGATAGGGACCTGGGAGTTTTGTCAAACGGAAGGGTCTGTGGTTTCTTGCATATAGTTCGATGAAAGTTGCATCGCAGGTAGTCTGGGGAGTTAACAGCATGATCACCTTTGTCGTCCGGGCTAATAACATTGAGTATAGGAGTGGAAGTTAATTTTGAGGTTGTACACGATCTTGGTGATGCCACGTTTGGCGTATTGTGCGTGTGGTCGCTCTGTTATTAGAAGGTTATTACTTAATTGGAAAGGTTTCAGAAAATATTCAGCAGGATGTTCCCTGGACTGAAGCGTTTTAAATTACGACAGGCTGGCTAGACTCTGATTTTTATCAATGTCGGGGAGACGATTGAGTGGTGACATTATAGAGGATTATAACACTTTGAGATATACAGAGACGTTGAATACCAAAGTACTCTCTCCAGGGTGGCGGAGTTCACAACGAGCGGGCATGTATTTAAGGTGACAGGAGAAATGCTTAAGAGGGATAGGAGGGGCAACGTTTTGATACAGAGAGTGGTCGCATTTGGACTGGCCTGCCAGACGAAATGGAAGAGACAGGCAGAGTTAAAGCATTCAAAAGACGTTTGGACAGGTTCATGAATAGGATAGGTTCAGAGACACACGGGCCAAGCGGATCCAAGTCGGTTTAATTTTGTTTGTGAGTATTGCCAGCGTAGATGAGTTGGATCGAAGGCTCTGTTTTTGTGCTTATGACTCTGCGAAGCTGTGTAGCTATAACAGTCGAGGTTCCAAAATAGAAACAGGAAGTAAGTTGCAGAGGTGAATTAAATTAACTCATTCATCATTAAGCATTTTATTTCAGTGGTTTTATGAGCGAGATCGTACCTCGCACAATGTAGTGATTTTTCACCACATTTTTGTCCAAATCCTTTCCAGGCAGGAATATTTTATAATAATCAGTTACTATCTGTTGAGTTGTTGTGATATTTATAGTCAATATGTCAGCACACATTGAAAAGCCCTACTCGTGACAACTTCAATATTCACGTGCAGCCGACGGCATCATGGTGTTGTTGCTGGGTTGGTAAGCTGCAGAACGACACCATGCTCCGTGCATCCGGGGTTTGAATCCTAGCACACCAGATAATGAAATTTAAACTCAGTTAGAAAACTGTCAGAAATGAAAAGACTAATTACGAGCATGGATCGATTGGCAATTGTCAGGTAAAATCTCATCTGATTCATGGATGTTCTTAAGGGAAAGAAATTACTACCCTTACCTGATCCGGCCTACATGTGACTCCAGATCCACAGCAAGGTGGTTGATTTCTAATAGCCATCTGGAAAGTTAAAGTTTGCCAATATTTGCTAGCATAGCCAGCGATACCCTTATTTAGCAATTGAATAAAGAAATAACGTAGTCTGTTGGTACAGCATTGTATCACCTGAGCTTTCTTCCACCAGCATGAATTTTGAAACTCAAGTGGAATAGTATTGAGTTTTGCAACTTAATATTAACTCAGATTCATAGCTGCCTGAAGAATGAATGCATGTTCAAATACACACTGAAGGGCCATACCTTTTGCAGCTGTAAGGTCAGACTTATCAGAGTAGGATTGTTCTCACACTTCACGGCCTGGCTAGAAATCTTAATGTAAAAATAGCTTTGTGACAAAGTGGCTTCTAACTGTTTCCTGTCAAATTTGTTCATTTCTTCAACACAGTGAATCCACTTAATCAGTCAATAACTATGTTAGTGAGTGGGTCATTTCAGTCAGGCAGGCAGACAGAGTGTCCATTTACTCAGTGAATGTGTCCATTCAGTCAATCAGTGAATCAGTTCGTGCATTTGCTCAATAAGCCATTTGTCAGTCACTGCATCCATTCTGTCTGTCAGTCAGTCGATCAGAGCATACTTTAATTCAGTGCATCCATGCAGTCAGTCAACTAATAATGCATCCGTTCAGTCAGTCAGTGCGTCCATTGAATCAGTCAGTGTGTTAATTCAGCCACTCAGTGAGACAGTGTGTCCAGTCAGTCAGTCTGTCTGTGTGTGCAGTCAGTCAGTGCGACCATTCAGTCAGACAGTCAATACGTTCAGTTTATTATTGAGTCAGTGCGTACATTTAGTTAGTCAATTAGTCCGTGAATTCATTCAGTGTGTCAGTCAGTTCGTGCGTACATTCAGTCAGTCAGTCAGTCAGAGCGTGCGTTCACACAGTCAATGCGACCATTCAGTCAGTCAACAGTACTGAGTTATCGTCACTCTCCCCAAAATGCTGATCCACAAAAAAACTTCAAACTCTTGACCGGAATTAATCCTTCCAGCTACCTGTACTTCTATCACATTTCTCGTGGGACGATCTATGTATTGGCATTAAACGTCTCCTCGACTTATTTTAAATCTTGCCGCCATTGAATCCTTTCACATGAAGGCAGTCTCAATTTATGTCAGCAAAGTTGAAATGCTCCCCAACTGCAACATAATCCTCTCACACATATTTGCAATTGATTATATATCTGCCCGTGTGTCTCTCTTCAAAGTTTGGGAGATGTGCTGTCGAATCACAGACATGTATATTAAATTATGTTTATTTCTAATCTCTAGTAGTAAACGCAAGTTGGAAGTAAATTCTCGATATTTGCCCCCACCCCACCCCCACCTCACTCCCGCTGCAAAAGAATGGATGTTTGCCATGGGTTAAGATAGTATGAGATTTGGTCGACTCCCCATGAAGGAAATGGTACAATGACAAACCACTCTCTTGATTGTTTTCCATTCCTCGGACTAGGATTATATAATAGTCAATCATACTGATTTCATGACATGTTTTACACTCGAAACTATCTGCCAAACTTTCGTTTGTCTTGAAGAGAGAAGAAACACTTTAACACAAGTAGAAAGTGTTGCGGAAATTCAGCAGTTCTGATGGAGAGAAAGCAAAGTTAACGTTTCACTTCAGTAAGCCCTCTCCATTTCTCCAAATAAGTTCTGAAGAAGAGTGAAGGGACTTGTATGTTCCTTCTGCTTTGTCTACACAGACTCTGGGCAACCACCTGAATTACTCCGACACCTCTACACTTTTGTTTCAGAATTCCAGCATCCGCAGATCTTACTTTTATTTCCACAAAAACGCTTAACAGGGTCAGAATTTTCGCAGACACTCGGGTCCCTTTATAAAATGGCATTCCCCGGAGATGAAAGGCAATCGAGATCCACTTGTAATAATTGGCAGATCTATTTGTTCTGAACGCTGGTGCTCAGTTTACCTTTTGGATACACCTGACATTTTCAAGAAACAAGCATCCACCCACGCCTTATGTACCGGTTTTGCAAGTTATTTTGCAAAACAAATTGTGACACTCCTCTGACGTAGTTTGAAATTGAACCTGGATCTAGTGGCACAGTGATAAAGCTGCATACATGTCTGGTTATGTTATGTCTAAAAAGTGGTTTGGGGAATGTCCAAGCAGCCACAGCTGAAAAGAAAGCCCGATGTGGAAATCATCTTGTATTCAGACTTGGATACATGAGAAAGTGGAATACATAAATAATTTGCTCTTTTTATTGTTTATGAATGACTTGGATGAGGAAGTGGAAGGATGAAACGAGGTTTGCTGGAATAGTGGATAGAGTGGAGGGTTGTTGCAGGTTGCAACGGGACATCAACAGGATGCACAACTGAGCTGATTAGCGGCAGATGGAGTTTACCTGGGAATTGATTCATTTTGGAAGGTCGAATTTGAATGTAAATGCAGGTTTGAAGGCAGGATATTTGGTGGTGTGGAGAAACAGAAGAATCCTGGGGTCCATGTCCATAGATCCCTCAAAGTTGCCACCCAGGTTGCTTGGGAAGTTAAGAAGTGGCATGTTACTTTGGTTTTCATTAGCAGGGAGAATATGTTCAGGAGCCGCAGCTTATATTGCAGCTTTAATAAGCCGTGGTTAGACCACACATATAATATTGTGTTCAGTTCCGCTCACCTCATTATTGGAAGGATTTGAAAGCTTTCGAGAGTTTGCAGAGGAAAATTACCAGTTTGAATGATCATGGAGGAGAAGGCGATGGGCGTTGATGGATAATCGATATGTGCCACTGACAGACATTGGTTCAGGTTGTAATGGAAGCTCTGAATTATGACTTTGGATTTCTGTCCCATTGAAGTGCATGATTTTGTGGAACAGAATACTTCCTGTGTGTGCAGTTAGTAACCTTAGCTTTACGAGCACCAAGCTGGAATCAGCATTTAAACCGTATCTATAACCCCTATTCTTCCTGCCACATGCATTACCGCACATTTCTCCATATTATCTTTAATAAATATTGAGAACATTTGAAGCTCTGGTTGATGAGTGGCAATTTCTATCCATACAGACAAAGAAGGAATCCACTTTATCGGGGAGAACACAGACATCAGAGGACAGGTGAAAAGAAGATGCGCATGAGACTTCTTAGAGACAGGGCAATCTCAACACATCTCTATGAATAAACACGTCACTTTAGATCTTATCTACATTCTCTTTAAAATAGAACTGGAAATATTTTCACTTGCCTTAAGAAGCTAAGACTTCTAAACAGAGAGGTGAAGCACACCACGAGCGCTTCATTGAAGACGCTCACTAATTTTGTTACCTAGTATGGTGATGAAACATCTAAAAACAAATCTTCCAGCTCAGCGAGCTAACTTACATACTTATTGTGTTTAATCTACAAAATGTTTTCCCACTTACTTGACCCGTGTGTAAGCTCTGCTTAATATTTAAGTCTTTCTCATCAGTTGCCAATTTTTTTGCATCATCTACCTCATGAGGTTCACCTTCCTCGTCTATATCAGCAAAATCAGACTCAGTTGGTGTCGTCACAGTGCCAGGGACTCAGGTTTAATTGCAGACTCGGATTTCTGCTGTGCAGAGCTTGCACTTTCTCCCCGTGTCTGTGAGGGTTTCCTTCGGGTGCTCGGGTATACTCCCACTACGCATTAGGTTGACGGTTAGGTGAATTTAACATGTTACATTGCCCATAGTGTTCAGCGATGTGTCGATTAGATGCATTGAATAGGGCTAAATGCATAGTAATGGGGTAGGGGAATGGTTCTAAGTGGGTTCTTTTTCGCAAGGTTCAGTCTGGACTTGTTTGGACAAATGGCCTGTTGCCATACTTTAGGGATTCTATGATTCTATGATTAACATTGTAAATAATTCTGGCCTCAACACTGATCCCTGAAGCAATCAAAAACTTGCAGATTGAAACCCTGAACATGTGTAATCGCCAACCAGCCCACCGCCCATGCCCTCACTGCAAAACTGTCCTGTGATATTTCGCCTAGGGTCTATAAACATAGAAAATAAGTTCAGGAGTAGGTTCTTCAGCGTTGACGCTTGTTCCACAATTCAGTATGACGAGAACTGAACAATCTACTCAGTACCCTGTTACCACTATTTTTTGCCATAACGTACGTTCACCATAAGAATCTTCCATATCTCTTTCTTTAAAATATTCAGTGTTTTGCATGAACTACTTTCTGTGGTGGATAATTCTACAAGTTTATCACTCTCTGTGTGAAAACATATCATCTCATCTCTGTCTAAGCACCGTGCCCTGTAATCTTAGGCTGTGAACCTAATTTTCAGATCTAACAAATTTTCCTGTAGGAATCCTACTGACTGGTCTGAAATTTTAATGTTTACACCTATTTACACTTTATAACAGTGTGGGAGTATGGGAACAACTAACTACGACACAACTTCGTAACACACAGGGAGTATTAACAGATGACAAACAGTCACCATCGTTTACTGGAACAGTCAGTGGTGATCCATAATTCCATTTCGCTAGTTGTGATGATACACATGGTTTTGGAGCGAATGAGGTTAGGTGAAATAGTTTGTTTCAAGCTTGCAATTATCAATAATCGCCATGGATCTCAACGTTGTCGCTGGAAGCTTTTCCTCTTGTGGTTACATGTCACTTCTTTCAATGGATGTTTCATAATGTCGGTGGGAACATATTCTTCGTAGTTAGAGGGATCACTCAATCGGGAGAGACAGAGCGAGAAGAGAGAGAGAGAGATCAGAATCCGGGATCTAGAAGCTGTTACTTCAGAATAAGTGTACACAATCTGACAAGAAACGATTAAAAAGATTCTACAAGAGATTTGAATCTGAGAACAGCGGACTGGAGCATTCCTTCAACGGAAGCGAATCTGTAAACAATGGACTTGATATCTGCAAGTTATTTCAAGTGTCAAAGCTGGCATTTTCCGTACCATGATCACCTCTCATTACGATTCAAAGTACAATAATTTCTTTAAATTATTGATTGTTATTGCGATATTATTATTGATTTCATTGGAGTTTCTGGTAAGCCACTCTATTCAGCCATTGACTGTAAAGCTACATTGAGTTTATGAGACTGCTTTCAATTGTTCACTCCCCACACTCTATGCTGCTGTCCCGTTTCCCTTTTGACCCTCTGTATCCGGATATTGGAGGTGGAAATATTTTTGTGAGCCCAGAAAACAGAACATAGAATATAACATGTTGCAGCACAGTAATGGGTCTTGAAACCACCATGTCGGGCCAAACACGACGCCAAATTGAATTAATCTAATCCTTCTTTCTGCCTTGAGTACATACCCTTCTATCATGGAATCTTCACGTGTTTGTCTAAGATACCCTTAAACTCCTGACGTTATCAGCCTGCATCACTATCACTAGAAGAGCTATCCAGAAGTCTCCTACTACCTATGTCAAATACATGCGCTTTTCAGCTCCTTTGAACTTGCTCGCTATCACATTAAATGCACGGGCAAAGACATTGAACTCTGATAATAACAATCACACCGTCAACCCTATCTATGTAAATTCTCCCCGAGCCTCCGCCGCTCCAAAGTAAAAAATCCGATTTTCTTCAGTCTCCGCCCATAGTTCATATTGTCTAATCCACGAAGTCTCCTGAAAAGCTTCTTTTACATCCTTTGCAAAGCATCTCCAACCTTCCTGTGATGCGGCGAATAGTACTGATTGCAACAGTTCAAGAATGGTCGAACTACAGTCCTACAAAGCTGCAACATGACAGCTTGACTCTTCTACTCAATTTCATGATCAAAAAAGGTAAACATGCCGTGTGCGTTCTTTAAAACACCATCGTGGCAATGTTCAGGGACCTATAAACCCAAACCCCAAGATCCCTCTGTACATCAGCGCTTTCAGGGTCCTGCCAATACCTGTATACTTTTTCTTAACAGTTCATCGCCTAATGTTCAGCACCACACCTTTCCGTGAATTAAAGTAACTTTGCCATTTCTCCTCCCATATGACCGATTGATTTATGTTCCACGACATGCTTTGAATATTTTCCATACGATCCACAAATCCGCTGATATTTGTAACGTCTACAACTTACTAACACCCCCCTCCGCCCCACCAAACTTGTGCATTTTCTTCCAAGTCATTTATATTCATCACAAATAGCAGGGGTCATCTGCAGCGCGCCCTCAGTCTCTCGCATCCATCGAGAAAAATACCCTTCCACCACTACCCGCTTCCTTCTATGCGCAAGCCAATTCTAGAACAAAGCAGTCAAAATATCGTCGACCCCATGCTTTTTAATCTTCTGGATGAGCCTACAATGAGGGACTTACTCGAAAATCTTATTAAAATCAACATAGAAATCTCCCAATGCTCCACATCGATCTCATTCGACACCTCTTGGAAAGATTCAAGCATTTTTGGCAGGCATGCCATATCCAGCACAAAGCCCTGCTGACTAGTCCTAATTAAACCATTCTTTTCCAAATGTGTGTAAACAAAAATTGCTAAGTAATCCGTCCAATAGCTACTCAATCAACGATGCACGTCTTACCGATTAACCCTATTTACCTTGCCGAAAAGAGATAATACATTAGCTACTCACCAGTCTTCTGTGACATCTGCAGTGGCTAGCAAGGATACAATGGTCTTGGTCTGCAAAGTGAAAGAAGAAATTTTTGAATGTGGATAGGGCCAATGTCATGCATCCATGTTCATTCATCACTCGGGAAAGCTTGAGTCGTGTCTGCCTTTGGCAATCAAATGTGCGAAGACCAAAAATGCCCACATCAGAGCAGAATGCAACACATGCTCTTTGAAAACTGGCTCAATGTCTCCTTCACTTAAAGTTTGAAAAGGTGTATTCCCATTATTCCCATTTCTATTTAAGACTGAAACGTCAATCCAGAGATAAAGGCGAATGAGAAATCGGTCCTTATCTTCCGCATCCCCATCCAGTATTCTCCCCATACACTTTGAAACCTTTCTCCCGAACATCTTAATTTAACTCCATCCTGAAAACATTCAGTACTTTGGTCTCAACCTCTTACTGTGGCAAAGGCTTCCACAGGTTCACCACTCTGCGTGAAGACATTTCTCCTCCTGTCAGTCCTTCACTTCATCCTTAGACTGAGACAAACGAGAATAATCGAATATCAGGAACATCTTTCTTTCGTTTCCCTGTCTTACTCTGGTTTAAATTTTGTGATATCTATTAGTTAAATTCCCCTTCTCAGTCATTTATCCAATCTCCAGTGAATACAGTTCCGCCATCACAGCAAATAGTCAAACACATTAACTTCACACCCACTTCATAGAACATAGAATAATACAGGCTCTTCAGCCCACAACGTTGCGCCGAGCATTTATCTTAATCTAAAATAAACCAAGACTCCACACCCCTCCGTTTACTCCCGTCTAATTTCTTGTCCAGCAGTCGCTTAAATGTTCCTAATGTCTCTGACTCCACTAGCATCCCTGGCAGTGGCTTACACGCACCCACTACTTTCTGCATAAAGAAGAATCCTCTGACATCACCCATATAACTTTCTTCAACACCTGTATATTATGACCCCTCGTGGCAGCCATGTCTGCCATGGGGAAAAGTCTCTGGCCATCTACTCTGTCTACACCTCTCAGTATCTTGTACGTCTCTATCAAGTCACCTCTCTTCCTTCTTCTCTTTGATGTGAAATAGCCCAGCTGTCTTAATCTCTCGTCATAAGACATGCCCTCCAGTCCACGCAGCATCCTGGTAAAACTCCTCTGCACCCTCTCGAATGAAGGTACATCCTACCTATAATGATTCGAGCAGAACTGAACACAATATTTCAATTTTGGTCGAATTATCCGTGAGGCCAAGCCTGGAAATGAATTGCAGTTTATTACTGAACAAAAGGTTCTGCAGATGTTTTGTCATGTGGGAGAAGGAATATGTTCAAACCGATTGCAGAAGTTGAACTGTTAACGAAGTCAGTGCCTGGGGGATAATTCCAGCCAGTCGCGAAATGTGCAGATGGCAAATGTTACACAGTAACAGGGACCTCATAGAGGGAGCAGTCAGTCTCTCACTGATGAGTCAGAATAATGCTTCGGCGTTGGACCATGTTTTCTGCAAGAAGGTATCTGATTTTTGACCCTTAGTGACTTGCAACTACTCGTCTAACCACATTAACTGATCTTCACAAGCTCAGAGAATGCAAATCAAAGTCAAACCTCCGAGTGCCTTTACCTTAGTGAAATGTCAAATTTGCTGTTAATAATACTATTCAGCAAAAAAACAACAAAACCCCCACCTACGGCTTTGAAATACCTCATCATGAAATCAACTTGAATAATCTGGCCAGTGTTTCATTTTATTTTAATTATCCTTTAAGTGATGCATTTCCATCTTTTTGTGTGAATGTCGTTACTAACGAGATTATATAGATAGATAGATAGATAGATAGATAGATAGATAGATAGATAGATAGATAGATAGATAGATAGATAGATAGATAGATAGATAGATAGATAGATATAAAGATAGATCGATAGATAGATAGATAGATAGATAGATAGATAGATAGATAGATAGATAGATAGATAGATAGATAGATAGATAGATAGATAGATAGATAGATAGATAGATAGATAGATAGATAGATAGATAGATAGATAGATATAGATAGATGGATAGACAGACAGATAGATAGATAGACAGATAGACAGACAGACAGATAGATAGATAGATAGATAGATAGATAGACAGACAGACAGACAGACAGATAGATAGATAGATAGACAGATAGATAGATAGATAGATAGATAGATAGATAGATAGATAGATAGATAGATAGATAGATAGATAGATAGATAGATAGATAGATAGATAGATAGATAGATAGATAGATAGATAGATAGATAGATAGATAGATAGATAGATAGATAGATAGATAGATAGATAGATAGATAGATAGATAGATAGATAGATAGATAGATAGATAGATAGATAGATAGATAGGTAGATAGATAGGTAGATAGATAAATAAAGAATATAGAGTCGAGGGAGGGGAAATTAAGTAATGGTTGGAAATTGAGAAAGAGAGAGAAAAATCTTTGCACAGATAAATGAGTCGTTAGTAGTCAATCTGAGAAAATGATGAGCTTCTAATGGGGCCTATTAATGTCTAGAAATTGGAAGTGAGTATTAGCAGCCCATGTGATGATACAGTCTGTTGTGTGGGTTTGGGGAAAGATTTGCGACAATTTCTCACGCACTAAAGTTTTTGTAGCAGATGCCTTGTCCAAAAAGCAGTATCATTACCAAGCAGAAAATGCGGTGCTGTTCTTCCAGCTTACTTTGAACTTCGCTGGATCAAGATTGAGACAGAGATCTTTGCCAAAAATACGTTGGTGTGTTGAAGAGGGAAATAACAGAAAGTTCAGGGGTATATTTAGGGGTATAGCTTAAGTGATCTAAGAAGCAGTCAGAAGGTTGCATTACCTCTCCCCAAAGTAGAGGAGACCGCATTGCAAGCAGGAATAAACTAGATTGCAAAAAAAAACAAAAAAAGTGCTGGTATACCTGGAAGGTATGTTTGCAGTTTTTGATCACCTTAAGGGGAGCAGTAACTAACCGTTCAGGCATTACATCTTCTGGGAAGGTGTGTCTCTGAGAACGTTTTGGGATCGAAGGAGGAGTGGACCAGGGTTTCGCAGAGGGAATGGTCACAAGTGAGGGTACGGAAAATGTTTCTGATGATGGCATTCTGCTCGTGCGAAAGGAAAAGGCGACTAATGGTCATTTGGATGAGGATACTTATGGGATAGTGGGTCAACGGGGTCTCCATCGTGGTTGTGTAAGGGAAGAGCATGTTAACAACTGACGTATGGGGAATGGGGGTGGATCCGTTTGAAGACTTTGACACGTACGTTGCAGGAGATTCCTTGTTTGAGGTAAAAAGTGCAAAGTTCGGAGATGCCTTTATCGACATTGGGAAAATCAGAGCATTTGTGATGAAGACGGTGGAACTCGGAGAATCGAATACAGTCTTTAAAGAGTCACAGAGTCATAAAGATGTACAGCAGGGAACCGGAACGTCCGTTCCAACTCATCCATGCCGACCAGATATCCCCACCCAATCTCGTCCCACCTGCCAGCATGCGGCCCATATCCCTCCAAACCCTTCCTATTCATATACCCATCCAAATGCCACTTAAATATTGCAATTGCATCAGCCTCCCCCACTTCCTCTGGCAGCTCATTCCATATACATACCACCCTCTGTGTGAAAAAGTTGCCCTATAGGTCTCTTTTATATCTTTCCCCTCTCACCCTAAACCTATGCCCTCTAGTTCTGGACTCCACGGCCCCAGGGAAAATACCTTGCCTGATTTCCCGATCCATGCCCCTCATAATTTTGTAAACCTCTATAAGGTCACCCCTCAGCCTCCGACACTCCAGTGTAAACAGCCCCAGCCCGTTCAGACTTTCCGTATAGCTCAAACCCTCCAAACCTGGCAACATCCTTGTAAATCATTTCTGAACCCTTTCAAGTTTCACGACATCTGTCCGATGGGAAGGAGACCAGAATTGCACACAATATTCCATCAGTGGTCTAACCAATGTGCTGTACAGCTGCAACATGGCCTCCCAGCTCCAGTACTCAATACTCTGACCAATAAAGGAAAGCATACCAAATGCCTTCTTCATTATCGTATCTAACTGCGACTTCACTTTCAAGGAACTGTGATCCTGCACTCCAGTGACTCTTTGTTCAGAGGTCCTTCCCATTACGTGTAGAAGTCCTGCTAAGGTTTTCTTTCCCAAAATGCAGCACCTCACAGTTATCTGAGTTAAACTCCATCTGCCACTTCTCAGCCCATTGGCCCATCTGGTATAGATCCTGTTGTAATCTGAGGTAACCTTATTCGCTGTCCATGACACATCCACTTTTGGTGTCATCTGCAAACTTACTAACTGTATCTCTTATGCTCGCATCCAAATCATTTATGTGCATGACAAAAAGTAGAGGACCCAGCACCGATCCCTGTGACACTCCACTGGTCACAGTCCTCCAGTCTGAAAAACAACCCTTCAGCCCCACCCTCTCTCTTCTACCTTTGAGCCATTTCTGTACCCAAATTGCTAGTCCTCCCTGTATAGGCACCAGGGTGTGAATATATATATTAACGATAGCTATGTTAGTCAGTTGGTTTGCATTAGATATTGGTGGCCAACCTATGATCACAACTGGATATAAGGGGCAGTCGGATATGGGCCACGTGAAGGTGAAAGCGAGGTCGAAATTGGAAGTAAAATAACTAAGATTTTTCTAATTCTGAATGAGAAAAATAAACAGCATCAATAATGCCATTGATTCTTTGAGAATCGGGTGATGGCCAGTTAAAATTGAAACAAGGAATTTTCCATGTCGCCCACAAGGAGATAGTCCTATTAGGGTCAAACGTGGTACCCCCGATCATACTTTTGTTCTGAAGGAAATGAGCACAGTTAAAAACTAAGTTGTTCAGGGTGCCGAGATCTCGGTCATGTGGTGGAGATTCGTTGTTGATGGGGTTATTTCAGGCTTGTCTTTAATGAAGAAATGGAAATCCCGATGACCATTCCAAGGGAGCACGAATGTGTAAAGGTTTTGTGCGCACATGGTAAAACCGCATTTGGACAAAGGCATGGACAGGAAATGTTCATAAAGATTTGGCCTTAGTCCAAAAGGAAAATGTGGTTAGTGTTAATGGACGTTTCAGTCAGTGTTGCCCAGTTTGAACTGAATCGTCTGTCTCGATACTGGTGGAATTTCTGACACTATGACTATGACTGGATCCCGCGAAAGATAAATTCTGAAACTGCCTTGAAGTGTAAGAAAAATCACGGGTGGAATTGGGAAGAGGGGAAATTTCGAGTTGAGTCTGAAAAAGATGCACACTGTCGGACATGGACATGAAGAACCAATAGGTGGGATTGTTGTCGATTCTTTTAATCACAAGGTTCTCCGAATCAAACCTATTCAGACTCGTTTTGCACACTTCTGGAGCAAGAGGAACATAATCCAGGGGCTGGTGTCCAACCACTGCCCCCGAATTGTGCCTGTGGATTCGATTTAATCTGTCTTTGTTGATCCTTACCATGTCTATGCGAGTTTACTCAGCACATTTCGTGAAGTAATCTTTTTTTGTGTAAATTTTTCAGAGTAATTTATTTTGAGAACTACTGAAACAACTTTGTATTCTAATATGTGATTTTGCTTCAGTTTGCTTCACTGCGTACATTTGGACTGCCTTGTTGTCCCTTCAGACTGCTGTCAGCGCCAGTTGACTATATTTTTCTTTATTGTCATTTACAGTGATTCACAGTATTACATCTCATTTGAATCAAGCATTGTGATATTATTCACTGTTTTTTCCCTTTCTCATAGCAAACTGCGTCACAGTTTAGATTCTTTCACAAGACAAAATGTTTGCACGTTTCGCAGTTGCAACCACAGATCTACGGGTAACACTCTATTACATCTTCAGTTATCACTTTCCATTATTATTCCTGTCCTTTACGCCTCTTGCACATTAATGCTGTCAGTCTGGACTTATCTGCTGGGTGCATTGTCGCCCTCACTTTTGTTATTATTTGCGCAAGAGCTCTCAAAACGTTTTTGAGCAGGTAGCCCAGATGTTAATTTTGCTCTTTGTTTCGCGAGGTGCATAGTGGATATTCCCAGTGTAAATTAGCTGGGTCGAATTCCAAGTTTTATACAAACAAAGTTTAGGAAGAAAATTACGGAATGAAACAGAAATAACAGATAATAATGCGTCGGGTAACTTATCCTATCCAAACACGACCTAATGTTGCTGTTCCGAAAATACTTGCAATAGTTTCGGGTGTAGTTTTGCTCACTGAGCTGTCGGTTTGATATCCAGTCGTTTCATTACCTGCCACGTAACATCATCAGCGACGACCTTCAAGTGAAGCGAAGCTGTTGTCGTCTGCTTTCTATTTATATGTTTGTCCTGGATGGGGTTCCTAGGGTTTGTCTTGATGTCATTTCCTGTTCCTTTTCTGAGGGGTTGATAGATGGTATCTAGATCTATGTATTTGTTTATGGCGTTGTGGTTGGAGTGCCAGGCCTTTAGGAATTCACTGTCATGTCTTTGCTTAAAAAAAACTTGCAATAGTCCTAATATACACATCCCTTCTCACAAACAGCAAAATCAAAGATATTTTTCCAGTTTTCCAGGAGAGAGAGAGAAGTCCAGCAACGTTTCACACTTCCCCTGCTGTAAGTGAACTGACTCAAGTTCTGAACAGAAAAAAAAAACACTAACCTCATCGAAGGCGAGCTATGCAGCTAGCTTGCTATTCCCCTCTGATTATCTTTTTTTTTGAGACAGGAAAGTCTTAAGCTGGAGATATTTTCTGTTCGGGTAAAGGGAAAGGCCCCAATGAACACATCAAGCTGCACACATAATGGAGTCTGTCCAGTAACACACTCTTCTTCAAAGAAAAACAAGAGCATAGTAAACTTTTAGCAGAACCAGTAATGTGACACCTCCCCCCCACCCCCCCCCCCACCCCTGAAGAAGTGGCATCAATATCGAAAGATAGCTTCATTGTTCAAAACCCTCAACAACGTTTTTAGAAATGGTTAGTACTTTAAACACATGTATACATTCACTAACTATAAACACGCAATAGGACTAACTACATTCGGATTCAGTCTGTGGTTCTCCCACAACCGAACACCTTAATTTCTCACTTGTGTGTCGACAATGCATCATTGAGCACGTTTTCTCCTCCTGCCACATGGACAATTCCAAACTTGAACGGCTGTAATACCAAGCCCCATCAAAACAGTCACGCATTTGTGTGTTTTAATTCCTCCACAACTTCAATATGTTCCGATCAGTGTATACAACTGTCTCTGATGTGTTACTGGTAACATACACACTCAATGGTTGTAGTGCCAACATCCCACTTAATGTCTCTTTCTCAATCGTCACATATTTCTGTTGATGAATGTTCAATTTCCTGGCGGAATATTTTAATCTTCTTGCCGTCTTCCTGCAGGAGCATAGCATTGACACCCACATCGCTGGCAGTGATAGCCGCCTTGAAAGGCCTTGGGTAATCAGGTGTGGTTAGTGCTGGGGCAGTGGTTAAAACAGTCATCAGGCAGACGGCTTCTGCCAGTCCGCTGTCAACTGAAACTCCTTGCCTTTTGCAATTCAGTGAATGGAGCTGCCAGATTGCTAAAGTATTGCACAAATTTTACATAAAATCAACTCAATCCCATGAACCCAATTATTCTGGTTTTTTCATCACCAGGAGCCATTAGTCCATGTCCAATAGCATGGCCCGGCAAGTTGACTTGGGCTTTTGCAAATTCACCTTTAGCTAGTTTTAGCACCAAGCCTGTCTTCCAAATTCGCTCGAACAAAACTGACAAATGCCGTAAACGTTCCTTCCATGAGTGACGAAAGATCACCAGATTATGAGTGTAGCAACACAGTTGGGTAATCCCCCAATGGTTTTATTAGTTAGTCACTGAAATGAGGCCGCAGCCATTTTCATACGAAATGGCATGAATTTAATGTGACAGTCCATTTAGCGTTACGAAAGCTGAAATGGCGTTTATTCTTTCTGATTGGGGCATCTGCCAGTAGCCTTTGATCAAGTCTAAATTAGAAAATTAACTTGCTTTTTCCACGTTTTCAATGCAGTTTTCCAACCATGGAATTGAATATGCGCCAGTCTTTGTAACGGCACTGCCTTTGCGTAGTCGCCAACTCCCCAGCTCTATTTAATCTTTCCCTAAAATTTGTTTTATAATCCAAATGTGTGGTCTGTGAAATCTGACTAATTTCTCCTTAAGCAATTTCAATGGTTCTCTCACTTCACGCCCAAAAACTAATTCGAATGGACTGGATTTGTTCAGTTCATTTGGTGCATCTCTGACCGGAAAAACAAATGTTGGATTTCCCTTATGACAACCATCCAGATAATCCTGACAATAAGTCCTCAATAATAGTCCTTCCTGTTTTGATGCCAGCTTTCTTGCGCAGTTCAATTGTTTTCTGCTTAAGCTGTCCGTAAGTTCATTGAGGATTTTGGATGTGATGACTGACACTTGACCTGGCTGTATCTCTATTGATAGTCGGTATCTAAAAAAAGAGTAATTCCTCTACAATCCTTTTATCCGTGATATTGCGTAATGGAATGGCCTTAGGAAATCTCATCGGCACATTCATTATTTTTTAACAAATATTGAGTCCCACTTTTTGTTTGAGACAGGGGACCTATGCAATGAATCAAGACTCTTATGAAACATTGCCTCAACTGCTGGAATAGGCATTAAGGTGCAGGTTATTTTACATCCTGTGGTTTTGAAATTTCCTGACATATGTCACACATCTGGCAAAATTCAGTTTAATTCTTGTGTACGCCAGGCCAGTAAAAATGTCTTTGTATTTCAGTCTGTGTTGCCCTCACTCCGAATTGTCCTTGAAGTAATAGCTCATGTGCCACTCGCAAAATTTCTTTTTTCTTTTCCCCCACTGTAATACAATTTGATAAATCTCTGACCATATCTCAAATACTTGAAAAGGAGATGGTCTCCATTTCTTCAGTAATACATTATTTTTCAAGTAAATCCACACAGAGATACATTCAGACCGCAACTGTGTATATGTCTTTTGATAAAATTTTGTTTATGATTTTCCTCTATCTGATGCAACCCAATGCGTTTTGCAGAGGTAAACATATTTTCATGACTATCTCTTTGTTATTGTTTTGTCCCAACCGTCTGATTGAACACCATCTTCGCTAATGCTACTTCAGTTTCTTATCTATACTCTTTGATCACTTCGCCTTCAATTGGTGACGTTGTGACCTCCTTACTCAGGAAACAATCCCAGATAAGAATTCTGCATTCCTTCAGTTGCTTGAGTGTCGAATGGCTTTTCGATTACAGTAGGCAACACGTCTACCAGTGAATCAGCTATATCATTTAAAAGGACAAATTGTATTCCTGGAGCCGCGAGTTTGTCCAGTACTTCGACCACAAATTCTGTACTCTCCTCTGGACACTCACTTCACCTTGCGTAATTGAGCGCATTTTGTCCAACCATGAATCCCTGTATTTCGAGCAATCATCCTTCAGGAATATATATCCCCTCATCATTCAGCACCGCAGACTGAGAGGATCCTGTGTACTTTAATAAATAATATCTTTTCCCGCTACTCCAGGCCCATCTGAATAAACTTTGCCTTTCCAGGAATGTATTTTTAAACAGATCAGGGAGTTGCTCCTTCATTAACCTCTGAGCAGCTTGTGCACTCTTCTGCAACTTTCTATCTCTCCCTGCAATTTCTGTTAGCATTGCAACAAAACATCCAGGCTTATCCTGCTTTCCCACGTCTGGCTTTCCTTTGCTTCTCCAAGTCCAAAAACACTGTGATTTTATGTGGTCCACTTCATTACAATGAAAACACTTGAGTGTTTTACCGACTTTGACCCTTCAAGGATTTCCTTTTTATACAGTGGGAAGTTCTCCTTTTCATCTTCACTGAGGATTTCTCTCATCGCTTTAAATTGATTCGAATACCAAACAGTGCTTCCTGGGCAGATTCATCGTCATCTGCTATTTCAGCTGCTAACCTTGACTGCTTGACTTTCTGCTATTCCACATACGTTCGCACAATGTTGGGCAGTGAATTTTTAAACTCCTCCAAAGTTATTGTCTCTCTAACTACTTCGTAATTTTGCTCCATTTTTAAATTATTTATCCACCTGTCAAATTACTTTGTTTGATCCTTTCAAACTCAACATAGGTTTGACCAGGGGCTCCCCTTACAATCCAGAATCTTTTCAGTCGGCATCTTATACAGGCTTATATGCACTTAAGATAACTTTGTTCCTCTCTTCATACTCCCTCGATACCTGTTCTGTTAGTGATGCAGATGGATCACTCGCACTTATTACCAGTTTTGTTTTCATCAACAAAACCTACATTGGTCACTGAACAATGCATTTATTTAGCCACTTTTTGAAATGAAATGAAAATGGCTTCCACATCCTGTTCATCAAATTTAGACGATGCTTGAACATACTTAAACAGCTTCGCACCAGACAATTGACTACCAGGGAGACAGTCTCATTCTCTTGCTCACTTAGCCTTAGCTTTATCGTTCATCTCCATTCTTTCCTGCTGATTTGTATGGAGGCGAATGTGAGGAATACAAATTTTGGAGATCAGAGTCTCGGTTAGAGTGGTGCTGGAAAAGCACAGCAGGTCAGGCAGCATCTGAGGAGCAGAAAAGTCGACGTTTCCGGCAGCGTGATGAAGGGTTCCTGCCCAAAAACTCAATTTTCCTGCTTCTAGGATGCTGTCTGAGCTGCTGTTCTTTTGAAATACCACACTAATCTTGACTTCCGTTTATAAGTGTCAATTTCTGCGGTTCAAACTCTCTCTCTTTTACTTCCTCGCCTGCGAGAGCCCTGTTTTCTCTTTCTTTCTCTTCTGCTAAAGCCCTTCCTTTTTTTTCGGTCTCTTCTGACTTTAATCGTAAATAAAAGTGTTTCATTTCTGCTGCCCTTCGCGGGTCTCTCGCCTCTAACTCAAGCTGATTCATTGGCCATTGAACTATTGCAATCTCCACAGAACATGATGGCGTTTCCCGAAAATCCAACCGCTCAACCATTGCTGAAATCATCTCATCTTTCCCCAAATTAGGAGGTAATTTCAACCTCAGCTTGTCCTCAGCTGGGTCATATCTGCCTTTTGTAAAACTCCAAGAAACTCCTTGGTGACAGAATGAGCCATTGCTTGCCGAGTTATATTTACACCAATCAAATTCACAACCGAACCAAAAGACACTAAGGCCTACCACTCGTTGCTGAAATCCAGCAGCAACTCCCAACTTGTTTTGGACTAGAACAGACCCCGAAAAACATTTTCAACCATGTAACCCAGACTGCAAATTTGCTATTTATTTTGCTTGGTGTATAGTGGATATACCTGGAGTGAAATAGATAAGTAGACGTCCAAGTTTTAAACAAATAAGATATATTTACAAAATTATGGAATGAAACACAAAGAAAAGAAAACAGAATATTGGATAACGTATCCAATTCAACAGAGCGAAAGTAAGGACTGCAGATGCTGGTGAAGAGAGTCGGGAGTGTAGTGCTGGAAAAAAAAACACAGCAGGAATGTGATGAAGGACTTTTTTTTACCGAAACCCCCACCTTCCTGCTCCTTGGATGCTCCCTGACATGCTGTGTTTTTTTCCAACACTGCAATCTCGGATCCAATTCAATCCAGCCTTAATGATGCAGTTTTGAAAAATACTTGCAACAGTCTGAAAACGCACATCCCCAGCACAAACAGTAAAATCAAAGAAAAGTTTACAGTTTGCATGAGGAGAGAGCAGTCTCGCAGCCTTTCACAAATGCCCTGCTGTGACTGACCTGATTCAAGTTCTGATCTGGAAACAAACCTAACCTAAACGAAGGTTATCTATTCAGCGAGCTGTCAATTCCTATTTGATTGTTTTATTCTAAGACATGAAATTTTTAAGCTGGATGTGTTATCTGTTAGGGTAAAGAGAAAGGCCCCACTAAACAATTCAATCTACAGATATAATGCTCCCTGGTCAATTACCCCAATTCCAGGAAAGAATACATCAAGGGATAAGTAACCTTGTTACAGAAACAGCACTGTAACACATTTGACCGATTGTAGTGATCTGCCTTCAGAACTAGCAAAAGCAGTGCTGCATTAAAAGAATTGCAATCCTGTTAGGAATAGTCATCACGGGTGTGATCGTATCGAAGAAAATGCCAGTTTTTCTTTGCTTCTGAACCTGAGATAATAATTAGCAAAGTATAGTGGGGCAGCCAGGTAAGAACAACTTTGTTCTTGACTGCTGCCTGTGTAAAGTGTGTCTGGTTTTGCACCGCCTGAGTGATCTGCCTTACCTTTACTCTGATTATCTTGTTACACTTCATTAACTGTCCAACTTATTGTCGTAGCAAATAGACAGCAGAACTTCAAGGATCAAAGTGATTCAAAAATGGAGACCCGCAGAAAGTCCCTCCTTTTATTACTGTATATGTCAGTAAGTTTTCTTTTTGTTTGGTTGACAATTGCCTTGACTTTAGGTGTTCCTAAACTAACGAACACCGTTTACTACAAAGGCAAGTAGACAAACGCTAAAATGATCGCTATTGAAGTTTTTCCACACCTGGCAGCTTTTGAATTGTCTTCAAAATCCTTGTACTTATGCAGTGACAAAGATCAAGTTCAGAGCAGAACTGAAGAATATGGAAAAATCACCGTGGATGTCAATTTGGCGATAAGGTCGACAGAAGTTTGTGAAATGAATCCAATGCAGCCATTAGATGTGACCAATAAAGTTTTCATTTCTCATCTTTCTCCATCAGAAAACTTCCTTGTCTCTCTTAAAATGAGAGACATCATTCATTTCAATGTTTGTATATCTTAGATTCCCCATAGCACCTTTAACATGGGTAATTTTTTACGTTTTCCCATTTCTTTGTTGAGAAAGAACAGCCTACTGCAGTAAAAACAGCATTTCCTGAATTCAGAGATCGACAGTAACGGATATATGGATTTGAGCATTCATATGAAAAACAAAGGATTCCAGTGCAGCCACCGAAATCGAAGAAGAGTATTTGAAGCCATCATTCAAATTTTGTTCAGTTCTAATCAACAGTACGATCTGTCCACATGCTTTGTTAATTTTCTTGGACACTAATGTAATGTCACGTTATGGGAGAGAGTTCATCAATGAGAAACCGGATATAACTCATTTCATACTATTTACCTCATTCGGAGGAAACAGCCCACACTCATTCTATTGATGCAGCATAACCTCTTTATTCTTAGGCATTTCTTTCAACTGGAGTGTCGCACTCATTACAGTTATTGTCTTTAGCAATCGCAGTAAACATAAAATGATAGAAAAACTCAGCATCTCTAGCAGCCGTCTGCGAAGAGGAGAAACGGGTAATCATATCCAGGTACTGTGAATCTTCTTCAGAACTTGAGTAACTTTATTACATTTTCTCAGGACTTGTTGTGAAAACAATGGCGAACAATTCTGTAACTGACGCTCACATAGCGTTATTAAGATGTCTGTTTCCCGTAAGTGTACTGTAATCCAAAAGAAACAACAGCAGAAATTCTGATAAAATCAAATTGATATAGATGATTTGTTAATGCTAACAGAACGTGCTACGGGAACTGAATAGGTTTTGCAGATCCTGTGCAAAAGTGAACAAATAATGTTGAAACCAATTACTTTTCTTCAAGGGATATCTTGCTGAACATTTCCACTCTCTGAGAAGCGAAAACCAAAGACATAGTTGTCATAGTCTGAGGTGCTTTCTAACAATATCAAGTCATAACAGCCATGCTCACTGGGGAAACCATGGTAAAACCAAATTCAACTGAGCAGTTAGAGATAAATTCACAGTTTGTGTTTATCTTTTCTTTTCTTTGACTGACCTAGTCTGTGATGAGCGAGATAAAACTGAATGCAAGTCTAACCGGTCTCTTAAAATTTGTCAAAATTTTGGAAGAGTGAAAGGTAATACCTTCTCCTCTTACCTTCGCGATTACCACATGTGCGAACAAATGAGTGGACATTCTTAAAGAAATGTGGACAGAAGTAAGTTTAGAGAAAACGTGAATGTATAAATTTTGCTGGATTGTGAACTACTTTGACACAAAGTGTTTCAAACATGGAATTAGACTACACTTTCAAGCATACGAAAACGAATGTGGGCTTGGACAGATTAACAGATTCATTGATTCTTTTGCTGGAATTGAAGTCTTCACAAGATCTCCGTTGACCAATTTGCACAAGCTCATTTACCAGCATTTTATATAATCATTTCACAGAATGTCTGCGCCAATGACTGGACGAGCACGTGTTGTTCAAATTGCACCAAAAGGCATTTAAGCATCAATCACATTGCCGTGATTCTGGAGGCAACGTGAGCACAGTATTTACCTTCCCTAACAGACATCAGTGAAGCACAGTTGATTTTTTACTTTAACAATTATTATTTTCCCAGATGTTTCCCCATTTGTCTCATTGTGTTCAAATTTCCCAAAGAGAATTGTGCTTACGAAAGGTCAGTGAACTTGAAACTTTTATATATCTCCACAGATGCTGTCAAAAGTGTTGAAATTTTGTAGAATTATTTGGTTTACGGTGTTCCATTTGAGATCATTAATCTTTGTGTTGGATTTACACTCGTTCAAAGCATATTGGACACTTTTCCTCCATTCAGGTAATGAAAGCAGTTCTTAGCCATACACTAAAGAAGAACATTCAGTTATCAATTACACCAACCAAGATGGCAATGTGGACAGAACGTCAAAACAAATTCCTACCGACACATAATTCTGAAAAAAATGGTACGTTATTCGGTTTATTAGATTCTAAATTACCCCACCTGCATTGGGATCATTGATACAAATCGTTCAGAAGAAAGGGAACCAGAATACTGTGATCATTCAAAGTAAACTTTATCGGTGGAAATATTAATATTTGTCCACATGCAGGTGGCGATGCTGCTGCATCTCCAGGTAGTCTCAATTTTAAATCTAACTTGCTAGTTCCCCCGTGGCTCATATGTTAATCCAGATGTTGTTATCTTTGAGGATCTGTTGCATTCTGACTGTGTTTTCTAAAACGGAGAATTATGCGCAGTATGCTCTCAGATGAAGCCATCCGACGCACAGATTAACCAGATTTGCTGAAGAATGCTTCAGTCGTGAATGGGTAAATGAATGGGAAAAAAAATTGAGAAGCATTGCAAATGATCATGATCGATTCGAGGGTGGCATATGAGAGAGGGGTAGAGCAAAAACCTAAACGTGTTTGTTTTCTAAACAGTGTTAATTGAATTTCAGTAACCCAAATTCGAATGTGAAGTGGCGAACGTCTTCTGATTTTGTGAGAAAAAACTGCTGTAATATGCGTTCGGGAGTCGGTCAAAATCCAGTTCCTTCAATAGATTTTAATTTGGATTCTTCCATTTCTTCCGAAGATACTGCTTAATGATTTCACCGTCACCCACACTTATTAATTATCAGTGGAGCATAGTGGAGAACCCGGCCTCAGAGCAATGGGGAGAATCAGAAAGACACGGGAATGCAATGCTAAGAAAAATAAACATTGTCTGTATGTTCGTCATCTCAGTCAATTTTATCCTGTCCTGGTCAACACTAATTATGAATTCTACATGGATAAATGGTTGAGAGTGTCATGCAATGCATTTACATTATTTTGTGCAGGAATTAGTGGAAGCAAGTTTCGCAAAATTTATATCTGTGACCAGTGGTGTTTCACAGGGATCCGTTCTGGGAACTCAGTTGTTTGTGATATGCGTGAATGATTTGGAGAAATGTATAGGTCATCTGATTAGCAAGCTTGCAGGTAACACGAAGATTGCTTGTCGAGCAGTTAGTGAAGTTGCCTATCAGAGAATGCAGCAGAGTGCAGATGGATAGGAAAGTTGGGCAGAGAAGTGACAGATGGAATTTAATCTGAGCATGTGCAAAATAATGCATTCTTGAAGATCCAATTCAGGAACGAAATATTCAATACATCGATCATTCCTGGGGATAATTGATATACAGTGACATCTGGGTGTTCAGGTCCATCATTCTCTCAAGGTGGCGACACAGGAGAACAGATTGACCAAGAAGGCATCCGACATGTCTCCTTCATTGGACGGGGTAACTAATTATAAGGGTTGGCAGTTCATAATACAGTTGCATAATACTTTGGTTCGGCCATATTTGGAATACTGCGTTCAGTTTTGGTCACCACATTACCAAAATAATGTGGATGCTTTGGAAAGGTGCAGAGAAGATTCGCTGGAATATTGCCTGGTATGGAGTGATCTAGCTATGCACAGATATTGATTTGATTAAGATTACTTTTATTAGAAAGATGGAGTCGTACGTGATTGATGTCTACAAAATCGCTAGAGTACAGACAAGGTGGATCAAAGAAATGTTTTTTTTATTATTTACCAGAGTGGAAGACTCAATTACTAGGGGTCACGAGTTCGAATTGAGAGGAGCAAGTTCAGAGGAGATGTACGTGGAAAGTTGCTTATGCATTGGGTCATGGGTGTCTCGAACACGTTGCCAGCAGAGGTAGTAGTGGTTTGTACAATAGCGTCAGTTACACATGAATGGGCTGTGGGCAAAGGGATTCAGTCTCTGAGAAAACAGGTGACAGGTTTAGGTAGAGGATCCGAATTGGCACAGGCTTGTTCCCATCCTATTGTTTTCTTGGTTTTTTGATAATGTTCTTTGTTCAAAGTTGACATGCATGTGTTGAATCGCAGCAGACAGAGGAGGGCCTCAACTAATACTTCTCCTCTGTGTTTACGTGGAGAACGACATGAAGACTTGGAATTTGGGGAAGTTTGTGGTGATATATTTGGGACAGTCTATAACCATAGAATAGTTTGCGTTGGATGTATTATAATCTATGAAGGTAGCTAAATACCTGGTCGTGACTAGGTATATTCAAGAAGACTGCAATCAGCGAGAGAAGAAAATAGCGGTGCCTCGACTTATACTTGTGCATCATCATGAGCCATAAGTGAAGTACAGGTAGAATGGAAGTTCCAAGCCGTGTGCCGTTACTCAGGAATGGCGGCTAAGCAAAACGAGGGAATTATAGTCCAGTATGCCTAACATGCGTGGTGTGTAAGAGTCTTCAGATGGTTCTCAGAGAAAGAGATGTACATGCTTTTGCAAAGACATGATTTGATGAGGAGTAGTCAATGTAGCTTTGTGCGTGGGGTAGTGTCTTACGAATCGTTAGAGTTCTTTGATGAAGTGACAGGAAGGTTGACAAGGTCAGGGTTGTATCCTGAGATTACATGGATTTTAACAAGGTCTTTTTATGAGGTTCCACATGGTTGACTGCTCTGAACGTCGAAGTCGAATGGAATCCTGGTTAGCTGGAAAAGTAGGTACAAAGTTGTCTTGACAGTCGAAATCAGAGCAAATAATTAAGCCTGCAAGACTTCATGAGTGTGACTCCTGGGTTTCCACAGGGGTCAGAGGTCGGTCTATTCTGTTTGTTAACAACATCACTGATCTGCATGAAAAAGCACAAGGCATGGTTAAACAGTGTGCAGATGGCAGTGAAATAAGCAGTGTCGTGGACAGTGATGAAGCTTCTCAGAAATTGCAGTAGGACTTTGATCAGCTAGGGAAGTGGGCCGAGTAATGGAAAAATGGCGTTTCGAATAGGCAAGTGTGAGACCTTACGTTTTAGAAAGGTCACGGCATCAGGCTCATGGTGAATAGTACGACCTGAAGGAGTGCAGTGCAATAGAGGGACCTTGGAGTTCAGGTTCTCCGAAAGTGGAGTCAAACGGAGACAGATCAGTGAAGATGGCTTTTTCACAAATTTGCATAGCCTAAAGAAGTTTGGAAGTTTTATTGCAGCTGCACAGGTCATTACTGGCCGCAATTGGAGTACAGCTTTGTATTCAGACTTGTTCAGTTTGAACAAGAATTATGCCATTTAACTGGAAACAGTGCAGAAGAAATTTACAAGGAGTCAATGGTCTGAGTTACAGTGAGAGTTTGGACAAGCTGGGACTCTTTTCCTTAGAACGTGGGTGACCGAGGAGGCTTCTTATGGAAATATTTAATATCACGAGTGGCATGTTTAGGATCAATACACTCAATCTTTCTTCCCGTGATTTTAGAATCGAGTGCTACAGGGCTTCATTTAAGATTAGATGGGAAAGAATAAAAAAGAACTTGAAGGGGAAATTTTTCTTTTCGCAGGAGGTAGTACACAGGTGGAATCAGCTGCCATTGGCAGTAGTTCAGGCAGGTATGTTAACAACATTCAAAGGCATTTGGCTAAATACATGAATAGGAAAGGATTCGAAGGAAATTGGCCAAATACAAAGAAATGGGTTTAGCATGGATGGACATTTTCCTCAGCATGCACTAGTTTGGGCAAAACGGCCTATCTCCATGATGTCAGATTCTATGATTCTGTAACTGTAGAACAACAACAAATCATAATAATAATTGTAAAAATAATAATTAGGATTAGTTTGTCGATTATCCCCCAACGTCCATCGAGTTCCCCTTCATTATCATCCCAACTTTGCTCTGGATGTTTGAAAATTCACAAATGGTATATAGGCATTACTTAATTAACTGAGGTACAGAGGTTTTCAAATCAGGAGCAAACAATATGAAAAGTGGAGGGAAAAACATCCAGAGCCATGCTTTCACCATCTTCTGCTAATCACCACAAAGCCACAATGTGCGGTGCATGAACACTGAGAGTGTTATATGAAAAATGACAAGTTTTTGTAGTTAATCATCCGACAGCTATGGCGGCAATAGACTCCAAAATCAACGAGAAAAAGCATTGGGTTTAAAAAAATGCGAAAAGCGTCAACGGAAGGAATGCAGAGACTCGTTATAATATTCCGTGTAGCTGTTTGTGCATGTCATGACAGGTGTCAGTGCCCACGGCATGTATAAACAGCTGGACGGAATATTTTGGGTTGTTTGAGTTGAGAAAGACTTTCTGAATTCTAGACAAGTCTTTCGGCCCCACCACACTTCCGGAATCTTTGGAACAGAAGGCATTTCCTCAGATTACAGACCACAGCCATCACTTGGCCAGCAAAAAGCTCGAATAATTCTACTTTATTGGCTGCTCGAATCTTTCTCTTTCGTCAGCAGAGGGGCGGATAGATGCAGATTGGAGCTGATGTTCACGTATCCTGAGGTTAAATGACTTCCATGCATGAAAAGAACTGGCTAGCAAATTCGCAAAAATAAAAACAACCAACTGTCTTCGTCCTTCGGAATTCTTTGCAAGGAGAAGAGGAGAAGGAGATTATCCTGTCCATCAAGACATCTTCCATCAAGTCCATCTTCGCCTTTCAGTGCAGTTTTGGCTGATGTCGTCATGTTCAATTTCAGTTTCCTGCCGTTTCCTCAGAACAAGATTCCCGTTCCAGATTGAAATACTCTCTGTCTCAGCTTTGATTTTACTTAATTAACCAGCATCAAAAGCCCTCTAAAATAAAGTACTCTCCAGATTCACTAGTCTATGCTAGAAAGCAAATCCTCCTTCTCTTTGTCTTAAATCAGCGACCCCTTTTAATGAGATGATGTCCTCTCAACCCAGACACTCCCTAAACATAAAACAACCTTTCTGTATCCACTCTGTCAAATCCTCTAAAAATTACTTAATATTTTAAAAAAGGCCTCTCATTTTTCTACATTTCAATGAATACATTTCAAAACATTCAACCTCTTATAATGTAGTCTTTCCTGGAATCAACAAAGTGAACTTTCTCTGGACTGGCTTCAATACCAATATATTTTTTTTTCTTTACAGAACGGGCTCAAAGCCGTTGAGAATATTCCAGCTTTGGTCTGACCAGTGCGATGCTGTAGATTTATCAAGACCTGAAAATGTGTTTCTGGAACAGTGCAGCAGGTCAAACAGCATCCAGGGAACAGGAGAATCGACGTTTCGGGCATAAGCCCTTCTTCAGGAAGGGCTGTCTGATCTGCTGCACTGTTCCAGCAACACATTTTCAGCTCTGATCTCCAGCATCTGCAGACCTCACTTTCTCCTCGAAGATTTATCAAGACCTCCCAACCTTTGCAATCTATTTCGTTTGAAATAACGAACATCACATTATTTGGGTTCCCTATTCTCCACATAACCTTGGATACTGGACTTGATTTTGTTTGTGATTCATGCAGACGCACAGTTGAATATTTTCATTTTGCAGCTTTCTGCAGTCTTCTTTCTTCTAAATACGAGGCATATCCTCGATGCTTTCTGCCAATGTACATTGCCTCACATTATCCCACATTAATTTCATCAGTAAGATTTTTTCATACAGCGATTTTATTTCTATCCTTCTGCAGACAATTTCTGTCATCCTCGCTACTTGCCTTTCCTCCTGCTTTTCTACGAGTTACCTCATATCCAAAGTATGTATGAAATAATTATGAACCCAGAACTCGTCTCTGCGTCCCTGTTGTGGGTTGCTGTCTGTGATCCTGAAATTGCACTCAACTGACACAGCTCTGCCTTGTGTTAGATCACCAATTGTATATGATAATAGAAAGTCAGAAGCAGTAGCAGACCATTCGGCACTTCTAATTTTTTTCTGCCATGATAATGCTGATCATCTCCCTCACACGTTTCTTTTTCACTTTCTGCTCCTGGTTTTGCTTGGTTTAATCCTCAGGCCTATCTACAACTCCTTCTTCATAACGTTCAATGTTTCGATCTGAACTGCCTTCTGTGGCACGGAATTCCACACGCTTTCCCCTCTTGATGATCAAGCTTTTCCTCATTTCGGTCTAAGTGTTCTACCATGGATCCCTCGAAATTAACAATTATTTTCCTATCTAATTCCTCACAGCAATATTCATCCCGACACGTGAAGAATCCTAGTTCTTGGACATGACGACTTTCGAAAGCACTGATTGACATTTGGAATTCACAAGAGCTTCGTCACTAGTCTCTAACATACAGGCAGTATTGACCGATAGTGTTCAGTTACCATCCCTTCCAGTCCGTATCCTGTCCAGAATGAGTAAATGTTCCTTTCTGTGCTCAAAATAATGCTGAAGCGAAGGGAGTAAAGCAAACCTGTTATTTCAAGCCTTTCAAGTATCATCAGTCTCTGCGGTACTGAACAGTGTCTCTGGAGACTGACTCTCTGATGTTAGAAAATGTCATCCTATTCACTGAAGTATTCCATACTGTTGTGGGAGCATCGTCTCTGCAGCTCGAGTCAGCAGTGATTCTGGATAGAGTGAGAGGGAGAGCGAGTTTGAGAGAGAAAGAGAATGTGATCAGATCTTTCAGCAACAGACTGGAACTTCACAATAAGTGTACAGAAGTTAAGGAAAATCGATTGGACCATCATGAGAATGGTTGAGAATCTGAATACAAAGGATTGGAATATACTTGCAATGGATAAGAATCTGGAAACAATGAACTGGAATGTTACAATACATTTCAGGAGTCTCTCTTGGTATCTTTTCGTACTTTCCACTTACTATGATCGTTTGCCATTACGCTCCCGATTACAATATACACTTTACATCATTCAAGGTTATTACTATCCCATCATTGGTTTTGTAGGAATTTCCGGTAAGTCTTGCTATCCAAGTATTGACTCGAAGTAAAAACTACCTGTGAATTCATGAGCGTCCTTGCCAATTGTTCTCTCTCATATCTCCTAATTAACAGTCTCCTTTCTTTTGTTGACCCTCTATATCCGGTTTTGGGCATTTATATTCGTTTTTTGAAGTACAGGAGTAAATTGTTGAATTCGGTGGTGCCAATGCCATGTATCAATGTTTGTGTATCAGTCTGTAAAACCCGATTCGTATCTGCCTTGACCAGTTGGGTTTTGGAAGATCGAAACTGTCTGCTTCAGCACAGAATGAAAATTCTATTGACTATCTACTGACTACACTTCATCATATCATGAGTTTGAAGCAAGCTGTACCACCTTCAATTCTTTGTGAAATATTGATAAAGGGAAAATAGTAGAATCAGTCAATCGAATGGCCATTCCATCCTGATCCACCATTCCGTGTCATCATGCCTAAGCATCTTACTTCGGCTCACGTTTTCACTTTCTCCCATTATCGTTTGATCTCTTCGGGCTAATACCATTACCCAGGGGCTTCATGAATTATTCAGTATTTTGTTCTCATCATCTTTCTGTGGCAGGGAATTCTGAAGATTCATCTCTGTCTTGGTGAACTTGTCCCTCCTCATCTCAGTTCTACACCTTCTCGTTGGCCTGTGACAGTAACATCCTTCCTGCGTTCTCCATGTCTAGTCCTGCTCGAATTGTTCGTATGAGGTTTCAATGAGATCTCCCCCGATCTGCCCACACCCACGCCATTCTTCCAAACCCCATTCGATGCTGCCCTTACCGAGGCAGTGTCTCATGAAACGTTAATCCTGCGATCCCAGCAATCAGTGTGATAGCAAGAGACTGGAACTTCACAACAGATGAAGTCATCTCATATATTCTCCATCACGAAATTGTCACCAGCTTCCTTTGCAGTAAACTCAAACTTAATTCTTCACATTCTCTGCTGCACACTTTATAGTTTCAAAGATGCATGAGCAAAGTGTAATGAAACAAATGTCGCCATCCCATCTGCACTGTGTTCACTCGACAACGTTCAGTCATACCGTGGCAGCTCCTCAATGATGACATTTCAATTAATATTTCTGCACTTTTATGACGCCCACATTCCTCATCCCCTGCCCATTTCAAATGCGTGCGTTTTTTTTTTAAATCGAAGTCGGTATTCAGACAGACAGCATTTTCATTATTAGCTATGGTTCAGAGATGTCCCAATTTGGTATGTGCTGATAAGGTGCCAATGACAGAAATCAAACAATCCAGAATCTAATCCTATGATCAAGAGACAAGGACTCAAACCTCACAATGATCTTGCGAAGATGGACGAGGTGTCGGCCATTCAGCCTTTTTTGCCAGGTCGATCATTTAACTTGATTATGGCTGACGTAATGACGGTCACAATTCCACTTTCATGCCCATTGCCTTTGAATAATAGCTCATTAAAGGAATGTCAATATCCTCCTTAAATTCTGTCTATGCCATGAAATCCACAGCACTTTGGAGTGGTTTATTCCAAGAATTCACGACACATTAAAATACTCACCACCGACTTTAAACGTTCGTTTCCCATTATCCCAAAAATACCACCTGTCCTTCTGGATCGTCCCAAAAGTGGAATAATTCCCTGTCAACTCAATTTGTCCATCTGATATTGCATTTTCCAATGCACAAGTGGATCTCCTCTGATTCTTGGAAAGGCCAGATTATATGCAGTTGTACTCCTCAAAACCTCTTCCCCGCGGGAACAAGCCTGACATTTCTGGAACTGATTTAGTGAATCCCCCTCTTAAGTGCCTCCCATGTAATAGCATCCCTGCTCTAGTAAGGGGAGCAAAACTGAGAAAAGTACTACAGGTGCAGTCTCATAAATGTCTTCTACAGATAAAGCAATGTTTCCCTAATATTATGGTTCTTTTTCATCAATGAATGCTAGAAATTGCAATTTCTCTCGTTATTACCTGTTGTAACTTCACAGAAGTGTTCTGTGATTCATGGTATCATGGTGTTATTTGAATTCTATAAAGGACTGGAAGGAAATGCTCGTCTCATCATTACCCTGTTATTTTTGTCAGCAATGAAAAGAAAAACTATTCCAATCAGTTTATATGTTTGACCGAATGAATTGCTGTGCTATTATGCTACCTTGTATTATTAGTGAAGTGATGTAAGCGGTGGTCTCGATTGCAAAGATCCTACAATACATAGACCAGATCAGTAAAAGGCAAACAATCTTTTTCTTTACTTCACACGTGTACATGTTAGTCTTTGGCCAGTCCAACACTTATTGCCCGCCCCTGGTTCCCAAGTGTCAGAACATTTTTGAAATGTTGTAGTTCATGGCCTTGGCGAGGGATTTCCAGGGATTGATGCAGTGACAGTGAAGGAAAATGATACATTGCCAAGACTAGCTGGTGAGTGGCTCAGTGAGGAATCTGGAAACGGGATGCTTTCAGAAATTTGCTGCAGTGTGTAAAGCGGTCATTTGGCCCAACAAGTCCACACTGACTCTCTGAAGCGTATCCCAACTAGACTTGTTTTGCTACTCGATATTTACCAAACCTAATGCAATTAATCTACATATCCGTGAATATCATAGTCAATATAGCATGGCTAATTCACCCAAAGTGCAACATACCAGAACTGTGGGAGGAAAGCAGAGCACGCAGACGGGACACACACAAACGCAGGGACACTGCGTTTCACACAAATTCACACAATATTCACACTGGTGCACTATAATGCACCAGTACTAATCACTGAGACATCATGCCATCCTGTTGCGTTTACATGTATCTGTTGCCCGTGTCAATCTCGATGTTAATGATCGTTAGATTGCTTGGCCTTACAGTGGAGATAGTACTCACTGCTGACTTATGTTGGATGAGAGGATCTGTGTGAATGTAGTGCCAGTTAAGGAAGCAGCGTTAAGATGTACAGAGGAGTCTCTGTTTTATTGAGTTTGAACAAATTCAGGCAAGTGGTGAGTATCCCATTACACTCCTGACGACTTATGCCTTGTAGATCGTGAACAGAATTTGGGAAGGATTCAGGAATGAAGGCATTCTCTGCAACGTTCCTCGACACCAACCTGCTGCTGTAATTCTTCATGATAGAGGACTGTTGAGGCGGTAATGTCAAGACTATTTAAGATTACTACCATGGAATCAAGTTTTAAGGGATAAGGTAGGGCAGTGACACCTGAACGATCTTATTGGCAGAAAAATAAAGCGTAAACGAAGGGAAGATGATGGCGTAAATGAGGACCACTTCCATGGCAGAACACACCAGGTGGCCTCCTTCTTTGAACCCGTAATTTCACATCCCACGTGGTTGAAAATGCCCTCCAACGCATCTCATCCACGTCCCACACTCCGTGCTCAATCTCCACCCTTCCAACAACAACAAGGACAGGATTCCCTGGTCCTCACCTTCCACGCCCACCAACATCCACATAACACGTATCATTTGCCGACATTCCCGTCACCTATAAACGGACCCCACCACCAGGATATGTTTCCCTCCCCACCCCTATACCCTTTCTGCAAAGGCCATTCCCTCCGTGATATTAGGTCCATGTCCCCCAACAAACCATCCGCCCGTCCTGCCACCTTCCCCTTCCACCACAGGAATTGCAAAATCTGCGTCCACACCACCCCCTCATCTATATCCAAGGCCACAAAGGAGACTTTCACATCCAACAAAGTTTCACCTGCACTTCTACAGAGGTCATTTATTGCATCCGTTGCTTCCGCTGTAGTCTCCTTTACATTGGGGAGACTGGATGCCTTCTCACAGAGCGCTTCAGCGAACATCTCCAGGACACCTGCAGCAATCAAACCCACCGCCCCATGGCCAAACATTTCAATTCGCCCTTCCACTCTACAGAGGACATGCAGGTTGTCGGCCTCCTCCACCACCCCTCGCTCACCACCCAATGCCTGAAGGAAGAACACCTTAACATTCGCCTCAGTACCCTTAAAACCCAGGGCATCAATCTGAACTTCACCAGTTTCCTCAATTCTCTTTCCATACCAGTCCCAGTTCAAAACCTCCAGCTCAGCACCATCCTCTTGACCTCTCCCACCTGTCAATCTTTCTTAACACCTCTCCGCTCCATCGTCCTCTCTGGCATATTTCATTTACCCCTTCTTCCATCCACTTATTGCACTCTCAACTAGCTTCGTCCCAGCCACACAAACTCCCATTTATCTCTTCATAATCGAGGCTTTCAGCCTCAATCCTGACGAAGGGCTCCTGCCAAAAAGTCGATTTTCCAGCTCCTCGGATGCGACATGACCTGCTGTTCTTATTCAGCACCACTCCAATCTTGTCTCTAATCACCAGCAACTGCAGTCCTCAATTTTTCCACAAGTGTAGAGTCACCAAGTCTGAAACTCCAAACTGACAAAATATAATTTGTGGGTAAGTGAGGTTCTGCGGTTATTGGAAGATGGAATAGAGGAACTTTATACTATTGTACAGAGAACTCCATGGGTCAAACGTCAATCCTTATTAGCGAATTTATTTCCAGCTCTCTGCTTTCAAATTCTCCCCATGAATTAATAACTAATCATCGCATTTGATTCTTTTCGCCCCCCGTCAACTCTAGTCACAGCTTCATAGTGATTCACTGCTTTGTTAACCGCACTTTCTACTCTCTGAACAGTGGATGACGTACTGAAAGACAATTTCCCTTTTACAATGCAATTTTTATTTTTCAATATGTTTGTCCTGAGTCAATAACCAACACAGATCAATTAGTAAAAAGGGAACGAATTGCGAATATCATAAATCAGAAACTTAAATAGAAGCTTTTTGAAAAGCTGAGCAGACTTAACAACATCTTTGAAGAGAAATCATAGTTAACATTTCATGTCCGGTGATCTTGACTCAGAAGAAGTTTTCACAAATCCTCATTCGAACTGAGATTATATTATCTCGCCTGATATACTCTCACCGTGTTTATTTCCCTTCCTCACAGTGAACGTGATCACAATTAGGATCCTGAGTCATGGAGGGTGCGGTCTCTCGAATTGTATCACAACTTACCTGATCGCCATGGCAGCTTCAGATCTCCTGGTGATTATTCTCGATCTGATTTTGAGGCACTTGCCGATCCTTTATCCAAGAACATTTTATTAATTGCTGTAACGTCCATGCTGCTCTGCTTTATGCAGTCACTGACTGCTCTGTATGGTTTACGGTCGCATTTACCTTTGATCGATTTGTGGCGATTTGTTGCCAGAAACTGAGAAATGAGTATTGCGTCGAGAAAACAGCGACCATAGTTCTGGGAACTGTAACTGCAGTGAGCATCTAAAAGAATATTTTCTGGTACTTTGCCTTAACGGGTAAGTATCAACACGTGAACTTCCCGTGGTTTTGTGTTGCAACGGATGATGTTCAGATGTCTCCTGTCTGGGTAACAGTGGAGTTCCTGCACAACATAATAACACCATGTATTCCATTTCTGCTGATATTACTGTTCAACACCTTCACAGTCAGAAACATCTTAGTGAGCAGCAAATCCCGCAGGCGACTCCGCTCTTCCAGCAACAATGAAAGTCACAAAGACACAGAGATGGAGAGTCGGTGGAGATCCATCATTTTGCTCCTGGCAATTTCCACAAACTTTATCTCGTTATGGTCAACTTTAATGATTGTTTCGATTTTGGGGCGGCTGTTTAATCTAGGCTTTAGATCTGTGTTAATTCATGGTTATGTGCAAGAACTGGGTTTCATGTTGCAGCTCCTGAGCTGCTGCATGAATACTTGTGTCTATGTCGTGACCCAGAGTAAGTTCAGAGAGCAGCTAATGATTATGCTGAAATATCGCTTCACCCTCATTCTTCAATGTTTGCAATGAGGACAGACAAACATTTATAGAGAGGTGCCAGTGTTTAGCAATGTTTTTTGATAACTGCTGATGCACCTAAAATCTTTAACATCGTTTATAAACTTTTCAAACATTTTGTAGTTTTTTTCATCAACTACAATCTTACCGTCATTTTTTACATAACAGCGTAAGCACAATACACTTGTAAAGCTATTCCGGCCCTTGAACCTGTTCCACCATTTAATATGATCAAGACTGATCACATCTCGGCCTCAATTCCATTATTTTGCCTGATGTAAACAACCCTTCAATCCATTTTTGTTCACACTTTTACACATGCACACTTCAATTTACTCACTATTTTGTCTTTCACCATATTCAAGCAGGACGAAATCCACAAAAAAACACAATAGAATATAGAACGCATATTACAATGCAGTGCAGGCCCTATGACCCTCGATGTTGTGCCGACCTTTCAAACCAACCTGAAGACTATCTATATGGCATTGTTATATTTTCATCCATTTGTTTATCGAATGGCCATTTAAGTGCCTTTAAAGTTGGTGAGTCTATTCTTGCAAACAGGGCTTTCCACGCCCTTACTAATGCCTGAGTTAAGAAGCTACGCTTGATATCGGTCCTATGTATCACCCGTTAATTGATAGCTGTGTCACCTAGTGCTCGCTATCTCCATCTGATGAAAAAGGCTCTCACTGCTCACCGTATCTAACTGCCTGATTATCTTCTATGTCTCAATTAAGTCACGTCTCACCCTTCCTCTCTCAGCGACAAGTGCTCAGACTTTCGTCACACGACGTACCCTTCTTACCAGGCAACATGCCACTAAATCTCTTCTGAACTCTTTCTTACTCATCCATATCCTTCGTATAATGTGATGACCAGATTTATCCAAGTCCGTCCGCACCAGATTTTTGTACAGTTGCAGCATATTCTCTTGGGTCCGAAACTCCAACAATAAAGCTAACGCACTGAATGCAGTATTTACAAAACTAACAATCTTGGTGGCAACTTTCAAGGGTCTGTGTACACGGAGAACGCAATCACTCCGTTCGTCCACACTTCCAAGAATCTTACCTTTAGCCCAGTATTGTTTACTCCTGTTGCTCGTTCCGACGTGATTCACCTCACACTTTTCCGCATTAAGCTCCCCTGCCACCTCCCAGTCCAGCTCTACAGCTTATCTATGTCCCCGTCTAACCTGAATCACCCATCAGCATGATGTAAAATTCCACTGGCATCAGTGTTATCTGAAAATTTACTAATCCATCATTCCTCGCCCTCATTGAGGTCATTTGGGAAATGGCAGATAGGAAAGGCACCAAAGCAGATCCTTGTGATACACTACTATTAACTGAACTTCGAAATTAACGTTTCCCATCAATCAACACGCTCTGTTCTTTCAGGAGCCCATTTCGGATCCAAACAGCTAAATCACCCTTAATCACATGCCTCCATATTTGTTCTACAATCTACCGTGGGGAAACCTATCAAACGCCTTACTGAAATACATACACAGGACAATAAAAGCTTCACCTTCTTGCACCTGTTTGTTCACCAACTTAAAGAACTCAATAAAATACGTGAGGTACGAAATTGCCTTCGTAAACATGTGTTGACTATCCCAAATCAACTAATTTCTCTCGAGATGTTTATATACCATAACTATTATAATTTTTTCCAACGCTTTACCCACAACTGAACTATGTTTCACTGGTCTATCATAACCAGGGTTGTCTCTTCTTGAACAAGTTAGCACCATTTGCTATCCTCCAGCCTACTGGCTGTATACCTGTCGAGAATGACGACATAAAGATCAAAACCAATCTCCTCCCTGGAATCCCAGAGATTCCTATGATAGATCCCATCCATTCCAAGGGATCTATAGGTTTTCAAACTCTCTAGGTTTGCTTACACCTCCTCCATGTGAAATTCAATCCCGTCTCGGAGAGTAGCCTGTACCTTAGTATTCTCCTCTACAACATTGTCTTTTTCGTTTTTGAATACTGAGGAAAAATATTCATTTAGCGCTTCCCCAATCTCCTCGGACTCCACGCACAAATTCCCACTACTAGCTTCATTGGCCTAAAGTTTTCTCAAGTGATTATTTTATTCCTGATATAGCCACAGTGAAGTTTAGTGTTGTCCTTGATCCTGTCTGCCAATGACTTCTTCTGTCCACTCCTGACTCTTCTTAGCTCTCGCTTTCGTTCGCTCTTGGGGAACTTTTAACTCTTAAGCACCCTTACTATGCCTTCGCGTCTCATCCTAACATATGTCTGCCTCTTCCTCTTAACAAGAGATTTAACTTCTTTAGTAAACTTTGGCTCCCTTGCTCGACTACGTTCTCCCGCCTGACAGGCACATACCTATCAAGGACACGCTGGAGCGGATCCTTGAAACAGCTTCACATCTCAATGGTGCCCATTCCCTGCGGTTTACTTCCCTCCTGTACATTCTAAATCGTTGCCTAATCGCATCTTAATTGCCTTTATCTCAGTAAGAACTCATGCCCTGTTTTATTTTCCTATCCATCTCCATTTCTGAAGTTAACACAATCGAATTGTGGTCACTATCACTGCAGTGTTCACCAACCGCCAAATTGAATACCTGACCTGGCTTATTACCCTGTACCAAATTCAATGTGGCTTCACCCCTTGTTAGCTTGTCTGCATGCTTTGTCAGGAAACCATGTTGCACGCAACGGACCCACTTAAAGCACTCGAACTGCAGTTTTTTCCAGTCAATATTTGTAAACTTAATGTCCTACGTAACAACCACCCTGTCACTCTCGCTCCTCTCCAGAATTATTTTTGCTATCCTTTCTTTTACATCTGTGGAAGTATTCCGAGGCCTGGAGAAAACTTTTGACCACTCCTTTCCTGTTTGTAAACTCAGCCCATACTACTTCAGCAGATGAGTCCTCAAACGTCCTCATTGTCACTGTAGTCCTTTCCTTGGTGGACAATGCTGCACCATCCCCTCTTTTACCATCTTCTCTGCTTTTACTGAAGCCTCTAAATACCGGATCCTAAAACAATCATTCCAGTCTCGGCTCGATCCATGTCTACGAAATGGCCACATCATCGAAGTCTCAGGTACCAAACAATTCTGCCATTCACCTTTTTTTGGATCTTCCACATGTTGAAGTAGACACAGTTCAAACCACCTTCATGCTTGCTGGTGCACTCTTGCGACCTTGAAACCTAATTTCTGACCTCAAATCTCACAAACTCCTGGATGCTGGAACTAAAACTTAGGTTTCTCTTACCCTGCCAGAATAGTTTTCTCCCTTGCGAAGTACATTAGAAACGTTCACCCCCCCCCCCCCCCAGGATATTTGTACACCACTAGTTCATGTGTAGACTATCCTGTTTTTAGAGATCCCACCTTCCCCAGAATGAACCCCAATTTTCGAAGGATCTTAAAACCTCCCTCCTGTACCATCCCTGTACCACGATTTCAGCTCCTCTCTCTCCGTATTCCTCGCTTCACTAGCACGTGGCACGAGCAAAAAGAAAAGAGATAACAATTCCGTTTGTTCTAGCACTAAGCTTCCACTCTACACCCCTGACTTCCTGCCATAAATGCCGATCCCTTTGCAGACTTTTGTCGTTCGTAACAATGTGGACCACGATTGGGGGTGCTCGCCACCCCCCCACCCCACGCCCCCACCCCCCATCAAGGATCTCAAATACTTGACTGAGACATCATGAACCCTGACACCTTGGAGGAAATACACTAAACACGAGATACTCTGGTTATCACAGAAGCGACTATCTGTCATCCAACTATGTAATCCTCAATGAATAATGCTCTGCTGACCTCCCCCTTCCCTTCAGAGCAACAAGGAAAGACTCTGTGCCAGAGAATTGTATTGCATGGTTTACCCCGGTAAGCTCCCCACCAACAGTTTCCAAACAATATATTGTTATTGAGGGGAACAGCCCAGAGGTTACCTGCACTGTCTGTCTGTTATCTTTCCGTCTCCTGATTGTAATCTGTTTGCCTTTTTCTTGCACCTGAGGTTTGACTACCTCCCACTAACTCCTCTCAATATCGCCTTCAACCTCAGAAATAATTCGAAGTACATCCAGCTCCAGATTGAGGACCCATCAATCTCCTTTTTTCTAATGCAAATAAACCTAATCTACTCAAACTCTCTTCATAGCTAACAGCTTCCATACCAGGCAAAATCCTCGTAAACTTCTCTGCACCCTCTCCAAAGCGTTCACATCATTTTGATAATGTGGTGACCAGAACTGCACACAGTATTCCAAATGCGACCGAACCAATGTCTTGTACAATTTTAACATGACTTGCTAGCTCTTGTACTCAATACCCCGTCAAATGAAGACAAACATACTATATGCCTTCTTGGCCACTCTATCCACCTGTGCAGTAACTTTCAGGGTACTATGGAGGTGAACACCAAGTTCTTTGTTACAGTACTCGAACAATAACTGCAAACATTCCAGTTGCAATCTTATTGCCTGTTTTTCCAGCCTGTGAGCCATATGGTCACAAGACGTTTTCCAATTCAAATAATTCTCAAGAGGGAAGTGAGACGGCTCAAAAGACAAATGCTTCTTCACAAAAGAGACATGAAGAGCGCAGATTTCCAAATCTCATTGATGCTAATAATCACAAAATAATGATTCATTAAAAGATAGCTGTACTCAGGCTCCTGCCTTTTTCCCAGCACAATTGATTCCCTGATCATTCTACATCTACAGGCTTGAAGACCTTGAGTGATTTGGACTGCAGTCTTTGTTCAATTGTTTGAGGGTGATTGGGGAAGAGATGGATAGGAGATGGCAAAACATTCCTGTCCTCCAGGAGAAGAGAGACAGTCCCATTATCATGTCAAGTTATAAATCGACTCTTTAAAAGTTTTCCACCTCTCGAATATCTTGTCACACAGCTTTCCTGTATTTTCTATTCAGATCACCTCTCAGCCTCGTGAACTCTAGTAAGTGTAGATCAAATGTGAACCACTTGTCACCTGGAATTAAAATCACGGCCGTTTCCTTCCGAAGTGACCTCACTCAATTCTGTGCACAGCCCTCTTGATAACACTGTTATGAGAGTTTCCAAATATTTATTCCCTCTTTCGGATAAAGCACCAACGACATGTTTATTTTTATAATTGTTCTGTACGTTGCAGTGATTTGAAAAATCGGCCGACTCAGCATGTTATGGAACACCTTTATGATGTGGTGGGAATTCATTAGCGGGATTCTGGTGATGAGGTGGTCTTCCTACCAATGTACTACAATAACACCTTAGAAATGAACGAAGCTAATGGAAGTAGTCATAGGGTCGTGAAATTGTAACAATTTCAAATTCTTCGGATGTGATGTGAGACACCACCATCACATGTGGAATTTACCGTTAGGTTTGCAGAGAACATCGAACGTAGAACAGAGAACTGTATAGAGTAGTACAGGGCCTTTGGATCACGATGTTGTGCCGAGCATTTATCTGAAAATAATATCAACCTGGCCAACCCATCCCGAAGTTTACTCTCTCTCAGTCGTGGCCACGTCTTTTTACTATGTGTCCAGTCTGTTGTTTTTTTGGGGGAGGTCGTGTCGCACCATTACTATTTTACTTTTTAAAAATGCCTTCGACCATTACACTGTCTCGGATCATTTGCTCAAGAACTACAACTAACGTTTCACATTAATACTTCCATACATGTGAAAATGCGGAAATAATTATAATATCAAAATTTTACCCCGAAATATTTGCAGGATTTGGCATTATCTCAGGCAGCGAAGCCTCAAACGGGGGAAAAATTTGGTTTCATTTTGAAATGAGAAAGTCTTCGATGCAACAAAATGCATCAGTATTCCGATATCTGAAGTATCTGCAGATTACCGAGAGGTGATAATCAGTGGTCGGGATGATTAGATTTTTCGAGATGACAAATACATCAGAATATGCACTTGGGGAATTCGGGGACAGTCGAGTAGTTAGTAAGGCGACTGTAGAGTAACTGGCTCATTGGAATAATTTGTGTCGGTACTAAAAGCGTTGGGCGGTGTCATATTTGCTGAATGTTCCATTTGCAAATCTAACAGTAGCTTTCACAGAACGTGCTTCAATCTTGAATATCAGACCACAATTAGTGATATTCGTAGAAGTGCTAGTACATCAGCAAATGTTCCAGTTAGACTTTAAACTTCGCGGGAATTTTTTTGTGAATTACCAACATCCTGAAAAAGTAAATTTTGAAACACTCCCGCTGACGTGAAGCAAACAAGAACAACATTGTTCTTGCTAAATCAAAAGTTTCATGACATCAATCATTGCCTCCAACCATCCGAACCCCGTCGAAAATTCAAAACATTCTGTTTTTGACGCGCTTTGCGAATTTGATGAAAATGGATTTAAGTGCACAGATATTTTTGAATTCAAAAACAAGGTCTCCATTGCTGACTCTGAAGTATGGATGACATTGTTCTTTAGGGGATTGGACTAATTGCTGCGCTATAAAGATCGGTTCTGTGAATTTGTAATTCTAATTCCTCAGCTGGATTCACCAAGTGAGATGTGATCAGCGTTTTTATAAAGATAATGCTGTATCCATAACCTTTCATACACAACTGAAGCCAATTCAATCTCGCAATATTTTTACTCTGCATAGTCTTGACCAACATAATAAGGAAGACAGAATGCCTCTATTATACACTCACATTGTGCCTGTTCTCATTCACCTGTCCTTCCCATGTCTCTGATCTTTCCTTAACGAGAAATGTCTCAGAGAACTCAGCAGGCAGTTAAACAGACAGAGAAATAAATGGTAAAGCTTACGTAAGGCAACGTCGATCGGCAGTTGCGAGCAAAAAAAAATGGCTTTCAGTCCCAGTCGAATCTCAATCCCACTTTTGAAACAGTCAGATCTCCTCATCAAGCACCACACGTTTTGACTCTGACTTCCGGTCTCCACAGTCCTCACTTTTTCCTGATATACTCCCATATTCTGCAACTGTTATGTGCACACAAAACGTATGAAAGATGATCAAGCATGAATGTGCACACTTCCCAGTTGGCGAATATCAATCACGGAAGGCATCTGAGAGAATTCAGACACGCTATCCGTTTTCTTAATAATGGCCAAAATGTATTTCGTTCTCATGACAAGACATCAATTACTTCGGGTCTGCCTACTGCACTACACACATTAGCTGTTTCACCGATTTAAGTACAATCTCTAAAGCAGAAAAGAAATAACCATCTTGCCGTTCTGCTGTTTTTAAGCAACTGCTACCAGAAACAAAATCAAAATACTTCACCGAGGAAACAGAAACCTGATGATTGTAACTGTGAGCATTGTTAATTATTTGAGGTATCTTACGTGGTACTTTCTTTTTTCCCTTCAATAATTATTGACGAAGTACCATAACTTTGGAAACAGACTGATGACTATTTCACTTGATCATTTTAGATAGTGTATGAGTGAGTTGGCAGTCTCCTAATGCCTGTGCTTCCAATGATTTAAAATTTGTTGTGCAATGTTATGAATATCAGTTATATTTTCACAGCCAAGCGATTCCACACTGTCTTCCATGATCAAGGGAAGAAAAAGGGAAAATATCTTGGAACTGAAATGAATAATTCAAGGAAAAGTGTAATCTTTGCTTTGTCCTGCAATTTTATGTTATTGTGGTTAAATTATGTTGTGCATTCCATAGAATGGTCAGTTGGGAACTTAATTCTACAGAAAAAAAAACTTAGTGATTCCTTGAATGTGTCCAGAATTTGTGATTTATGCTTCTGTTGCTGAGTGGATGAATGAATAAGTGCAATTTCGATCCGACCCAAATAACGTGCACAGAGAAATTAAATTATGCCATGAATACGAACTTGTTATGACGTCTACACTTCTGAAATGAGAATTAAAGTTAAAAATTTGGAATCCTACTACTTATTCTCCTTTTTAATATTTAGTCGTCGAATGCTCCTGAAAGTTCATTACAACACGACATCTTCCACAGGCATATGATCAGGATACTTTAATCTTATATAGTGAAAAGTCCCACAACATCAGATTATAGTCCAACTGGTTTATGTGCAAGTACAATCATTCGGAGCGCTGCTCCTTCGTCAGAGCTGCTGTTCGAACACAAGTAACTCCACATCATCGCTGTTCAGATATATTGTGAAACAGGACTTTGTAAGTCTTCAAGCTGATAGTGCACCACACAACTCAAATATGTCTCGTCACAGGCCAATTTCAGTGAGATTCTGAAAGAAAGGAAAAAAGAGAAGCTATACCGGTGGAGTTCCAGATCAAATATCGAAAAAACTGAATATACACCACAAATCTGGCACCACCTGTTGGAAGAAAGCGGAGTTAAAGTTTTGAGTTGAGAGACTTCTCTCGAACGTTTCTGATAAGCGACTCAAAATATCAACTCTACTTCCATCCCACGGATGACGCCAGATCTGCTGAGTTTCTCCAGCAGTTTGTTTTATTTTTGATCAGTGAGATTCTAATTACCGTTTTCCACGCACGCATGATAATTTCTGGATAGAGATATCCAACAATCTGTTGGATATGTATGTGTTTTTATACCCCCCCCCCCCTCCGTCATATTAAAATTCGTTCAATAGTGGAATGTTTAACAACCAATCGAAATTTGACTATCAATTTGCAAGTATTAACAATGCACGTATTCCACCAGTCCACAAACAGAATAAAAAACGTCCGTCAGATTCTGGGCTTTGAAAAAGTATATTTGTCATTTACATTTTGATATCCCACAACGTCGAAGGGTTTCGAACCAAAACGTTGGCTTTCCTGCTCCTCCGTTGCTGTGTGACCTGTTGTGCTTTTCCAGCTTCACATTTATGGTCTCTGGCTTCCAATATCTACACTACTTACTATCTTCCAGTTAACTCCTGTTGCGATTGCAGGTGTCAGTCTCTAATTCTTCAATATACTTGTATTCATTCTGCTGACGTTATCCTATGCATGGCCATTGCTTTGGAAATTCTGGAATTCGGGAAATTGTCTAAGCTGCACTATGTTGCGCCGATCCAAGCCCACCTAACCTACACTAGCCCACTATTCTCCAACATCGAGGGCCAAAAGCTCACCGTACTGCAGATCGCCCATTCCACCCCAGAACATAACCTTTGCTCATAGAACAAAGAACAGTGCAGCACAGTGCCAGCCCTTCGGCCCTTGATGCTGTGCCAGCCTTTTATCCTACTCTAAGTTTAGATGGAACTACATATCCTTCTTTGTGCTATCTTCGTCTGCCAATCCATCATCTCTGAAAAGGCACGAATGAATCTGACTCGAATTCCACTGCCGGCACTCACCATTCTCTGTGTAAGGAAAATAGGCTGACATCGACTCTAAACCTGTTTCCAATCACCTTAAAATTATGCCCTCTCGTGATAGAGATTTCTGCCATTGTAAGAGCTCATTCGGTATCCAACCTATCTATGGTTTTCAACGTCTTGTAACCCTCTATCAAGGCACCTCTCATCCTTCTTCAGTGCAATGAGAAACGCTCAATCTCCCTTAACCTATTTTCATAAGACATGCCCTCCAATCCAGGCAGCATCCTCGCAATCTGCTCTGGAACCTCTCTCAAGCTTCCTCATCTTTGCTACTGTGAGACCTCCAGAACTCAATTAGATTTCAATCTGGATATCGTTCCTGGGTAGCTGCTGTTCTGTGCCTCAAGCATTCTGTAACGTTTGATCAGATTTTTGCCTGAAACTCACTCCAGGTTATCTGCGATTCCATATGTATGATATCCTGATCCCTTTGATAAGATTCCAGTTTCTAACTCATGTCAGGATATCTCTTATTCAATCTATAAACCACCATCATCCATTTGTGAAGGATTCAGCAGAATTCTGCAAGGTAAGAAATATGGCAAGACAGGGAAATTTAATCAGAGCCGGTTCAAAGTGCCCAGTGACAATAATAGGAATAAAATCGAAATAAAGAGAAGGTGTGTCCATTTAACATCGTAAGACGTCTTGAGTGCAAAGCAGGGGAGAACCACAGAATGTTAACATTTGGTCTGAAGTATTTCAATGAACAGATAATTGTGAAGTAATTACCTGAATCGGCCAGTTTAAAGTACTTGTCAAGAAATTGATAACTGAGAGAAAGTGAGGACTGCAGATGTTGGAGATCAGAGCTGAAAATGTGTTGCTGGAAAAGCGCAGCAGGCCAGGCAGCATCGAAGAAGCAGGAGAATCGACGTTTCGGGCATAAGCCCTTCTTCAGGAATTCCTGAAGAAGGAAGCCCAACTTCAGGAATTCCTGAAGAAGGGCTTTTGCACGAAACGTCGATTCACCTGCTCCTTGGATGCTGCCTGTTCTGCTGCGCTTTTCCAGCAACACATTTTTCAAATTGATAACTGAACCTTGCAAATGCTAGACATATCAATTAACTGATAATTTCATCCTGTAAATGTTAGACTGATCACTGTATCCAGTAAATGTTAAACCTTTTAATGCGTCGATGCCTGTATACTGAAAATGTTGATGCTAATAATGAGCAGTCTGTTATACTATGCCATGATGTGCATTTGCCTGTGTTGGATGAGGGTGGGCAAAATTAAAATTCACATAACCCCGGGTTATCCTACAACAGGTCCACCTGCAAGTCCATACTTCCAGGGCACCGCGCCTCCATCAGCCACCAAATGATATAGGACTGCAGGACACAGAATTCAAGCAAAAAATCCAAATGTCACACAGCAGACGCAATGCTTCAAATATACCCAGACCACTGCCAAGTTTCCTATCAATACAGTAATCCTAGAACTTCCTTCAAGTTGCATTTCCTATGCTGTCCATTGCTTTGCATATTTTCTGCTGTAAGGTTGCTTTCTGCAAAATCGACACATCCTGTACGTTCGCCAGTCTGTTTTACTCTCACAAAGTATTCGGAATCGTGCTAACTGGACTTTCTTCCAACATATACAACTGTGTTGAACATGTGTCTATGGCTGGGTTGTTTAAGTAATCTCATGGCCTCGTTCTTGTGCATATGTGAAAAACCCTAAAATGCTTACGTTCGCACAAACTTCAGAGAATACACTGTCTCTTGCTGTGTGGCCGAACCAATCTCCCATACATCATTCCACCTGTCCCATCCTCAACAGGTTCGCCAGCAAAGCCGCATCTTCAGCTGTATAGACTCTTTCTAAGGTACTTCGCATCTCGACCTAAATGTTTCCTTAAAGTTGTTTTTCAACCTCATTTGCTGTCTCCATTTCTGGTGTATCATGTTGCCATGATTTGCCATTTAATTCAATTGGATGAGGACTCGTTTGAACGTCATAGCAATTTAGGATAGCGTCTTTTATGGTCAACGACATGATCTAAATGAAATGTGTCAGTCTAGCAATTGAACTTGTTCGCTTCAATAAAACATCTTCTTACAAACACTTCATTCTTGGTGATAAATGCAACTGGTCCCGACAGAATGACTGTCGAGATACGTTTACTAAACAGCAATATGAAGAAATCTGCTGGACTTGAGTGTCGATCACAACTCAGAGCTAATCGTTTCAGATAGTTTTCGTTTTGTTTTCTTTTATACAGTGCCAAGGACCCGCAACAGCATCTGTCTCTCACCCACTGGTGATACAATCTGAAGAATTTCTGCCCACTTTTAATCTGCCAAAAATGTGATGGTTCCCATTTCCTCACAAATATTTCATTTCAAACATAGTAACATTCTGGGATATGCACAGATTATTCTTGAATGAATGATTTTTGATACAAATCCTTCCGTTTTTCATTATTATATTTGATCCCAGCTAACATTTCTGAGCTCATCATATCCACTTTGTCCTCGACTGTCGTTGATTTTTATTTTCTCCACGATTTAGTCAAGTGTAATTTCTGATAACAGAACGTCAAATGCTTAATTCTTATACTTTCATTATTGTTTCTGTTTCCTCATGTGGCTTTGTGAATTTGTTACCAGAGAGTCAGGAAGAATCCTAGGATGAACTGCCTACAACATTGAATTTATCTGATGTCCCTCTGACGTTTCAACCACAGAAGCAAGAAAACCCATCTGCGATCTATGTTTACCATTACCAAACATAAACAAAATTTCCAGAACAGAGAATTTCTCGAAATCACTGAATACCACTTCAAAACATTTTATTGGACTTCGCTATCTCACTTCCTTTTTTTGATAATGGAACACTGCTCCCTCACGATGCATTCATCATATTTCAAGCTTTCTGGAAAACCTGTCCTTGAGTGAGTAGCACAAAATTATCTACGGCTGTCATGGCGTTTGCAGCAGAACATGGCTGACAGTAGTTAAAGAAATTTGGAAGATATTTGCTTAATTTAGTCTGCACGTGTTGAAACATTTGTAGCTCTTGAACACAAAATAACAGAACTAAAACAAAATGAGCAATATTTTTAAAGCAAAAGACATAGTTAAGAATAATTAATTCTATACTTAACTTGAGAAACTCTCTTTAAACATTCTTACTGAAGGTCCCTACGATAATCAAGGGGATTGAATCTTGCATAAAGATTTTTAACTCTCATGCCGGTTGTCGTAGTTTTGGGCATGGTCGCCGAGCTGGGAAGTTGCTTTGCTGACGTTTGGTCCCCTGACTGGGGACATCTTCATTGCTTTGCAGCCTCCTGGAAAAAATTATTTGGATCCATTCCTTATGCTTCGGTTTGCCGGTTCCAGTAGTTCATTGTTGTGCCCTGTGTATTGGGTCTAGCTCGAAATGTTTGTTGATGGAGTCCGTAGATGAGTGACGTGCTTTTAAAAATTATGTCAAATCCCTCTGATTGGCATGTACTATAATCATTGCGTTGTCCCAGTTCAATTTGTGATCCTTGTCATCGGTATGATTGGCTACCAGGGACATCAAATTATGGCGTTTAGTGGTCGCTTGGTTTTCGTGGTTGTGGATGGCTAATTTTCTGCCTGGTTGTCTTATAACGTATTTCGTTCAGTCTTCGCATGGCATATTGTAAATTACTTTTTTTTGCACAAGGTAGTGATGGAAAAGGATAGACCAGATCTAAAAGATGAAGAACTTTCGAAAGCTGAATGGGAGCAGATGTTCACAGGAAAAGGGATGGCTAGAAAATGGGAAGTCTTCTGAAATGAGATAACGAGAGCCCAGAGAAAGAATATTCCTATTGGGATGAAAGGAAATGCTGGTAGGTGTATGGAATGTTGGATGACGAAAGAAATTGAGGGTTTGGTTAAGAAAAAAGGATGCATATGTAAAGTATAGACAGGATAGATCCAGTGAATTCTGAGAAGAGTATAAAGGCAGTAGGAATATACTTAAGAGGGAAATCAGGAGGGAAAAAAGGGGATTTGAGATAGCTTTGGCAAATAGAATTAAGAAAAATCCAAGGGTTTTTGCAAATATTTTAAGGACAAAAGGTTAACGAGGGAGAAAATAGTGCCCCTCAGGATCAGCAAGATGGTCTTTGTATGGAGGTGTAGAAAATAGGGCATATACTAAACGAGTATTTTGCATCAGTATTTACAGTGGAAAAGGATATGGAAGATACAGAATTTAGGGGAATAGATGGTGACACCTTGCAAAATGTCCATATTACAGAGGAAGAAATGCTGGATGTCTTGAAACGCATAAAGGTGGATAAATCCCCAGGACCTAATCAGGTGTATCCGAACTCTGTGTGAAGCTAGAGAAGTGATTGCTGGGCCTCATGCTGAGATATTTGTATCATCGGTAGTCGCAGGTAAGGTGCCAGAAGACGGGAGGTTGGCTAACGTGGTGCCAATTGTTAAGAAGGGTGGTAAGGGCAATACAGGGAACTATCGATTAGTGAACCTGACGTCAGTGGTATGCAAGGTGTCAGAGGAAAGCCTGAGGGACAGGATATATATGTATTTGGAAAGGCAAGGACTGATTAGGGATAGTCAACATGGCTTTGTGCGTGGGAAATCATGTCTCACAAACTTGATGGAATTATTTTGAAGAAGTAACAATTAAGATTGATGAGGGCAGAGCGGTAGATGTGAACTATATCACTTAAGTAAGGCGTTCGACAAGGTTCCCCAACGGAGACTGGTTAGCAAGGTTAGGCCTCACGGAATACAGGGAGAAGTAGCCATTTAGATACAGAACTGGCTAAAACGTAGAATACAGAGGGTGGTGATGGAGGGTTGTTTCTCAGTCTGGAGGACTGTGACATGTAGAATGCCACAAGGATCTGTGCTGGGTCCTTTACCTTTTGTCATTTGCATTAATGATTTTGATGAAAGCACAAGGAGTAGAGTTAGTAAGTTTGCAGCTGACATCAAAATTGGAGGTGTAGTGAACAGCGAAAAGGGTTACCTCAGATTACCACACGATATGGACCCGATGGGCCAATGAGCTGGGATGTGGCAGATGGAGTTTTTTCAGATAAATGTGAGGTGCTGCATTTTGGGAAAGCAAATCTTAGCATTACTTATACACTTAATGTTAACATCCTGGGGAGTGTTGCTGAACAAAGAGGCCTTGAAGTGCAGGTTCACAGCTCCATGGAAGTGTTGTCATGGGAAGATAGTATAGTGAAGAACGCGTTTGGTATGCTTTCTTTTATTGGTCAGAGTATTGAGTGAGGAATTGGGAGGTCATGTTGTGGCTGTACATGACTTTGGTTAGGCCACTGTTGGAATAGTGGCCAGAGACCAGAATTGCGTGCAATTCTGGTCTCCTTCCAATTGGAAAGGTGTCATGAAATTTGAAGAGGTTCAGAAAAGATTTCCAAGGATATTGCCAGGGTTTGTGGATTTGAGCTGCAGGGAGAGGCTGAACAGACTGGGGCTGTATTTCCTGCAGCATTGGAGGCTGAGGGGTGACTTTAAAGAGCTTTACAAAACCATGAGGGTCAACGATAGGGTAAATAGGCTAAGTCTTTTCCCTGGGGTCGGGGAGTCCAGAATTAGTTTTAGGGCGAGAGGAGAAAGATATTCAAGAGACCTAAGGTGCAACTGTTTCACACAGAGGGTGGTACATGTAAAGAATGAACTGCCAGAGGAAGTGGCGGAGGCTAGTACAATTGCAACATTTAAGAGACATGTGGACGGGTGAAGAGGAAGCGTTTGGAGGGATATGGGCCGAGTGCTGGCAGGTGGGTCTAGATCGGATTGTGATATCTGGTCTGCATGGATGGGTTGGACCGAAGGGTCTGTTTCCATGCTGTACATCTTTATGACTCTATGATGATGACTCCTGGTTGGTTTTTGGCTGAGCGTGGATGCCAGCTTCTGGGCTGGCATGATTCCCAGTGGTTGTCAGTACTCAAGCTTTTTATTAGTGTAAGGTAGAGCAGCTACTGATTTAGGTTAAATCATGTCATCGTAGTGTTATCTGTTACCTATCTGCAGATATAGTTGTGGGATATTCGCTCTTGCTAGATACTCTGCAGAGGTGTTCTTCTTCTTCCCTTCATAGATGGGGAATGCTGCCTTGTGATGCAACCCTTCTGAAGAGTGACCCAATGCACCTTGTATTGTGTGTGTTGGTGTTGTTGCTGTTGGAGTCCAGGACCTAGTTGGTGGGTGTAGCTTTGCTGTATCTTTGTGTGGTACATTCATTGTTTTGTGTTCCTTCTACTACCATCTGTTCTATTTGTCTTTCTGTAGTTATCGTTGAGCCTCTTGGCTCGTACAGCGTTTTTTCTGTGTCTGTAAGCTGTCCGTTTTGATGGTTTCTTCGCCAAGTGCTTGTGGTGTTGTCCTCGCTGCTGTTGGTTACCTTCGACATTTACTTCGGGTAGTGCCGTTTTTTCAGTATGAAACTTTATTCTGTCCTCTGCTGGTGACCTATTTGATTATGGTGGTCTACTTTGGATTCATTGGTTTTGAAATGCAAGGTTTTTGGCACGCATTTTCTTTTCTGTACCTGTGTAGTTTGATTTATTCGTCTTTAATCGTAACCTGGTCAATCATGAGAGCGTTTTGTCTGAGAGTTCCCCTGGTTTGCTGATTTGTGGTCCGTATCTGAGACAGGAAAACAAGGAGTGCATATTCAAAGCCCTAGACCAATGCTTGACGACACATTTCACATTCAGAAACCAAATGCATGAACCGATTTCTGAAGCAAATAGGGTTCAATTATCTCTGTGTTAATTGCAAAAACAAATATGCAATGAGTGGAAAAAGAAATCTACACATCCAGCCCACTTCACTTATCATGAAGAGAAAAGAAATCGAGAGCACACACTGAATTCTTGACACCATGCTCACAGAGTTAGATTTACGAGAAAGAGGAAACGCAACAAACAATTCCTATTCTTAGATATGATCGCAGAAGCAGCACAAAACATTGATAGTAATGCAAATGTGTAGAGGAAAGCCACAATTATCAACTAGATCCTGAAGGACAAAAGTAACAATCCGAACACAGACACACACAAGAGACGCTGCATTAGGACCCTGGCCATAAGGTCTACAACACATTGCAGAACGCCTGATCTACGAAGGAACGATGAAGAACACCTCCACCAACTGTATTCCAAGAATAGATATCCCGGAAATTTCACCTGCAGAAACCAAACAGACAAACAACACGATGAGCACACGCCACGAGCTCACTCACTCATCTGAGACGTTTAACATTATAAGCCTTTTAGTTAACAAACTTCTCCCACCACTGAGATTCATAACATCCACAAACAGGCAACCACACTCAGACAAAGTCTCAACAAAACAAAAGGCCCTGTCCACCATGTGCAGCAACATAATTTACGTGATTCCATGGAAAGCATTCACGCAACAATAAAGTGGGCAAACAGGCAGGCAGCGAGCAACCAATGTTCATGAACAAAAACTCGCCAATGTAAGCCACTTCCAGCAGCTCTTATTAAGCACACAGACAGATGGCAACATACTTATAATAGGACAACCTGAACAGAGGATAGTGAGGGAATTCATAGAAAAATGACACTCATTAACGGACTCCATCAACAAACACATAGTACTACAGCCAATTTACTGGCGATAGCAACAAACTATTTCATCAAGCAACCGGAAGCAAAGGAATAGAATCAAATAAATTCTTGAAGAAGTAATAAGGTGGCACTTCAGACGAGGTTCAAAAGCACTGAATATGTCACTTAGAAATGTGAAAAAATACGTTTCCATATCAACTTTCCGGCTCGACGGAAATTACGACAATTGTAGATATAGATTCTGAAGTAGTTACACGTAAAGTTATGTCCGAAAAATATAACTAAAAGCATGAGAGAAACGGATTGAAATTATAAATCAGCACGCACCAGTCTCAGACGTTAAAAACTGCCCCATATCATTACAGAGAGAAATGAGACGTAGGTACAGACACTGAGAGCAATGGGACTGCAGGATTAATGACCAGATCTGAAGACACACAGGGAAAAAGATAAGGATCTCTTGTGCATATGTTTGAACAAAAAAACCTGTTCAGATCCAGGATTCTAATATTGTGGCTATCCTTACGCGTTTGCTGGTACTGATATTGCAACAATGAGAAAAACGCAATTTCCTTTGCATTTTGACATTGATAATGCATTTACAAGATCCGTAAGTGACAGGCAAGTGTCCACCTGACGGACTTTTAACAAGTTGCAACTGGCAAGTATCTGGGAAGAAATACCCTTGAATACAGTCTGCATTTTGAAAACCCTCAAGAAGGGAAATAAAAAAGGGTCGGATAAATTTCATGAAATCATAAGTGACTGGGCGTTGATCACAAGTCTGTCCGTCACTTGCTGTCCAGTCATTAGCTGAGCTTAACTTGGCAATGAATGGAATTAATACTTAATTTATTTGCTTTGTCAATGCTGAAGACCATCTGTCAGTGTTGCATAAAATACATCTCCTTTGTTCGGTGAAGTGTTATCTTGAATTTCAAAGGTTTCTCTCACCACTGTAGTTTCAATGGAATCGTCGATGCTGAAATAAACCTTTGTATGTTGAGTGAATTATCTGCTCATTTCACTCCAACAATACGATTAGGAGGGGCATGGGTAGTGCTGAATGCAAGCATCTGCTCTCCTTAGTCGAATGTTAAATAACAAGGCAGTATAAATTTAAACTTGATAGACAGGGAACTGAGAGGGAATCCGAGGAATACAAGTATTCACCGTAGGGAGGGGTGAGTTGTGAGGGAGAAAAATGAAAGTCACTGTCTGGGAGGGTAGATTACATCTTCACATCGCTCATGCAATTTGGGCACTGCTCGATGGCAAGCATTTATTGCTTATCCGTAGGTGCAAATTTGAAAAGGCAGTGATGTGCTCGCCAAGCTGAGACTCTTTTCCTTAGAGCGTAAGAGACAGAGGGGGTATCTTATTGAAGTGCATTAGACGTGAGATGCATGGATATGATGAATGCACTCAGTGTTTTTACCAAAGATGTGGGGATTCGATGACTGGTGGGCATCACTTTAATGTTAGAGAGGAAAGAGTAAAGTGGAACCTGAGGGTCAACTCTTTTATATGAAGCTGGTACGCAGATGGAAAGACCTGCTGGAGGAAAAATTGCGATGTGTGCATTAAAACCATTTAGAAGGTATTTGTACAAATACCCAAAGAGGAAAGGTTTAGTAGAATATGGACCAAGTGCAGGAACATGGGGTCAGTTTGGCGGAACATTTTGTTCGGCATGGGCCACTTTGAGCCAGAGGGCCTGACTCCGTGCTATAGAGATTTATGACTCTTTGAGTCAGGAGGTGAGTTACTTGCTAAAAGATTCCTGGCCTCCTGTATGTCCTTATGTGGCAAGTCCAGTTCAGTTTCTGGTCATTGGTAATCCCAAGGATTATATCATTGAATGACACATTGATTGTTACTCGTTTGAATTACAATTGGCTGTGGTGAGATTTTCTCGTGTTGGCGATCGCTAAGCCAATCATTTGTGTTGCTGTACGTTGTTTTCCACTTGACAACCCAAGCTTGGATATTGTGCAGATATTTTCGCATTTGAAAATGGCCTGCCTCAGTATCTGAAGAATCGTACATTGCCCTGAACATTATGCAATCGTTGCCCATACACTCCACCCACCCCCACCCACCCCACTCTTGTCATTATGATGATCACCATTTTAATCCCGGATATGGGAATATTGTCTGATGAGAACAGATTTTAAAAGGGTTGATGCCATACTTTTTGAAGTTCTGAAGAATAGAACATGCGTAGTGGACTTGACAGTGCAAATATACAGATATTCTTTTTTTCCTGTTCCAGAGAATGTAGTTAGATATGGGCATCCTTTATTAATAAGAATGCGGTAGATTTTAAGGCATCTGATATTTCTGTGTGATTTTATCAGACCTTCCAATGAGAAATGAACGCAGTCCAGAAGTGGTAATGGATGCAATGCATTTTATTCACAGCAATGTAGGTAGTAGTGAACAAGCTGCTCTCGGGACTGCACATTGGCTCAATGGTTAGCACAGCTGCTTCACATCGGCGGACATCCGGGTTTGTTTGCAGGCTCTGGCGATTTTCTGTGTCGAGTGTGGCATTTCTCTTCGTGACTGCGAGGATTTCCTCCAGATGTTCTCATTTCCTCTCATAATTTAAAAGTGTGCAGATTGGTTGAATTGACCATGCTAATTTGCCTACAGTGTGCAGGGATGTGTAGGTTACTTGCATTAATCAGAAGTTAATGCAGAGTAGTAAGGGAAATGGCTGGCTCTGGGTGGGTTACTTTTCGGAGGATTGGTGTGGACTTGTTTGTCAAAGGCCTATTTGCAGACTGTAAGAATTCTACGATTCTACGAATTGTGCTTTGACAGAGACACAATCGAGAATAGACTGCATTTAGTATCAAGCAGAGCTTCATGCTGTTCAGTCCGATCAAATAGTACCTCACAAGATCTTGTAATACTCCAAGATCAAGAAACCATTCACTTGAACCACAGTGTCGGTGCAAACACACAGTCTATAGCTGCCGTTATCTTTGCCACAGCCAAACTGTAATCCTGGTCAAAATTGATGAAGAAAGTGACAGAATGTCGTGGCACAGGAGGAGTCCGATCAGCCAGTGGTGACTTTATTCAGGTTCGATTCACTTGATCGAAATCTGCTGCCTCTACCTCTCATCGCTTCTATCTTAATAACCGTTCAATGTTCTTCTTGAATGCCACATTCACTGATGCACAATAGTTCATCACAGAGCTTTGCAATTTGACCATGCTGAGTTGCATATTGGGGAAGGATTGTGGTTAAGTCTCTTCAACACCCGCTATCCTATCTTCTTGTTATGGAGACAGCAGCATCCTGCAACGTAGCCATTAAGTACCCATTACCCTGACACTGGGATTGCAGTCAGTACAGAGCTGATCTCAAGACTGCACGGACAGTGCTATAAGGAGTGGTTGAGTAACGTTGGACCTGGTCTAGTCCGTGTTTAGAAGACTGAGATGGCACCTTAATGTTCCACACACGATTATTGGGGCACTTGAGAGAGCGGGTGTGAATACATTGTTTCTCCGTGCGGTCGAGGCAAACAGAAAAGTGCCAAAACTGAGGTTTCGGTCTCAACTTTTGCAGAGAAAAATGTAAAAGCCTTCCTCTTTAGACTGTTGTGATTCTATTATGTTCTTTAGCACAGATGGCTCTGAAAGCTGATTCATTAATTTATTTTTTAATTATTAAGGGGAGTAATGGTTGTGGGGAGAAGGCAGGAAACTGGTGTTGAAAATAATCAAACCAGCTATGAACTCATTAAGTGTCAGAGCAGACGCGACGGCTTGAATAGCCTACTTCGCATTTATCTAATGTTGTCTTATGGACAGAACGCAAAAAAAAATAGAACGTACTGAGACGTCTCACGTATAATACACAAAAACAAAAGACTGATTCGCCAATGAAGCACATCATCAGATTTTTGAGAAAGGAGTGCAGCGCATTGCTCAAATAAATTTGTGTTTGATGGATAGAGGGATTGAAGATGGGAAAAATCGGAAATAATTTCGATGCTGAAAATGTCATTGGCCCATGGTGATCACATCATATTCAAGTTTCAGATCCCTGAACGTGTGTTCATACAGTTAGAGTTCGCAGCGTTGAAAACATAAGTTGATAAGACTGAATGACTTCATCATTTAACCAACAGACAAACGACTGGCGTTGTGGATGATCAGGTCAGCCACGACGTTATTCACAGCAAAACATATCGGAAAGCAAAAATTGAGGATGAAACAAAGATAGATTCTGTGAGTGGGCAAAAAATAAACTGGTCGACAAAATACAATGCAGCGAAATGAAAGCTTCTGCGCTTGAGGGACGTGGAATGAAGGCGCTTTGTACTGTTTAAATGCTGAATTGTTTGGGCTGAATGCCTCTGCACACAACCAACTTTAATTATAGTTCTTCGCTTCAAATTCTGGACATTGAATCGCTTACAACATTCGATTCTGTTGCTTCCCTCTGAACAGAAGTTCCTTGTCCTTTTATTCCCACTTTCCGTGTCATGAACGCTGAAAAATAAAACGAAAGACAATAAGCCTCTTACAATGCAATTGTTATTTATCAATATGTTTGCACTGTGTGAATACTCGGCACAATTCAGTAAATCTTAAATTAGATCAGTATTATATATCAAACTGTCTGCATCTTACAATACTTATTTCTCTTCCTCACAGCTAACCTTCTATCAATTAAGATCCTATCTCGCAGGAGGTATGTTCTCTCGAATTGCATCACATATGATCTGATGGCTACGTCAGTTTCTGATCTACTGTAAGAATGCATTCTACATGTGGTTGACAATATGTCGATAAGATTGGTATCAGTTCCGACAGAGTTTAAGAAGATGGACCACAACGGTAGTAATCTCTGGTGACAGTGCTGCTGAGACTTAAACAGGAAAGTGTGGCAGATGAATGTATCGCTGAGGAACCTATGCATCGGGCAGGGATATATCTGAAGCACCTCCTGTGAAACACAACGAACCTGTACAAGAAGGAAAGTTTGCACCTGAGCGAGAGGGGTATCAATACGCTGATGTGAAGATTGCCGAAGTTATTTTGAAGTGTTTAACTAGTCTATCAGAAGGGTGGGACCGAAATGAGTAGACACACATGATGTGGAATTGCCAGTGATGGACGTGGGTCGACAATGTCTGACGTTAACACGACACCAAGTTAAAGTCCAAATGGTTCGTTTGAGACGATAAGCTTCTGAAGTCACCTCATGGAGGGGTAGCACTTAGAATGCTTTTATCTTCAAACAAAGCTGTTGAACACCGGGTACTATGAAGGACTTGAGCAGCGTGGCAATATGGGCAGAACTCAGAAATAGGAACGCTTCCATAACCATGTTGGAGCTGCATTACAGGCCTGCCGACAGTGAGCATAAGATGGAAGTTCAGCTATGTAAACAGATTATGGAAAGATGTGGGAGAATGAGGGTAGTGGTGATGGGAAATTTTAACTTTCCCACCATTGAATGGGATTCTCGAAGTGTTAGAGATCCAGATGGAGCAGAATTTGAAAGGAACATCTAGAACGGTTTCATACAACGGGAAGGGGCCACACTGGAACTAGTGCTGGGGAATGAGCCCGGCAAGATGGCTGATGTTTCAGTAGCGGGTTACTTTGAGAACAGTGATCACTGTTCTATAAGTTTAGAATACTCATCAGCAAAGACGACAATGGTCCACAAAGAAGAATGCAAAATTGCGGAAGGCCAACTATAGCAACATTTTGCAGGAGCTGGGGAATGTCGTTTGGGAACATCTGTTTGAAGGTAAATCCACATTTGATATGTGGCGAGATTTTAAAGAGAGGCGTATTCGAGTACACTACACTACCTCTTTTTGAAAATGGCAAGATTATGGAATCAAGGATGTCAGGTGAAATTGTGAGCCGAGCTAACAGGAAAAAGGAAGCTTACAGATGTTATCATCGACTGAAAACACACGAAGCTTTGGAAGAATATCGAGCAAATAGGACCAATCCGAAACAAATAATTAAGAGGGATATAAGGGACTCATGAAATATCTTTAGCAAACGGTGTTAAGGAAAATCCCAAAGCCTTTTATTCGTAGATGAGGAGCAAGAGGTCAACTAAAGAAAGGGTTAGCCCACTCATGGACAAAGCAGTAAAGTTATGTGCAGAGTCAGTGAAAATGGCTGAGATTCTAATCGATAACTTTGCATCGGTACTCACCGAGGAGGGGGTCATGACGGATGTTGAGTTTAAGGATACATGATTGATTACTCGAGGTGAAGGAGCTAACATAGGGAGGAATTGATTGGTATTCTAAAAGGTATTAAGATGGACACGTTCCCAGGTCTGGAAGGGGTCTATCCCAGGTTCCTGAAGGAAGCGAGAGAGGAAGTAGCTGGACACTTCACATATGTCATTACAGTATCCTTGTACACTGGTGAGCTACCAGAGGACTGCATACTTCCAAATGCTGCTGTGTTGTTTAAGAAGGGTAGCAGGGACAATCCAGGTAATTGCAGACATCTTAGCCTGGCGGCAGTGTTGGGGGAGCTGCTGGAGAAGTTATTGAGGAATAGGATCTAGTTATGTTTGGAAGAAAATAGACTTATCATGGATAGGCAACATGGTTTTGTAAAGGGAGGGTCATGTCTTACCAACTTCACAGAATGCTTTGATGAAGTGACAAACTTGATTTCTGAAGGAAGGGGCATATAAATGGACTCTGGTCAGGCCTTTTATAATGCTCCCATTGGCAGGCTAATGCAGAAAATGAAGATGTATGTCGTACAGTGTGTATTGGCTGGATGAATAAAGAACTGGTTGGTTAGCGGAATTGAGTTTCTCAAAATTGAGAACTATGACCAGTCGTGTTTTATTGAGGTACGCACTGGGAACCACTGTTGATTGTGAAATACGTACATGAGTTGGAGGGAGGTGAAGGTGACTGATGAAGAATTTTGCAAGTAAATGTAAGATTAGTGGATTAGCAGGTGGTGAAAGGGATTCTCAGGGAATGCAGCAGAATATAGATTGGAGAGTTGACTGGAAAAGTGGCAGATGGAGTTCAATCCGGGCGAGTGCGAAATGATTCGTTTTGGAACATCATTTTTCAACGAACTCTACAGTAAATGGTGAAATCCAGGGGAAAATTGATGTACAGAGAGATCTGTATGTTCACATCCATTGTGCCCTTATGACAGAAACGCAGTTTGATACAATGATCAAGAAGGCATACGACATGCTTACCTTCATCAGATAGGGTTTTGAGTGAATGAGTTTGTAGGTCATGTTCCACTTGTATAAGCCTTTGGTTCGGCCTCATTTGGAAAACTGCGAACATTACTGGTCGCAACATTATCAAAAGAATGTGTGCTTTATGAGGATGAAGAGGAGGTTCGACATGATATTTCCTGCTAAGAAGGGCGCAAGCTATAAACAGAGGTTGAACAGATTATGATTGTTTTCGTTAGAAAGACGGAGGTTGAGGGGGGTCCTGATTGAGGTCTGCAAAATTATAAAAGGTATCAACAGGGATATTTGCAGGTGCCATGTTAGACTGGGGTGTACAAATTTAAAAATTAACACACACCAGGCTAAAGTGCTCCGGGTTTATTTGGACACGAGCTTTCGGAGCACTGCTCCGTCATCAAGTCGTCAATAACCTGATGAAAACGCAGGTGTCGAAACCAAGTGCTTCCAAATAAACCTGTTGGATGATAACCTGGTGTCGCGTCAATTTTAACGCTTTTTCCCCCGATTACTCGCTCTCATGAGTTCAGGGTGAGTGGTAAACGTTTGAGTAAGATATGTGAAAATAGTTCTTCATGCAGAGGGCGATGGGTGCCTGGAATACGTTGCCAGCAGACGTGGTAGAGGGCTGCACGATAACGTCATTTTAAATGTATATCAACAGACACTTGAATGGGCAGGGAGCAGAGGAACACAGATTCTTAAAATTACGCAAAAGTTTTCATGAGAGGAACTCGATCGATGCTGGCTTGGTTGGGGGGTGTCGGTGGTGGAGAAGGGCCTGCTTCTGTACTGTAATTTTATTTCTTCTTTGTTATTTGATTATGACCTGATTTCGAGTAACATCTACGTAGAGAGAAAAAGATAACGTTGATGCTGATATAGCAGTGAAAAAGAGCAAGCTAAATAGACAAGGCAGGCAAGAGACTGGCGGGTCACAGGGGAATAGTGCTCAATTAAACTGCATTTATTTCATTGCATTTCGTTATTAACCGCAAGACGTCTAACAAGTAGCGCAGAAAACTCAGGGCATAGTTTGTTAATATAGGACGGGAATGTCATTGTTATGACATTGTTATGACGTTTGTGGAGGGGAGAAGACTGTAAGCTCAATGTCCCAGGATGAAAGTGCTGCACGAAGGATAGAAGTTTGGGAAATGAGCAGGAGGAGTGGCGTTTTTCATTTGGGAAAACTTCACTGCAGTCCTTAGAAAGGATATTCCTTTGGGGTCGTCTAGTGAGCACATCCAAGTGAAACTGTGAAATGAGAAGAGTGTGATCACTTTGAGGGGATAACACTTCAGGCCCTTCAACAGTCAGTGTAATATCGAGAAAGGAAGATAGCAGACAGCTTTTAGCATAACACGGTTCAAATTGTGAGACCTTTTAACTTTCCATAGATTGGAATTTCCACCGTGTAAAGATCTTACTTGGGAATGAAATATTTAAGTGTGTTCAAGAATATTAAAAATCAACAATACGAGAGAAAGAGCAAAATGTGAACTTCTCTTGAGGAATCAGGTAAGGCAAGTGACTGAGGTTTTTGTGCAGCTGCACTTTGCGACCAGTGACATTACATGTCTTAATTTTAATATAATTAAATAGAAGGGTTGCACTGGGCAAGGTTAACCTTCATGGTCTTAGGCACGATGTTTTACACGTTGTTTGGGAAGCTGTTTGCAGGTAAATAAACGCCTGCCAATTGGAAGGCTCTGAGAGCTCGATAGCGTGAGTTTATTGTCAGCATGTTCCTATTCGTGTGAAAGCCATGGCTGGAAGGAGTAGGAGATTTTGGATATTAAAAACAATGAAGCTTTGGTCAAAAACAAAGACAAGTCGTGATATATGCAGTTCTTGTTTGTTAAATGCAGCTGAAATGAAGTATATCCCTTCAAAAGTATGGAGAATGTAGGAGTACATGTAAGAGGAAAATCAGGACAGCAACAAAGGTTAGGAGTTTGCTTAGGCAGATAGGGCTCAGGACATTCCAAAGGGATTTGACAAGTACATTAAGGGCAAAATCATGACGAGGGAAACAATACGCCTCCTTCAAGATCAACAAGGCCATCAATGTGTCGATCCAGAGGAGATATGTGAATTCCTAAAAGAATTGGAAAAATTAACAATGACGTCTTGAAAATAGTGCAAATCACAGCAAAGGAATCTGTGGTGAATTTCAAATGGACAAATGTAAGGAAATCACGGAAAGTTGACCAGGTGTATTCCAGGACATTGTGGGGAAGCTCTGGAATGATTTGTGGAACCACTGGCAGAGCCATTTGCCTCAAGAATATCTATGCATGATAGACTGTTCACTGGAGTGTGGCTAGTTTAAGAAAGACTGGAAGGAAACGCCAGGTAGCTAGAGAACGGTGAGCCTGACGTCAGTGGTGGATACATTGCTGAAGCAGATTCAGAAGACATGTATTTTAGAAGGCAAGGACTGATTATGTGTAGTCGGACTGTCTTTTTGTGTTCGTCCATTTCAAACCCTCCAGCGATTACTTTTCCGTAATGTGGACTATTTTCAAGATTTCACTGTATCTCTCCAATTATCATGGCATTCATGTCCTTCTCCGCAGGAAATACAGACGAGAATCATTCGTTTAGGATCTCACCTAACTCCTGTAGCTCCACACATTGATGGCCTTGCTGATAGGTAAGGAAGCTCATTGTCTCCCTAGTCGTTCTTTTTGGTCGAAAAATTGCGTTCCTAATTTGATTGACCTGTTTGAAGAACTGACAAAGAAGATATGTTCGGGCAAAATTTCAGCTGTTGTCTACATGGACTTCACAAATGCTTTCGAAAAGGTTCCACATATTAAATTGGTTGCGAAGGTAAGATCATATTGGATCCAGCCAGAGGTAGCCAATTGTACACAGATTTATTTTAATGGTAGGAGACAGCGAATATTTGTGGAGGGATGTTATTCAGATTGGACATATTTGACCAGCGATGTCCCAGAAGGATCTGTGCTGGGTCCACTGTTGTTCACCGTTGATGTAAATAATAAGAATATAGCAGTTACTGTTTGTGGCTGACACCAACACATTTGGCATAGTGGACAGTGATAACACGATCTCAGAGTAAAAGGCGGTTTAATTAAATGGGCTATCGAGGCAAGGAGCGACAGTTTGAGTGCAATTTCGTGAAATGAGGTGTTGCATTTTGTGAAGACAAACTAGAATAGGACTAACATCGTTGATAGTAGGAGCTGGGGGATTGTTGTCGAACATGTAGACCAAGGGGTGCTGGAATATTGTTCCTGGCAAGTGGCTTCACAGGTACACACGGTACACTGGTACTTACATTGCAATTGAGGAAAATGGAGTTAGAAGAGAAACAAAGAGCATGTTTGAAGCACTGAATGGCTGAACTGATGCACCTCGATTAGATGCGTTCTCGTTTTTTTTTGACAGAGCAGACTTTGCTCTTTCTCGTATGACACATATTTGCAGCCGTGGGGAGATGTTGGGAGGGAGACTGGTCTTGTCCTGATCATGGTCGCTGTTTGCAACTTCACCTTCGATATTCTATTCTTGATATTATTGTTGATTTATTGTGTAAATGAGTACATTGAACAAATGATAAAACTTTGGAGGAAGAAGTAATATTCCAATGAGAAGGAGACAATATTTTGAAGTCCTCTCAGACAGTTACAAGAGAGCAAAAAATGACCACACGTTGACATTCCTTCAGGATAGAGAATCGACAACAATTTATACAAGGAGGTACAAACATCCGACCTCCGTTTGTGTACAAGAAATTGGGAGAGAATCTTTTAGAATGGCAATGTTTTCAACAGTCATCTCTGTACAATAAAAAAAGTGATCTGTTTCTGTTCTAGGGTGATGGAGTAGTTTGGAATTTTATCGAAATTGTCTGTTCTGATGGATGTGTGGCTGTGTATTTGGAAAAGACTGTGGCGTGTCTTTTTTGTCTGCAAATTGTTACAAAATTAAGGCACGCTCATTTCCTTTTTGAAGTCCAAAAGTCTGACCAAAGCATTGATTCAATTGAAACTCTGAACAAACTTGCAATCAAATGGCGACTTACCACGAGTTTGACGTGGTTTTCTTCTTTTCTTCGCAGTTAATGTAGTGATGATGTTCGTCCTGTTTCATGAAAAAAAAAACCTGTGGATTATCTCCAAACGTCAGTCGTTTTCTGATGGTCATGTTTCTGGCTGATGTACTGGTAATTATCCTCGACCAGACATTGAGACATATTCCGATTATTTATCGGGAATAATTTTATTTCTTCTTCTCCATACCATGTGTGAATGTTCACGCCATTTTCCTCGGAAAATCTCTGGATTTGAGTAATAATGACAACGTTCCATTGTCTCATGCCTCGGTCACAATCAAATTTGTTCACCACATCTTAAGGCCAACTCTCGCATTTTCACTGATTCGTTTGTTCAATGTTTTCACTGTCAGGTAAATTTAGTGACAATTAGAGCCAGCAGGAGTCTATGGGCTTATAGCAGAGACGAGAATTGTCGACATGCAGAGACTGAGATTCGAAGAAAATCCAATATTTTACTCGTTATCGGAAACAATTTCAGTCTGTTATATTCAATGTTCACTGTGTTTTCTATTTGTATAAGTATGTATCATTTTGCATTTCAGTCTATTTATTCACATGGATACATCTTGGAATTGGGTTGCATTTTACAACTTCCCAGTTGCTTCACAAACATCGTGATCTATTCTGTTAAGCAGACTAAGTTCAGAGAGCAGTTGAAGAATATGTTGAATCATTCCTTTATAGATAAATCGATCAAAGACCTCACTGAGCAATCAATCCATGGATTATCCGTTTCATTTGGAATATCCAGACAAGAAACAAACTGTCAGTATTTAAAAAAAAATCTAAGGGTAATGCAGGTTTGAACAATATTATCCGAAGGGTCACAGGTTTGCACATTACAATGCTTCCCTCTCCTCAGAGGGCTAGGCAACAAATTTCTGAAAGAGAGATTTGGACTTGATGTCCGAAAGGGATTATTTGTGACAGCGATTGTGAAGACATTCACTAAAAATGACAGGGGGACTAGAATCTATCAAGAAGTGTGCGGATTGGGAATCTTGGAGAAGAGACAAGAAGGAATGGTGAATAAGTAAAGTGAGTGAGCAAAACCAAAAGCCATTTTCAAAAACACCACAGTAAAAAAACAACGAAACTGACACATTATGTTCAAAGAAAATAGGCCGACATGGCTCGTGATGTCCTGCCAGAGCATTCACAACAAAATTAATGGAGCTGAATTGTTTGATAATGATGTAATTAATATAATAATAGGATTGGATATTGGTTCCGATCATGTGGAATCTGTTTGGATTAAGCTGACATACAAGACACAAAAATAATAGTAAGTCTGGAATCGTTTTGTTGGTAGTGACCTGCAACTGGAAATTAAAAGTAAGAGAAATGTTAGAAAGAATAATGCACAATCATTGATCTCTTTAATCTGCATCCGGATTGGCAAAATCAATGAGTCACGTCTCCATAGAGGAGAAATTCCTGGAGTTGAGACAGCATCGTTCCATAACTCGTAGTCTGAGGAATCCTAGGGAAAACAGGACAACCCAGTGTTGGTGCTGGATAATGAGAATGAATAATTAATAATATTTTTGTCTGACATCCCTTGAGAATTAATGGCAACTATGAAGAGTAACATTTAACTCTGTGACGAGATTCCGTATCTCAATGTAGTAAAGGCCAACGGTATGAGATACATGATGGCGATGTGAGATTCGGGAATATAACTGAAATGTATATGTAAAAGTAAAACAAGGCATCCTAACACCACATGGATGAACTGCAGCATCATGTCTTGCATATTTGCAAATCATGACAGAACCATGATTTACAGGAGGAATTAGAATTGGTATCAAGCAGGAAGAATAGGAATAAGTATTGGTTGGAATTGGAATACAGACCTGAGAAGTCTTTCTAACATTGCTCTTACATTTAATATCCAGTTTCAGGTCACTACCAACAAAACGATTCCAGACTTTCTACTATTTTTGTATCTTGGTGTATGTCAGCTTAATCCAAAAATATTCCACATGATCAGAAACAATATCCAATTTCGAAATTAGCAAAGGAAGAATGGGATTGTTTGGAGATGGATACTTCATGACTGTGTGATTGATGTGGTCGGGGGTGGATCCATCTGCGTGAACGCCTGAGAGATCAGTATAATGTGGCATTGATCCCTACCCATGAGTGACTGGGTGATCGATGTGATTGGAGTTTGCTCCACGGAGGACTGCCAGAGAGGCGTATTGCGTGGGGCAAAAGATTGACATGGAGAGTGTGCAGAAACGGAAAAGTGGAGGATGGGTGGAGAGTATGCACGGACTGAATGTTGCATGAACCTTCTGAGGGGCAAGTACTGAAGGAATATCTCCCTTCCCGGGATTTCACTCCCACTTCTTCTCTTCCTCTCTCTTTTTCTCTGTTTCTCCTCTTTAATTTTCTCTCACTTTATCTGGTCATTAACATGTCTAACTACGTTTTTCTATCTGATTCACTTCCCCTTTTGCGATCTTACTCTTCCTCCTCTCTAAATTATCTGCCTTCTTTTTCTTACACCGTCTCCGTGTCTGTCCGTCCCTCTCACTCCATTTATCTGCTTGCGACCAAACAAATGGAGGAGTGGAGAGTGTGGAAATACAAAGGTGTTTTTACGTACTTTGGGTAAGGCATGGGGAAAGAGTGATAGGGATACGTTGTGCATGGATAGCAAATCGATGAAGGAAATCAGTTGCAATACTAAGAGTTAGTAAAGTTTTCAATTGGGCAAAACATCTGGGCGTAATTTTTAAAGGGAAATATTCGGAAGGATGAGCAATATTTCGGCAAGGACATTTTTGAGCAGACAAAGCATTGGGGAAGCGGGCAAAACTTAGGGAGGTGGCAATATCGGCGATATGTAAAACTGGGGAAAATGCAGCATTAAGGGTACAAACGCTCTGTAAAAATAAAGCTATATGACACACAAAATAGATTCACTTTGGTTGCAAAATTACGGGACTGCAAAATTGAGACAGCAATACTTTGGGGGCACACAGAGTGTGAGGAAAAGTAGGAAGTTGCATGGTCGGGGGATTACACAGAGAATGAAGTGCAGAGTTTAAGATTGGAATAATGGGGGCTGTAAATCATGTGGGCGCTGAGAAAATATTGTAAAAGAGTCTGCAAAATGTTGCAGGATGTATAAATTTGTGCACTGAAAATTTGGAGGCGATCGTTTACCCTGCTTTACTATCATTCTGCCTATCTGTCTCTCCCACTTCCTCGTGGGATCCAGGATCCCGTGCAAGGGCCGAATACGTCCTCTGTGGTCCACGGGTTCTTGATAATATCATTGCAATCACCACTTATTCGCAATTTCCTTTGTATCAGAGCTTCATTCATAAAGACCTGTGCACTGTTCATGATCCATGTAAAAACGTTCCATATTCCCATTAGTGCTAGTATTATCACTTAATACCTAAACTGCTGGAATCACGCCATTCGGCCCATCAGGTCCAGACCGATCCTTTGAAGGGCATACCGGGCTGAGCCAGCCAAACCACACATTTCTCAATATATCAAAACAGGGCAAGTTTCCACTGTGGAAGGAAAACAGAACACGCTGGAGACTATGCAAATTCCACACAGAGTGAAATTGAATCCGTTTCCTGGTGCTGGGAGGTAGCACTATTAAATTCTGAGCCACAATGTCGCTCCAATCTCCACTATCTGCAATAATGTCATAGTCTCATTTAACTGAATTTTATATATTCTAAACAATGTTAAAGACTGAATTGATTGCAGAATCTGACTTCTTAATTGTGGAAGCATCTTACAATTTTTTGTGACCTATTAATATTGCCGGCCTGCCACCTAATCTTATTATTCAATTGCTGAATCACTTTATAAGAGCAAGGGTTCTGTGGTTATGATTCTGTTTTTGTGGTTGTAGTAAGTATTTTGGGCGAAGATTTGCTGTGCACTTATTCGGTCTTCATTTAATTTGTATGAAATTGCAAATACATTTACTCAGTAATAAGTGTGAATTCACGTCAAGAATTGTCACATTTACTCATTCTCTGATGTGGAAAGGTTGAACAATTAATGTTAACCAGCTTTTTTGTTAGTTATGCAATTTCTAGACTGAATTTGGGAGATACTAAGTTTTTCAATCAAATCATGACGTTGATAAAGTACGTTAATTTGTCCAATTCCGCCAATGGTGGCTAGTCTTACAGTAGATTCCAGAAGTCAAGCTCAAATCCTTGCGAAAATCGAATCAGTTCTTCCTTAAGCCATTTGTTATTCATGCTTCAGGTTTTGTTGATGCAACAAAATTTTCTTTACAATAGACTTACAAATAGAGGTGAAAACGATATCAACAAATGGCGTATTGCGGAAAGAATAAAAGAGAGGCTGATGCAAATATCATTATTGTTCCACAATCTGAGAGCTCTGAATGTTTGGATATTTCTGTGTTACAAAGAAAATATGAGGTATGTTTTATCTTCGCAATGTGAATGTTGACGATAGCCGTGTGTTCAACACCATTGCCAAAGAAGACAGATCTGAAAATTCAGAGGTAAGACCTCAGCACCACCCTTTCTAACTATATACTGAGCTTCCTGACCAGAGACGGCAATCAGTGAAGATAGCCCATTGTATCTCCTCCGTCAAAACACTCAATATTGGCGCCGAGAAAGATGCATTCTCCGCCCCTACCATACTCCCTGCACATCCACGACATGTGCAAAAAGAACGCCATCTCTACGTTTGCTGAGGAGACGACCACGCTCGGAAAGATATCAAACAACGATGAGAGCTCAGAAGGAAGAAAAGAGATCGAGGGTTTTGTTACGTGGTACAATTATAACTATCTCGCTCAATGATGGTAAAACTAACGAACTGACAACGGACATCAGCAAAAAAGAGCAGAACACTATCGGATCTATATCAACTGAGTGGAGTTTGAGAGAGTTGAGAGCTTCAAGTTCCTCAGAGTGATGATAATGGACAATCTGTCCTGGACTTCCCACGTAGATGAGAATGTCAAGAAGGTGTCACAACACCACTTCTTCCTCAGGCGGCGCAAAAAAATTGGCATGTCCAAAACAACCCTCACCAACCTTTACAGATGCATCATAGAGAGCATACTGCCGGGTGCAGAATGGCCTGATTCGTCAACTGCTCTGCGCAGAACCTGAAGAAACTACAGTAGGATGTGTGCACAGCTGAGATCATCCCGGAATCCAATCTCCCATTTATAGACTCTATCCTCAAGGCTCGTTTCCACGGAGAAGTTGCCAACATCATGAAAGACCCAAACCAGTCGGAAATACTCTCCCGCAACCGTTTCTGTCAGGCAGAAGATACAGAAGTTTGAGAACACGAACTGACGTGTTCAAGTGTCGCTTCTTCTCTGCTCTTATTAGACAGACTAATGGAGTCTTTAAGTACAATTATTGCTCAACGTTTTAATGTTGATCTTGCCTCGCGTATGTTTTGCGTGTCGTAAAGTGCATAGCTTTATCTGTCCAGTATTTTGTTTCACTCTGTCATCTACATATCCTTGATTACTATGATATGCCTGTGCTGTTCACAAAAAGCCATTTCGTTGGGCTCAGTTAAACAGGATTATAAATAAAATAAAATAAAATAATATCAAGTAAAATCATCGTCCAGAAGAAAGTGGAGTAATACTGTGGTGTTCAGCTGCAACATTAAAACACATTTTCACTAACAAAACCAGGTTCAAATGCAAGTTATCAGGAATTGACCAGAAACAACTGACTGCACTTGCAGTATCCAATAACCACAGTCGCTGTTCTCTTCTTGTCGTATCTTGACTGTAATTTGTGACCAGAAATGGGGGGAAAGCGATGAAATATGAAAGCAAATGTGAACGGAACAGAACAGGACATTGTCATAAAAAACAGAGCAATTCTGAAAGCTTACAGAGGAGTGATGTCAATGAATGAAATTGGGGTATTAATAATGTTAATTCTGTCCAGTAGGACATTGAAAATGACAAGTATTAGATGTGTGGCTGGCATTGCCAAAAAGTAACAAATGGCACGTTTGGAAGGCTTCACTTTTCTCGACTGATGGTCACAGTTTCAATTTGCCAGGGAATCAAAGAGCCAGGTTTCCAAACACGATGTACAAGAGTTCTGTGTAAAGTTAGTGCATTATCCCATTTTATTTTATTCTACTTCCATGGGAAAACTTATGATTGGAGTTAAGAAATAGAGGAAAATGCTGCCTTTAAAATAAAGTTGAGGCTGCATCTCCTGAATTAGCTGGAATTCGTAAAGGGTCGAAAGTAAGTCTTAAATGAAGTTCCACGTGACTATGGTCACTCAACAATTCACTGAGGTAATTAATTTTCATTTTCATTTATTGTAAGTTCAACAGGTTGTTAGATGATGAATTATTTATTTCCTGAGTCTCCCTATCCATATTTCAGGGCAAGATTCTGAAACAGTAAGGGACACATTATCATGCTAAATCATTGTATAAGCTGAAACTCTCTGATCAGCCTCACGGTATATGCAATTCTTTCTATTGAACATTGAAGAAAATTAAGCTAAATGTTAGTCTCTTAACGCTCTCTGCGTGAAAACCTTCCGAGGCACATCTCATCAAAACTTACTCCCCCACCACCCTGAACCTGTGCCCCCATGTAATTGAAACTGTGATCCTGATTCGAGAATGCTGAAGCCTGTCTAAATACGTGACTTGCTGCTTGTTGGCATTGACAGGAACAGATCTAACACATATCATTTGCAATGTTCTGCTGGACAGAATTAACAATATTCATTGCCCCGCTGCATTCTTGGACATCAGACCTCTGTGTGCATTCAGAATTGTTCTGTTTCTTATCGCCCTGCCGTGTTGTATTTGGTTCTCGGTTGCTTTCACAGTTGATCGATTTACACCCATTTCTGGCCAGACATAAAGTCCAGATACTACCGGATGAGAATAGCAATTGCGGTTTTAGGATGCTGCGATTGTTGTCAGTCGTTTTCGCTCAATTCATGGTATCTTGTGATTGAAACTTCTTTTTTTCCTGAAAATGTACCGTGATTTTGCATCTTAACAGTAATGTTCCGCTTTCTTCTCAATGATTTGAATTGATCTGATTTATTTTCCCGTGTAACTAAATACAGTGAAAAGATTATTTGTGATCAGCAGAAGCAGACCATAGACTGAAATCTTACGTGCAGATAATAGAGTGAAAATAAACTGGACAGAGTAACCCATGCAGTTTACAACACACAAAGGAAGACGTGGGAAGATCAACATGTAAATGCTTCACACAAATAACCACAGATCGAATAAAGCACATCTTTTCCAACTGATTATAAAATAATTCGAATGTTCATATTCTAGATTTATATTGTATGTATCATCAGATATAATGCAGTGTGAATACTGATCCAAGATAATAAGACGTCACACTATTTTTACCTGGTTGAAATAAAAATAAATTACTTACCCCGATGTTTCGAAACCTAACTTCTTGTATCTCTCAGTTAAGGATTATATAACAAAAAATAGCTAAAGTAAACTTTGCTATGCAGTGTACTCAGATTGCAGTCAGTCAAAACTGTGACAAATGAGAACGGGTTCAACGCATCATCAAGACTGGCAGGTATATTTATGATGATAAAGAAAAGATAATCACCTAGTGACTTACGTTGATATCTCATCATGTCATTTATGTATTTCCAATGGAAAGTTCAGGAACGCCTTCAAGGATGCGAATCAATCAATCATTTTTTCAACCAATTTATGCCATAGTATGTAAGAATTGAAATAATTTGGAGCAAATGTTTTATTTTGGAATTACAGAACTTCTAGAGTGTTTATTGATCTGTCAGATTTCTGTCGTCCGAGCAAAACAAGAAAAGATTTTTGCGTTCAGCCTCTGGGAGAATGACTTGGCTTAGAAATGAGTAAATCCTGGCAAACATGTTAAATTTTATTCATGAACATTACAACACAGTTAAATATTATCTTATGTAACCAACACTGGAGTGATAGATTTGCAAGTAACACCAACAGCTGCAAGTATAGGGTAAAACATAACCTCTATCTGGAAGATTACTGAATACTTGAAGTATGCACTGATGTTGTGGACTCACTGATGTTGACTGCTGAAAAATAGAAGTTTCTTCAATGCAAGCCACATTTGTATTGAGAAACCGCTTCCGTGATATTAGTAATCTATTTGAGTCTCAAACTATTAAATTAGAGTAATCCAAACAAGCAGAAAATCAAATGTATTGAATTCAAATCATGTTCCTTGGTTCAGGCAAGGCAGGTTATAAATTCTAGGTGTGCAGCATGTGCAGCATACAACGTAAATCAAACACTCAATTCAAAGTGGAGTATACGGTCACAAAATTAGGAAATCTCTTGCTGGAAAAGTCATTCAATCATTGCAAACACACGTGTCGAAGAGGAGTCAGCTAAAGACTGGATCTTATTGTACGTATGTCTATCTTTACCTTTCTTCCAAATTGAGAAAGTAATCAAGAGACACGGAGTAAGAAATGATCAGTATGGAATGATTTGGATACATTGCATGTGGTGGACAGATTAACATGAGGAAGATAAAAATACATACAGTTTGAAAGGCATGAGGGATATGGTGATCAGAGATGTGCACTGAAACTTTAAGATGATTTAACTACGGTTTTCTGCTGAAAACTACACCCGAAATCCGTGGAATTCACGTCAAGTCGAATAGCATCAATTGAGGGAGTAAAGAAAACACTAATCATTCCAGTGTAGAATTCTTTACTGAGGCATTTTTCAGGCGTTATTTCAGATCTCCAGCGTCCACCATAAGTTACTTTATGATTAATGTCTTGGACAGATTAAAAATGCAAACGTTCCATGTCAACCACCTTCAAAAGCAATGTCAATCCCACCGTCCAAGGTCTTCCATTCTCGTGTATTGGGAGCGTGCTCGTTATGTTCGTTTGAAAGATGACCTGTTTTGAATCATTGACCAGAGCTGACATAGTTGAATATATATTGAATGCGTCGGCAATGGACAGATGGAAAGTAGAGATGAGTAATAAATTCTGGCTCAACCAATAAGCACACTTTTTCTTTATAATAGCGATTACAAAATACTGTTTGCAAAATTAGAGCAGTGGTGTGACTCGTATCTTGTATACTTTGATCAACTTAATTTTGCACACTATTCTCTTTGAATTATCGGCCAACATTCTCCTTGACTGGTCTATTACCCGATGAGCTGAAAAATGTGTTGCTGGAAAAGCACAGCAGGTCAGGCAGCATCAACGGATGTCAATCTTGAAGAAGGGATTATGCCCGAAACGTCGATTCTCCTGCTTCTTTCATGCTGCCTGAACTGCTGTGCTTTTCCAGCATCACATTTTTCAGCTCAGATTTCTAGCATCTCACTTTCTCCTATTATGCGATGAACTTGAATTCTTGAACTTGAACATGACATAGAATTTTATTTTAAGGTGTGGTTATGGGACGTGTGCTTTTATGGTTGGCCAGCATTCATTGCCGACCCCTACAACTCCTTCAGAACTCGGTGATTAGCATACTTTTTAAAAGGCTGCAGGCCATTGTTGACCCACAATGATATCAAGGAGGGATTTTGTCCCAGTGACAGTGACGCAACAACTGTATAATTCCAAATATATTGGCTGGGGTTCTTCTGAATGATTCAGCCGTTGTAGCATTGGATCAGAACCGGAACAACGAACCAGTCAGTTCAGGGAGTCGGGACAAATTTGAGACCGAGATAGGCATCAGTGAGAGTAAGAATAGGCAGAGTGACGTCGCTTTGCTCAGAGGAGACAGAGGCGCAGATATGTAGTGACTTACTGAAAACGTTTGGAGAAAACAGGGTATTTGTGATTTGTGATGTTAACCTTTCTGTTACTGATTGGGACTCACTTAGATCCAGGGGACCAGATGGACAGCAAATTATTGGATGTGTCCAGGAGGATTGCTTTTGAGACAGTACATTGACAATCTAACTAGAGACGCGGCCATACTAGACTTGAGATTATGAAATGTGTCAGAACAGTAGATCAGTGCTAAGTAGAAGAGCACTTTGGACTTAGTGACTATAAATCCATAAGATTTAGAGGAGTCATTGACAAGAACAAGAGCGGCCGTCTGATTAGAGTGCTTAATTTACAAAGGACCAATTGCATTTAATTAGAGAAGAACTGGTGAATGTGGATTTGACGGTTATTTGAGGGCCAATCTGTATCTGGAAATTGTGAGGCTTTTATAGACCAGTTGATTAAACTACAAAACATTAAAATAATTTGAATGTTAAGCCTGACAAGAATCGGGAATTGTGCGTAACAAGGCGAATTGTAAGCTTAGTTAAATAGGGGAAAAAGAAAAGTAGAATATACATTGACAGGTACAAACTGACGAAGCACTTTGGGTGGATAGAGAAAATTAGTAAGGAGGTTAAATGGGGAATTAAGAATCCTAAAAGCGACCACGAAATGTATTTAGCAAACAGGGTCAAGGAGAATCCTAGGACTTTTCATGCACAGATGAGAAGAAACTGTGTCGCAAGGAATTAATAGGCACACTCGAGGATAAAGGGCGTGCAGTTGAATTTATGCATGGACCATTATGAAAACGTTGCATCAGTATTCGCCAATGGAGATGTGCGAGGGAAGAACATCCAGCAAGATGGGTAGGAGACTGGAACACACTGTCACATGAGGTAATGAAAGCAACCAGGTTGACGATATTTCAGAACCGTTTGGATCAGTACGTGAATGGGGAGAGAATAGAGGGATACCGACTGAAGAAGGGCAGATGGCTTGTGTTTTATTTTCATTAGGGCATAATGTTCGGCGAAGGTTTGGAGGGCTGAGGGCCTGTTCCTTTGATAGACTTCTTTTTGTTTGTTCCAAATCAGGATATGAGTGGCTTGGAGGAGACCTTGCAGGTGATAGCTTCCCCATGAATCTGCTACCCTTTGTCGTGTAAGGCAAATTGGTCATGGGTTTTGACAGTCAGTTCTGAGAGAAATTAGCTGCATTTTGTCAAGACATCCGATATAAAGAACACACTGCTACTCCTGGGCATGGGCGTTGGAGCGATTGGATAGATGGGAATATAATGCCATTCATGCACTGCTTTATCCTGGATGGTTCACAACTTCTTAAGTGTTGTTACAGCTGCACTCATCCAGACAAGCGAGCAGTAGTCCCTCACACTCATGACCTGTACCTTTTAGATTATGCCGAGGCTTTGGGGAGTTAAGACCTGAGTTATTCGCCACAGTATTCCTAGTCGCTGACCTCTTCCTGTCGCTAATGTGTTTACGTGTTGAGTCCAGTCGAGTTCCTTATCAAACATAAAGCCCAAGATGTTCATAGTGGGGATTCATTGATTGTAACAACATTGAATGTGTCGGGTCAATTGTTCGATTGTCTCTTATTGGTAGGGGTCATAACTTGGCATGTGCTCGACGTGGATACGACTTGCAACTTGTCTGTTGAGGGTGTGGTGCTGGAAACGACAGCAAACCAGGCAGCATCCGAGAAGCAAGAAAATCGATGTTTTAGGCAAAAGCCCTTCCTGAGGTAGGGATTTAGTCTGAAACGTTGATTTTCCTGCTCCTCGAATGCTGTCTGGCCGGTTGTGCCTTTCCCGAAACAAACTCTGGCCCCTTATCGCCAGAACCTGCAGTCTTCTATTTGCCTTGACACTTGTCAACCTAGCCATGACATCGCACAAATATTGTTGCAGTTTAAAATGGATTGCTTCCGTACCGAGGTAGATTGAAATGATGAGGAACATTGGGCAGTCATCAGCAACATCCGTAACCATGACGTTATGATAGAGTAGCTGACGACAATTTAGCCTTGGTCACTATCCTGAGGAACACATATAGAAATGTTCGGGTTCTGAGATTACGGACCTCCAACAACCTTGACATTTGGCCTATCTTATGATTATCACCCTAAAGAATTGAGAGTTTGCACCTTGATATCCATTGAGTCCAGTTTTGCGACCTTCATGTCAAGAGCTGTACTCCCCCTTAGCTCTGAAATTCAGTTATTTTGCCGATGTTTGAAACAAGTCTTTAATGTGGTGAGTTTCTGAATGATCTACCCCAATCCAAACCAGCCTTTTCTTCCGTGTCACTGAGTCTCATTTCTGAACGGTCTCCCAAACAGTAATGTGAGTCCATGGCGAGCACAAGGACTGCAGCTGTTCAAGAAGGCATTCAAAACCACCTTGTTAAGATGGAAACTAAAGTTGGGCAATAAATGCTGGATAGCCAGTGATGCCCACGTGACATGAGGGAATTAAAAAAGATGCATGTCTGTGAATTCTCCGTCCATTAAAACTGTTTTCTGATCGATTTTTTTATAATGCTTGAACAGGTTTTTATTAGAAAAGCAAACAGGCACACACATACACAGACATACACACACACACATACATACACACACACAGACACAGAGTTATTCACGCACGTTCAAAAGCTGCGGTTGAATGCGAGTTGCACACAGTTGTTTTCTCCTGCGGTACAATTCCTTTATCTCTTCCCAGTGTTTCTCGGATGGCTGCACATTCAAGGTCCCCATCTCTACCATCGGTCACGTTTGGTCCAATGAATTCTTGGGACCCGAGAATTGCTCCAACCGACTGTAATCTCCTCCCATTTGTTTGCCACATTGCAGCCCACTCTGGACGGTTCGATCCTGTCTCAGATCGACATGCCCAGAAAATGGTTTGGAACTGTCAGGTTTGATGGTTCGGATTCTCACGGGATTAATGTGTTAATGAACTTTTTATGTTGGTCAGTGAGGGCACGGAATAGCTACATGAATCACAGATATCAATATAAACGTCTGGCCATTTTGTGGTCGTCCTGGTATGTCTGGAGATCTCTGTGCAGAGCAACCTTTGCTCAATTTCCTGCTTCTGAACCTGCCATGTTTGTTCCAACCTAACCCACCGCCATTCAGCAAATCATGCTGGATTGCCCATGTGTCTGTGTAGGATTACATCAGAACTGACTCTCCAACAGTGTGGTGCTCCACCAGATCTGGCTTTCCAGTAGTGAGTGCTGACCTCAGTGCAGCCCATCCGAGAGACTGACTTGTGCTCCCACATTACTGATACTTTGACATGTCTGTGCTCAGTGCAGCTCAGAGTGGCTTGTCAATCCCCATGACTCCCCGTTTTATTCAAGTTACACTGACACTCCGATGGTCCAAGACTGAATGCCCTGAACCACTGAAGTGTTCCCCAACTGGGAGGGAACAGGAGGGTTTCGTGGTCCAGGGTATTCAGCCTCGGAACTTCGGGTGACCATCCTCCAAAGTGGACTTCGGGTGAGGCAGCAGAGAAAAGTGGCTGAGCAGAGGCTGATAGCTAAGTTCGGTATCCATAGGGAGGGCCTCAACCGGGACCTTGGGTTCATGTCACATTACAGGTGATCAGCATTGCACTACACACACACACACACACACACACACACATACACAGATATTCCTACACACACACACACACTCTTGTATACACACGGACACAGCGACACACAGACGCGCACACAGACATCCCACACACACACACCGTTATGGACACACACACTCCCACACTCACACATGCACCCCCTCACAGACTTAAGACACTGCATTCACTACACACACTTTCTCACACTCACAACCCCCACCCCAGACATACACACACACACACACAGATAGACAAAGACTTACATGCACACATGTATTTTGTGAGGTGAATTTGTACTTGCAGAGTTACATTGTACTTTGCTCAAACACTGCATGTATTCATGTAGAACTATGAGCTCAAAAACTGCATGAATTTATGTAAAACGCTATTATCTCACTTTTTAAGATTAGAATCAATGCAAACATCATGGCATAGACAGAGAACACAGGGGACTAACAACTTCTACATATTGTCCAGCTGTCACCATTGTTAACAGGTAACCCGGGAATGCAACTTAATAAAAAAAGGTTTTGTGATTTACACATGAAAGAAGTCAAACTATCATTGTATTCTAACAGATGAAAGGCTTAACAGACAATCAATTTTTCAATGTACAATTTCAGTTACATCACACTGTAAATTATTTGCTATCAATTCTGTGTTACGATCGAGGCCTCCAGTATCACCTGATGAAGGAGCGTTCCTCCGAATGCTAGTGTGCTTCCAATTAAACCTGTTGGACTATAACCTGGTGTTTTGTGATTTTTAACTTTGTACACCCCAGTCCAACACCGGCATCTCCAAATCATGAATATAATTATATATCTTCTCAAATAAGTGATCAAAACTCTCCGCAATATTCCGACGGCAGAGTCACTGATGCCTTCTACAGGTTGCAGAAACACTCACTTCTTTTATAGCAGATTCATTTAAGAATAAATTGCAAATACCAATTTACTCCTTCCTTATAGGTGCTATCAATCCTTGAACAAGTGTTAGATCCAGAGCTAAGTTGCTAAATTCTGTGCTGGAACAATTCTTCTATCTTTTGGATTCAATCGTCCGATTTCTGATAGAAGGAATAACAGTTGGAAGATCAAAAAGGCTGATTTCAAAGTAAGGAGATGACCCAGATAATCACAAGGAAGAGTGGATGGATGATGTCGGGAGTAGGCAGTGATTAGTGTGCAGGTGACTGACAAAAGTGTTCACCAGTGGAAGAATATTAAAGAATAAAATGCGAAAAACACAATGATCCAACAGTGAAACACTGGTTTCAATTTATTAGAGCGAATGAATTTCTAACGAAATAAATGAATTTTGGACATATTTCACGGCTGATACATCTTTCTGTTATGTCGGAATTAAGGGATTCAATGGACTTCTCATATACCTGCGAATAATGCAGTGGGAGTAAAATAATACTGGTGTTCGATTTCTGTAAATAAGAAAAGTAAGAAGCAATAGACTGGAAAAGCATCAGGAAATCGAGTGTGAAGTTTCATGCCTTCGACGTTCTCCACTGAGTATCTCACATCTCCGGGCTGAAGTCAGTCCTCAAGCTTTCTCTTTTATAAGTTCAAAACGTATTCTGTCAGTAATAATGACATATTAATAAAAGCGTTTGTCTGCATCTTGTGCGGACCAAGTTGGCAGCTCATTAAGCAAGGAAAGCAGCAAGGAAACGTATGTTTCACTCAGTCTTATTGATTTAACTCATGAAGGGAGACGCAGACGGAATACGACTGAGAAAGAGAGACAGAGAGAGAGAGATACAGAGAGAAATGACTGAAGGAGGGAACATGACATTTGCGTCTGTCTGTTCAGAAACAAACAGACACCAAACGATACTGTTCAGTTTCCATCCATGCATCACTTTCTTTTACCGATATACATAGAACATAGAACAGAACAGTACAATACAGTACAGACTCTTCGATCCTCGATAATGTGCCGAGATTTTATCCTCTTGAAGATAAAATTAATCAACATTCCAAATCTTTTACTATCCCATGCACCTATCCAAGAGTAACTTAAGTATCTGACTCTACTACCAACGTTGGAAGGGCATTCCATACACTCACCACTTCCTGTGTTAATAACCTCACTCTGACATCTTCCTCCATATCTTCCCCCAATCTCGTTAAAATTGTGTCTCCATGTGATAGCCTGGGGAAAGGTCTCTGGATCGCCACTCTATCTATGCCTCTCACATACACACCCCGACACTCATAGCCACACACGTACATACACATACTCTCTCACTGACACACACACCCGCAACACAGACACACACCCACATGAACACACACGTATAAAACTTTGTGCAGTGAATTTGTGCTTGCATAATTGCATTTTATTTTGCTCAAAAACTACATGAATGATGCAAGATTCAGGTTTTTTTTAAGGAAAAAGAATCAGGCTGAATATTGGGACATAGAAAGACAGACTTGAATCTCACACCTCCAATGCATTTTGTAAGCTGACATCGCAACTGTCATTAAAGTTCACTTGAGAAAGTAACTTTAAAATAAAAGTTCTTAGATTTACATATGAAAGAACTGAAACCAACACGGTTTTTCCAAACGTTGAGAGACTTAACTAACAAAGAAGGAAATGTTTTAATATATCATGTCAGTTGCATTACATTTAAACTTTTTGCTGTAAATTTTGCATCTTACGATCTTATACTCAACAACCACCTGATGAAGCAGCAGTGCTCTGAGAGCTAGCCCTTCCACATAAATATAATGGAATATTGTATGATGTATAGATTTGTACATCCCAGTCGAAACCTGCCAGCTCCAAATTATGCGTCTCGTTATCTTTATCCAACCACTTCTCCCCCTTCTTCTATGCGAAAAGTGCTATCTCCCTCAACCTTTATTCAAAAGATAATCCCTCCAATACACGCAGCATTCTGATAAATCTACAGTGCACCCTCTCTAATGCTTCCATATTTTTCGAACCACTGAACACAAGCATCCAAGTGTGGTCCAAACATGGTTTTATACAGCTGCAGCATAATCCTGTGGTTCTTACTCTAATTCCACTGCGAACTGAAGCCAACACAACATACATTTTCTGACTAACCCTTTAAACTTGGGTGGCAACTTTGAGGGATCTACGTGTGTGAATCCCAAGATCACTCTGTTCCTCCACAATGACAAGAATGCCTTTACCTTTGTTATCTGCAGTATAATTTCAACTTTCACAATGAATCACTTTGTGCTTTTTCAAGTTACACTCTGACTGCTACCTGTCAGCTCCGTTCTACATCCTGTCAATGTCCCGTTACAACCGACAACAGCACTCCACATGTTCAGAACTGCAGTAACCTTTGTCTCATCGGCATACTTGTCTAACTACCCTTCCACTTCTACATGCGAGTTATTGAAAAAAATCACATAGAGCAAAGTGCCCAGAACAGACCCCTGTGGAAAACCACTGGCCACCGAGATACAGGCTGAATACTTCCCATTTACGACCATTGTCGTCTTCTATGGGCCAGCCAAATCAGTACCCAGGCAGCCAAACTTACCTGTGGTGGGTCTAGGTGGGGTGCTTTTCAATCGGTCGATGTGGACACGATGGCCGAATCACCGACTTACACACTGTAGGGATTTTGTCATTCTAGATATGCTTCCATTGTTCATTGACAGATCCCGTTACATAACACAAGAGATAGCATTAGAACTCCAAATCTCTGTGAATACCCGAAACACAATGCATTCCTTCTGCCAACGTCTTCATGGAGGAGCTTTAGGCCCTGGAAGCAGTTCATTACAGGGCACAAGCACAAACCCCTAACATCACGTCTTAATTTCTGAAGGGTGATGAGACCCATTCAACTCTTCATCTCTGGAATCTGAATCGTGAAAGGGTGATAGAATTAAGGAGTTCTGAGAATCAACAGCGACGGTCAGGGGAGATAAACAGAAACAATGTGACAATTTGAATTAAATGTCAAAAATGTGCTGGGACGAATTACCAGAATTCCCTGCCGAAGGATATTGAAATCCAACCTGCAGCACCCAGAGTGCAACAATTCAAGAAGGCAGCTTCCTACCACTTTCACTAGAGGGCAATTAAGCACAGGTAATAAGTGTTCATTCCAGTAAGCAATGTCCAAATTATTTAAGAATTCTGACAGGGTAATTCAGGAGCGTTAATAGAAAGCACTTCGACACACAGAGAATAGAGGCGGTTAGGAAATCTCATCTTCAAATGGCGGCTGATGTTTATTCAATTGTTACATTTAAATCTGAGATAGATACATTTTTTTGAGCAAGGCATATGGTCTCAAGACAGTCATGTGGAGATATCCCACAGATCACACATGGTCTTCCGAGCAGCTGAGCAGATTCGAAGATCTAAACGGCTTCATCGTGTTACTGATTTCCTATAAATAATTTATTTCGATCTTCTTTCGTTTTCTCATGTCTCAGGTTGGTAACTTTGTTCGGTACATCATGTAAACCTTAAGGAGATAGTTTTGAACTTCCGTTCCAGTCACTCCCTGCCTCAGTTAGTGATGTAACTTTTAACAGAATTCAATCTGGTGCCAGTTATCATTATGTCTGTGATGAAAAGCAGGGTACTCTTTGAAACCAGAAAATGAACATCGGTGTTTCAGTTATGTCATTCTCCCTCTCACCACCACAGTGATGATGTTGGCGATACTGCTTTTGCTGCTTGGAAAGCTGGTGTTGGTGGACGTCCAGAAAAATTGCAAGTCTCCCAGTTAATCTTCCTAGCAGAGAATTGCACAACTTCTTGTGGGCAAACGAGGCAAGCACTCTTTTGAACGTTGGCCACTATGCTCTTTGCTTTCTTCGAAGACTACAGAAAACGGAAATAATGAAGTATTGATCTGAATGACCACACATGATTGACCATGTGTGTTCATTCAGATCAATACTTCATTAGTTCTGTTTTCTATAGTCTTGGAAGAAACAAGAAATTCACACAGAAAGACGCCGATCATAAATCCCAGTCTGTCCACAAATTGTACGCTTGCATTCTTTTTTATTGGACATATTGATCGCCAAGCAGATGTGCAATTGATATGCGACAACTCAGTGAAAGTGGGATGTTGTGGGTCAAGTTTCAAATTCTACCTGCTCCAAAGTTGTGTAATAACATCTCTATAGCAGATGGATTCGCATACAATTCAACAGATTTTTAAAAATATATGCATGGCTTTGCCGGACTTTAATTTCAGATGGATTGGATTATAAAATGCAAGAGGTTTCACTCAAGGTAAACAAGACTGGAGTCTGCATAATTGGAATATTGTGAACAGTTTCGGGCACCGTCCCTGAAGAAACGTAGACCACAGAAAGTTCATTGAGCTGATGCCAGTTATGGACAGACTGTCTTGGCAGGAGAGGTTCAAGTCGGGTGGAAACCCATTGGAGTTTCGAAGAATAAGAGGTGAGATTATTGAACAAGAAACGACTGTTGAACGCCTTTCCAGTTTAACTGATGTGAGGTCTATTGATCGAATGTGAGAGTGTAGAACGAGAGGACCTCATCTCAGAATGAAGTGTTAGCAATTTAAAACATTCTTGGGGAGAAGTTTCTTCTATCGGATTGTTGCAAATCCAGGGATTTTCTTTACCCCACAAAGCTGTCAAGGTTGATATATTCAAAGCAGTGACAGACACATGTTTCAAATAGTAAGGGAATCGATGAAGTATTGGTAAAAGGCGGGAAATTGCAGTTGTGGGTGTAGTTGGTCTGATGTCTGCAGTGGCTGCAGTATGAACGCCTTCACAATTGCTGCATTCCTCCAAGTCCTGTCTTGTTTGATCTATGCTGTATTATTAAAACTGTCTATATTTGCCGTGCGTCAAGATGTCTGTTGCACAAGGAAATGCACTAACCTTTATGATAGGTCTGAAACAATCCCTATTTGATCATAGCTTTATCAGCTGTCGACCATATAAGAATCATAGAATTATCCAGTTCAGAGCGCGACCATTCTATCCAATGTCTCTGCCCTGGCTCCTGTAAAAACTGCTAAGTTAGCACAATTCTCCACCTCAACCTTCACATTCCTCTCAATTCATCCCCTTAACATGAATATCCAAATCTCTTTTGAAACCATCTGTCGAATATGCCTCCAACTCTGTCCCAGGTAGCGTGTTCCATATCCCAAAAACTCTCTGAATAATGAAGTCACTAAGTTATGGACCAGGGGATCTGTTCACTTTTAAGCCAGCTGATGTTTCCGATTGATTCTTACTTCCGAAAGCAAACTGCTCAGAAGCTTTGCAGTCCCTCTTTCAAAATATTTGCACACTGTGAACAAACTGATCAGTTCTCAACCGGATATATCTATAGCAGGTCAGAGCTGCAGCACTGCATGCATATCTGGTATTCACAAACAATAATAGAAACCACTTCAAGCAATGTGCACTGTTGCGACCCCAACGAAACACGATGAGAAACGAGAGACTTCAATCTGCATTTTCTGGCATTATGTCCCCCAGTGAGACCACAGGAGGATATCCCCGTGTGTGGAATGTTAACATTGAAGCATACTTTTTCTGACTCCTAGATCCAAACATTCCATGTGTTTTAGAGAGAAGTTACTGCAGTAAAGTACCATGTGATGACACAATTTCAGTCAGGACCGATGGGGCATGCCCACACTTCCAAGTGTGCTGCATGCCTTTCTTGTCAGCGATGAAGAAAAGGGAACATGCGCCTCTGGAAAGCATTTGAGTTTCCGAATGGAGAGATCTGTCATCTCAGTAATTCCATCTTCATTTCAAAATCTCAATACAATGAGCTCAGACACACTGCTTTCTCAGACACATGAATAAAATTGACTGATACCAACAAACTTAAATTGTCCAAGCTTCCTTTCCCATTCAGATCATAGTTATAACTTAATGACAGGGACGAGGGCAACGGTCACAAGATAGGCAGGATACCGCGGCGACATTGTCTTTGTTGCAATTTAGCTGCTGTGTAGGCCTTTGGTTACATGGCAGTTGGAAGACCATGTTCAGACAGGATCACCACAGTGTAGGAATGGTATGGAGGCTCTAGGGAGGCTCCAAAAGGGGTTTGGCAGGATAGGAGGGGATTAACTGCAAGAAGTGAATGCAAAACCTTGGATTGTATCTGCTAGACTATGGTAGTAGGAGGGACGAAGTGTCAAAAGCACAAAACATGATGCAAGGATAGATTATCCAGGCGGAGCTTTTTTATCCCCAGGGCGGATATGTCAAATATAAGTAGACATATATTTCAGGTGAAGGAAATACATGTGGAATCATATGAGGAATGTTTTTAACAGCGAGGGATGTAGGCGTTGGGACCACGCTGCCAGGAGAGGTGGCTGAACTGGATATCGAAGCAAAGCTTAAAATTAGATGTACAAATGAACGCATAGAGTAAGAGGGATACAAGCAACGTGCAGGCAGATAGAATTAGTTTAATATAGTAGCATCGTGGGCAGAACCAGCCGTTCCTGTACAGTAACGTTCTATATTCTATGGATCAGTTTAGCAACAAAGGAAAGCAAGACCTACTCGGGTTGTTTTGCTTTGAAGCAGAAAAGATAGAGGGAAGAGTGTTTGTGTAAGTGTATGTTTGCATGTGTGTGTGAATTTCTGCAACTGTGTATATGAGTGTAACCGAATGTGAATGTGTGAGAGCGTCAGTTTAAGGGTGTGCGTGAGTGTATGTGTACATGTGAATGTTTGTGACTGTGTGTGTGAGCGTAAGTGATTTTGAGTGTGTGCATTTGTGCATATGCAAAGGAATGTGTGAGTGCGTGGGAGATGGTCTTTGTAGAAGTGTGCGTGAGTATATGTTTGTGTGTGGGATTGTGTGAGAGTGTCTGATTATGGGACAATGTTTGTGTAACGGAGTGTGTGTTTCTGGGAGAGAATGTGTCAGTGTGTTGGAGAGCGTGTATGTGTGTGAGAGTGCGTGTGCGTATGAGTGTGGTAGGAAGGTTTGTCCAAGTGTATGTGAATGCGAGTGTGTGTCTGTGAGTGTGTGAGAGTGTGAGTGTGTGGTTGGATGGTCTGTGTAAGTACGTGTGAATGTGTGTCTGTGCATGTGACCGTGTCACTGTGAGAGAGGATTGTCTTTGTGAGTGTGTCCGTGCGTGCATGTGCTTGAAATTATGGGAAAGATTCTGTGGAAGGGGGTATGAGTGCGTGAGAGAGGGCGTACCAGGGTCTGTGTAAGTGTATGTGAATGTATGTGAGAGCATCTTTGTAAGACTGCGTGTGTATGTGTGTGTAAGTGTTGCAAGAAGGTTTGTGCAGGTTTGTGCTTGTGTGTGTGGGAAAGGTCTGTGTAAGTCTTGTCAGTTGTCAATGTCAGAGGAAGGTCTCAGTAAGTGTGCGTGAATGCGTATGTGACTGTGAGTGTAAGTGTGTAGCAGGAGGGTCACTGGACGGCCAAGTGCCTCGAGGCATTTGACAGATTGAAAACCATGATACAACTCCAGTGTTAGCCACACCTCATTACAAAAAGACGATCAAGGAGACTATCTGGGCGAGTGACGTGGTTGTCGGTACTAATGTCTAACAAAAGGATGCCGAGGGTAAGAAATATCTATTGGGTATTTTTCAAAAAAACCTGAATAATCATCAACAAAAACAAATAATAGAGATTGGAGCCTTGAGTTGATGTTAGTCTGACAACATTTCAACATTTACTTTGTCAGGAAAGGAAGTTATTACTTCAACCATTCAATTTGAAAATTATACATGTTGCAAGAGGACAGAATGAAAGTGAAAATTATACAGGTATTTGGGAACATGAAGTAAATAGCCGATTGATTGACACGTTGATGTCGGAAGAAGACGATGGAAATACATGGACTGAAATAAACTGCAGTTATGAATGTTTGCATGCTAAAAGTCAATGTAATGTGTAATAATTGCAATGTAATAAAAGAATAAGACCGAAGGTTTTTAAAAACGAAGTTGTCTTTGTGCATTGATGATTCATTTTTTCAAAGGCTAAAGTGTGATGAGGCTGAATCCTTAAGAGGTTGCAGCAATTAATAATAACTATAGATACTATTCTACTAGTTTTTAAAATACAATTAAAGAATTATAAATTTATTATAAATCCCTCTTTCTTTGATGGAGGTTTAACATTCGCGTTTAAATAAATTGTTCTTTGCTCAATGACAAATAGTTTTGTCATATTACATCTCGAAGACGGGCACTTTGCTTTTCTTTTACAAGATAAGAAACACTTCGAGTCTAGGCTCCTTTCTTAAACTATTTTGATAGGTAACACTGAAGTTCAAACTTCCTTTACCTGCTCCTCCTCTATCTCTTTCTACCTTTCTTCTGTCGTTTCTGTCTTACTCCTGCGGGGTTCTTCCTATCCTTCTTGTTTTCCTCCGCCTTTTTTTTCCAATTCAAACTATTTCATTCTTTTTGTTCTGTCAAGGTTTTTCTTTTTCCTTTTCTTTTTTGTTCTGCACTTGCCTCTAATTAACGCTATTTCACTTGTACTTGAAATGTAGGCATTTCCACATTTTCCGATGGCATTCCTGACAATTGTAAATATTGAAAGATTGCCACTGGTATTGCATCTTTCTTTAAAAGCACAAACAAACATATTTCCTGTTAGTTTTCCAAATCCGAAAGCCTTACCTTGGTTACTTACATTTAAACTCCTGAAATGACTCCCTCCCATTTACATAATGACTGAAACAGCAAATGCTGCGCAAGTTACACCCTATTTAACACAACCAAATTCCTACACCCGAAGTAAAAGACATTGACTCGTACCGGTCGCTGTCTTTGATGTCAATAATCCCAAACGCACTGAGGAATTCGAGACTTTGATCCTGAGAAGAGCACCCAAGTGGGTTACGGACCTGACTGGAATCCTGATAATATATTAAGAAGGCAGCTTCCATTCTAACTCTTTCTTATTTTAAATGTAAATGTCAAGTACAGTGTTCTAGACGCAATTTGATTTGTCAAACGACCGGATTTAAAGCAAGTCAAACTTAATTCATCATCTGTAGGTAAAGTGCAACAAAACACAAAAGGCATTCGCATAACCTAATTCTACTGGAATAATTTAGAGAATAGTAGATATAGTAAGTATCAATGAATATATGCAATAATACAGTGACAATATACGATTAGCAATAGGAAAATATAGAAGAGAGGCTGTTTCACGTGCAATAGCAATAGTATTTGAGGAGAAATAACATTCAGAAAAAAAAACTCAGAGTGTGTAGCAACCAGTGAGTTTCGCAGTCTTTCAACTCTGCTGAGACCCAAGCAACAACTACTGAAAACTAAACGAAAACCCTGGTTGTTTAGGTTGAAGACTGACCTACCGAGTCAGGTTGCTTCTATTCTGGCAACCTAAAAAAACAAGGCTTCAGAAGTATTCACCTTTTCATAGCAGGACTCTCTCGAAAAGAAACCAAGCATGAACACAGCTCTTAACAACACAGTATCGTCACAAGGGCAGATGAATGTCTCAACGTTGAGTTAATTCTGGAGTCTTTGCATGTGTATCTTCATCATGACATATCCAGAGAGTGGGAGGTTAATGAAAGGGAAAGCTTCTGAGAGGAGCACTTCTTCCCAGCGGATCTCAGGCTATTGAACAGTTGAAAAACCTTCACAAATTCAAGAGAAAAGCGATAAACGGATCTCATTCGATATCGTCACAGAGTTGTCTTCTCCATCATCTCTACCTGGAGCATCAAGTCAGGTTAAATGTCATTCTGTTAATGATATTTAATGTCAAGATTCATTGCAAGTTTATGCTCTATAGTGTTCCACATCTTAACCTTTGGCACATCCAGCATCCTTCATTGTGCTGTCAGCCAGATGAGGTGCATACAGTTCCAACGCCTGCTGACATCATTTATAGACAAGTCGGAAGGCATGCTAAAATTTGGCTTTATACGTCATATTGTGTTTGCATGTTTACCCTTTCTCTTTCAGTGAATTAACATCGCTAATTGCAGCAGATTTGATTCTAAGAGTAAATCAGATGCTTTTCTTTATGTAAAACTGCAGAAGGTAATGTAGAGTAAGTCAAATGTGCCAAAGTAAATGTAATTAATATGTAACACATGCGTAAAGATTTCCACACACTATTAGAATGAAATCACATTAATCCCAATGACATTTCATTGCACCTCATGCTGAAACAGTGTTGACTTTGCTGTGACCTCAATCATCTGTCTTGAATAATAGGAAGAGGGAAAATAAAAAAAAACTAACAATGCTGTTTTATGTACTTAGTATCAATGATTTTAGAAGGTCTATTTTAGAAGCGATGGGATAACAGCATAAAAGCAAAACTTGGTTTTCTGAACGAACTGTTTTGAGGTATCTCACGACGCGATAACGACTGATTCTCTCCAAGATATTCTAACCTCAATTTCTCATTATTTATGATTCGTTTACTCAAGATTCCCTCTGTCAGCATGAGAGATCAATTGTGATTTGCCTTTGCGTTAGTCTTCTGCAAATTAATGTCGAGTTGCTTACTTTCTTTTAATTTGAGGAAAAAAACCAGTGTATTAAATAACTTCCACGGATAGGGGTAAAGGCAGAGCCATTGAATACTTTTTTGAAGTAAATGAAGATAGATTCATGAATAACAATAAAATCAAGGATTATTGAGGTGTAGATGAAATGAGCAGGATCAGCCACGAAATCATTGATTGATGGAACAAGGTTGAAGCACTGAATGGCTGAACTGATGCACCTCAATTAGATACGTTATAGTTTTTTTTAAAGACCAGACTTTATTCTTTCTCATATGCCACGTAATTGCAGTCTTGAGGAGGTGTTGAGTGGGAGTCTGGTCTTGTCCTGATCCTGGTTGCTGTTTGTAAATTCACCTCGGATATGCTATTCCTGATATTATTTATGATTTATTTTGTAAATGAGTACATTGAACAAATGGACTTGATGTCCGAAAGGGATTATTTGTGTACTGATTGTGAGGACTTAACGAAAAATGACAGGAGGACTGGAATCTATGCAGGAAATAAGTGGATGGGGAATCTTGGAGAAGAGACAAGAAAGAATGGTGAATAAGAAAAGTGAGTGAGCAAAACGAAAAGCCATTTTCAAAAACCCCACAGCAAAAAAAATACAACGAAAGTGACACATTATGTTCATAGAAAATAAGCCCTTTGGCTTGTAGTTTCCTGCCAGAGCATTCACAACAAAATGAATGTCGCTGAATTGTTTGATAATGAAGTAATCAGTATAATAATGGGATTGGATATTGGTTACGATCATGAGAAATCTGTTTGGATTAAGATGACATTCATCAAGAGACAAAAATAGTACTAAGTCTGGAATCGTTTTGTTGGAAAGACCTTAAACTGTAAATTTAAAGAGCTATGTTAGAAAGAATAATGTACAATTATTTATCACTTTAATCTGCATCCGGATTGACAAAAACAATGAGTCACATCTCCATAGAGGAGGAATTCCTGGAGTTGAGACAGCATCGTTTCCATAACTCGTAGTCTGAGGAATCCAAGATAAGACAGGACAACCCAGTATGGATGCTCGATAATGAAAATGAATAATTAACAACATTTTTTTCTGACAACCTCATGAGAATTAATGGCAACAATGGAGAGTGACATATTTAGCTCTGTTACGAGATTCCGTATGTCAATGGAGGAAAGGACATCGGTTTGAGATACATGATGGCAATGTCAGATTCGGGAACATAATTGAAATGTTGTATATGTAAAAGCAATACATGGCATCCTAACACCGTATGGATGGACTGCAGCATCATGTCTTGCATATTTGCAAAACATTACAGAACGATGATTGACAGGAGAAATTAGAATTGGTATCAAACGAGAAGAAGTGGCATAAGTATTGGTTGGAATTGGAATACAGACCGAAGAAGTCAATTAAAAAGCCTTTCGAATTTAGCAAAGGAGAATAGGATTGATTGGGGATGGATACTTCATGACTGTGTGATTGATGTGGTCGTGGGTGGATCTATCTGCGTTGAGGCCTGGTAGATCAGTATAATGCGGCATTGATCACTACCAATGAGTGACTAGGTGATCGATGTGATCGGGGTGTGGTCCACGGAGGACTGACAGAGAGACGTATTGCGTGGGGCAAAATATTGACATGGAGAGTGTGCGGAAACTGAAAAGTGGAGGATGGGTGGACAGTATGCACGGTGCAGAGTATCAAGGACTGGATGTTGCATGAGTCTTCTGAGGGGCAAGTACTGAATAAGTATCTCCCTCCTCGGGATTTCACTCCTACTTCTTCTCTTCCTCTCTCTTTTTCTCTGTTTCTCCTCTTAAATGTTCTCTCACTTTATTTGGCCATTAACATATCTGATTCCTCTCTGATTCATTTCCCCTTTCTGCGACCACACTCTTCCTCCTCACTATATTATCTGCCTTCTTTTTCTTACACCGTCTCCGTGTCTGTCCATCTCTCTCACTCCCTTTATCTGCTTGCGACCAAACAAATGGAGCAGTGGAGAGTCCAGAAATACAGAGGTGTTTTTACATACTGTGGGTCAGGTATGGGGACAGAGTGAGAGGGATACGATGTGCATGGATAGCAAATAGATGAAGGAAATCAGTTGCAATACTAAGAGGCAGGAAAGTTTTGAATTGAGGAAAACATTCGGGTGTAATGTTTAAAGGGAAATATTCAGGAGGATGTGCAATATTTCGGCAAGAACATCTTTGTGAGTACATAGCATCGGGGAAGCGGGCAAAACTTAGGGAGCTGGCAATACTAGCAAGATGGGAAACTGGGGAAAATGCAGTATTAAGAGTACAAACGTTCTTTGTAAAAATAAAGCTATTTGACACACAAAATAGATTCACGTTGATTGCAAAATTACGGGACTTCAAAATCGAGACAGCAATACTTTGGGGGCACATAGTGTGTGAGGAAAAGTAGGAAGTTGCATGGTCAAGGGAGTTACACAGAGAATGAAGTGCAGAGATTAAGATTGCAAGAATGGGGTCTGTACATTATGTGGGAGCTGAGAAAATATTGTAAACGGGTCTGAAAAATGTTGCAGGATGTTAAAATTTGTGACTGAAAATTTGGAGGCGATCGTTTACTCTGCTTTAATATCATTCTGTCTATGTCTGTCCCACGTTTTCGTGGGATCCAGGATCCCGTGAAAGGGCCGAATACGTCCTCTGTGGTCCATGGCTTCTTGATATTATCATTACAATCACCACATATTCGCAATTTCCTTTGTATCTTTTTTTCATTCCCAAAGATCTGTGCACTATTTATGATCCATCTAAAAACGTTCCATATTCCCATTAGGGCTAGTATTATCATATAATACCTAAACTACTGGAATCACGCCATTCGGCCCATCAGCTCCAGACCCATCCTCTGAAGGGCATACCGGGCAGAGCCACCCAAACCACGCATTTCGCAATATATCAAAACAGGGCAAGTTTCGACTGTGGAAGGAAAACAGAACACACTGGAGACTATGCAGATTCCACACAGAGTGAAATTGAATACGGGTTCCTGGTGCTGGGAGGCAGCACTATTAAAATCTGAGCCACAACGTCGCTCCAATCTCCACTATCTGCAATAATGTCACAGTCTCATTTAACTGAATTTTATATATTCTAACCAATGTTAAAGACTGAATTGATTGAAGAATCTGACTTCTTAATTGTGGAAGCATCTTACAATTATATGTGACCTATTAATATTGCTGGTCTGCCACCTAATCTTGTTATTCAATTGTTGAATCACTTTATAAGAGCAAGGGTTCTGTGATTATGATTCTGTTTTTGTGATTGTTGTAAGTATTTGGGGCGAAGTTTTGCTGTGCACTTGTTCGGTCTTCATTTAATTTGTATGAAATTACAAATTCATTTACTCAGTAATAGGTGTGAATTCACGTCAAGAATTGTCAACTTTACTCATTCTCTAATGTGGCAAGGTTGAACAATTAATGTTAACCAGCTTTTTTGTTAGTTATGCAATTTCTCGACTGAATGTGGGAGATTCTAAGTTTTTCAATCAAATCATGACGTTGATAAAGTAAGTAAATTTGTCCAATTCCGCCAATGGTGGCTCGTGTTACATTAGATTCCAGAAGTCAAGTTCAAATCGTTGCGAAAATCGAATCAGCTCTTCCTTAAGCCATTTGTTATTCATGCTTCAGGTTTTGTTGATGTTGATTTCTTAGCTGTTGACACATTTTCTTTACAGTAGACTTACAAATAGAGGTGAAAACTATATCAACAAATGGCGTATTGCGGGAATAAAAAAAGAGAGGCTGATGCCAATATCATTCTTGTTCCATAATCTGAGAGCACTGAATGTTTGGAAATTTCTGTGTTACAAAGAAAATGTGAGGTATGTTTTATCTTCACAATGTGAATGTTGACGACAGCCGTGTGTACAACACCATTGCCAAAGAAGACACATCTGAAAATTCAGAGGTAAGACCTCAGCACCACCCTTTCTAACTATATACTGAGCTTCCTGACCAGAGACGGCAATCAGTGAAGATAGCCCACTGTACCCCCTCCGACAAAACACTCAACACCTCGAAAGATGCGTTCTCCGCCCCCGACCATACTCCCTGCACATCCACGACATGTGCAGAACGAACGCCATCTCCACGTTTGCTGACGAGACGACCACGCTCGGAAAGATATCAAACAATGATGAGAGCTCAGAAGGAAGAAAAGAGATCGAGGGTTTTGTTACGTGGTACAATGATAACTATCTCTCTCAATGTTAGTAAAACTAACGAACTGACAACGGACTTCAGAAAAAAAGAGGAGAACACAATCGTATCTATATCAACTGAGTGGAGTTTGAGAGAGTTGAGAGCTTCAAGTTCCACAGAGTGATGATAACCGACAATCTGTCCTGTACTTCCCACATAGATGAGAATGTCAAGAAGGTGTCAAAACATCACTTCTTCCTCAGGCGGCGCAAAAAAATTGGCATGTCCAAAACAACCCTCACCAACCTTTACAGATGCACCATAGAGAGCATACTGCCGGGTGCAGAATGGCCTGATACGTCAACTGCTCTGCGCAGAACCTGAAGAAACTACAGTAGGATGTGTGCACAGCTGAGATCATCCCGGAATCCAATCTCCCATTTATAGACTCTATCGTCAAGTCTCGTTTCCACGGAGAAGTTGCCAACATCATGAAAGACCCAAACCAGTCAGAAATACTCTCCGGCTACCGTTTCTGCCAGGCATAAGGTACAGAAGTATGAGAACACGAACTGACGTGTTCAAGTGTCGCTTCTTCTCTGCTCTTATTAGACTGAGTAATGAAGTCTTTAACTCCAATTATTGCTCAACGTTTTAATGTTGATCTTGCCTCGCGTATGTTTAGTGTGTCGTAAAATGCATGGCTTTATCTGTCCAGTGTTTTTTTTTCATTCTATCATCTATATATCCTTGATTACTATGATATGCCTGTGCTGTTCACAAAAAGCCATTTCGCTCTGCTCAGTTAAGCAGGATTATAAATAAAATAAAATAAAATAATATCAAGTCAAATCATAGTCCAGAAGAAAGTCGAGTAATATTGTAGTGTTCAGCTGCAACATGAAAAGACATTTTTACTAACAATAGCAGGTTCAAATGCAATTTATCAGGAATTGACCAGAAACAACTGACAGCACTTGCAGTGTCAAATAACCACAGTCGCAGTTCTCTTCATGTCGTATCTTGACTTTAATTTGTGACCAGAAATGAGGGGAAAGCGATGAAATATGAAAGCAAATGTGAACAGAACAGGGCATTGTCATAAGAAACCGATCAATTCTGAAAGCTTACAGAAGAGTGATGTCAATGAATGAAATTGGGGTATTAATAATGTTTATTCTGTCCAATAGGACATTGAAAATGAAAGTATTAGATGTGTGGCTGGCATTGCCAAAAAGTAACAAATGGCACGTTTGGAAGGCTTCACTTTTCTCGACTGATGGTCACAGTTTCAATTTGCCAGGGAATCAAAGAGCCAGGTTTCCAAACACGATGTACAAGAGTTCTCGGTAAAGTTAGTGCATTATCCCATTTATTTTATTCTACTTCCATTGGAACACTTATGATTGGAGTTGAGAAATAGAGGAAAATACTGCTTTAGTAAATAAAGTTAAGGCTACATCTCCTGAATTAGCTGGGATTCGTAAAGGGTCTAAAGTCAGTCTTAAATGAAGTTCCACGCGACTATGGTCACTAAACAATTCACTGATGTAATTAATTTTCATTTTCATTTATTGTAAGTTCAACAGGTTGTTAGATGATGAATTATTTATTTACTGAGTCTCCCTATCCATATTTCAGGGCAAGATTACATATATGTTTATGGCAGCTGAAACAGGAAGGGACACATTATCATGCGGAATCATTGTGTAAGCTGAAACTGTCTGATCAGCCTCACGGTATATGCAATTCTTTCTCTTGAACATTGAAGAAAATTAAGCGAAATGTTAGAGGAGAAAGTGAGGACGGCAGATGCTGGAGATCAGAGCTGAAAACGTGTTGCTGGAAAAACGCAGCAAATCAGGCAGCATCCGAGGAACAGGAGAATCGACGTTTCGGGCATAAGCCCTTCTTCAGGAATTCCTGAAGAAGAGCTTTTGCCCGAACCGTCGATTCTCCTGTTCCTTGGATGCTGCCTGACCTGCTGCGCTTTTCCAGCAACACATTTTCAGCTCTAAGCTAAATGTTAGTCTCTTAACGCTCTCTGCGTGAAAACCTTCCGAGGCACATCTCCTCAAAACTTACTCCCCCACCACCCTGAACCTGTGTCCCCATGTAATTGAAACTGTGATCCTGATTCGAGAATGCTGAAGCCTGTCTAAATACGTGACTTGCTGCTTGTTGGCATTGACAGGAACAGATCTAATACTTATCATTTGCAATGTTCTGCTGGACAGAATTAACAATATTCATTGCCCTGTTGCATTCTTGGACATCCACCCTCTGTGTGCATTCAGAATTGTTCTGTTTCTTATGGCCCTGCCCTGTTGTGTTTGGTTCTCGATTGCTTTCACAGTTGATGGATTTACACCCATTTCTGGCCTGACATAAAGTCCAGATACTACAGGCTGAGAATAGCAATTGTGGTTGTAGGATGCTGCGATTGCTTTCAGTCGTTTACGCTCAATTCATGGTATCTTGTGTTTGAAACCTCTTTTTTTCCTGAGAAAGTACCGTGATTTTGCACCTTAACAGTAGTATTCCGATTTCTTCTCAACAGTCTATGATTTGAATTGATTTGATTTATTTTCCCGTGTAACTAAATATGGTGAAAAGAGTTTTTGTGATCAGTAGAAGCAGACCATAGAGTGAAATCTTACATGCAGATGATAGAGTGAACATAAACTGGACAGAGTAACCCATGCAGTATACAACACACAAAGCAAGATGTGGCAAGATCAACATGTAAATGCTTCACCCAAATAACCACAGATCGAATAAAGCACATCTTTTCCAACGGATTATAAAATAATTCGAATGTTCATGTTCTAGATTTATATTGTATGTATCATCAGATATAATGCAGTGTGAATACTGATCCAAGATAATAAGACGTCACACTATTTTTACCTGGTGGAAATAAAAATAAATCACTTACCCCGATGTTTCTAAACCTAACTTCTTGTATCTCTCAGTTAAGGATTATATAACAAAAAATAGCTAAAGTAAACTTTGCTATGCAGTGTACTCAGATTGCAGTCAGTCAAAACTGTGGCAAATGAGAACGGGTTCAATGGATAATCAAGTCTGGCAGTTTATATTTATGCATGGCGGTCAGGGGACACAGAAAATATGATGATAAAGAAAAGATAATCACCAAGTGAATTACGTTGATATTAAATCATATCATTTATGTATTTCTAATGGAAAGTTCACAAAAGCCTTCAAGGATGCGTATCAATCAATTCAAGTATTTTTTTCAACCAATATATGCCATAATATGTAAGTATTGAAATAATTTGGAGCAAATGTTTTATTTTGGAATTACAGAACTTCCAGAGTGGTTATTGATCTGTCAGATTTCTGTCGTCCGAGCAAAACAAGGAAAGCTTTTTGCGTCCAGCCTCTGGGAGAATGACTTGGCTTAGAAATGAGTAAATCCTGGCAAACATGTTAAATTTTATTCATGAACATGACAACACAGTTAAATATTATCTTATGTAACGAACACTGGAGTGATAGTTTTGCAAGTAACACCAACATCTGCAAGTATTGGGTAAAACATACCCTCTATATGGAAGATTACTGAATACTTGAAGTAGGCACTGATGTTGTGGACTCACTGATGTTTACTGCTGAAAAATAGAAGTTTCTTCAATGCAAGCCACTTTTGTATTGAGAAACCGCTTCCGTGATATTAGTAATCTATTTGAGTCTCAAACTATTAAATTAGAGTAATCCGAACAATTAGAAAATCAAATGTATTGACTTCAAATCATGTTCCATGGTTCAGGCAAACCAGGTTATAAATTCTAGGTGTGCAGCGTCCAACTTAAATCAAACACTCAATTCAAAGTGGGCTATACGGTCACAAAATTCGGAAATCTCTTCCTGGAAAAGCCATTCAATCATTGCAAACACACGTGTAGAAGAGGAGTCAGCTAAAGACTGAATCTTACTGTACATATGTCTATCTTTACCTTTCTTCCAAATGGAGAAAGTAATCAAGAGACACGGAGTAAGAAATGATCAGTATGGAATGATTTGGATACATTACATGTGGTGGACAGATTAACATGAGGAAGATAAAAATACATACAGTTTGAAAAGCATGAGGGAAATGGTGATCAGAGATATGCACTGAAACTTTAAGATGATTTAACTACGGTTATCTGCTGAAAACTACACCCGAAATCCGTGGAATTCACGTCAAGTCGAATAGCGTCAATTGAGGGAGGAAAGAAAACACTAATCATTCCAGTGTAGAATTCTTTACTGAGGCATTTTTCAGGCGTTATTTCAGATTTCCAGTGTCCACCATAAGTTACTTTATGATTAATGTCTTGGACAGATTAAAAATGCAAACGTTCCATGTCAACCACCTTCAAAAGCAATGTCAATCCCACCGTCCAAGGTCTTCCATTCTCGTGCATTGGGAGCGTGCTCGTTATGTTCGTTTGAAGGATGACCTGTTTTGAATCATTGACCAGAGCTGACAACGTTGAATATATATTTAATGCGTAGGCAATGGACAGATGGAAAGTAGAGATGAGTAATAAATTCTGGCTCAACCAATAAACACACTTTTTCTTTATAATACCGATTAAAAAAGACTGTTTGCAAAATTAGAGCAGTGGTGTGACTCGTATCTTGTATACTTTGATCAACTTAATTTTGCACACTATTCTCTTTGAATTATTGGCCAACATTCTCCTTGACTGGTCTATTACCCGATGAGCTGAAGAATGTGTTGCTGGAAAAGCGCAGCAGGTCAGACAGCATCAACTTATGTCATTGTTGAAGAAGGGCTTCTGCCCGAAACGTCGATTCTCCTACTCCTTTGATTCTGCCTGAATTGCTGTGCTTTTCCAGCAACACATTTTTCAGCTCTGATCTCCAGCATCTCACTTTCTCCCATTTCCCGATGAACTTGGATCCTTGAACTTGAACATGACATAGAATTTTATTTTAAGGTGTGGTTATGGGACGTGTGCTTTTCTGGTTGGCCAGCATTCATTGCCGACTCCGACATCCCCTTCAGAACACAGTGATGAGCATACATTTTAAAAGGCTGCAGGTCATTGTTGACCCACAATGATATCAGGGAAGGATTTTGTCCCAGCGAGAGTGATGGAACAACTATATAATTCCAATTATATTGGCTGGAGATCTTCTGAAGGATTCAGCCGTTGTAGCATTGGATCAGAACCGGAACAACGAACCAGTCAGTTCAGGGAATCGGAACAAATGTGAGACCGAGATAGGCAACAGCGAGAGTAAAAATAGGCAGAGTTACGTCGCTGGGCTCAGAGGAGACAGAGGCGCAGATACGAAGTGAGTTACTGAAAACGTTTGGAGAAAACAGGGTATTTGTGATTTGTGACGTTAAACTTTCTGTTACTGATTGGGACTCACTTAGATCCAGGGGACCAGATGGAGAGCAAATTATTGGATGTGTCCAGGGGAGGATTGCTTTTGAGACAGTACATTGACAATCTAACTAGAGACGCGGCCATACTAGACTTGAGATTATGAAATGTGTCAGAACAGTAGATCAGTGCTAAGTAGAAGAGCACTTTGGACTGAGTGACTATAAATTCATACGATTTCGAGGAGTCATGGACAAGAACAAGAGTGGCCGTCTGATTAGAGTGCTTAATTTGGAAAGGACCAATTGCATTTAATTAGATAATAACTGGTGAATGTGGATTTGACGGTTATTTGAGGTCCAAAATGTATCTGGAAAATGTGAGGCTTTTATAGACCAGTTGATTAAACTACAAAACATTAAAATAATTTGCATGTTAAGCCTGACAAGAATCGGGAATTGTGGGTAACAAGGCGAATTGTAAGCTTAGTTAAAAAGGGGAAAAAGAAGAGTAGAATATACATTGGCAGGTACAAACTGACGAAGCACTTTGGGTGGATAGAAAAAATTAGTAAGGAGGTTAAATGGGGAATTAAGAATCATAAAATCGACCACGAAATGTCTTTAGCAAACAGGGTCAAGGAGAATTCTCGGACTTTTCATGCATAGATGAGAAGAAACTGTGTCACAAGGAAAGAATAGGCACACTCGAGGATGAAGGGCGTGCAGTTGAAATTATGCATGGACCACAGAAATTGTAAAGATATTTAATGAAAACATTACATCAGTATGCGCCAATGGAGATGTGCGACGGAAGAACATCCAGCAAGATGGGCAGGAGACTGGAATGCACAGCCACATGAGGTAATGAAAGCAACCAGTTTGACGATATTTCAGAACCATTTGAATCAGTACGTGAATAGGGAGAGAATAGAGGGATACCGACTGAAGAAGTGCAGATGACTTGTGTTTTATTTTCATTAGGGCATAATGTTCGGCGAAGGTTTGGAGGGCTGAGGGCCTGTTCCTTTCATATACTTCTTTTTCTTTGTTCTAAGTCAGGATATGAGTGGCTTGGAGGAGACCTTGCCGGTGATAGCTTCCCCATGAATCTGCTACACATTTTCGTGTTCGGCACATTGGTAATGAGTTTTGACAGTGCGATCTGATTGAAATTTGCTGAATTTTGTCAAGACATCCGATATAAAGAACAAACTGCTCGTCCTGAGCGTGGGCGTTGGAGCAATTGGATAGATGGGAATATAATGCCATTCATGCACTGCTTTATCCTGGATAGTTCACAACTTCTTAAGTGTTGTTACAGCTGCACTCATCCAGACAAGCGAGCAGTAGTCCATCACACCCATGACCTGTACCTTTCAGATTATGCAGAGGCTTTGGGTAGTTAAGACCTGAGTTATTCGCCACAGTATTCCTAGTCGCTGACCTCTTCCTGTAGGTAATGTGTTTACGTGGTGAGTCCAGTTGAGTTTCTTATCAAACATAAAGCCCAGGATGTTCATAGTGGGGACTCATTAATTGTAACAGCATTGAATGTGTCGGGTCAATTGTTCGATTGTCTCTTATTGGTAGGGGTCATAACTTGGCATGTGCACGACGTGGATATGACTTGCAACTTTTCTGTTGAGTGTGTGGTGCTGGAAACGACAGCAAATCAGGCAGCATCCGAGGAGCAAGAAAATCGATGTTTTGGGCAAAAGCCCTTCCTGAGGTAGGGATTTAGTCTGAAACGTTGATTTTCCTGCTCCTAAATGCTGTCTGGCCCGTTGTGCTTTTCCAGAACCACACTCTGGCCTCTTATCGCCAGAACCTGCCGTCTTCTATTTGCCTTGACACTTGTCAGCCTAGCCAAGACATCGTACAGATATTGTTGCAGTTTAAAATGGTTGCTTCCGTACCTAGGTAGATGCAAATGATGAGGAACATTGGGCAGTCATCAGCAACATCCGTAATCATGACGTTATGATAGAGTAGCTGACGATAATTTAGCCTCGGTCAATATCCTGAGTAACACATATAGAGATGTTCTGGTTCTGAGATTACTGATCTCCAACAACCTTGACATTTGGCCTATCTTATGATTATCATCCTAACTAATGGAGAGTTTGCCCCTAGATATCCATTGAGTCCAGTTTTGCGATCTTCATGTCAAGAGCTGTACTTCCCCCTCAGCTCTGAAATTCAGTTATTTTGCCGATGTTTTAAACAAGTCTGTAATGTCGTGGATTTCTGAGTGATCGACCCAAATCCAAACCGGCTTTTCTTCCGTATCACTGAGTCTCATTTCTGAACGGTCTCCCATACAGTAATGTGAGTCCATGGCGAGCACATGGACTGCAGCTGTTCAGAAGGCATTCAAAACCACCTTGTTTAGGTGGAAACTAAAGTTGGGCAATAAATGCTGGATAGCCAGTGATGCCCACGTGACTTGAGTGATTTAAAAAAACATGCATGTCTATAACTTCTCCGTCCATTAAAACTGTTTTCTGATCCACTTTTTAAATAATGCTTGAACAGGTTTTTATTAGTAAAGCAAACGGACACACACACACACACACACAGAGTTATTCACGCACGTTCAAAAGCTGCGGTTGAATGCGAGATGCACACAGTTGTTTTCTCCTGCGGTACAATTCCTTTATCTCTTCCCAGTGTTTCTCGGATGGCTGCACATTCAAGGTCCCCATCTCTACCATCGGCCACGTTTGGTCCAATGAATTCTTGAGAACCGAGAATTGCTCCAACCGACTGTAATCTCCTCCCATTTGTTTGCCACATTGCAGCCCACTCTGGACGGTTTGACCCTGTCTCAGATAGACATGCCCAGAAAATGGTTTTGAAATTTCAGGTTTGATGGTTAGGATTCTCACGGGATTGATGTATTAATGAACTTGTCTATTGGTCAGTGAGGGCACGGAATAGCTACATGAATCACAGACATCAATATAAACGTCTGGCCATTTTGTGGTCGTCCTGGTATGTCTGGAGATCTCTGTACAGAGCAACCTTTGCTCAATATCCTGCTTCTGACCCTGCCATGTGTGTTCCAACCTAACCCACCGCCATTCAGCAAATCATGCTGGATTGCCCATGTGTCTGTGTAGGATTACATCAGAACTGACTCTCCAACAGTGTGGTGTTCCATCAGATCTGGCTTCCTCGTCGTGAGTGCTGACCTCAGTGCAGAATATCCGAGAGATTGATTTGTGCTCCCTCATTACTGATACTTTGACATGTCTGTGTTCAGTGCAGCTCATAGTGGCTTGTCAATCCTCATGACTCCCCGTTCTATTCAAGTTACACTGACACTCCGCTGGTCCGAGGCTGCATGTCCTGAACCACTGAGGTTCCCCAACTGGGAGGGAACAGGAGGGTTTAGTGGTCCAGGATATTCAGCCTCGGAACTTCGGGTGACCATCCTCCAAAGTGGACTTCGGGTCAGGCAGCAGAGAAAAGTGGCCAAACAGAGGCTGATAGCTAAGTTCAGTATCCATAAGGAGGGCCTCAACCGGGACCTTGGGTTCATATCACATTACAGGTGATCACGATTGCACTGCACACACACACACACACACACACACATACACAGATATTCCTACACACACACACACACTCTTACATACACACGGACACAGGTACACACAGACGCGCACACAGACACCCACACACACACCCTTATAGACACACACACTCCCACACTCAGACATGCACCCCCTCACAGACTTAAGACACTCTGCAATCACTGCACACACACTTTCTCACACTCACAACCCCCACCCCAGACAGACACACACACACACAGATAGACAAAGACCCACACGCACACATATATTTTGTGGTGTGAATTTGTACTTGCAGCGTTACATTGTACTTTGCTCAAAAACTGCATGCATTCATGTAGAACTACGAGCTCAAAAAATGCAAGAATTTATGTAAAACTCTATCATCTCACTTTTTAGATTAGAATCAATGTAAACATCATGGCATAGACAGAGAATACTGTGGGCTTACACCTAGTACATATTGTCTAGCTATCACCATTGTTAACAGGTAACTCGGGAATGCAACTTTTGAAAAAAAGTTTTGTGATTTACACATGGAAGAAGTGAAACTATTACTGTATTCTAACAGATGGAAGGCTTAACAGACAATCAATTTTTCAATATACAATTTCAGTTACATCACACTGTAAGTTTTTGCGACCAATTCTGTGTTACGATCGAAGCCTCCACTATCACCTGATGAAGGAGCGTTCCTCTGAAAGCTAGTGTGCTTCCAATTAAACCTGTTGGACTATAACCTGGTGTTGTGTGATTTTTAACTTTGTACACCCCAGTCCAACACCGGCATCTCCAAATCATGAATATAATTATACATCTTCTCACGTAAGTGATCAAAACTCTCCACAATATTCCAACAGCAGAGTCACTGATTCCTTCTACAGGTTGCAGAAACACTCACTTCTTTTATAGCAGATTCATTTAAGAATAAATTGCAAATACCAATTTATTCCTTGCTTCGAGGCACTATTAAAACTTGAACTAGTGTTAGATCCAGAGCTAAGTGGCTGAATTCTGTGCTGGAACAATTCTTCTATCTTTTGGATTCAATCGTCCCATTTCTGATAGAAGGGATAACAGTTGGAAGATCAAAAAGGCTGATTTCAAAGTAAGGGGGTGACCCAGATAATCACAAGGAAGAGCGGATGGATGCTGTCGGGAGTAGGCAATGATTAGTGTGCAGATGACTGACAGAAGTGTTCACCAGTGGAAGAATATTAATGAATAAAATGCGAAAATCACAATGATCCAACAGGAAAACACGGGTTTCAATTTATGAAAGTGAATGAATTTTTAACGAAATAAATGAATTTTGGACATGTTTCACGGCTGAAACAGCTTTCTGTTATGTCGGAATTATGGGATTCAATCGACTTCTCATATACCTGCGAATAATGCAGTGGAAGAAAAATAATACAGGTGTTCGATTTCTGTAAATAAGAAAAGTAAGAAGCTATAGACTGGAAAAGCATCAGGAAACCGAGTGTGAAGAGTCATGCCTTCGATGTTCTCCACTGAGTATCTCACATCTCCGGGCTAAGTCAGTCCTCAAGCTTTCTCTTTATAAGTCCAAAACGTATTCTGTCAGTAATAATGACATATTAATAAAAGCGTTTGTCTGCATCTTGTGTGGACCAAGTTGGCAGCTCATTAAGCAAGGAAAGCAGCAAGGAAACGCATATTTCGCTCAGTCTTATTGATTTAACTCATGAAGGGAGAGGCAGACGAAATACGACTGAGAAAGAGAGACAGAGAGAGAGATACAGAGAGAAATGACTGAAGTAGGGAACATGACATTTGTGTCTGCCTTTTCAGAAACAATCCGACACCAAACCATACTATTCAGCTTCCATCCATGCATCACTTTCATTTACCGATATACATAGAACATAGAACAGAACAGTACAATACAGTACAGACTCTTCAATGATCGATAATGTGCCGAGATTTTATCCTCTTGAAGATCAAATTAATCTACATTCCAAATCTTTTACTATCAACCATGCAGCTATCCAAGAGTCACGTAAGTATCTGACTCTACGACCAACGTTGGCAGGGCATTCCATGCACTCACCATTTCCTGTGTTAATAACCTCACTCTGACAACTTCCTCCAAATCTTCCCCCAATCTCGTTAAAATTGTGTCCCCAAGTGATAGCCTGGGGAAAGGTCTCTGGCTAGCCACTCTATCCATGCCTCTCACATACACACCCCGATACTCATAGCCACACACATACAAACACATACTCTCTCACTGACACTCACACCCGCAACACAGACACACACCCATATGAACACACACGCATAAAACTTGGTGCAGTGAATTTGTGCTGACAGAATTGCATTTTGTATTGCTCAAAAACTGCATGAATGATGCAAGATGCTGTATTTTTTTTAAGGAAATAGGATCAGGCTGAACATTGGGACATAGAAAGACAGACTTCAATCTTACACCTCCAATGCATTTTGTGAGCTGACATCGCACCTGTCATTAAAGCTCACTTGAGAATGTAAATTTAAAATAAAAGTTCTTAGATTTACATATGAAAGAACTGAAACCAACACGGTTTTTCCAAATGTTTAGAGACTTAATTAACAAAGAAGGAAATATTCAATATGTCATGTCAGTTGCATTTTATTTAAACGTTTTGCTGTAAATTATGCATCTTACGATCTTATACTCAACAACCACCTGACGAAGCAGCAGTGTTCTGAGAGCTAGCCCTTCCACATAGATATAATGGAATATTGCCTGGTGTTGTATGATGGAGAAATTTGTACACTCCAGTCGAAATCTGCCACCTCCAAATTACGTTTCTCGTTATCTTTATCCAATCACTTCTCCCCCTTCTTCAATGCGAAAAGTCCTATCTCCCTCAACCTTTATTCAAAAGATAATCCCTCCAGTACACACAGCATTCTGATAAATCTACAGTGCACCCTCTCTAATGCTTCCATATTTTTCGGACCACTGAACACAAGCATCCAAGTGTGGTCCAAACATGGTTTTATACAGCTGCAGCATAATCTTGCGGTTCTTAATCTAATTCCACTGCTAACTAAAGCCAACACAACATACATCTTCTGAATCACCCTTTAAACTTGGGTGGCAACTTTGAGGGATCTACGTGTGTGAATCCCAAGATCACTCTGTTCCTCCACAATGACAAGAATGCCTTTACCTTTGTTATCTGCAGTATAATTTCAACTTTCACAATGAATCACTTTGTGCTTTTTCAAGTTACACTCTGACTGCTACCTCTCAGCCCCGTTGTACATCCTGTCATTGTCCCGTTACAACCTACAACCGCACTCCACATGTTCAGAACTGCAGTAACCTTTGTCTCATCGGCATACTTGTCTAACCACCCTTCCACTTCTACATGCGAGTTATTTGTAAAAATCACATAGAGCAAAGTTCCCAGAACAGACCCCTGTGGAAAACCACTGGCCACCGAGATTCAGGCTGAATACTTCCCATTTACGACCATTGTCGTCTTCTATGGGCCAGCCAAATCGGTATCCAGTCAGCCAAATTTTCCTGTGGTGGGTCTAGGTGGGATGCTTTTCAGTCAGTCGATGTGGACATGATGGCCGAATCACCGACTTACACACTGTAGGGATTTTGTCATTCTAGATATGCTTCCATTGTTCATTGACAGATCCCGTTACATAACACAAGAGATAGCATTAGAACTCCAAATCTCTGTGAATACCCGAAACACAATGCATTCCTTCTGCCAACGTCTTCATGGAGGAGCTTTCGGTCCTGGAAGCTGTTCATTACAGGGCACAAGCACAAACCCCTAACATCACGTCTTAATTTCTGAAGGGTGATGAGACCCATTCAACGCTTCATCTCTGGAATCTGAATCGTGAAAGGGTGGTAGAATTAAGGAGTTCTCAGAAACAACAGCGACGGTCAGGGGAGGTAAACAGAAACAATGTGACAACTTGAAATAAATGTCAAAAATGTGCTGGGACGAATTACCAGAATTCCCTGCCGAAGGATATTGAAAGCCAACCTGCAGCACCCAGAGTGCAACAATTCAAGAAGGCAGCTTCCTACCACTTTCACTAGAGGGCAATTAAGAACAGGTAATAAGTGCTCGTTCCAGTAAGCAATGTCCAAATTATTTAAGAATTCTGACAGGGTCATTCAGGAGAGTTAATAGAAAGCACTTCTACACACAGAGAATAGTGGTGGTTAGGAAATCTCATCTTCAAATGGCGGCTGATGTTTATTCAATTGTTACATTTAAATCTGAGATATACAATTTTTATTTGAGCAAGGGATGTGTTCCCAAAACAGGCATATGGAGATATCCCACAGATCACACATGGTCTTCCGAGCAGCTGAGCAGATTCGAGGACCTAAACGGCTTCACCGTGTTACTGATTTCCTATAAATAAATTATTTCGATCTTCTTTCGTTTTCTCATTACTCAGGCTGGTAACTTTGTTCGGTACATCATGTAAACTTTAAGGAGATAGTTTTGAACTTCCGTTCCAGTCACTCCCTGCCTCAGTTAGTGATGTAACTTTTAACAGAATTCAAACTGGTGCCAATTATTATTATGTCTGTGATGAAAAGCAGGGTACTCTTTGAAACCATAAAATGAACATCGGTGTTTCAGTTATGTCATTCTTCCTCTCACCACCACAGTGATGATGTTGGCGATACTGCTTTTGCTGCTTGGAAAGCTGGTGTTGGTGGACGTCCAGAAAAATTGCAAGTCTCCCAGTTAATCTTCCTAGCAGAGAATTGCACAACTTCTTGTGGGCAAACGAGGCAAGCACTCTTTTGAACGTTGGCCACTATGCTCTTTGCTTTCTTCGAAGACTACAGAAAACGGAAATAATGAAGTATTGATCTGAATGACCACACATGATTGACCATGTGTGTTCATCCAGATCAATACTTCATTAGTTCCGTTTTCTGTAGTCTTGGAAGAAATAAAAGTTTCACACAGAAAGACGCCGATCATAAATCCCAGTCTGTCCACAAATTGTACGCTTGCATTCTTTCTTATTGGAAATATTGATCGCCAAGCAGATGTGCAATTGATATGCGACAACTCAGTGGAAGTGGGATGTTGTGGGTCAATGTAGGTTTCAAATTCTACCTGCTCCAAAGTTGTGTAATAACATCTCGATAGCAGATGGATTCGCATACAATTCAACAGATTTTTAAAAATATATGCATGGCTTTGCCGGACTTTAATTTCAAATGGATTGGATTATAAAATGCAAGAGGTTTCACTCAAGGTAAACAAGACTGGAGTCAGCATAATTGAAATATTGTGAACAGTTTCGGTCATCGTACCTGAAGAAACGCAGACCACAGAAAGTTCATTGAACCGATGCCAGTTTTGGATGGACTGTCTTAGCAGGAGAGGTTCAGTCGGGTGGAAACCCATTGGAGTTTCGAAGAATAAGAGGTGAGATTATTGAAGAAGAAAATACTGTTGAACACCTTTCCAGTTTAACTGATGTGAGGTCTATTGATCGAATGTGAGAGTGTAGAACGAGAGGACCTCATCACAGAATGAAGTGTTAGCAATTTAAAACATTCTTGGGGAGAAGTTTCTTCTATCGGATTGTTGCAAATCCAGGGAATTATTTACCCCACAAAGCTGTCAAGGTTGAAAACTTCAAAGGAGTGACAGACACATGTTTCAAATAGTAAGGGAATCGGTGAAGTATTGGTAAAAGGAGGGAAATTGCAGTTGTGGGTGTAGTTGGTCTGATATCTGCAGTGGCTGCAGTATGAACGCCTTCACAATGGCTGCATTCCTCCAAGTCCTGTCTTCTTTGATCTCTGCTGTATTATTAAAACTGTCTATATTTGCCATGCGTCAAGATGTCTGTTGCACAAGGAAATACTTAACACTTACCTTTATGATAGGTCTGAAACAATCCCTCTTTGATCAGCTGTCGACCATATAAGAATCATAGAATTATCCATTGTCTCTGCCCTGGCTCCTGTAAAAGCTGCAAAGTTAGCACAATTCTCCACCTCAACCTTCACATTCCTCTCAATTCATCCCCTTAACATGAATATCCAAATCTCTTTTGAAACCTTCTGTCGAATATGCCTCCACCTCTGTCCCAGGTAGTGTGTTCCATATCCCAAAAACTCTCTGAATAATGAAGTCGCTAAGTTATGGACCAGGGGATCTGTTCACTTTTAAGCCAGCTGATGTTTCCGATTGATTCTTACTTCCGAAAGCAAACTGCTCAGAAGCTTTACAGTCCCTCTTCCTAAACATTTGCACTCTGTGAACAAACTGATCAGTTCTCAATCGGATATATCTATAGCAGGTCAGAGCTGCAGCACTGCATGCATATCTGGTATTCACAAACAATAATGGAAACCACTTTAAGCAATATGTACTGTTGCGACCCCAACGAAATACGATTAGAAACGAGAGACTTCAATCTGCATTTTCTGGCTTTATGGCCCCCAGTGAGACAACAGGCGGATATCCCCGTGTGTGGAATGTTAACATTGAAGCATACTTTTTCTGTCTCCTAGATCCAATCATTCCATGTGTTTTAGAGAGAAGTTACTGCAGTAAAGTACCATGTGATGAGACAATTTCAGTTCGGACCGATGGGGCATGCCCACACTTCCAAGTGTGCTGCATGCCTTTCTTGCCAGCGATGAAGAAAAGGGAACATGCACCTCTGGAAAGCATTTCAGTTTCCGAATGGAGAGATCTGTCATCTCAGTAATTCCATCTTCATTTCAAAATCTCAATACAATGAGCTCTGGCACACTGCTTTCTCAGACACATGAATAAAATTAACTGATACCAACAAACTTAAATTGTCCAAGCTTCATTTCCCATTCAGATCATAGTTCTAACATAATGACAGGGACGAGGGCAACGGTCACAGAATAGGCAGGAAACCGCGGCGACATTGACTTTGTTGCAACTTAGCTGCTGTGTAGGCCTTTGGTTACATGGCAGTTGGAAGACCATGTTCAGACCGGATCACCACAGTGTAGGAATGGTATGGAGGATCTGGGGAGGCTCCAAAAGGGGTTTGGCAGGATAGGAGGGGATTAACTGCAAGAAGTGAATGCAAAACCTTGGATCATATCTGCAAGACTATGGTAGTAGGAGGGACGAAGTGTCAAAAGCACAAAAAATGATGCAAGGATAGATTATCCAGGCGGAGCTTTTTTATCACCAGGGCGGATATGTCAAATATAGGTAGACATATATTTAAGGTGAAGGAAATACATGTGGAATCATATGAGGAATGTTTTTAACAGCGAGGGATGTCGGCGTCGGGACCACGCTGCCAGGAGAGGTGGCTGAACTGGATATCGAAGCAAAGCTTAAGATTAGATGTACAAATGAACGAATAGAGTAAGAGGGATGCAAGCAACGTGCAGGCAAATTGAATTAGTTTAATATAGTAGCATCGTGGGCAGAACCAGCCGTTCCTATACAGTAAAGTTCTATATTCTATGGATCAGGTTAGCAACAAAGGAAAGCAAGACCTGCTCGGGTTGTTTTGCTTTGAAGCAGAAAGGATAGAGGGATGAGTGTTTGTGTAAGTGTATGTTTGCATGTGTGTGTGTGTGTATTTGTGCAACTGTGTATATGAGTGTGACCGAATGTGAATGTGGGAGAGAGTCACTTTAAGAGTGTGCGTGAGTGTAAGTGTACATGTGAATGTTTGTGACTGTGTGTATGAGCGTAAGTGATTTTGAGTGTATGTATTTGTGCATATGCAAAGGAATGTGTGAGTGTGTGGGAGATGGTCTTTGTAAAAGTGTGCGTGAGTATATGTTTGTGTGTGGGATTGTGGGAGAGTGTCTGATTATGGGACAATGTTTGTGTAACGGAGTGTGTGTGTCTGGGAGAGAATGTGTCAGTGTGTTGGAGAGCGTGTATGTGTGTGAGAGTGCGTGTGCGTATGAGTGTGGTAGGAAGGTTTGTCCAAGTGTATGTGAATGCGAGTGTGTGTCTGTGAGTGTGTGAGAGTGTGAGTGTGTGATTGGAGGGTCTGGGTAAGTACGTGTGAATGTGCGTGTGTGCATGTGACCATGTCACTGTGAGAGAGGATTGTCTTTGTGAGTGTGTCCGTGCGTGCATGTGCTTGAAATTATGGGAAAGGTTCTGTGGAAGTGGGTATGAGTGCGTGGAAGAGGGCGTACCAGGGTCTGTGTAAGTGCATGTGAATGTATGTGAGAGCATCTTTGTAAGACTGCGTGTGTGTGTGTGTGTAAGTGTTGCAGGAAGGTTTGTGCAGGTTTGTGCTTGTGTCTGTGGGAAAGGTCTGTGTAAGTGTTGTCAGTTGTGAATGGCAGAGGAAGGTCTCAGTCAGTATGCGTGAATGCGTATGTGACTGTGAGTGTAAGTGTGTAGCACGAGGGTCTGTGTAAATGCGTGTGTGACTGTGTCAGTGTCTTTTTGTGTATATGAGTGTGTGTCAGTGTTTTGTGTGGGAGATGGTTGGTGCGAGCGTGAGACAATGGGAGAGACATCTGTGTAAGTCTGTGTCTATGTGTCTCAGTATTTTTGAGTATGTGCAAGTCTGAAGGAGAGGGAATGTGGATGTGTGTGTTAGTAAGTGTGAGCGTGTGGCGGCAGTGTCTGTGTAAGCGTGTATGACAGTGTGTGTTTGAGGTGAATGTTTACGTGTGAGCGGGTTTAAGTGTGTGTTGGGGGTTAAGTGTCTGCGTAAAGGTGTGTAAGTATCTGAGTAAGGGAGATTATGTGTAAATGTGCATGAGAGTGTGTGCATATGTGAGTGTGTGTGAATGTTTGTGTGTGAGGTGCTGTGTGCGTGTGAATGCATTGGAGGAGCATATGTGTAAGTGTGTGTGTGTCCGTGTGTGCGAGTGGTTGTGAGTATATGGAGTGCGTGGGAGAGTTACTGCGAAACTGTGTGTCAGTATGTGTGAGTGTGTGGGAGGAGAGTGTACATGTCTGTGACTGTGAGTGTGAGTGTGTATTTGTGCGTGTTTTGAGATGTGCGGGTGAGACTCAGCAATTCTGTTGGTGGTCATGTGTGTGTGTTTGTGTGCATAGGGGAGAAGGTTCTGTGTAAGTGTGTGTGAGTGCGTAAGTGTGCTGAGTATGTGTGTGCATATGAGAGTGCAAGTGAGTGTGTGTCAAGAAGGAGGTGCTATATAAATATACATGAGAGTGTGATTGCTTGGGAGGAAGATCTATGTAAGTGAGTGAGTGTGCCTGAATGTGTGAATGTGGGACAACGGTCATTGCAAGTTGATCGGTGTATATGCGAATGTGCGGGTAACGAGGAGACAAGTTGTGCATGTGTGGTTGAGTGTAGGAATGTGGAACGAGGGTTTTGTAAGTGTGAGTCTCTGTGTATGTGAGTGTTAGAACACAGTCTGTGCATGTGTGTGTGAGGGTGTGTATGGGAGAAGCATTTGTATAAATGTGCGTCTGTATGGGAGATGTGTTTCTGTACGAGTGTGCGAGTGTGTGAGTATGGGAGTAGGGACTCCGTAAATGTGTGTTAGTGTTGGGGGAGAGGGTCTGTGTAAGTGTGTATGAGAGTGAGGGAGGAGGGTCTGTGCAGGTTTGTGTGCGTTCTGTCTCTGTGTGTAGAGGGGAGGGTCTGTGTAAGTGTGCCAGCGTTTGGGAGTGTGAGCATAAGAGGAGGGTCTGTGTAAGTGTGTGTGGTGCCTTCGAGTGTGTATGGGAAAGGTTCTGAATAAGTGTGTGTGAGCGTGCATGTGTAAATGTTTGGGTGGACGTTCTATGTAATCTTGTGTGACTGTGGGAGCTTGTATGAGTACATGTGAGTGTGTGCGAGTATATTTGTGTGCTCTTGTATGCGAGGGTCTGTGTAAGTGAGTGTGCGTGTGGGAGGACAGTCCGTGCAAATGCGTGTGGACGTTTGTGTATGTGTGTGTGTGGTGCAGATCGTCTGTGTCAGCGTATGTGAGTGTGTGAGAGAGGGTGTGTAAATTGCTTATGAGTGTTTGAGTGTGTCTGAGTGTAAGGAAGGAATGTCTGTTTAAGTGTGTGTGAGTGTGTGCAAGTGTGTGTGGGAGAGAGTCTGCGCAAGTGCGTTTGTTTGCATGTGCGTGCATCCGTGTGAGTATGTGGCATATGTTCTGTGTAAGTGCATGTGTGTATATGTGAGCGTGTGTGTCTCTCTGTGGGAAGAAGGTCTGTATAATTGAGTAAAATTGTGTCTTCAGAGGTCCTGTGTAATCGTGAGTGTGTGTGGGGGGGCAATTCTTGTGTAAGTGTAATGTGTGTATACGTGAGTGAGTATGAATTCGTGGAAAAAGGTCTGTGAGTGGGTGTATGTATCTGTTAGAATGTGCGTGGGTGAGCAGAGGCTGTGAGTGTCTATGTATATGGTAGTCTGTGTGACTGCGAGTTTGTGGAAGAGAGTCTGTTCAAGTTTCTGTTTGTATGCGTAAGTGTCTGTGTGTTTGTGTATGCGAGGGTCTGTGTAAGTGAGTGTGCGTGTGGGAGGGCAGTCCGTGCAAATGCGTGTGGACGTAAGTGTGTGTGTGTGTGTGGGTGGAGGTCGTCTGTGTAAGTGTGTGTGAGTGTGTGAGAGAGGGTGTGTGAAAGTGCTTATGAGTGCTTGAGCGTGTCTGCATGTAGGGGAGGAATGCCTGTTTAAGTGTGTGTGAGTGTGTGCAAGTGTGTGTGGGAAAGAATCTGCGCAAGTGTGTTTGTTTGTATGTGCGTGTGTACTTATGAGTGTGTGGCAGAAGTTCTGTGTAAGTGCAAGTGTGTATATGTGAGCGTGTGTGTGTGTCTCTGTGGGAAGAATGTCTATATAATTGAGTTAAAGTGTATGGGAGGAGGTCCTGTGTAATTGTGAGTGTGCGGGGGGGGGGGACAATTCCTGTGTAAGTGTAATGTGTATGTGTCGGTGAGTGTGTCATGTGTAGGAGCAGGGTTTGCTTAATTGTGTCTGAGAGTGTGACTATGTGAGGAGGGTCTGCGTTGATTTGAGTGTCTGTGTTGGAGGAGTTCCTGTGTGATTGTAAGTGTGCGCGTGGGATAGGATTTGTGTAAGTCCTTGAGTACGGGAGAAGAGACTGTGCAAGTGTGAATGTGTGTGTGAGCACATGTGTGTGGATGGAAGGTCTGTGCATATGAATGCTAGTGTGCAAGAATGTCTGGAAGGATAGTATGTGTAATTCTGTGCATGTATATGTGAGTGTAATTCGGAGTATGTGTGAGAGAGAGGGTCAGTAGTAGTCTGCGAGTGCATATGCGAGGGTTAGTGTTTGTGTGTGGGAGAAGCATCTGTGTAAGTGTCTGTGACTGTGTGTGAGGTTGTGTGAGCATATAGGAGTGCGTGTGAGTGCGAATGTGCGGGAGAGGGTCGGTGAAAATGTGTGTCAGTATGTGTTAGTGTGTGTGAATATGAGTATGTGGGTGGAGGATCTGTGTAAGTGTGCATGTGTATATGTGTGTGTGAGGGTGTGTGTGATTGGGAGGCACATCAATAAAGTGTATATGAGACAATGATTATGTATGAGAGTCTGCGTTTATATGTGAGTGTGAGTAAGTGTTTGTTTTGTGGAGACGGTGAATGTGAGTGAATGTCAGTGTGTTGGAGAGGTTCTGTTCAAGCATGTGTGCTTTATACATACATGTCTGTGAGTGTGCATGGTAGGACGATCTTTGTATGTGCGTGGATGTGTCAGTATTTGAAACCTTCCGTTTAAGAACGTGTGGGTGCATCTGTGAGTTTGACATGAGGGTCTGTGTAAGTGTGTGCGAGTGTGAGTATATGGTAGAGGTTTTGCAAGGGTGTGCAGGGGAGCAAGGTGTGTGTAAATGTGTGTGAGTGCAGGTATGTGTGAGGAGAGTCTGTATAAGTGTGCGTGAATGTGTGAAAGTGCGTGTGAGAAGGCCTTTACAGGTGTGTGAGTGTGTGGATGAAGGGGCTGTGCAGGTATGAGTCTGTGTAACTGTGTGTGTGAGCTTGGAGGCAGCTTTGTGTAAGTTTGTATGATATGTAAGTGTGTGAATGTGCGTGTGTCGGAGGAGGGTTTGTGTGTGTGTGTGGCAGTGCGTTAGTGTGTCTGTGTGCGAGAGGAACACTACAGCTGCGTGAGCGTCAGAGTGGGCAGAGGGTGTGTGTATGTCTGAGTGTGCGCCTGAGTGACTGTGTGTGTATAAGTTCATCGTTTAGTGTGAATATGTGCATGAAGCTCTCTGTTAGTGTATCTGAACGTGAATGCGTGCCACGAGGGTCTGTGCAAGTGTGTGTGGCTGTGTGTTTCAGTGTATTTGAGCATTTGTAAGTGTCTGGGTGCTTGGGAGACAGTCAGCGGAAGTGTGTGTTGGTGTGACAGTGTGAGAGGACGGTCTTTGTAAGTGTGCGTAACTGTGTGTGTAAGTATGTGTGAATGATTTTACGTAGATGTGAGCATGTGGCAGAGGGTCTGTTGAAGTGTGTGCCAGTGTGTGAGTGTGAATGCATGGGAAGAGGGGCTGTGTAAACGGGTGTTACAGTGTATGAGTGTGTATATATGAGTGTGTTTGAGTGCGTGCATGCGAAGGTCTGCGTAATTCTACGTTTATACGCCTACATGTGTGTGTGTGTGTTTGGAGGTTCTGTGTACATGTTTGAGTGCCTATGTGAATGTTTGGGAAAGGGTCTCTTTCAGTGTGCGTGAGATTAAATATCAGTGGAAGATCTGCATAAATGTGTCATTATGTGAGTATGGGAACAGTGTCTGTGTTAGTTTGTGTATGGACCGGCTGGAGAACATTCTGTGTAAATGTGAGTGAGTGTGTATGTCTCTGTGTGTGTACATATGTGTATGTGTATGTGGGGGGGCCGGAGTGGGTTCATACAAGTATGATTGTGCGTGGATTGTGTGAGTGTGTGATTGTGGACGGATGGTCTACGTAAGTGTGCGAAAGTGTGTGTAAGTGTGTGTGAGAGACACGTTATGTGCAAGAGTGTGTGAGAATGAACGTGTGTGAGTGTGTATGAGGGAGGGATGTCAGTGTAAGTGTGTTTGAGCATGTGTGTGAGAGGTTGGAGGATCTGTGTAATTAAGTGTGCATGTGTATATGCGAATGTGTGTGGGAGAGGTTCTGTGTAACTCTGTGTAACTGTGTGGCAGTGTTGACTGTGACTGCGTGTATGTGGGAGGAGTGTCTGTCTCAGTGTGAGTGCTCGTGATTGTTTCTATGGGAGAGTGTCTATGGAAGTGTGTGAGTCTGGGATACAAGTCTGTGTAATTCTGATCGTGCATGTGTGTGTGGGAAAGTGTCTGCATAACTGTACGTTAGCATGTGGAAGCATGCAAGGACTGTCTGCGTAATTTTGAGTGTGTGCGCATGTGAGAGGACGGTCTGTTTAAGTTTGAGCGTTTGCACGTGTGGGACAGTCCGTGCAAGCGTTAGAGTGGATGGAAGATCTGTTCAAGTGTGAGTCTGTGGATCGGAGAGGGTCGATTCAAGTATGTGTGAGTTTGTGTGAGTGTGGGTGTGTGGGAGGATGGTCTGGGTAGGTGTGAAGGCGCGTGAGTGTATGCGTGTGAAAGAAGGTCCATATAAGTATGTGTAAGTGAATGTATGCTTGAGGAGGAGTTGTGTAAATATCTGCAATTGTGTGAGTGCGGGAAAGGACATGTCTAAATGTACCTGAGTGTGTGAGTATGGGAGAACGTCTGAGTAAGTGCATGAGTGTGAGAGTGTGGGAGAGGGTTTGTTTAATTGTGTAGAGTGTGGGAGTGCGGGGAAATGACTGTGTTAGCGTGAGTGTGAGAGTGTGGGAGAGAGTCTGTGTAAGTGTGTATGAGTGTGGGAGTGTGGGAAAAAATCAGTGTAAGCGTGAGCGTGAGAGTGTCGGAGTGGGTCTGTGTAAGTGTATATGAGTGTGGAAGTGTTGGAGAATGTCCGTGTAAGCGTCAGTGTGTGAGTGCAGGAGAGATTCTGTCTTAGTGCATGATGGTGACAGTCTGGGAATGGTTGTGTAAGCGCCTATGTGTGTGTGAGTTTGTCTGACAGGATCTGTGTTATTGTGTGTGAGTGACATTGTTTGTTGGAGTAGTGTGTGTGCATATGTGCGTGTGTATGTGTGAGTGTCTGTGTGGGAGAGAGTCTGTGTAAATGTCTCTGAGTGAGTGAGTGTGTGGATGAGGGTCTGCGTAAGTGTGTGCGAGTATGTATGCGTGAGTGTTGGAGGATGTTTTGTGTAAGTATGCACACGTGTTTGAGTGTTGGTGAGTGTCTGTCAGTTTGTGTTATTGTATGGGAGAGTGTGTTATTGTATTTGAGTTTCTGCATGTTTAGAAGGTGTTTTTGGGTAAGTGTGCATGTGTATATGTGAGTGCGTGTGCGAGCGAGTATTAGTATATGCAAGTGTGTGCGTGCATGTGGGGGAGGTTGTCTGTGAAAGTGCGTATGTGAGTGTGTGCGCATGTGTGGGAATAGGGTTTGTACCAGTGTGTGTGTGAGTGTGGATAGAAGGGCTTTTCATTCATTCGTGGGTCTTGGGTGTCAGGGTGGTGATTGAAATGGAGAGGAACTTCCCAAGTGTGGTGTTCCCTAATACCTGCAACCCTTGTACTTCTAGTTGAAGGTGGTAGTGCTTTTTATATGCGCTGTTTCGGGACTTTTGAGGAATTTGTTGTGTACGTGCGAGTGTTTGTGTGTGCAGTTCAGTGCGTAGATGGAGGTTCTATGTGAGTGTGTATGAGTGGGTGTTTGAGTGTGTGAGTATCTGCTTGTGCATGTCCATGTGTGAGGATGTGCTTGCGTGTGTGAGCGCAAGAGTGAATGTGTGGGTGTCTTAGAGACTCTGAGTGTAAGTTTGTGAGTGTGTGTGTGAGGACGTGTGTCTTTGTGTGAGGATAGGAGTGAGTATGTCGAAGAAGGGTCTGTGTAAGTGTGTGTGAGGGTTTGGGAGGAGTGTCTGTCTTAGTGTGTGATGATGAGAGTATGGGAAGGGTACTGTAAGCGCCTGTGCGTGTGTGAGTTTGTCGGAGAGGAACTGTGTGATTGTGTGAAAGTGTCACTGTCTGTGGGAGGAGTGTGTGTGCATATGTATGTGTGTATATGTGAGTGTCTGTGTGGGAGAGAGTCTGTGTAAGCGTGTGATTGGGTGAGTGTGCTTGATTGGGTGAGTGTGTGTATTTATGTGTGACTGTGGGAGGGCGTCCATGTGAGTGTGTGTGCGATTGTGTGAGTGTGAGTGTATGTATGTGTGCGTGTTTGATTGTTGTAAGAGCATGTGTGGGGTCTATTTCGTGCTTGTGGAGTTACCTGTAGTGTGACAAGCAACAAAGATCATGGTTGAGGCCATCCTGGCGGTCGGGGAACTGAGATACAGCGTCTGCTGAGTCACATGCGTGATTACTACCCACGGCAGACTGATTCTATCTAAACAACAGCGGGGTACTATGTGTATGAGGGGTGTGTGTGGTGTTTGTGTGAGTACGTGTGGGAAGTGTGTGTGTGTGTATGGGACTGTGCGTGTGTGTATGTCTGTGTTTTCGTGTGTGCGTGAGTGAGGGGTAGCGTGTTTGTGAGTGTGTGTCTGGGTGTGTGTCTGTGTGTGAGGGTGTATGTGTGTGGGGGGTACGTGTGTCGCGGTGCAAGTATGTGTGTGTGTGGGGTGTGTTTGTGTGTGTTGGGTGAGGTATATGTGTACGTGTATGCGTGTGTGTGGGAGTTTGCTTGTGGATGTGGATGTGTGGAGTTGTGTGGGAAAGGTGTGTGTGTTTGTGTATCCGGGTGAGTGGGTGTCAGTGTGTGTCGCTGGTGTGTGTGAGAGGGTGTGCAGGAGTGTGGGAATGTGGGTTTTGTGTGTGTCTCTCGGTGTGTGTCGATGTGTATGTAGTTGAGAGTGAGTGTGTCTTTGTGTTTTGTGGGTCTGTGTGTCTGCGTGTGTGCATCCATGTGTGTCCGTTTGCATGTGGTTATAGGGTGTGTGTGTCTTGGTGTTTGTGTGTCTGCGTATCTGCATGTGTGTGTATCCGTGTGTGTATGTGTCTGTGCGTGTGTATGTCTGCGCGTGCGTGAATATATATTAGTTCATACATGTGTGATGATTAACCACAGCAGACTCTTTGAGTCCATATAAACAACAGCAGTGTGCCAGCCTGCTCATTGTAGCTCGGAGCAGCAAGCCTGATGATGTGGACATCTCCAATATTGATTGTTTGTGTCTTGGTGCTGGCGCAGCCCAACACTGCTGACAGGGAACTGCGAAGCGGCATTTATTTGGGAGGTCAGTGCAAATCGGAGAGAAGACTCTGGATGTGGGTGTAGGGGAGAAAACAAGGTTGCCATTCTGCCCGTTCAGCCTGTGCTGCCTTTTATTTGCGTCAGGGCTGCTTCGGCTTGTTTCTGCGGCATCTCAGTCGGTTCTGTTAAGGTGAAAAAGTGTAGCGCAATCAAAAGCTTCCTTCCTGCACTTTGCTGAGTCACCGTGTGTTCGGTTTCTTAAACAGGATTATATACAACTAGAGGGCTCAGAGCATTGGTAAAGGATGCAGAAATGCAGAGTGAGGAACGAAAACCGCTCTCACTGAGGGGTTTGGGGAGCGAGCGACCTGTCAATGGGGAGCTGGGTAGTGCGAACAGAAGCCTCCAGGACGAAATAATATGGAAAGGAATGACAAGGAAACAACGAAATGGCGCTGGGTGAACTGCCCATGTGCAGAGCTGGCATGTACAAGCTTGGCCGAACTGCCTCCTTCTGTGTTGCGGGTGATTCTGTGTCATTGTAATTATATCTCCATTCAGACATCCTTCACTCCCTCCTCACTCTCCTTCCCCCCACCCACTGAGAGGCTGCTGTGAACATTACCTTTCTAAGATAATAAGGTGTAGGGAATACAAATAGGTTGTATGGCCCATCTACTCTGTTCCGCAGTTGAAGAAGATCGTTGCTGAACTGATCATCCGCAATTCCATTCTCAGGACTCTCCGCAACACCTGTGATCCCTTCCCTGATTACAGATCTCCCAATCTCAGACCTTTCAACACACTGAAAGACGGTAAGCGTGAGGCACTGGACATTTGGGGAGATCAAATGTAAAGTAGACGTGTACAGGGACCTGAACAGCATTGATGTACAAAGGGATCTTATGATTCAAGTCAATAGCCCCCTATAAGTAGCTATGCCAGTAGATAAAGTCACAAAGAAGGAATATGGCAGCATCGCCATTATTGGTCTGGTAATTGAGCACAAGAGGTAGAATATCATGCTGTACCTTTATAAGAGTTTGTTTGAACAACACCTAGAACGTTGCGTTCAATGCAGATCACCACAATTATTTGAAAGATGTGAAAGCAATGGAGAGTATGCTCAAGAGGATTACCCGAATGTTGCCTGGATTAGAGGACATGAACTATAAAGGATAGGGCAGAAAAATGCAGTTAAATATCACACAGCCACAGGTGAGAGTCCAACAGTTTTATTTGGGAGTACTTAAATCAAATACGAGTCATTCTGAATCCTATGATACCCCCACATGTAAACTGACGAAGGAGTAGCGCTTCGAAAGCAAGGCTGCTAAATAAACCGTTTGGACTATCACCTGGTGTTGTCCACTTTTTAACTTTGTCCACCCCAGTCCAACACTGGCACCTCGAAATCATTATCAAGTGTTTCCCCTCGAGCGGCGGAGGCTGAGGGCAGACTTGGTCGATGTCTATAAAACCATGAGATGCATAGGTAGAATGTTTTTTTCCCGGAGTTGAAATGTCTGATACTAGAGGCTATGCATTTAAGTTGAGAGGGGGCTAGTACAATAAAAACTTCATCCTCAAATCTGCTTGAAACTGTCCCCTTCAACTCTGTCTCTCTCGCACTCGTTTTTTTCTCTCTCTATCTCCGTCTTTCTCTGTCTTTCTATCTCCATTTGTCTCTTCATTTCTATCTCTACCCCTGTCTCTGTCTCTACAACACTTTATGATCTCTCTTTCCCTCCATCACTATCCTTAGCTCTGTCTCTGCGTATCTGCAGTTTCTCTCTCTCTTTCTGTCTATCTCAATCCCTATCATTCTGCTGTCACTATCTCTGTCTCTGCTTCTCTATCTGCCTGCCACTCTCCTCCTATCTCTCCCTCCCTCTCTCTCTTTCTCTCGCTGTCTATTTCTCGGTCTCTATCTCTCTCCCTTTAAGCCTTTTCTGGAAACAAAATACTGTTTATGCAATGTCTGATGCCCGGTGCCAGAGTTTCTTTCACATGGTCCCGTAAGGCACCATGGCAGATTTCTTGACATCCCAGCTCCAACATGAGTTGGTATGTTCTCTCAGAATTTTGCTTCCAATTGTTTGACCTACTCTGAGAACTGTGCACCGCTCTGATCTACAAATTAAAATGATCCCGGCCTGTGGGTCATACAGGAAAAGATAAGGTCCCAGACTGAAAACCAGCTTGTTAGGCCAGAGGCGCCAAATTGTTTTGTTTCTGTCATCATTGAGGCTTATCAGTGGATGTATTCAGAAGAGGTTCCAAGTATACAATTAACACGAAGAACATGGACATTTCAAAAAAGTCAAATAGCTTTCTTACAGCACAAGAATTGTTGGGAAGATGCAATTTCATAGTTTAGATAGAAAGTTTCATCCTTTGAGAAGTCGCAATAGCAGATGGATTATCACATCTCACTTAACAGTCACCCCGTCTCCACACTAAATCTTCTTATTCAGCCGATTGAAAAGTTTGTTTCCAATTGGCATAACGGTACATCGCCACTTTATGTGTCAGTGCTGATATCCTTAAACAAGCTCCACAATTCTGCTCTCGGTATCCCTCACTTTTACCGTACCTAAAACACAGTGCACAATTCTGCTCTCAATATTTATCCATTACACCACATATAAAGAACCGTGCACAATTCTGTTCTCCATAACTCTCAGGTACACCATACAGAAAACACCATGAACAATTATGCTCTCATTGTCCCTCGCTTACACCACATTTAATGTACAGTACACAAATCGTCTTTCAACATTTCTCAGTTGTACCACATAAAATGCGCAGTGAAGAATTCTGCTCTCAATGTCACTCAACTGCAGCAAATGTAAACAACAGTTCACAATTCTGCGATCTGTATTTCTCAGTTACACCACACTAAATCATTATGCACAATTCTGTTCTCCATATCACTCAATTGCACCACACATTAGCACAGTGCACAGTTGTGTTCTCAGTATCGGTTAGAACAGACTTTGAACACTTTGGATAGCTCTTCTTTCCCTGTCCCTGTGTGAAACTACACTCCACTCTGGGTTGCACCCTACTTACAGCACTGACTGTTGATAATGATGAAAGGCGTTTTCTGTTTCATAGGTTTCTTCAGCGATTGTATGAGTTTGGGTGCAACTTGTAAACAAAGGCCGTGTGACAACAGTGAGACTACTCTCAATGGGATATGTGCCGGTAACAAGTACTGCTGTTGGAAAAGCTGATGAAGGGAAAACCAAATGTGTCATCGGGCGCGGGATGACTGAGGTTCAACTGATGCTGTCTGCCCATTCTGAAATTCTGTTTCAGCTCAATCACGTAGACATGATAATATTATGACCCACTGTTTTCTGAAACAAGGAAATAAAATTCACTGCATTGATCACTGGTTGTGTCTGTCTCTCATTGCTCACTACGATCAGGGTGTGCTCACATTGACCAGGATTTAGGGAGCGTGGGTGGAGGATGGTGGAAGGGGAATGACCGAGAATGGGGATGCATATTGATTTTTTGTACCTCGTACTTAGTTACAATCACAGTCCCATCGCTACATGACAAAATGCCATGTTCACACATTGCTTAGCATGTTCAACTCCAGCTGGAATCACAGGCTGGAGAAAATCATCACGATGTCTGGATGTTCCAATCCTGTCAGAGATCAGTGTTTAGGCATCTGTGCACTGTTGGACAATCAATGCTTAGGCAGTCGGGACTGTCAGAGGGACAGTGCTGCGGAAGAGGGCTCTATTAGAGGGTCAGTGCAAACGCAAACGGTTCTGTCAGACACTCAGTGTTAAGGAAGTAATCTCACTTAGAGGCTCAATGCTGGGGAAGGAGGCTCTGTCGGATGGCCAGTGCTGCGCATTACGGCACTGTCTGTGTGTCAATGCTGAGGATGTGGGCTCAGTCAGAGGTCAGTGGTGAGGCAGAGTGTGCTGTTGGAGGGTCAGTGCTTAGATAGAGTGTCTTATTGTAAGGTTAGTACTGCAGGAGCAGTGCACTGTCGGAGAGTTAGTGCTATGGGAGCACAGCGCTGTCGGAGGGTCAGTGCTGAGAAAGTGGGCATTGATGGAGGGACTCTGCTGAGGGAGCGGCAAGTATTGGATGGACAGCGCTGCGAGAGGCTTAGCGCTGAGGTAGTGTCACACTGTAGAGGGTCAACGCTGGTATAGTGGTCACTGTGGTCACTGCTTGAGGGTCAGCACTGAGGGAGATCCGCACTGGGTGCTGCACTGTCGGAGGGTCCGTGCCGAAGGAGTGGGCACTGTCAGAACTTCAGTGCTGAGGGAGTGCATCACTGTTGGGGGGTCAGTGCTGAGGGAGAGCCGCATGTTCAGAGGTCAGTGTTATGTGTGTGTCGCACTGACCGAGGGTCAGTGTTGAGGGGCTGATTCAATGTTGGACACTCAGTGTGAAGGGAGTGCCACACTGTTAGAAACGCAGTGCTGCGGGATCTCCGCACTGTCAGTGCAGGGGGAATGCCACACTGTCGGAGGGTAAGTGCTGAAAGAGCATGAACATTCAGAAGGACAGTTTGGAGGTATTTCGCACTGTCAGACGGTCAGTGCGGAGGGAGTGCCATACTCTCATAGGGTCAGTACTGAGGGAACTTGTAATGGCGGAGTGACACACTGACAGAAATTCAGAGCAGAGCGAATACCACGCTGTCGAAAAGTCAGTACTGCCGCTCTGTCAGATGTTCAGTGCGGCATTGTCACATGTTGTGTGAGTGCCACATGGTCTGATACTCAGTGCTGAGGGTTCTCTGCACTGTCGGACTATCACTGTTCAGGGAGTAGACGCTTTGAGAGGGTTCATGCTGAGGGAGTGTGTCATTCTCAAAGCGACAGCCCGAAGGGGATGCCACCCTGTTGACCATCTGTGCTAAGGGAGCGCCGCAAGGTCTGAAGGTCAGTGCTGAGGGAGCGCCGTACTGTTGGATGGTCAGTTCTGAGTGGGTGTGGCACTTTTAAATGGTCAGCCTGAGGGAATACCTCTCTGATGGAGGGTAATTGCTGAGGGAGTGCCGCACTGTGGCAAAATCAGTGTTGAAGGAGTGCTGCATAGTCTGAAGATCAGTGCCGTTGTAGGTCCACACTGTCAGTGTAGCAGCGGTGACGGAATCAGCATTGTCGGAGGGTGAGCACTGAAGGAGTATCCTACAGTTGGAGCGTCAGTGCTGAGGGACTGCGGTTCTGTCGGAGGTTCCGTGCTGATGGAGCTTCAAGTTGTTGGAGGCTCAGTGCTGTGGAACTGTTGCATTCACAGAGGGTCAGTGCTGATGGCGTGCTACAATGCCAGAAGAAGAGAGCTGAGCGGGCGCTGCACTGATGGTGGGTTAGTGCAGAGAGTGTGGCGCACTGTCAGTGGCTAAGTGCATAGGAAGTGCCGCACTGCCAATGGATCAGTCCTGAATGATTGCCGCAACGTTCGAGGGTTAGTGCTGAGGGAGTGTTACACTGTAGAAATCGCAGTAGCGAGCAAGCTCTTCATTTTTTGACTGCCAAGGTTGAGGGACAGTGGCACTGTCCTAGGGTCAGTGCTGAGGAAGGCGGGAACTGTTGGTGGGTCAGTGCAGTGCGCTCTCCACACTGTCGCAGCGTCATTGCTGAGGAAGAGCAGCACTGTTGTATGGTCAGTGTTGTGTGAGTGGGCACATTTGAGCAGTCATAGGTATGGTTGTGGGCTCTTTCGGCCGTTTAGCACAGGGGAAGTGAGAACTTTCAGACGGTCAGTACTGAGGAAGTGCCTCACTCTCGGAAGTCAGTGCTGAGGGGGTGTCACACTGTTGGATGGTCAGTGTTGAGGAAATGTCTCACTGTCAGAGGGTAAGGACTCAGTGAGTTCCACAATGCCGAAGAGACAGTGCTGAGGGAACTCTATACTATTGGAATGTTAGTGCTGAAGGATCTCCACATCGTCAGAGATTCAGTGCTGTGCGAGCACCGCACCATTGTATGGTCAATGCTGGGGAAGGACAGGACAGTGCTGTGAGAGTGCAGCACTGTGATAGGATCATTGCTGAAGGAGTGGGCAATGTTGGAGGATCAGTGCTGATCGTCATTGCTGATGAGGTCCCGCACTAGAAGAGGAAGTGCCGATGGAGCTCTGCATTGCCAGACGATCAATGCTGAGGCAGAGTCCCACTATCAGACGGTCAGTGTTGAGGCAGAGTCCCACTATCAGCTGGTCAGTGCTGAGGGTGCGCTGCTCTGCCGCCGGATCTTTGTTGTGGGAGTGGGCACTGTTGGAAGACCAGTGCTGAGGAAATGATGCACTGTTGGTTGGTCAGCGCTCAGGGAGCCTCGCGCTGTCAGAGGATCAGTGCTGAGGAAGCGCAGCACCTTTACTTGATCAGGGCTGAGTATGTGCCGCGCTGTCGGAAGATCAATGCAGAGGGAGTGCTGCATTGTTGGTGGGTCAGTGCTGAGGCAGCGCCGCGCTGTCAGAAGATCAGTCCTGAGGAAGCGCAACACCATTGGTGTGTCAGTGGTGAAGGAGCTATTAACTGATGGAGTGTCAGTGCTGATAAAATGCTACACTGTCAGAGGGTCAGCAATGATGGAGCTCCGCATCATTGTCGCAGGGTCAGTGACAAGAAAATGGGGCACTATTGGAGGGTTAGTGCTCAGGGAGCTCCGCGTTGTCAGTGAGTCAGAGCAGAGGCAGTGTCCCACTGTCAGTGGGGCAGCGGTGATGTAATGGGGAACTGTTCGATTGTCACTGTTGAGATAGCGGCGCCCTGTTGGATGGGAAGTGCTGAGGGACGGTGCACCATTGTCGCGTCAGCGTTATGGGAGCACCACACTGTTGGAGGTTCAGATACAAGGGAACGTCGCACTGTTGGATGGTCAGTGCTGAGGGGGTTTTGCACTGTCGAATGGTCAGTGCTGAGGGGGTTTTGCACTGTCAGAGGGTCAGTGCTGAGAGAGCTCCCACTATCAGAGGGTCAGTGCTGATCGAGTTGTGCATGGTCGGATGGTCAGTGCTGAGGTAGCACAACAGTGTCGAGTATCAATGCTCTGGGAGCGCGCACTTGGGAGGATCAATGCTGATCGAGCCCTGCACTCTTGGAAGGTCAGTGCTGAGGAAACGTAAGGCTTTCCAAGGCTGAGTGCTGAGGGTTTGCTGCACTGACACAGGGTCAGGCTGAGGGACCTCGGCTATGTTAGAGGGCCAGCGCTGAGGGTGTGTCGCACTGTTGGATGATCAGTCCTGAAGATGTGTGCCACTGTCAGCGAGTCAATGAATGGCTAGCACGGCTTTGTCATTGATTTAGTGTTGAGGTTGCACTGCTCTGTTGGCGGGAGTGTCCCATTGTTGTAGGGTCAGTGCTGTGGGAGTGCCATACTGTCGAAGACCTCCGCACAGTTGGAGTGTCAGTGCTGCGGCAATGTGAGATTTTGGGAGCGCTGAGAGTGTGGGCACTGTCAGTGGGCTGAGGGTGTCCACACTTTCAGAGTGACAGCGTTGAGGGAAGGTCAAACCATCGTAGGGTCAGTAATGAGCAATTGCCACATGGTTTCTGGTTCAGCGCTGTGTCAGTAGGCACTGTTGGAAGGTCACTGATGAAGGAATGCCCAACTATCGGAGGATCAGTGCTGAAGAATTGCTGCACTGTTGGAATGTCAGCCCTGAGGTAGTGGGTACATTAGGACGTCAGTGTTGAGGGAGCGCCGCACTGGAGGAGGACCACGCTGAACGAGTTTGACACTGTCAGAGGGTCAGTGCTGAGAAGGTGTCCCATGGTTAGTGGGACAGTGCTGAAGGAACTCCGCGTTGCCGGAGGCCCAGTTCTCACAGGGCTCGCAGTCGGACGGTCAGTGCTGAGGGCGTGTCGCACTGTTGAAGTGTCAGTGCTGAGGCAGCTCTACACTGTCATAGGGCCAGTGTGGAGCGAGTGCCGCACTGTGGGTCGTTCAGCACTGAGGAAGTTCCGCAATTGTGGAGTGTCAGAGTTGAGGGAATGCTGCACCGTTCGAGTGTCAGCGATGAGGAAGTGTCACACTGTCGGAATGTCTGAGCTGAAGGAGTGCCACACTGTCAGAGGGTCAGTGCTGAGGGAGATTTGCACTGTCGGATGGAGTGCTGAGGAAGTGCCGTACTGGTAGACGGTCAGTGCTGAGGGAGAACGCACTGTCTCTGGATCAGTGCTATAGAATTGCTATACTGTTGGAATGTCAGCGCTGAGGCAGTGGGTACTCCAGTACGGTCAGTGCTGAGGGAGCGCCGCATTGGAGGAGGACCACGCTGAAATAGTTTGATACTGTCAGAGGGTCAGTGCTGAGAAAGTGTCCCACGGTTGGTGGGACAGTGTTGCAGGAACTCTGCATTGTCCGAGGCCCAGTGCTTACAGGGCTCATAGACGGACGGTAACTGCTGAGGGCGTGCCGCAATGTTGAAGGGTCAGTGCTGAGGCAGCTCTGCACTGTCATAGGGTCAGTGCTGAGCGAGTGGTGCACTGTGAGAGGTTCAGCACTGTGGAAGTGCTGCACTGTTGGAGTGTCAGAGCTGCGGGAGTGCTACACTGTTCGAGTCCCAGCGCTGAGAAAATGTCACACTGTCGGACTGTCTGATCTGAGGGAGTGACACACTATCAGAGGGTCAATGCTGAGCGAGATTTGCACTGTCGGATGGAGAGCTGAGGAAGTCCCGTACTGCTAGGCGGGAGTGGGCAATGCCAGAAGGTCAGCAGTGAATGATTGGGCATAGTCAGCGACTCAGTGCTGAGGTAGTGGAAATATCGGCGGGTCAGCTTTGAGGGGACATTGCACTGTTGGAGGGCCAGCACTGAAGGAGCATTGCACTGTCAGAAAGTCAGTGCTGAGGGAGCGCTGCACTGTTGGAGGGTCAGTGCTGAGGGTACTCAGCACTATTTGGCAGTCAGTTCTGAGGGAGCGCCACAGTGTCGGAGGGTCAATGCTGAGTGAACGCTGCAGTGTTGGAGTGTCAGTACTGAGGGAGTGCAGCACTTCAGAGGGTCAGTTCTCTGGGAGTGCTGCACTGTTGGAGGATCAAGGTTGAGGGTGTGTCATATTGTGAGAGAGTCATTGCTGACTGAAATCCTCACTGTTGGAGTTTCACTACTGAGGGTCGAAAGGTGAGTGCTGAGCTACTCGGCACTGTCAGAAGTTCAGTGCTGAGGCAGTGGGCACTGTTGGAGGGTTAGTGCTGAGTGAATAGGCACTGTCAGATGGTCAGCACTGAGGGTGTTGGTACTATCAGATGGTCAGTGCTGTGAGAGCTCCACACTATTGGAGTGACCGTGCTCTGGGAGGTGGGTGAAATAATTTAGTTGTTTACCACAGAGGGCTGATGATGCTGGGTTATTCAAAATATTGAAGACTGACAAAGAGAGAGGGATTCTTAAACAGTGAGGGAATTGGGGGTTGATGGGGGAAGACAGGGAAGGTGCAGCAGTGGTTAGTCAGATAAGGTGTGGTCCCATTAAATGTCGAAACAGAATGTGATGTCCTGAAAGTCTTACTTCTGCTCCTGTCGTGGGAAATATTATCTGGATCTCTGTCTACCAGGAATGTGTGTAGCAATTTCACTCAGTGTTTAGCACTGCTGACTCGCTGAGCCAGGCATACTGGTGACTGTCAGATTCGAACTTGCAGATTCTCCCTGTGTCAGCATGGGTTTCCTCCGGCTGCTGCTGTTCCCTCACACAGTTCAAAGATGTGCAGGCTCAGGTGGACTGGCCATGGGAAGTGTCTCCGCAATGTGACAAGGATGTGCAGGCTGGGTGGATTAACTCTGCAAAAATACAGGCCAGAATGCTGCTTAGTATCCTGTGGACTCGATCGACCAAATGGCCAAAAGACATAGGAGCAGAAGTTATGCCATTCAGCCCATCGAGTCCGATCTACCATTCACTAAGGGTCTGCCCTTGGACCTTCTTCTCTCCTACCAATGAAAACATCTTCCCAACATTCACTCAGTCCACGCTATTCAGTATTCTGCTTCTCCACCATAGAGATTCTGCACAGAAACTTTGGAATAGTAATTTCTCTGACGCACTGTGGGTTTGGGGTAAATGATTAACAGTTTGACTCAGTGAAGAAGGTGGTGAAATTTCGACAGAGTCTCTGAAATGCGATGCAGTGAGGTGGAGCAAGCTCAGGTTGTATCGAAGGGTGAGTGCACATGTTAATGATTTAAAATGATCACGGATTCAGCCTGCTGAGTTCCTTCCAAGGAAGGAGGACACTCTAAACATCTTGTTGTAGGGCTGTTCGATTCAGAATACGTCAGCTCCAGGGAATTAGGACGAACTATGTCCAGAATCGCTTCTCACAATATCTCGGCACTGAGCAGCACCACCCAAGACGAACCCTCAAACACGGACCGTGCACTTCGGAGTAAAGAAGGTGAAGCCTTCCCTCACTCTCTGTCTCTATCACACACTCTCCCCCTCTCTCTGTCTCTATCACACACTCGCCCCTGTCTCTGTCTCTGTCCATACCACACTCCGTCTGTCTCTCTGTCTCTATCACACTCCCCCTCTCTCTCTCTGTCTCTATCACACACTCCCCCTCTCCCTCTCTGTCTCTATCACACACTCCCTCTCTCTCTGTCTCTGACGCATGAGCAAGGAAAATGTTTCATAGGAAAATCTACTGGAAAAAATCAGTGAGAGCAGAATCCAGAATCAGAAGTGCAAATCGGTGTGAAGGCTGTCGACAAAGAAACCAGACAGCAACAGTGAAAAAGTGAGAGACAGACAGAGACAGCGAGAGAGATCGAGAGCAAGAGACAGTGTGTGTGAACATCAAAGAGAGGAAAGAGAGAGAATGAGAGAATTGCAGAGAGCCAGACAGCGAAACAAAGAGCACGACTGACAGAGACAGAAAGACAGAACGTTTGAGAGAGTAAGAAACTACGGGAAGAATGACAGACACAGAAAGTTAAAGATAAAAGGAACGTAGAGAGAGTGAGAAGTGGTAAGTGAAAGGGAGCGACTAAGATTGTTACATAGTAAGTGAGACTGAGTTGAGATAAAGTGATTGAGTCAGTGTGAGTAACTGTGAGAAGCAACAGTGAAAGAGATGAGAGAATGAGAAATACATATAGAACTAAGCAAAGATGTTAACGGAGTGACAGCAAGAGTGACAGAGAGACTGTGAACGACAAAGATTCAGCAATATATGAGAGAAAAGAGAAATTATGAGAGAAATGAGCGAGTGAAAGTCAGAAAGACAGGGACATACAAACAGAGCAAGATAGAATGACAGAGTGAGAAAGATGGGAAGGTGTGAGACAGCAAGACAGATGTACAAGCACAGGAAGAAAGAAAAAGAGAGGATCAGCCAAAGGCAGTGAGCAATAAACGAGGGACTCAGAAGGTGAGAGAAAGTCAGAGAGTGAGAGACATAAGAATGACATAGTGAGAGTGAAATAGAAACACGATTGACAGTATGAGGTCAAGACAGAAACAAAATGAGAGACAGAGAGAGACGTTGGGAGCCTTTGCCGATATTGACAGTCCGATTGTTCCTACTATCTTTCTGTTACCAGGTTGGAAGGCCCCGGCTCTCGCTTGCCACTTGACATGGGACTGTTAGAGACCATTGCCATAGAAGTAGGTTTGTAAACAGTGTCATATTCGCTCTGCCCTCTCCAGGCTCAGAGGAGCCGACCACAGGATGAAGGGAGTATCCTATTCCTCCTGCTTGAACTCCTGGCCCTGTTTCTGTCTCGGGCCGGTCTTTTGCCACGGAGGAAATTCATCGACCAAGGTGAGTCGCTACCGCGTGGGAGCATGTGGGTGGGAGGTTATCGAAAGTCTGGCTCTCGGATTGAAAGGAGACTGCTGGCTTTAGCTGATTTCACACAGCCCCGCTGGCCCCAGGCACCCCCCTCCATTCCCTGTCAGTCCGCTCTCTGATACTGCCTTTTCCTAGCTTGGCACTGAGGCTTTGTGGAACAGAGAAACAAACAAATAGACACACAGCCAGAGAGAAACACACACACACACACACACACACACACACACACACACACACACACACACACACACACACACACACACACACACACACAACCAGAAACATATCACCTCAGAGCAGGAGTCGTCCGATTCCGTACCTCAATATGCTGAAAGGTTATCATCTCACTCAACGTCAATTTCCCACCTGCAACCCACATCCTTGATGCCTTTAAAACTACAAAATATAAACTCTTTCTCCTGCGCATCAGCACAAGTCACTGTGACACTCTCGCATCCACCCACATATGCTGGCACATCCTCCCGTTCAGGCCTGTGTGAATAGAGAGCAATCATTGAATTCGATATCCACGATGGAGCTTTACAACAGAGCAAGTCGGAGACACAGGTTTGTCAGCCGCTCTGTGGTTTATTTTCTGGGCGAAGTGGTAGACTCCAAATGCCTCACATCCACACTCTGTCCGAACCTCGAAAAAAGATGCAGAGTCCAAAACATTTCATGGGTGTTTGTTTGCAGAGTCGAAAGTCTCACGTGCGCGATCCCCATGACCGTATTGGCTCCCACTTCCGGCTGTTCAGGTTTCACCATCAGTAATTCTGACGTGGTGTGCGGGTGGGTTGAGAAGAAGCCTGGTTAATCCTCGGCCTCGTTGGTTTCGTTCGCAGAGACTAGAGCCACATGTGAAGTGTTAAGAGGCCTGTGCCGAGAGCAGACCTGCCGAGGAGACGAGCTGAAGATCAGAGCCAACTGCTACCGGGGCACCCATTGATGCCGGGCGAAGGAGTTGGTGATGTTGGATCTGCTGATGACCCAGACGCTCCATCTTCCATGTGTGAAAGTGCAATGGCATGGATATGGTGGGATCGTGGAGATGGCACTCCCAGCACACAAGCATTCCATTTTTACACAGCTTAGCTTGGTACTCAAGACTCCTACAGCCTTATTACCCTGCCATCTGCCATACTGGCAATAAATATTGAGGATAGTGCCTGTCAATCGATCTCTCCCTCTTCCTCGGTGTCTTATTGATCCATTCTGAATGCTCAAAGCTGGGGAAGGATTGGATATGAGCACACAAGCTGAAACAGAGATACAAACACCACACACACACACACACACACACACACACACAATCACACGCATTCAGCCTATACATAGACACACATCCACATACATACAACGACACACCCTCACAAATCCACCCACATCTACACACACCTACCCATACATACACACACGCGCGCGCTAACACAAACTCGCACAAACACACACCAGTACCCACATACACACGCATATCCACTCACACACACGCACACACACCAACACATACACGCACTCACAAACACAAACTCACACACACACACCCACACATGCTCACACCGACACCCACACACATGCCCCCTCAAAAATCGACACCCGCACACAGACTCACACACACACTCACACACTTTCAAACACACTCACATGCACACAGAAACAAACACACACACCCACGCACATGCACAGACAAACACACCCCACAGACACTCACACACACACGCCCATACACACCAACGCACATGCACTCAAATGTATACACAGACACATTCACACACACAGACACATCCACCTTCCCAGATGCACACACACGGGCAAGTGCGTGCGCAACCACCCACCCACACACAAACACCCACAAGCGCATGCACACATACACAAACACACACCTACAGACACACAGCTGCACACCCACACACATCCCTCACACACAAACACACAAATACAAATTCACACACACACCCACGCCCACTGACACACACCCACACACATCCACGCACTCACCTACATACAACCACACAGGCACCCATATTCACATCCACTCATCCACAGCCATTCACGGACACACACCCACATACACCACAACACCACACACTCCACACACACGTACACACTAAACACCCATACACACCCACACACATACCCACACACACTCACTCAAACTGACACGCATTCACCCACACACACAAACACACACCGCGCCCCCGCACACTCCACACGTACAGAACGCACATTCATTATCATACACCTATTAAACCCACACTCACACATACAACCCAACAAACGCACATCCACCCACACACAACCACACACACACACACAAACACACACACACACACATAGTTGTATCCATGGTGTAGAATTCATGGATATCATCCGACAAATGCTACATGTTGGAAGGAGATACAAGGGGACTAAGGATAGATCGCTTTTGCGACTCGATTGAAAATGATCATGTAAATCATCTTTTGAAAATACTTAACAATCTGATTGATAGTTTTCCGTCTGGAAAGGATGATGTTTTTTACAAATCCTGGGACGACGATTTGCTGATGGTACGACGACACTGCTGAACCATGTGTCACTTACATGTCAGTAGACGTTAGACAGGCTTTATTGACATCCCCGCGCCAATCCTTATTTTAGCAGACTCTTCACTCAGAGATGTATCCGGTAAAAGAAAAATATGATGTATTTTGTTGGAAACAAAAGTTTCCAGCGGCATCAAGTTTGCAAGGATGAAAAGCATTGTTTCCCCCACCTTACACTGTGCTCCTCGGATGAGCCCTTTATGTGAGATTTCCGATTATTCGATAATGTGGCAGGTGGGAGACATGGCACACGTCTCCGCTGGGTACATCTGCGGGAAATGCACCCAACTCTAGCTCCTTGAAAACCGTGTTAGGGAATTGGAGCTGGAGCTGGATGAGGGCGTAATTGAGAGGAGTTACCGGGAGCTGGTCAGTCCCAAGGCTCAGGAAAATTATAGATAGGGTACAGTTAGTGGGAGGACAGGGGACAGACAGACAGTGCAGAGATCCCCTGTGGACATTCCCCTCAGCAATAAGTATACCGTTTTGGATACTGCTGGGGGGGATGACCTACTAGAGGAAAGTCATAGTAGTCAGTTCTCTGGCACTGAGCCTGACACTGTGGCAAAGAATGTAAGGGGGAAGAATAGAAAAGTATTCGTTGTAGGGGATGCGATAATTAAGAGAATCGACAGGAGATTTTGTGGTCAGGATCGGGATTCCCGGAAGGTATGTTGCCTCCCTGGTGCTAGGGTCCGAAACATTTCAGATTGGGTGTATAAGGTTCTAAAAGGTGAGACCGAACAGCCAGAAATGGTGTTACATATTGGCACTAATAATGGAGCCAGAAAAAGGATTGATGATATAAAAAGTGATTTCAGGGTGTTAGGATGGAAGCTGCAAAGCAAGACGAACAGAGTAGTGCTCTCTAATTTGCTACCAGTGCCACGAGATAACAAGGTGGGGAACAGGGAGCGGGCGCAGCCTAACACGTGGCTGCGTAGCTGGTGTATTAGGGAGGGCTTCAGATATGTAGATAATTGGATGCCTTCTGGGGAAGGTGGGACCTGTACAAGACGGACGGTTTGCATGTGAACTGGAAGGGAACCAATGTCCTGGGTGGAATGTATGATCGAGTAGTTCGAGAGGTTTTATAGTACTATGGCAGGGGGGTGGGAACCTGAGCTGTATACCGGAGGTGGCAGTTGATGCAGATGAGGCAATAGCAAGAGGGAAACCAGCTAGTGGGAAGGATTTTCCTGGAAAGGAACCAAGGAATCAGTTACAGTGTGTTTGTTTTAACGCAAGGAATCTCAGGAATAAAAGTGACGAACTTAGAGCATGGATCAGTACCTGGTGCTATAATGATGTGGCCATAACACAGACATGGGTTTCTCAGGGGCAGGAATGGTTGCTGGATGTTCAAGGATTTAGAGCATTTAAAAAGAATAAGGAGGGGAGAAAAGAGGAGGGGTGCAGCACTACTAATCAGAGAGGGTATCACAGCTATGGAAGCTTCCATTGTCGAGGAAGATCTGCCTCCCGAGTGAGTATGTGTGGAAATTAGGAACAGCAAGGCAGCAGTCACCTCGTTAGGGGTTTACTACAGGCCCCCCAATAGCAGCAGGGAGATGGAAGAAAGCATAGGTCGGCAGATTTTGGAAACGTGTGGACGTAATACGGTTGTTGTAATGGGTCTCTTTAACTTTCCCAAAATTGATTGGAACCTCCTTCGAGCAGAAGATTTGAATGGTGCAGTTTTTGTAAGGTGTGTTGAGGAGGGTTTCCTAACTCGGTACGTTGACAGGCCGTCGAGGGGAGAGGCCATTCCAGACTTGGTGCTCGGAAAAGAGCCGGGGCAGGTATCAGATCTTGTGGTAGGAGAGAATTTTGCTGATAGTGAACACAACTTCCTCACATTCTACATAGCTATGGAGAATGAGAGGATTAGGCAAAATCGGAGGATATTTAATTGGGTAAGAGGAAACTATGAGTTAGCGATTAGACATGAGTTAGGAAGCATGGACTGGGAGTAATTGTTCCATGGTAAAGGCACTACAGACATGTGCAGACTGTTTAAGGAACAGTTGTCGCGAGTGATGAATAAATATGTCCCTCTGAGACAGGGACGAATGGGTAAGATAAAAGAATCTTGGATGACGAGAGCGGTGGAGCGTCTCGTCAAAAGGAAGGAGGAAGGAGGTAGCTTACATAAGGTGGAGGAAGCTGGGATCAAGCTCAGCTCGAGAGGATTACAGGCAGGCGAGGAATGAGCTCAAAAAGGGTCTGAGGAGAGCCAGGAGGGGGCACGAGAAAGGCTTGGCAGAACGGATTACGGAGAATGCAAAGGCATTTTACACTTATGTGAGGAATAAGAGAATGGTCAAAGAAAGAATAGGGCCGATCAGGGATAGCATAGGGAAGTTGTGTGTGGAGTCCGAGGAGGTAGGGGAGATCGAAATTAGTTTTTTGCTTCTGTCTTTACGAAAGAAAGGAACTTTGTAGTGAATGAAACGTTTGAAGAGCAGGTGTGCATGCTGGCATGGATAGAGATAGAGGAAGCTGATGTGCTGAAAATTTGGTCAAACATTAAGACTGACAAGTCGCCAGGTCCGGACCAGATTTGTCCTCGGCTGCTTTGGGAAACTAGAAATGTGAAGATCTTTGCATCCTCACTCTCCACCAGAGTCATACCTGAGGATTGGAGAGAGGCAAATGTGATTACTCTCTTCAAGAAAGGAAATAGGGAAATCCCCGAAAATTACAGACCAGTAAGTCTCACGTCTGTCGTCTGCAAGGTGTTAGAAAGGATTCTGAGGGATAGGATTTATGACCATCTGGAAGAGCATGGCTTGATTAAGTATTGTCAACACGGCTTTGTGAGGGGCAGTCATGCCTCACAAAGCTTATAGAGGTCTTTGAGGATGTGACTAGAAACGTTGATGAGGGTCGACCTGTGGATGTGGTGTATATGGACTTTAGCAAGGCATTTGATAAGGTTTCCCGTGGTAACCTCATTCAGAAGGTCTGGAGGAATGGGATACAGGGGAACTTAGCTGTCTCGATACAGAATTGGCTGGCCAACAGAAGACAGCGAGTGGTAGTAGAACTAAAATATTCTGCCTGGAAGTCAGTGGTGAGTGGTGTTCCACAGGGCTCTGTCCTTGGGCCTCTACTGTTTGTAATTTTTATTAATGACTTGAATGAGGGGATTGAAGAATGGGTCAGCAAGTTTACAGACGACACAAAGGTTGGAGGTGTCATTGGCACTATAGAAGGCTGTTGTAGGCTGCAGCGAGACATTTAAAGGATGCAGAGATGGGCTGAGAGTTGGCAGATGGATTTCAACCGGGATAAATGCGAGGTGATGCATTTTGGAAGGTCGATTTTGAAAGCTGAGTTCAGGATTAAGGATAGGATTCTTGGCAGTGTGGATGAACAGAGGGATCTTGGTGTGCAGGTACATAGATCCCTTAAAATGGCCACCCAAATGGACAGGGTTGTTAAGAAAGCATGTGGTGTTTTAGCTTTCATTAACAGGGGGATTGAGTTTAAGAGTCGTGAGCTGTATAAAACCTTGGTTAGACCGCACTTGGAATACTGAGTCCAGTTCTGGTCGCCCTATTATAGAAAAGATGTGGATGCTTTGGAGAGGGTTCAGAGGAGGTTTACCAGAATGCTGCCTGGACTGGAGGGTTTATCTTATGAAGAGAGGTTGACTGAGCTCGGACTTTTTTCATTGGAGAAAAGGAGGAGGAGGGGGACCGAATTGAGGTATACAAGATAATGAAAGGCATAGATAGAGTCGATAGTTTATCTTTGAAAGTTGCCACTCAGGTGGATAGAGCTTGTAAGAAGGCCTATGGTGAATTAGCGTTCATTAGCAGAGGGATTGAATTCAAGAGTCGTGAAGTGATGGTGCAGCTGTACAAGACCTTGGTTAGGCCACATTTGGAGAACTGTGTGCGGTTCTGGTCGCCTCACTTTAGGAAGATGTGGAAGCTTTGGAGATGGTGCAGAGAATGGGTCGTTGCCAGGATGTTGCCTGGAATGGAGAATAGGTCGTTCGAGGAAAGGTTGAGTGCTAGGCCTTTTCTCATTGGAACGGCGAAGGATGAGGGGTGACTTGATAGAGGTTTATAAGATGATCAGAGGAATACATGGAACAGACAGTCAGAAACGTTTCCCCCGGGTACAGCAGAGTGTTACAAGGGGACATAAATTTAAGGTGAAGGTTGGAAGGTATCGGGGATGTCAGGGGTAGGTTCTTTACCTGGAGAGTGGTGGGGGCATGGAATGCACTGCCTTTGGGAGTGGCAGAATCAGAATCATTGGCGACCTTTAAGCGGCAATTGGATAGGTACATGGATGGGTGCTTAAACTAGGACAAATGTTCGGCACAACATCGTGTGCCGAAGGGCCTGTTCTATGCTGTTTGTTCTATGTTCTACGTTCTATGTTCTATAGCCAGAGACTATTTCCCAGGGCAGAAATGGCTAACACGAAGGGTCATAGTTTTAAGTTGTTTGGAGGTAAGTATAGAGGGGATGTCAGAGGCGAGTTCTTTACACAGAGAGTTGCGAGAGCATGGAATGCGTTGCCAGCAGCAGTTGTGGAAGCAAGGTCATTGGGAACATTTAAGAGACTGCTGGACATGCATTTGGTCACAGGAATTTGAGGGTGCACACATGAGGATCAATGTGTCGGCACAACATCGTGGTCTGAAGGGCCTGTTCTGTGCTGTACTGTTCCAAGTTCTATGTTCTTTGTTTTTTGTTCTATGTACTGTAATGTATTGTCCCGCAAGGCCTCTGCGGATTGGGCTCCAAACGTGGTCATATGAATAGAACAGTCCACTTTGTTGCTTTCATCGATCGATATCAGAAACATTCTGCATTGCTGCGAAGCTTTCTGCTCACCATGTGACAAAATTTAACAGCTACCCCACACAATTTAATTTTTGTTACGGATTGGCCCAATCCTAGTGATGCAGTCACAGATCTCTCACTGTCACCTTGGCACCAATAGTTACCCCGTCAGTCGTAAAATGAGCACTTACTACAATTCGGATGTTTGTGTGAGCTCTCCGTGAACAAATTGTTTGCCATGAGCAGTCAAAGTGATTTGTAAATAGTTTTGTTGCTCAGAATTCTGGGATGCCCTTGTCCTGCCTTAGATAACAGATTTTCTGTTCTCCTCCCTTTTCACGGTTGTCTCTCTTTCTCTCTCTGACTTTTTCTCTCATCATCCAGTTTTCTTCATTTTCCTCACCCTCTCACTCGATACTGTTCCTCTCTATTTCCGATCATTCCCGTTCTCCATCACATTTCTCAATATCCTCTATCCCCTCTTCTCACCAAATATATAATATCTCTCCTTCTGTATTCACTGTATTCCTTGATTTCTCCAGTTTTCTCTCCTCTTCCTTCGCCTCCATCTCCAATTTGCTCTCTTGTTTCCACTGTCTACTCACTGTGGGCCTTGTGTGTGAGCGTACACGTATGTCTGTGTGAGAATATGTACGTGCATGTATGTTTTTACTTGCCATGCGGACACCTAACGTTTCACAACAAGTAATAGATTGAACCTTGGGAGTGCAATTTCAGATAGATAGGATAGTAAGGGCTGAGTTTGGAATTCCTGCATCGCATCATAAAGTATTGCAGTTGGGAGGTCATGTTATGGTTGTGCAAGTCATTGTCTCGGTCACTTTTTGAAGATAGTGTGCAATTCCGTTCTGCTTATTATCGGAGGAATGTTGTGAATCTCAAAGGGTTCAGAAAAGATTTACAAGGATGTTACTCGGATTGGAGTGTTTGAGGTAGAGCTCGAGTTTAAAACGGCTCGGGCTATTTTTCCTAGAGAGTCAGGAGCTGAGGGATGAATTTAAAAACTTTTGCAAATTCATCAGAGAGACGGGTAGGGTGAATAGACATGCCTTTTCTCCAGAATTGGGAGTACGAACAAGTGGGCATTTATTTAACTTGTGAGTAATAACATTTAACAGGGACCTTTTTCACATGGAGTTGGTGCATGTTTGGAATGTGCTGCCAGAGGAAGATCTGTACCGAAGGGTTTGCTTCCATGCTGTACATCTCTATGACTCTGTAATTCTTTGAACCTATGATATTGAACACAGTATCTTATCAAGAGCGAATGAACAGTCAATATCCACCGCTGATGTATTGTTCCCGTAAACAGACAATTAGTGATTGGTGCATACTCAGCACCAGCTCACCCTTTTGAACTTCACTGGAGGGTGTCATAAAGAATCGTGACTGACAGCAGGACAATTTCACTTCGGGGGTAAATATTTAACAAACCGACAATGACTGTTACACGAGTACTCTGTGCTGAAAACTGGCAGGGAACCGTGGTGTCACACAATTACCAAGCAATGACCATCTTATAAGACACTGAAGAATCACTGCCTTTTGATAGCCAATGGCGTTACCATCCCTGATTCCGCCCATCCCTCTCAACCCATCTATCCACATCCTGGGGTTACCACTGAGAGCAAATCGCCTTATTGCGTCATGTCATTCAATGGGATTACCATCATCGAATTATCGAATTCCCTGACGATTAACATGCTGACTCTGCAGGGGCATGGGAACATGCTAAACTAACTCTGCAGGGGCATGGGAACCCAGACTGTAGCTTTAGGGTGCAGGTCCTGGAGTGTAGAGAGGTTAGGAACATGGCATCAATTTCAAAGGAGGGTGCCTGTAAACAGGAAAGTGGCTTGAAGTGTGTATACTTCAATGCAAGAAGTATACGAAATAAGGTAGGTGAACTTGCAGCGTGGGTTGGTACCTGGGACTTCGATGTTGTGGCTATTAGGGAGACATGGGTAGAACAGGGACAAGATTGTCTGTTGCAGGTTCCAGGGTTTAAATGTTTTAGTAGGGTCAGAGGTGGGGGTAAAAGAGGGGGAGGTGTGGAATTGCTTGTCAAAGATAGTATTAGAGCTGTGGAAAGGACGATGGATGAAGACTCGCCATCTGAGGTAGTTTGGGTTGAGGTTAGGAATAGGAAACGGAGATGTGTTGCTGGAAAAGCGCAGCAGGTCAGGCAGCATCCAGGGAACAGGAGAATCGACGATTCGGGCATAAGCCCTTCTTCAGGAATCTGAGGTAGAATTAGAGGTGGTGAGCACTTTGGGGACAGTGACCACAATTCGGTGACTTTTACTCTAGTGATGGAGAGGGATAAGTGTGCACTACAGGGCAAGAGTTATATCTGGGGGCAGGGAAATTATGATGCGGTGAGGCATGACCAAAGGATGTGTGGCTTGGAAAAATAAGCTTCAAGGCAAGGGCGTAATTGATATGTGGAGCTTGTTCAAGGAGCAACTATTGAGTGTCCTTGATAAGTATGTACCCGTCAGGCAGGGAGGAAAGGGTCGTGTGAGGGAGCCGTGGTTTAATAAGGAATTGGAATCCCTTGTTAAATGGAAGAGGGCGGCCTATGTAAAGATGAGGCGTGAAGGTTCAATTGGGGCGATTGAGAGTTATAAGGTAGCCAGGAAGGACCTGAAGAGAGAGCTAAGAGCAGCAAGGAGGGGACATGAAAGTTCCTTAGTTGGTAGGATTAGGGAAAACCCTAAGGGTTTCTCTAGGTATGTCAGGAATAAAATAATGACTAGGGTAGGAATAGGTCCAGTCAAGGATAGTAGTGGGAAGTTGCGTGTGGAGGCTGAAGAGATTGGGGAGACATTGAATGAATACTTTTCGTCAGTATTCAATCAGGAACAGGACATTGTTGTCAATGTGAGTACTGAGTCACAATTACGTAGAATGGATGGCTTTGAGGTATGTAGAGAAGAGATGTTGGAAATTCTGGAAAGGGTGAAAATAGATAAGTCCCTTGGGCCTGATGGCATTTATCCAAGGATTCTCTGGGAAGCAAGGGAGGAGATTGCAGAGCCATTGGCCTTAATTTTTATGTCCTCGTTGTCGACAGGAGTAGTGCCAGAAGATTGGAGGCTTGAAAATGTGGTTCCCTTGTTCAAGAAGGGGAGTAGGGATAACCCTAGTAACTATAGGCCGGTGAGTCTCACTTCTGTTGTGGGCAAAATCTGAGAGAGAATTGGAAGGGATAGGATTTATGAACATCTGGATAGGAATAATGTGATCAAGGATAGTCAGCATGGTTTTGTGAAGGGCAGGTCGTGCCTCACAAGCCTTATTGAATTCTTTGAGAAGGTGACTAAGCAGGTGGACGAGGGGAAAGCGGTAGATGTGGTGTATATGGATTTTAGTAAGGCGTTTGATAATGTTCCCCATGGTAGACTACTGCAAGAAATACGGAGGTATGGCATGGAGGGTGAGTTGGAGGTTTGGATTAGGAGTTGGCTGGCTGGAAGAAGATAGAGCGTATTAGTTGATGGCAAAGGTTCATCTTGGAGTGCCGGCACTAGCGGTGTTCCGCAAGGATCTGTTTTGGGACCATTGCTGTTTGTCATTTTTATAAATGACCTGGAGGACGGGTTAGAAGGGTGGGTGAGCAAGTTTGCGGATGATACGAAAGTCGGATGAGTTGTAGACGGTGAGGAAGGATGTGGCAGGTTACAGCGGGATATAGATAAGCTGCAGAACTGGGCAGAAAGGTGGCAAATGGAGTTCAATGTAGCTAAGTGTGAGGTGATTCACTTTGGTAAGAGTAATAAGAAGATAGGGTACTGGGCTAATAAACGGATACTTGGTAGTGTGGATTAGCAGACGGATTTTGGTGTCCATGTACACAGCTCTTTGAAAGTTGCCACCCAGGTAAATAGTGCGGTGAAGAAGGCATATGGCGTACTGGCTTTTATTGGTAGAGGAATTGAGTTCCGGAGTACTGAGGTCATGTTGCAGTTGTATAAGACTCTGGTGCGGCCGCATCTGGAGTATTGTGTGCAGTTTTGGTCGCCATACTATAGGAAGGATGTGGAGGCACTGGAACGGGTGCAGAGGAGGTTTACCAGGATGTTGCCTGGTATGGTAGAAAGATCGTATGAGGAAAGGCTGAGGCACTTGGGGTTGTTTGCATTGGAGAAAAGAAGGTTCAGGGGTGACTTGATAGATGATTAGGGGTTTAGATACGGTCGACAGTGAGAATCGTTTTCCAAGCATGGAGTCGGGTATTACAAGGGGGCATAGCTTTAAATTAAGGGGTGGTAGGTATAGGACAGATGGTAGGAGTAGGTTCTTTAATCAGCGAGTGAGTTCATGGAATGCCCTGCCAGTAGCATTGGTGGAGTCTCCCTCTTTATGGGCATTGGATAGGCATATGGAGGATAGTAGGTTAGGTGGGCTTGGATCGGCGCAACATCGAGGACCGAAGGGCCAGTACTGCGCTTTATTCTTCTATGTTCTATATTCTATGATGATTACCATTGAAAGTGAAGCTAATCATTGTCCTTTGAATTCAATGATGTCACTGTCACAGAATGCTGCCCACCCGACAACATCTTGGGATTTTCCATTGAGAGTGAAACTCACCATCGCCCCTTGATATTCAATGGCATTACCAACATTGAATTCCCTCCAGATTAAAACCTGGGGGATTACCATTGACCAGAAATTGAACTGGAGTCACCAAATCAGTAGAGTCACTACAAGGGAATCTTGCAGCGATTAATTAACCTCCTGAATCACTTCCTTATGCCGTCCTACCATCGATAATCAAAAGTCCGGAAAGTAATGAAATACTCTCTAAAGATCTGAATGAGTGCAACTCCAACAATACTCCGGAGAGTCAACATAATCACAGGTATATCAGTTCGCCTGGCTGACACCAAATTCAACCCTCCTCTCATTTATCTCGCCGTCCTTCCGGCACTCTACCTGTATTCCTGATGAAGAGCTTTTGCCCGAAATGTCGATTTTCCTGCTCCTCGGATGCTGCCCGACCTGCTGTGCTTTTCCAGCACGACTCTTCTCCGGAATCTGGTTTCCAGCATCTGCACTAATTGAATTTAACACATTCAACAAGCATTCTTCAAACCGAAAAGTGAAATTGCTGGATAACTCTGCAGGTCTGGCACCAGGTGCGAGGCGAAAACAGAACGAATGTTTCGGGAACCCATCTAGAGGTACCCCCTTCCTCCGCTTGAAAGGCACAGTAGCAGTAATGCGTATCAACTACAAAAAGGATTACATTCTCTAAAGATCCTCAGGCAGCACTTTCCAAACAAATGACGACTTCCATCTCGATGGACAAAGCAACCAATGTATGGGAAAACGACACAATGCACGTTCCCCTCCAAGCCACTCGCTGTCCTGACATGGAAATGTATCGCCGTTCCTTCATAACTGCTGAGTCAAAAGTTTGGAATTCCCTCCGTACTGGCACAGTGGACTCTACCTACAATACATGGAACATCGCATTTCACGGAGGAACTAAGGCAACCCTCTTAAGGGTAAATTAGGATTGGCATTAAATGCTAGATCCACAAATGTATAAAAATAAATGAATCATTTACAGAAGGGTAACTGTTTAGAGAGTACAGCCCCTCAAAGATCTGCAAGGCAGCATTTGTGTGGAGGCGGAGAGGATCAGGGAGACACTAAACGAGTATTTTGCATCAATGTTTGCTGTGGAAAAGGATGTGGGAGATATAGTATCTGGGGAAATGGAAGGGGACATCTTGAAAAATGTGTTTTTCCAGACGAGGAATTGCTGGATGCCTTGAAATGCATAAAAGTCGATAAATCCTCAACATCATGTCAGGTGTAAGCTGGAACTCTGCGTGGAGGTAGGGAAGTGATTGCTGGGTCCCTTGATGAGATATTCATAGCATTGATCGTCACAGGTGAAGTGCCCAAAAGCTGAAGTTTGGCGAACTCGGTTCCACTCTTTACAAAAGTTGGTAAGGATAAGCCAGGAACCGGTAGATCAGTGAGCCTGACGTCGAAGGTGAGCAATTTGCTTGAGGGAATCATGAGGGAGAGGATGCACAAGTATTTGGAAAGGCAAGGAGTCATAGTCAACACAACTTGGAGCATGGGGATCCATGTCACACAAACTTAATCGAGTTTTTTGAAAAAGTAACAAGGAGGATTGATGAGGCGAGAGCATTAGATGTGATCATTAAGTACTTCAGTCAGACTTGCAACGGGGTTCCACATGGGAGATTGATTAGCAAGATTAGATCTCTTGGAATAAATGGATAAATAACTGGCTCAAAGGTAGAAGACAGAGAGTGTTATTGGATTTGTGTTTTTCAAACTGAAGGGCTGTCACTATTGGAGTACCACAGGAATCGGTGCTGGGTCCACTTCTCTTCGTCATTTTTGTAAATGATTTGGATGTAAGTATCAGAGGCATCGTTAGTAAATTTGCAGATGAAACCAAAATTGGAGATGTAGTGGACAGCGAAGAAGGTTACCTCAGATTAAAAAGGGATCTAATTCAAATGGGCCAACGTGCTGAGAATTGGTAGATGGAATTTTACTGAGATAAATGCTAGGTACTCCATTTTGGGAAAGCACAAATTAGCAGGATTTATATACTTGATGGTAAGGTCCTAGAGGGTGTCACTGAGTAAAGAGACCTTGGAGTGCAGGATCAAAGCTCATTGAAAGTGGAGTCGCAGGTAGATAGGATAATGAAGAAGGCGTTTGGTATGCTTTCCTTTATTGGTCAGAGTATTGAATACAGGAGTCGGGAGGTCATGTTGCCACATTAAGGGACATTGGTTAGCCCTCGTTGGGAATATTGCGGTCAATTCTGCTCTCCATCCTCAGCTGAGGAATTTGTGGAACTTGAAAGGGTCCAGAAAAGACGTATGAAGTTGCTGCCAGGTTTCGAGGTTTCTGGACTATGGGGGGGGGGGGGAGTTGAATGGGCTGGAGCAGTTTTCCCTGAAGTGTCGGAGGCGTATAGAAGTTTAAAAAATCACGAGGGGTACAGATATGGTAAATATCTATTTACCTGGGATGGGGGAGTCTAGAATTGGAGGGGAGAGGTTAAGGTTGAAAGAGGAAAAGGGGAAAACATACGAAGGCACAACATTTTCAAGCAGAGGGCATATCTATATATCGAATGAGCTGCCAGAGGAAGTGGTGGTGGCTCATGGAGTTGGAACATTTAAAAGGCACGTGGATGGATATATGAATAGGAAAGTTTTCGATTGATATGGCCGGGTGATGGCAGGTTGCGTTAGATTGGATTGGGATATCTGATCGACATGGAAGTGGTGGACAGAAGTGTCGTTTTCCATGCTGTACATCACTATGACTCCCTGACTCTATTTCAACATCTACACCATGTCGATACATCAGGGAAACAGAAAGAGGAAGAGAGATTTTGAGAGATAGCAAGATGTAAAAATGTAAAACAGAGAGAAAACCAACTCATGTATCTTCAGGACAGAGAAAGAGAGATACAATGACAAACAAACAGATAGGAAAAGGATGTGGAACGGGAAGGAAAGAGAGATGGAGAGAGATTCGCGGAGAGGTCTGTGAGCAGATGTACGGATAGGCATGGAGGGAGATAGCGATAGTTAGGGAGAGAAAGAGAGATGCAAACAGATGGTGAATGCATGAACAGGGAGGTCAGGAGAAATGAGAAAACAGACTACAAGGAAATGAAGGGTGGAGCTTTCTTACTGTGACTTGGAGCAGCAATAAATTGCCGATGTGACACTGTTGAAGCAGTGGAAGAAATAAATGCACACCAAGATCAAACAATCAACATCCTGTAGTGATGAGCAAGATTTGTTGCACTGATGTCATTCTGTGTGTAAATGTTAAATGCCAGCTGAAAGAAATACGGAAAAACAGCAAAGGAGCAGGATGGACTCCGGTTGATGCAAATTGAACATCCATGGTTTCTTCTGAGAACCTTTGTCGAGCTATAAGAGCCAGACACTATAAGTGGTATCTATTGGAGCAAACCCTTCCAGTAATGCCTTGCTCCATCCGATAGGACAACCCAAAGTGGAAGTTTGAAGCTAATTTTGAAATGTATAAATTATGCGAAATCTGCTTGAACACAAAATAGGTTGGGTTCTGCCAAATTGAATGAAAGGACATGGAAGGGAATTATCTTTCAGTTCTCGATGACCAACGCACTGGAGTCCTTGATTTCAGAGTCTAGGCGTTGATCAGTGAGTGACTGATGGCTCTTAATGGGGTCTCACATTTTTGACTGGGCACAGAAAAGCACAAAGTGAGATGCGTAGAGCTGTGTGTATCTTTGTCGTCAGAGCTTCATAGCTGAGAGTAAGCAACATTGGCCTTTCTCTCCTGCGGCCTCAAAGAAGCTTCTCCTTTCTGGCTGGGAGAGAAGGTAAAAGGGACATGCAGAGTCATATTACCATTAACATCAGCCTTTGGACTGGAGACTGCTTCATCTCCTGCCCCTGGAGAAGTTCGCATCTTCCCTATTGACCACAAAAATCAAGCTCAGAGATAGATGCATTTCACATTGGCGTGGAATTGTGGGAGGAGAGACTGCCATTTCTTTATCGATTGCACAGTGTTCGACCATCAGCTCGATTCGGTGGGACTCATATCAATGTCAGGAGAATTTGAAAACGGGCCTCGTGGCTCAGAGATTAACAAAATGGGAAATTGCTGGAGAAACTCAGCAGTTCTGGAAGCACACGTATCTGGTCGGCATGGACAGGATGGACCGAAGAGTCTATTTACATGTTTTACATCTCTGCGACTGTATGTATACATAAAAGTCCCGAATATGAGTGGTTTCATTCCGGTGCTCTCGTTTCCTTCCACAGTAAAAGATGCGCAAGTTCGGTGAATTGGCCATGCTAAATTGCTTATCCATTGTAGAGTCATGTAGGTTACGTGTATTAGTCATGAGAAATGTACGTCGTAGGCTAATGGATTGTTTTGGGATGGGATACTGATCAGAGATTTGGTGTGGGTTCGGTGGGTCAAATTGTTTGTTTCCACATTGTAGGGTTTCTATTAAAACAGAGTTAAAGCTTCAGAGATACATTCAAAACAGGTCTGCTCCCACACCACGGACGTTCAGAGCAACAATGTGTGCCACGTGCATGATGAATTGCACAGATGAACCAAATCTCCTTGACGATCTCTTCACAAGCTGAAAATGTGTTGCTGGAAAAGCGCAGCAGGTCAGGCAGCATCCAAGGAACAGGAGAATAGACGTTTCGGGCAGAAGCCCTTCTTCAAGAATGAGGAAAGTGTGTCCAGCAGGCTAAGATAAAAGGTAGGTAGGAGGGACTTGGGGGAAGGGGCTTTGGAAATGCGATAGGTGGAGGGAGGTCAAGGTGAGGGTGATAGGCCGGAGTGGAGTGTGGCTGGAGAGGTCAGGAAGAAGATTGCAGGTTAGGAAGGCGGTGCTGAGTTCGAGGGATTTGACTGAGACAAGGTGGGGGAAGGGGAAATGAGGAAACTCGAGAAATCTGAGTTCATCCCTTGTGGTTGGAGGGTTCCCAGGCAGAAGATGAGGAGCTCTTCCTCCAACCGTCGTGTTGCCATGGTCTGGCGATGGAGGAGTCCAAGGACCTGCATATCCTTGGTGGAATGAGAGGGGGAGTTAAAGTGTTGGGCAACGGGGTGGTTTGGTTGGTTGGTCGGGGTGTCCCAGAGGTGTTCTCTGAAGCGTTCCGCAAGTAGGTGGCCTGTCTCCCCAATATAGAGGAGGCCACATCTGGTGCAGCGGATGCAATAGATGATGTGTGTGGAGGTGCAGGTGAATTTGTGGCGGATATGGAAGTGTCCCTTGGGGCCTTGGCGGGAGTAAGGGGGGAGGTGTGGGCGCAAGTTTTGCATTTCTTGCAGTTGCAGGGGAAGGTGCCTGGAGTGGAGGTTTGATTGGTGGGGGGTGTGGACCTGACGAGGGAGTCACGGAGGGAGTGCTCTTTTTGGAAGGCTGATAGGGGAGGGGAGGGAAATATATCCCTGGTGGTGGGGTCCATTTGGAGGTGGCGGAAATGACGGCGGATGATACGTTGCACATGATGGTTGGTGGGGTGGTAGGTGAGGACCAGTGGAGTTCTGTCCTGGTGGCGGTTGGAGGGGCGGGGCTCAAGGGCGGAGAAGCGTGAAGTGGAAGAGATGCGGTGAAGGGCATCGTCGAATACGTCTGGCGGAATATTGCGGTCCTTGAAGAAGGAGGCCATCTGGGTTGTCTGATCTCCAGCATCTGCAGCCCTCACTTTCTCCTCGAGATCTTCACAAGGCCAAGGTCCGATGAATTGCATGGATCTTTCAAGTGAAGACCTCAGGGGATTACGCATCAGGAATATACTATGCCGTGTTTTAAGAGATTGTGATTAAATTGAACTCCACTGGCGCCACATGGCTGCCCAGATCTGAGATTCCAGATCTGTCCAGAATCTGCTGCACATGGCACAATGGCTGTACCCAATAACAGAAATGTGTCCTCAGTGTGGCGATAATATTTCATTTTCACCAGGACTGTGTGGTCTTTAGTTCTAACAATGGTGGTGTGGAAAGATGTGTGCGAGGCAGGAAGATTTGTAAGAAGGAAGGCAAGGACATTATGTCCCGTTCTGCTGGTTCTATCGCCACGAACTACAGGCAAAATCTGGCTAGCAAACCTCGATCAATTCGACTAGTCATTGGAGAACCCGAGACTTCCACGGTGAAAGCGGTTCAAATTCGAAAGCCAGAATAGAATCGATTGTTGAATCTTCTCCAACAGTTTATTCCTGTTGTTTTACGTTGTGCAGGACAAGACCGACAGATGAGGATGACACAGTTGGAACGGCAAGATATGAAAGATTCTGCCTGTGTTTTTGTGACCTCCTCTCTCTCCGATCATATGAACGAAAGAATCGGGTTTGGACAACGGACATTGCAACGAATGTTATTGATACTATTTACAAAGCTGTAAGTTAGGGTCATTGGATCCACACAATGGAACACATTCGGTTTACAGAAGTAACAGTTTGCATCATTTGTTGCCTCAGTCGGGTCTCACTTCAGATTTATTTACTGTACATCCATTTTCTCTTGCAGCAGTATTGCCCAATTTCACAAATCCCACTGGAACGGAGTTCTTGTGGAAGACAAGGGGATTGCTTGCAAGTTCCTCGCTGGAGTGCACGAGAGTTGTAGAAACCTTTAAAACATAAAGATATACTTAATTGATGTCTCCAACCGGGACAATTTACCTTCCACGTGTCACCAATCCAGGAAACATGGCGAGCATAAATGTATCCAGTACTGCCAGTGTGATCCAGTCAAGGAAATGGACGCCAGAACTGTGTACAGTACTCGCAATGTGAGCTTATCAAGGGATGTAAAGACGAGAACAGTGCCCAGTGCTCTCAGTGATGTCGTATCAAGGGAGATAGAGACGAGAACTGTCTGCACCTTCCCAATGGGTCTCGGTGAGTTAGTATACGGCGGAGTGGCGTGGACGTCTTGGGTCGAAGGGCCTATTTCCAAATAGTACGGGTTCTATTAAAATAATCTTTTCACTGAGACATATTGAGACAGGGACTGTGCACTGTGATCCCACTGTCGTCGAACTGAGGGATGTGAAGTCGAGAACTGTGTACAGTGTGGACTTACCGAGGGATATTGAGACATTATCTATGTTCAGTGAACAAAGTATAGTCTAACTAAGGGACATGGCGTGAAGGACAGTGCACAGCGCTTCCAGTTTGGACTAAGTAAGGCAAGTAAGGGAAGTACGCATTGCTTCGACTGTGACTAAACGAACGGACATCCAGTCCATCTTTGTGCACAGTGCTCTTAGTGTCGTGTAACTAAGAGATAAGGAGCCTATAAGGGTTTAAAGTGTTATACATTTGTATTACCAAGGGAAATCGCAGGTATCGCTACGAACAGTGTCCGAAGTAGTGTCACACTGAATAATATAGAGATCACAGCTGTCCTCGGTGTTTCCAATATGAGTTAACCAACAAAAATGTGGATCAACTCTGTGCACAGTCTTTTCTTTCGTCTGAAAAGAAAAAAAACACAGAAGGACATATACGAGTACGTTACCAGAAACAAATTGTAACATGGTTGATTTCAAGGCATCTTTGAGGTCATTGATTGCATTTATACGGAGCGCATTCAACAGCTCTCTGCTCAGGCAGCTGATTAAAATCGGAAAAAAAGACATACTGTCTGATCTCTTGTATTCATCAGCATAAGATAAGTTTGAGTTTCACAATTAGAGTGGCATGAATATCAAAAAATGGTTTCGATAATGAAGGATAATCCAGAGATCGGGGCGGGGCGGCTCAAAGATACATTTGAAAACATTTCTCTATTCAACGTGCAAACAGTGCAGCTAAGGATATCTCCTTGTTGGATAGTTTTTGTGTGTAAACAATTAAATCGAACAGTTCTTTGAAAATTATCCAAAATGAGACCGTAGCTTCATTTCAGAGCAGGGAGGAATGAAAATCTGGGCTGATTGAAAGAAGACAAAAAAAAACAGTCAACTTCCAATACAAATCAGCAAACACTTGAGGAGCTGATGGTGCTACAATTTGTTTACATAGAAATGTACCAACCGGGAAGGAAGAACCATGGTCTAGATTCTCCATCTGCAGTGATGGGTTCGACAAGCACCAGGACGATGAGAAGCAAAAGCAATTATTTCATCTTTCTCTATAGAGTTTTTCAGAGTCATGGCGAGGTGACTGGAACACTGAGGCTCGTTATTACAGATGAGTGACTACACTGTAGTTAATAATCACAGTTCCAAATTGAAGATTGGATCTACCCTGTGGTAATTATAATGACATTTCACGAATACCTAATGTAGCTGGAATCAAAGGTTAGGCTTTTCTGTCAACAGTCATTTCTCAGTGAACAGAGGAACCTAACTGTTTGCTAATTGACGTGGTGAAGGTTCACAGCAAACGTTCAGATTGGATATGAGTGTATTGTTTATTTTATTTAAGGGAAATATTTGGCCGATCATTCCACTGCTGGCTCTTTCAGTTCTCACACAAAGAACTAACAGTGACATTTTGCGCCGAATGGCTAAAGTTGTTCTGCATTTAAATGCATTAATCGCTTCACACCTTTGAACGTTAATGCTCAATCCAATATTGCAGCACTGCGTGATGATGCACTAGTGAGAAATGTAATGTTAGATTGAACACAAACAAAATGAAGTGGATCAAGGCACAATCCTGCCTGAGATCTGACTCATTCTTGTACGAAGCTTAGCTGCGAGCGTGACTTTATTAAAGAACAGAGTGGGATCTCACGTTTAGCCCCTGCTCCACGTTACTGCTGCTCTTAGTGAGTGAACTGTCCCATTAACTGTTCCAACGTAGGGCGCAAGTCAATGAGCCTGAGGTCAATATAAACCACAGTGTGTTCTGCCCATTAATAATGACCTTCTGTTCTCCAGCAGTTCACTATGTCTGTGAGGGGGAAGAGGAATGAATGAGGCCTTTTCTCTTTGGGTGCCTGGCACTGGTGTTGGTACTGACTTTAATTGCTGCTGGTGTTGTGCCCTTGCTTTATCTTCTGGGGTATGAGTTTATCTCACCGTGCATTACTGGTCGGAACTTCCTGGGAAAAAGAAGACGCCATTCAGGTCCTGACCCTTGTGCAAATGCAACACCATCGTGGTTGATATACTTTCATATCCTCCAATGTTCTCTGTCCATTCCAGACGATAGGATCCTAAGACGTGGGAGCAGAATTTATGACATTAAGCACGTCGAGTCGTTCCTGCATTCAATCATGGCTGATATTTTTACACCTCCTTGCACCTGCTTTCTTTAAGTCCCCTTAATACTCAAGTAACTATATATCTCAGTGTTACATATACTATTATGACACACCTTGAACACTTCCGTTACTTAAAACAAACACGCAGAAAACGCAGCTCGGCTCGTATTTTTTTAAAAAATATGAGTGACAGAGAACTTCCAAATTCCACTATTTAATGAGAATAATAATAATTTATTGTTTATCTCTAAAAGTGAATATTAAACAATATCTATACACAACTCTAAGCCCCTCTCTTAATTGCTTATTATTTGCCTCTAACTCTGTAACATTATATTGATCCAATAAAAAACTGATTCAAGTTATGTCAACTTAATTGGAATCCATACAGCAGCTATCGTCTTTGGTGCCTTTCTTCCTTCAGCTGACATATCCCTGGGCTGTCTTAATGCGAATATGTTTCATATGGAAAGGTACCTTTGATTGGGTGTGTTTCAAATGGCAGTTGCACTGTCTGACTGTCAAACTGGCAGCTTTTTTATATGTTCAACACCAGATCGTCATCTTGGTTCGTCATTGACAAAACAATTAATTCAAACTTGATTGGGTTTTAGAAGACAGTAGACAATAGACAATATACAATAGTAGCAGGAGAAGGCCATTCTGCCTTTCGAGCCTGCACCACCAGTTGATATGATCATGGCTGATCATTCTTAATCAGTATCCTGTTCCTGCCTTATCTCCACAACCCCTGATTCCACTATCCTTGAGAGTTATAGCCAACTGTTTCTTAAATGAATCCAGAGACTGGGCTTCCACTGCCATCTGGGGCAGAGCATTCCACACAGTCACCACTCTCTGGGTGAAGGGTTTTCTCCTCATCTCTGTCCAAAATGGTCTACCCCGTATTTTTAAGCTGTGTCCTCTGGTTCGGCACTTATCCGTCAGCGGAAAGATGTTTCCTGCGTCCAGAGTGTCAAATCCTTTCATAACCTAAAATGTCTCAATCAGATCCCCTCTCAGTCTTCTAAACTCAAGGGTATACAAGCTCAGTCGCTCCAGTCTTTCAGCATAAGGTAGTCCCACAATTTCAAGAATTGACCTCGTGAACCTCCGCTGCACTCCCTCAATAGCCAGAATGTCTTTCCTCAAATTTGGAGACCAGAACTGCACACAATACTCCAGGCGTGGTCTCACCAGGATCCTGTACAGCTGCAGAAGAACCTCTTTGCTTCTATACTCAATCCCTCTTGTTATGAAGGGCAGCATGCTATTAGCCTTCTTCACGAATTGCTGTACCTGCATGCTTACCTTCATTGACTGTTGTACAAGAACACCCAGATCTCTTTGTACTGCTCCTTCTTCTAAATTGATACCATTTAGGTAGTAATCTGCCTTCCTGTTTTTGCCACCAAAGTGGATAACCATACATTTATCTAAAATAAACTGCATCTGCATGCATCTGACCACTCACCTAACCTGTCCAGGTTACCCTGTAATCTCCTCACATTTCACCCTGCGACCCAGCTTAATATCATCAGCAAATTTGCTGATCTTATTACTAATACCATTTTCTATATAATTAATATATATTGTAAAAAGCTGCGGTTCCAGCACTGATCCCTACTGGTCCCTGCCTGCCATTCCGAAATGGAGCCGTTTATCACTCCTCTTCGTTTCCTGTCAGCCAACCAACTTTCAATCCAAGTTAGTACTTTAACCCAACACCATCGCCCTAATTTTGCTCACTAACATCCTATGTGGGACTTGAACAAAACTTTCTGAAAGTCCAGGTGCACTACATCTACTGGATCGCCCTCGTCCATCTTCAGAGTTACATCCTCAAAAAAATCCAGAAGATTAGTTAAGCATGATTTCCCCTTCATAAATCCTTGCTGACTCAGACCTATCCTGTGACTACTATCCAGATGTGCCTTAATTTCTTACTTTATAATGCAGTCCAGCATCTTTCCCACCACTGAAGTCAGACTAACTGGTCTGTAATTTCCTGCTTTCTCTCTCCCACCTTTGTGAAAAAGTGGCACAACATTAGCCACCCTCCAATCCGCAGGAACTGATCCCGAATCTATCGAACTCTGGATAATAACTACCAACGGATCCACGATTTCTCGAGCCACCTCCTTCAGTACCCTGGGATGGAGACCATCAGGTCCCGTGGACTTATCAACCTTCAGACCTCACAGTCTCTCCAGTACCAATTCCTGGCAAATATAAATTCCCTTAAGTTAAGGTCATTCAGCCACTGTCACCTCAGGGAGATTGCTTGTGGCTTCCCCAGTGAACACAGATCTGAAGTACCAATTCAGTTCTTCTGCCATTTCTTTGTTCCCCGTAATATATTCCCCTGTTTCTGTCTTCAAGGGCCCAATTTTAATCTTAACCATTTTGTTGCCTTTCACATACCTACAACAGCTTTTACTATCCTCCTTTATATTTTTGGCCAGTTTACCTTCGTACCTCATTTTTTTCTCTGCGTATTTCTTCTTCGTAATCCTCTGTTGTTCTTTCAAAGCTTCCCAGTCTTCCGTTTTCCCACTTATCTTTACTATGTTATACATTTTCTCTTTTAACTTTATATCTTGTTTTAACTTCCCAAGTCAGCCACGGCCACCCATGCCTCCTCCTAGGATCTTTCTTCCTTTTTGGCATTATACACAGAAATATCTGCCATTGTTCCTCCACTGTCATCCCTGCTAAAGTATTGCATCATTGAACGTTGGCCAGTTCCTCTCTCATTGTTCCATAGTTTCCTTTAAACAACAGAAATATGGTCCGAATGTACTTCCGAATGTACCCTCTCCCTCTCAAATTGCAGATTGAAGCTTATTGTATTATGGTCACTACTTCCCAATGGCTCCTTCACTTCGAGGTCCCTGATTAATTCTGGTTCGTTGCACCATTCATAATTGCCTTCTGCATGGTAGGCACCAGCTGTTGTAATATTCCATCTCTGAGGCACTCCAAAAAGTCTCTTTCTTGAGGTCCAATACCATCCTGATTCTCCCAGTCTACCTGCATGTTGAAAGTGCCCATAACAACTGTAGTAACATCTTTGCGACAGGCAATTTCAGCTCCTGATTCAACTTACATCCGACATCCAGACTACTGTTTGGGGGCCTGAATGTAACTCCCAAGAAGTTCTTTTAACCTTTCAATTTCTCAGCTCTATCCATAGTGACTCGACATCACCTGATTCTAGGTCCCCCCCGCACAAGGGACTGGATATCTTCCCTGACCAACATGGTCACCCCACCACTTCTGCCCGTCAGTCTGTCCTTACGATAGCACGTGTAGCCTTAAATATTTATTTTCCAGGCCCTGTACACTTGAAGCCACGTCTCACTCATCACCACAATATCGTATCTGCCAATTTCCAAAAGAGCCTCAAGCTCATCCATTTTATTTCTAATGCTTCGTGCATTCATATATAGTATTTTTAATTTGTTACTGCGCTCACCCTTCCCATCAATTCCTATTTCACTCAAACATACAGCATGATCCCTTTTTTAGTTTTCTGCTTCAGTGATACAGTTGTCTTTCTTGACTTCCCTTGTTCTAACTTTCCATTCAATTTTCTTCTCAAACAACCAGTTTGTCTCCTCCCCCCCCCCCCCCACCCCTACTTAGTTAAACGTACCTGTGTTGCAGTAGCAAACCTGCCTGCCAGAATGCTGGTCTAACCTATTAATTTGCAAACCGTCTCTCTTGAATAATTTATGCTTACCTCAAAACATACCCCAGTGATCCAAGAATTTAAATATTTGCTTCCTGCACCAGTTCCCCAGCCACATGTTAAAGTCCATTATCTCCCTGTTTCTGGCCTCACCAGCAAACCGGATATAATGACCCTGGACGTCCTGCTTTTCAAACTTATTCCTAGTTCTCCGAAGTCCCGCTGTAGTACGTTCCTCCTCTTCTTCCCAACATCATCTGTGCCAACATGTACCACGACCTCTGACTCTTTACCTTCGCCTTGAGGATTTCCTGCACTCTGTCTCTGATGTCTTTAAATCTGGCACCAGGAAAGCAACACCCCATCCTTAAGTCCCGCCTGCTGCCACAAAAACTCCGGTCACTTCCTCTCACGATGGAGTCCCCTCCCATACTACCATGGCTCTGTGCGATGTCCGACTCTTCCACTCTGCCTGCACGCCAGCTTTTGATTGACAGACCTGGCCGCCTCGCGGACAGGCAGTGTCATCTGTCTCTACTGTTTCCAAAAGATTCAACTTGTTCCTGACAGGTACATTCCGCCGGGGTCTCTTGCATCTGTCTCCTCTCTCCTTCCTCAACGTCTGCTCTCTTCTGCTCTCTTCTGGTATGGTCGGTGTAATTATCTCGCTAAAGGTCTTGTCCAGAAAGATCTCGTTCTCTCGGATGAGCCTCAGGTCCTCGAGTTCTTGCATCAATGCTGCAATATGCTCTGTCAGCAGCTGAACGTGCACACACTTTCCACAGATATACGAGCCAGACACACAAGAGTCGTTGACCTCCCACATCAAGCACGTAGCACACTGAACCAGCTTAGCAGTCATGTCTTAACCCTCTTCAACTGTGGCGTAATCACTTCACTCAACCTCCTTGTCAAAGACTCCTGAGCTAAAGTCTCACTCTTCAATCCACAGGAACGTCCTTGGACCCTCTTCCTGGGGTAAGTCTATGGACTTTTAATTTAATTTCGAGGAGGAGGGTGGGAGGGATGCCCTATATTGTAGGACCTGGGGTCTCGAACACACCGACTCAAATCACAATCACTTACCTTCCCGACCGGCTTTGCGCTCCGACTTCACTTCCGCCCAGCTCCCGCCGCTCTCTGCTGCCAAAAGTACTCTGGGGCATACATTATGCTGACTGGTTAATTTCGAGTTGTTGTCAAAACAACCTTTGGCATGTATGACATGCACGTCAAATTTTTCATCACATCCTAGTGCATTCCTTGACAATAAAGATGTGTTTGTACCTTAACTGAGTCCTCCTCACTCTTTGATAACTTGCTTCTAAAAATCATGCGACAATACCACTTCCTGAATTTATGCTGCTGGCAACAGAGCCTGGTGCATCTCCGCCCATTCCCCCTCTGTGTTAACATGCTGTGGTTTTCATTTTCGTCTTAAGATTCTCTCTGTCAGATGAAACCCCTCAATACTACAATCTGAATCATTTTCTGTGATGGTTTTACACACACACACACACACACACACACACACACACACACACACACACACACACACACACACACACACACACACACACACACACACACACACACACACACACACACACACACACACACACACCTTTCATTGTACCGTTTTTCTGATGTAAGTCCAACAGCCTTTAAGGCCTCAACACTTCTGTCTCACCCTCTGCCTGTTCGGGGTTTTTCCTGCACCATTATATCAGGTAATGTGTCCGCAAACTAACACTGAACTCCTGTCGTCTTTCTGTTTAGTTTTGACTTCCTACAGTGAATTATGATTGTTGGATTTGGTTCGCAGACAGGCTGGCAGATTTCTAGTTTATTTTTCTTTTAAATCCTAAGGTCTCTAGTCTTTCTTTGACTTCACCACAATAAGTACTGCCACTCCCATCATTGATCCTAATACATCGTTCACAACAAGAAATTGCATTGCTGGAACCGACACTCTGTCACTCATTCCCACTGTTAATTCGTCAGTCTTTTTTTGGCATTCCAACCTGATCTTACATAGGGGAACGCTATATTACTGTGCATCTATCCAACAAATTACCACTCTCTCAGGTTACAGGTTACAGGTTACGTGTTCATCTCTTACTATTAGAGTCTGAATAGATCCTATATTTCTCAAAAATATATCTCATTCCCTCCATCCCTGTTCTTTCTGAATAAACTTTATCCCGAAGTTGCAGTCTTTATGGTGATTAGGCACTACCTCAAATAATGCCTCTGCCTACGCTGTGCAATCTCCTGCAGCTCCTCGATGTCTCTTGGGATTTTCTTCACTAGTTTCACTAATGTCACTGGAAAGGCCTCTTCGCCAAATCGTTTCCCAAAGATAATGTCTTTTATGAGAAGCACTATGACTTTACATATCCCATATTATTACAGTGGAAACACCTCAAATTTTCAACTCCTTCTCACTGACTTGGGCCTCTTTTTTCTCCTGTGGCAAACTCTGACCAGTGTGTTCTAATGTTTGTTTTGCAGTGGAGGATCTCCACTTCTCCCAATTCTTGCCGAAATCTAACACTTGCGTAATGCAACAATGCATTTCCATCTGTCATCTCCATCTCTCTGCTCATTTCTTGAACTTTCAGTTCTTCCACGTGAATTCTTATCATCTCTGGAACTGAATGTTTAAAAAAATATTGAAAAGAATCATCTCTCTCAGATCCTCATAACTGTCATCTATTTTTAAGATCTGCATCTATGTGTGAAAACTAAAATGTTTAATACTTTCGAACTCAATGTAAATCAGACCTGGTTCCTCCTTTGTGTTTCTGAACCACTGCCTATTGGTTTCTGGTATCAATTCATAATCACTCAAAGTAGCCTTTTTGACGTCTGCATAAACACTTGATCCCTCATCTGAAAGAGCTGCAAATACTTCACTAGCTCTACCAACCAGCTTAGCCTGAATCATCATCACCCACATGTTCTCTGACCACTTCATATGCCTAGTCACGTTTGCAAACGAACCAAAGAAGGTTTTGACATCATTCTCATCACAATGTGGCAATTTAAAGATATTTATAGAGATTGCTGCCTTCTCTGATCAACTCCATTCCTGACAATTTCGTAACTTCTGAAGTGCAAATTCTTTCTCCCACTCTCTCTCCTCCTTCTCTCTCTTTGCTCGACGAAGAACCATCTCTCTTTGTTTTTCCTCTCTCTCTATTCTCTCTTGCTGTTCTCTCTCTTTCTATCGATCATTTCCTTCCCCATCTCCCTATCTCTCTGTTTCTTTATCTTCGAAGTTCATTTGCCTCAGTTACATCTTAAACTTTTCTAAAACAACTGCACTTGCCTGTTTCCCTTATGCACTTAAGTGTTTGACTAATTCAATTACGTATTCAGCTTTCATTTTGTTCCTGGATAGACTCAATTCTAATCTATTTTCGAATTCCATAAATATGGCCGCCTTCTGTCTTAGTAAACTTTCTTGGTAAACTTGGAAATCACCTTCAAACCTGAGAATCCCTTCGGTAATGTTCAAACTCGGAGGTAAGCTTGCTCGCTATCCCATGTTTTGGTGTTTTGTCTCCAGACGAGGTAACATCTTCAGTGTGCCTCCGGACAAAACAATGTTGATGATTTCTGCATTTTATTTAAATGTTTGTGTTCCTTTGTGTTGGTGATGTCATTTCCTGTGGTGATGTCATTTCATGTTGTGATGTCCTTTCCTGTTCTTTTTCTCAGAGTGGTAAATGGGATCCAAAGCAATTCGTTTGTTGACAGAGATCCGGTTCAAATTCCATGCTTCTCGTAATTTTCGTGCGTGTCTCTGTTTGGGCTTGCCTTAGGATGGATGAGTTGCCCCAGTCAATATGGTGTACTTCCTCATCTGTATGTAAGGATACAAGTGGAGAGGGTCATGTCGTTTTCTGGCACGTTGATGTCCATGAATCGTGGTGGTCAGTTTTCTCCCTGCTTGTACAATGTAGTGCTTGTTACAGTCGTTGCACGGTATTTTGCAAAGGACCTTAGTTTTGTTTGTTGTTTGTATCGGGTCTTTGAAGTTTATTAGCTACTGTTTAAGTGTATTGGTGGGTATGTGGGCTGACAGGACGCCAAGGCGTCTGAGAAGTCTCGAAGTCATTTCCGACATGTCTTTCTTGAAGGGGAGCGAGTCTACGGTTACTGGACGTATTTGGCCTACTTGTTTGCGTTTGTTGCTGAGAAGTCTGTGGATAGTGTTCATTGGGTACCTCTTCTTTTTGAATACACTGTATAGGTAATTTCCCTCTGCTCTGCGGAGTTGCTCTGTGCTGCAGGGTGTGGTGGCTCGGTCGAATGATGTTCTGATGCAGCTTCTTTTATGGATGTTGACGTGATTGCTTCTGTGTTCAATATTTGTTCCAAATGTGTTGTTTTCCTGTCGATGTGGTTTGAAGTTCCCCATTGGCTTTTCACTCTGTTAGCACATCTTGGAAAGGCAGTTTGGTGTTGTTTACCTCGTCAATAGTGCATTATATGCCAGTAAGAGTAACATTGATTATCTTGAAGGTTTCCTCTAATTTGTTTCGTTTTGTGATGGCAAAGGTGTCATCCACTGGCGGACCCTAAGCTTGAGTTGGATGGTAGGAAGAGCAATCTGTTCGACTCTCTGCATCACTGTCCATGCTCAGAACCCTGATGTCGGATGTCCCATGGTGTTCCGTTGGTTTGTCTGAAGTTTCTGTTGTTGAAGGTGAGGTCGGTGGTTAGGCATAGGTCCACTCGCTTACCGATACTGTCCTTGCTGATGAAGTTGGTGGCGTTTCGTGTATGTGTCTTGGGTCTTCTCATGGTTCAGGCAGCGGTTCCTTGGCCAGGTTGATGTTGAGTGATGTGAACAGGGCAATGACATCAAAGCAGACCATTATTTCATTCTCTTCCATGTTCTTGTCTTTGGCTGTCTTCAAGAATTCTTGGGTGGAGTGGATGGAGTGGTGTGAGTCTTCTACTAAGTCTTTTAGTCTTTGTTGTAGCTCCTTGGCCAATCTGTAAATTGTGTTCCAGGTCTGATGGGGGTTCCTGGTTTGTGCATTTTGGGTAATCTATAGAAGCATGTCGTGCTGGATCCTTTGGTTTCATTTTTTTTAAGTCGGTCATATTTATATCTCCAGATTTCTGAAGCTTTTTTGAGTAGGGATGTTAATCTGTTCGCTAATTGTGGGGTCGGGTCTATCGACACTTGTTGGTTAGTGTTGATATCTGCAGGTAGGGTGCACATCGGATAAAATCGCACATTTGAATAATAATGTTTTTACCTTGTTTAGTCTAGCTAGTTCCTTCTTTTTTATGTATTGAGTGTGTTACCTTGCTTTTTTCCCCCACTTAATGTTGGTCCGACTACCTATCTGATAATTTGCTGGGTTTCTTCTGTGAGTTGGTTGCCTTTCAGTGTTGTTTCTAATGTTGCAAATGAATCTTTCTTATCCGAATCCTGGAAGTTGTAATTTAATTCTCACATTAAGATGGCCTTTTCAGTGCTTGTTAAGAATTTATTTATCCATGCTTCTATGTTGTCAGTGTTGTTCATTTTGTGAACGTTTGTCCAGTTTTATTTTGCAGGTCTTTTTTGTCATTTTCGGTGTTTGTCGCTATCTAATAACTGTGACTTTTTGCACTGTGTCTGTCCATTCATGGTCTGTTGCACGAGTGAGTAAAGGTTTTGGTGCAACATTTCGCCGTTGTATTTATGGAGTCTGTTCTGGACATCATTACTCCTTTATCTAAGCATTCTGCAGTAGCTTTGCTCTGCTATTCTTTCAGGTCGAGGGATGTTATGGGGATGTCTGCATTTAAGACGTTTAGGCAGTGCCTGTTACCATAGGCATTCGTGCAGCAATAACAACTGTTCGCAAGTGGCACTCTGCCAGATGGCTTTCGTTTCCCATTTTCGGTCCAGTTTTAGCATAGTGCGCCCACAGATGACAGCGAAGTTTAAGAAGATTTGTAGCTCAGGTTGAGGGTGACGAAACGTCTGAACCTGAACCTGTCCAGCTCAGCGAGCAAACCTATATCCGGAACTTCAACCTGAGCTAGAAATCTTCTCAAAACTCGTTGATCTTAGGACCCATTCCGCTAACTTTTCACTTAACCAAGCTCAAGTCACCGAAATTAACAAATAATTCACCTACGTTTTATTTAAATATCTAGAACACTAATCGACAATTGTTGAAATCTGCTGGGAGTATTCGTTTCCCAATATCTTCAGATCTGTCCAAACCTCAAGCTATATCTGTCAATACCTGCCCATGGCCCCAAATTTTTATGACATGGTGGGGAACACGTTTGTTAAATAAACAATTCGCCCAGAAGTAATCACTTCCCCATGCAATCTGTTAAAATTTGAGTGACATACAACTCCCAAATTCCACCATTAAAAAAAGAATGTATTATTTTACTCGAAACGGAAACAGGAACACAACAACTATGCACAACTCTAATCACACCCATCAACTCTCACATGGTAGTTGTTTGCTTCCAAACCTATAAAAATATACTGTTCCAGTAAAACACTGACAAAAACTAACAGCAATCTTTTACAGAGCCATACAGAGTGTGGTCTTTGTTGTCTTTCTTTCTTTGGCACGAAGTTCTCCATGGGTCGTCTTCTCTCTTTGCCTGTGAATATGTTTCATATGGAAAGGTACCTTTGTTAACGAGTATTCCATATGGCAATTGCTCTGCCTAACCTTCAAATTGCTTGTCTTTTTCATCCCCCAAAACTGGATCGTCTCATTGCTTCAATGCCGGCAAAACAATACATGCAAACTCGATTGAGTTTTACTATCCGGGTGCATAATTTAACGTGAACGGTTAAATGTGTACTGTTGTCAAAATAGCAACCAACTCAAGTGTTTATTTCATAGCCAAATGTTACATATTTTCAATTTTCCGGTACAAAATGGGACTGTTAGTTAATTACATGACAGGTGCTTGTAAGCTCTCAGTACAAAACACCGTCCACTTTCTAAAAGTCACAGTTCCCACCGTCAACTTCATATCAATACTCAGTGACCTGGCCTCCAATATCTTCGGTGGCAATGAATTCCATTGACTCAGTACTCTCTGGCTGAAGCAGTTTCTCCATATCTCCATTGCCTTCAGCTCAAATATCCTCCCTGATATATCCATGATTCAACAATTTCCACTCCTGCCCATGCCCAGATTTGACCCAGTTCACCACTTGTGGCACTCCTTCAGCAGCCAAGGACGACATCTATAAATATCCCAGCATCACACTATCTATCGCCCTCTCCTCTTTGAAAGCTGACACGATTCGTGCCACTTCAGGAGAGCATTTGGTCTCTTGCTCCTAATCTCTGTTCCATTGATACGCTATAAAATCATCTTTCATATATTACCACAACAAACCATTTGAGACATACTAATTTAATCATCAACGATTTGATTTGTGCTCATCCCTTTTTATCCACTCACGTCTCATATGTCTTGGGCCGTGCACACCAGGAGAATTGTCTACCCTTCTTCGCTTTCCCCACCTTTGATAGTCTCAAGGGGAACATTGTGCACTTCTGTGGTTTCATTCTACCTTGGGCAGACCACACTAGCAGCAGTGTGCAATCCTCAGGTCCCAATCAACATTGGAGAGACCAAACTTGGAGCCCTGTGTAATCATCACGCAACAAGCTATATTGAGCAAACCACACTGTGAACACTATGTAATGCTGAGGTGCCTACCTACTTTGAGCAGGCCACACTGGGAGACGTTTGTAAACCTTACATCCCAGTCTATATCGGACTGACCACAATGGGAGCACTTTGTAATCCTCAGTTCCAAACTACATTTAGTAGAGCACACTGGGAGCAGTGTATGATTCTTAGGTCCCTATCTACCTTGGACAGTTCACACTGGGAGCACTGTGTAATCTTCAACTCCCAATCTACATTGAGCAGGCCACACTGTGCCATCTTCATGCACCAATGTAGATAGCGTAAACACATTGTGAGCACTGTGCAATCCTGAGGTCCAAACCTATTTTGAGCAGACCACCTTTTATTGCTGATTTTATTGCAAAATGTTGTTTATGGTAATAGGATGACTGAATTTCAGGAGTTTGCTGGTCATACATCATCCAGGTTATTTCATTGTCACCCATTCTCTTTCTCCGATATTCCTGACAGATAAAGGCAAGATGACCAAGGTTGACATTGTGAATTTTTTATTAAGCTGCATGTCATTTTTAAGTTGCAACGCAAGCGCCTCAGAGGCAAAAACACCATTCTTTTTTCCCTCAGAATGGAAGTGAACACCGCTGACGAAAAGTAATTCGTCTCAAAACACTACTTGTATATCTCTCTGCCTATCCAGCAGGAACGTTTTAGTCACTCTAACACTTTCTGTTTCAATGACTAAATAATTAATATCAGTTCTATTTTTTATCTGAATTGTTTGTGATGTCCGTTTGAGTTGCAGTTATTTCACATCAAACAGACATTTTAATAGCACTATGCTAAAAGACTCATTTAATGCATTTTGATATCATTTTTTACACAACTTACGCAGAGAAAACGCAAAATGATACTCAACCATTCTGAAGAAGGGCCACTTGTCTTTAAAACGTTCCAGCTGTTTTATCTCCTCGCTAAAGTGCTGGACGTGTTGATTTTGTCCACTATTTCATATTTTTATAATGTCACTGAAGATGTCGCTATACCAATCAAAATGCGCGAGAGACTGCAGTTTGAATGTAAGAAATATCCAATATCAAACAAGTGAGGTGGAACATCGATTGACTGAGTGTGCATTGTTTCCTAAAGATGCCTTTAATCATGTGAAAAGTGTCCTGTCAATTATTGTCATTGATACGCTATCTCCGATATTGTGGCCAGTCCTTGCAATATTCTTACGTAGTACCCGAGTGAATTGTTAAGACATGTGGATATACCTTACTGAAGTTTATGATTCAACGAGACGGGATCGATGGTTTCATGTAGACGTTCTCAATATCAATGGCTGCAATGGAATCCTCTATTTTTCATTGGATTCATTAACATCAGGTTGTCTGAAGCCTCTGACTGCATTGTGTGCTGTGTTTACTGAACGAGGTGTCTTCATTCAATAAGTAATTGGGAAAACAGAAAACAATATCACAGCAAAGGTGCTCTGATAAGTCGAAGAAATGTGAATGGAGAAATGAATCATGTTTCATTTTCTCAGAAACAAGGATGATTCCTGATGGAGAAAGACGTTAAAGTACCACATTGTTGGTTAAACCATTTCTCGACAGAATTCATTTTGTAGACCTCTATCAAACATATGTTCGAAATAATACACACGGAGATTTTGCCATATTTTTCAAATCTGCTCTGAAGTTGCTCTGTGTCACTGCATAAACGCAAGGATTTATAAAGCAACCAAAGTACGTCAAGATACCTCCTACTTTAGTGGCGATCAATTCAGAGTTTATGAACTTGCCTCTATTCGAAACGGTGCGTGTTATTCTGTGAAGAGATAAACTCAAGGAATTTGTCAACCAGAGAAAGAGAAAGGTTACTGATATTGAGCATAATGCAATGGTGCATTTTCTACAATTCACCATTTCTGAGGCGCTTTGCTTCCCAGTCTTGGAGCTCCGGAGTTCAGTGCAGCTTCGATTCGCCAGTACTGCACGTTGGACGGTTAATGAATTAAGCAAGGCAATCAGAGCAAAAGGAATCCAAATGACACAGGCACTGTGAAACCAGACATAATCTGCACCTTCAGAAGAGGGAAAAACTGCTGCCTGTGACCGGTAAGCCCACTGAACATTGTTTATAGTTTTCTAAAGTTCATAAGCAATCGAAACTGGCACTTTTTGCAGTACAGTGACAACCGTGATAGTTATGACAAGAGGCACTGCAGTTTTCTTTGTGCAATATTTTATTTTGAAATGTCTGGCAGCAGATCAGACAAACCGGTCAAATGTGAAAGCAACAATGCACCAAACAGATAATTTGGGAGTGACCATGAACACGTATGTAGTGACTATGCAACCAGGAGTATGGGACAATAATGACAAAGGAAATTATTAACTGAAGATGCGATGGAGTATTGTATTGTTGATCAGGACCAGTATATCTGTTATTGCGATGGTCAACATGTAAACAGTGATACACTTGGAAAGACCACATTTTCTTTGTGCGAATCCAAATTGTGGCTATGTTCTCTATGTGAAGAAAACAACAGTGAATAGCCCAACAATGCCTGATTTACGCAAATTCGCTATTATTAAAACTTAGCAGGACGGAAATTGGTATGTTGACTCAAAATCCGAATATGCAGAAGGAGAGACGGCAAGGTTTAACACTGAGAGAGTATATTGACTCATCAGGTTGTCTTGTGGCACGGTGGCAGTGCCCGTTCCCCCGGAGTGAGAAACATTGGGTCATGTCCTGCCTACTTCAGACGTTTCTAAAAATATCTTTGAACAAGTTGAAGAGGAAAAAACGGTTAAACATATCAACTTAACAGGAATAGATACTGCTGCAAGTGGAAGATTATAAAACTCTTTCACGAGCAGAATTGCAGGCTTCCCCATTTTGTGTGAGAGTGAATGATTACTGGACAGTGTAGTACTCTGAGTAGCCACAGCCGTGGCAATGGAAGGGAATCTATTTATGCATGCATCATTTCTCCGGGGAGCCAGTCAATTGTATGAATCACAGTTATTAAAAAATAAAGTCAGGAAAGATTTGTTTTGGCTGGACCAGTAGATAGAAAGAAATAGTAATTTGAAATGCAAAAAATAAGTATGGTTTCTTACAACCGAAGTAGCAATGGGAATTTTTTTCAATTGCATTAAACTATCAGTATTTGTGGCTGACTTCTGGTGCCCCAAATCCAAGTGCATTATAACCCTCTGAGCTATCTAAGGTGTTCCTTTCCTGCATCTTGAGGACCTCCCACTGTGGTGGTTGTTCTTGCTACGAACTCCGAATCTTCCCATGTCCCTACATTCACTGGGCCATGTCGGTCTCAGTGTTTCAGGAAAGCTGGCGATATTACTGTTCTCTGGGATATATCGCCTTCGCCTGTGCATCAGGAACGCTTTATGCATCTTCGTCAATTGTTTTCTGTTTTGTCCATGGCGACTAACTAACAACTGACTGTTTGAGATATTGGGAGACTCACCGCCTCTGATAGTTGCTCAGGGCCTATAAGTGTACCATCAGTCTTATGGATAAGTGAATATATTCTGATAGTTTGATTTGCATTTTTATACTCACTGTCTCCCCATCGCAGTTATCACTTTGCCTTTTCATTGCAGCTTCCCAAACAAAATGCAGAGAATGAACAGTTGGTCCAGCTGGCTATGCAATGCTGTAGATTTTTTATTCTGTGATATTTCTGCTTTCAGAATATGAACCATCCTCCGTGAATCTCAGAGTATTCAACAGAAAAGTTCATGAATGCACGAAGTGAATTCTTTGTAAGATCTCTTCACACTAAAGTTGATATCAGCTCACAACCTGTCTGGTCGCATAAGATTCTAGGGAGAAACAAATCGATGGTCATGTTATTTGACTCACAGAAACATCCTACTGAGGAAGGTTTCAGTTGCTGTAGTCATCGCGGAAAGATGTATATTAACTCACATAGCAAACACCACTAACGTCTTTTGTCATTAAATTCGTTGATTGCTCAATTTTTTCCCTATCTGTAAGCAATATTTTCTCTCAAAGCTGTCTTTTATTGCAGAAGACGGCATCTTGTTATCATAATAAGATGTCGTCTTGTGCAATAAAAGACATCTTTGAGAGAAAATATTGCTTACAGATGGGGATCAAATCTGCAAGTACGAAATGTTTGTGAACTAATCACACATCTTCAAATATTACCAAGGCACTTAATACTTCTACAAATGCAAAACTACAAAAAAGGGCATGGCGACTCTGTTTGTTTACCAGACTTATTCGTCCATCAGCTTTTTCTCAGCCATTCTTCCAGTGCTGCTGTGTTTGCATCACTTCTGCATCTTTCTGTACGGCCAGAAGCCCTCAAAATATTTTACAACCTGGACCGTCAATTTTTCCAGTTCTTTTAGGCAGATGACGCATGGATATTGTAGGATTAATGCAGCTTGACCAACCGCTTCATTTGGAAGAAAAGTGAATGTATTTGCAAGATTATCACATGGCAGACAAACTAAGCAGAATAGAATGGGGAATGCCTGATCGGATCTGAAAACCCAACAGATTATCCCAATTTAATGAAGCTGGTCCGAATGCCTGCAACAATCCCGTAGAACACGCTTTTACCAAAAAAAGAGAAAGAAGAATCAAAGACAAGTGTGTTTCTCAGGAGTGATGTCAGACAGAGGGAGGATCAGCATGGATCTACCTCTTTGGGTCCAGCAGCTTCATAACTGTCCGCTTGAAAAAAAAGAATCAACGGGAGACCAACTCAATTGGGAGAACTGGCCACTCCTCTTTCATTGGGCAAGAGTACTTCTTCAACTTGAATGCCTTTTGTCTGAGGCAGTATCGGTTGACTATAAACAAATTGGCCCTAAAGCACTTTAAACCTCGACACCCGAGAAACTGTGTATTTACCACCTCTCTGAGAAAACACAAGGGAAACATAACCTTGTTAAGAAATGGCATCATCACACATTTCTTAGCTCACTGAATTCTGATATTCCGGGATACCTACGTGCCAATTCTTTCAGGCAAGAATTCTTTCCCTGTTCCACAAAGTATTTCACCCACTTGCAACACTCTAACTTCACCTGGACTGCTCCCTCTGACCTTTCATCAGTAGTCGACCTCTTCATTGCAATCTTTTAACTTCACATTCGTCGCCTCAGGTTGCCTGTTCCCCGTTCTCCATTCTAGACTATCTCCATCTGAACTGACTGCATTCTGTGCTCTCAGATCCAACCCTACTATTTTCTTAGCATTGTCACTAGGCGTGGTGCGGTTAATGTCTGGCCTACTGACCAAACATGACAGAAGCTCGACGTTAGCTTTTGGATAGAGTCTGCCTTCTCCAATTGGACAGTGACTCCACCATGGAACATCAGACCATAGCGTCTACAACAGTCAGTAAACATATTTCATCCTGTGATCTCCTGTCCACTGCTTCCATGCTCTTAGCCACCAACTCCGTTAAAGCCAGCTTCTGCCTCCTCTTTGTGAGGTACATGTGACATTCATCATTGCGGTCCGACTACGTTCCCACCCAGAAATCAATCTGTGAGGTGTCAACGACATCATCAGTACTGCTTCTCTGTCTCATTGGGAATTGTAAAGGTTTACCTATTTTGCTTCTAATTCCTACCCTTTCTTACCTCCAGGTGGTCCACCTCTGACCTGGTCGCTTCCGTTCGTCGAAAACTCTATTTAAATTTATGATTCTGTTCGCCGAGCCAGGGGACGAAACGTTTGCAACAAAATCTTCCAGCTCGGCGAACAGAACCACAACAACGAGCACCCGAGCTACAAATCTTCGCACAAACTTTAAATTTATGACGACAGATTGTTCACTAATAACCAGTATGAGCCCACTGACATGCACAGTTACCGTAACTGTCTTTCCTCACTCACTGCATACAATAAATACGCTATTCCATTCTCCAATTCCTCCATCTCTGTTGCATCATTTCTCATGATGTCACCTTCGACAAGAAGGCCTTACGGAGTGTGCATATTTATCGTCAACCTAGAATTCCTCAGCACTGCAGCTGGGGTCCAGATCTGACTTCCTCTCACTTCAACCTGATTACCTTTCTGCTTGCCCGACAGGATCGATAGAGTTTGCCTTGTCCTCACTCACCAGCATCAACATCAAGAGGAGATTTCACGCCGTTTTCGCCACGTCAGCGGGTTGTCACCACTTGTTACATGTTCACCTCCGGTCCATTGTTAGCCTTCCGCAAGGAAGATCGACTCTGTTATTGTCATTTTGTCATTTTTTAAAAAGCTAGCTCGTGAAGGCAGAGGTGCCGCTGAGACTAGGAAAAGCCTAGTTTAACATTGGCAGGGGAAAGGTCGGTTTTCCCAGTTCAGGTTACTTCTCGTTTGGTTCAGCTGTGGCAGTCACACGAATCTTTCGCTCATTTTTACAAACAAGCACCATTAAAGTGTCCAAAGATTTTGGTTCTGAACATGATTTCTTGAACAGGGCAGAGTGAGAATGAAAGGGGTTAAATGAACAAACTATAAACTGCTGGAGAGCTGTTTAAAGAAACCTTGCTCTCTCACGTGCTCTGTTCTCCAGTCCACATACAGACATCGAATTCAATGATTTTCATCTGTCATTTGTGTCTTTTGTGTGACGTTTGTGTGAGTACGCGTGCGTGTGCGTGTGCGCGTGTGTGTGTATGTGTTTGTGTGTGGATGTATGTGAGTGGATGTGTTTGTGTGTGCTTGTGTCTGGATGTGGGTGTGTGAGTGCTTGTGTGTGTGGTGTTTCCGCTGATAAGTGCGAGTGTGTGTGGTTGTGTGTATGTGGAAAGTCTGCCTGGGTATGTCTGTGTGTGCGTGAGTGTGTATGTTTTGTGTGTGCGGATGCATCTGTATGCAATGTATGCATGCGTAAGCCCGAGCATGTGTTTGCCTGTGACGGTGTGTGAGAGCGCGTGCATGCGTATGAATGTCTGTTGTGTGTGTATGTGTATGTGTGTATGTGTATGTGTGTGTGTGTGTGTGTGAATGTTCGTGTGTGTGTGCTTGTTTTCCGCTCTCTCTGTCCCTTTTTTAATCTTGCCAGTTTCAGGCTGAGTAACAGTTCAGGTTCGATGGGCCGATTGGCCTAATCCAACTGCCAGTTTCGATGCTTCATGAAAATTGCCATATCAAAGAAATAGCAATGAACTGAAACATATCCAGGAGTCCAAAGGCGAAGAAGAATATTTGCTTCATCTTCTGGTCAGGTCCTCCGAGACTGGACAGGACAAAGGGAAAAATGAATCAGACACTAATTGCAATCCCAGGTCCACGGGTATGATCTCCAAAAGCCCCACAGCAAGGGTCAAATGAGAAGTTGAAGCCTCCATCCGGGTACCAGGAAGAGAGCAGTAATAAACGGACTGATATAGAGCAAATAATCCAATGTCTCTCACCCAGTCTCTCTCATTCTGACTTGCATCATTTGCCCATTCTATCACTTTATGTATCGCCTACTCTTTCGTCTTTCACTTATCTTTCTCTGACCTTCTGTCTCCCTCTTTAATTTGTCATTCACTATGCCTTTCTCTCTGTCTGTCACTATTTGTCTGTTGGAGAGAGTGAGGTCTACAAATGATGAACATCTGTATGGAGTTTGCACGTTTTCCCCTTGTCTGCGAGGGTTTCCTCTGGGTGCTCCGGTTTCCTCCAACAGTACAAAAGATGTGCAGATCAGGTGAATTGGCCATGCTAAATTGGCCGTAGTGTTAGGTAAGGGGTAAATGTAGCGTTATGGGTGGGTTGCGCTTCAGCGGGTCGGTGTGGACTTGTTGGGCCGAAGGGCCTGTTTCCACACTGTAATGTAATCTAATCTAATCAGAATTCAGTGTGCATTGCTGAAAAAGATAAGCAGGTCAGGCAGCCTCCGGAGCACAGAGAAATCGACATTTCGGCTCGGAGCCCTCAGGAATGAGACTGTGAGCCTCGGGGATGCAGAGAGAAATGGGAGGGAGTTGGAGCTGAGGAGAAGGTAGCTGAAAGTGCAATAGTTAGATGGAGTTGGGGGAAAAGAAGGTGGCGCGGATGGGTGTGAAGGAAGATTGACATGTGGGACAAGTCACAAGGGCTTTGCTGAACTGGACGTTTGGAACTGGGGTAATGTTGGGGCAGGGAAAATGAGGAAACAGGTTAAATCCAGATTGATGCCCTCGGTTTGATTGGTCCTGAGGCAGAATATAAGGTGTTCTTTTTCCAGGCGTCGGGTGGTGAGGGAGTGGCGATGGAGAAGGCCCAGGACCCGCATATTCCCGGCAGAGTGGGATGGGGCTTTGAAATGTTCGGCCACAGGTTGGTGGGGTTCATTGGTGCGGGTTTCCCAGAGATGTTTTCTAAAGTACTCTGCGAGAAGGCGCCCAGTCTTTCCAATGTGGAGGAGACTGCATCGTGAACACGGGATACACTAAATGACGTGTGGAACTGCTGGTAAAACTTTGAAGGATGTGGAAGGCTCTTCTGCGGCCTTGGACGGAGCGAAGGAGGGTGGTATGGTAGGAGGTTTTGCAATTCCTACGGTGGCAGGGGAATGTGCCAGGAGTGGAGTTTAGCTTATTAGGAAGCATGGACCTGACAATGTAGTCGCGGAGGGAATGACATTTGCAGAACGCAGATAGCGGTATGGAGGAAAATATATCCCTGGTGGTGGGGTCCATTTGTATGTGGCGGAAATTGCGGTGGATGATGCGAGTTATGTGGACGTTAGTGAACTGAAAGTGAATACGAGGGTTGTTCTGTCCTTGTTGCAGTTTGAGGGGTGGGCGTCGAGAGCATAGATATGGGTGGTTGATGAGATGCTGTGGAGGGCATCTTCAATCACATGGGAGATGAAATATGAGCCTTCAAGGAATGAGGTCATCTGTTGTGTTCTGTAGTGGAACGGGTCCTGCTAGGAGCAGATGCGGCAGAGGTGGAGGAATTGGAAATACCGAATAGCATTTGTGAAGGAGGTAGAGTGGGATGAGGTGTAATTCACGAACCTGTGGTTGCCGTTGTGTCTGTAAAAACTGTCAGTGTTCAGTGCGCCCTCACGGATGGGTCTAGGAATGGGAGGCAGATGTCAGAGGCAGTCCAGGTGAATTTGAGGTCGGGGTAGAATGTGTTGATGAAGTTGATGAACTGTTCGACCTCCTCACGGTAGCACGAGATGGCGCCAATGCAGTCATCAATGTTGCAGAGGAAGAGGTGGCAAGTGTTACCGGTGTAACTCCGGAAGATGGGCTGTTCTATGCAGCTGACGAAGAGACAGGCATGGCTGGGACCAATGCTGGTGCACAGGGCTACCCCTTTCGTCTGGAGGAAATGGGAGGATTGGAAGGAGAAATTGTTGAGTGTGATGACCAATTCAGCCAAACGATTGAGTGTGTCAGTGAAAGTATTCTGGCTGTGGCGTCTGGAGAGGAAGAAACGGAAGGCTTGGAGGCCCTAGTCATGGCGTTACGTGGGACATCAGTCCATGGTGAAGATGAGGTGTTAGGGGCCGGGGGCATGGAAGTCTTGGAGGAGATAGAGGGCGTGTGTTATGTCCCTTACATCTTTTTGTTTCTTTCCCTGTTTCTCTTTGTCGTTCCCACATTATCTCTCCATATCTCTTTCTCTGCTCCTCACATAATGTGTCTTGAGCTCAACTTCTGTCTACCTGTCTCTGTGTGAAACTCTGCATCTCTTATATTTCACTCTATCTCTCTGACTCGGTCTTCTGTTCGGTTTCTCTCACTTTGTTTCTGTTTGCCTTGGATCGCCATCCATCCGAATTCATTGCAGTCTCTAATCACACTGATTTTGAACTTTGATTCCAGATTCTCAATCGCAGGTAGTTTCTCCAACAGTTTTTCAATCGCGCTTGTAAACCTTCTTGACTCAGACACTTGAATAGAACACCCTACTTAACATTGTTTGCTTGAGGACTGACAGTTCATGTCTGATGTCTCTTCCTGCACAGTGCTATTCAGCATTGGGTTGCTGCAATAAGTGCTTCTGCACAAGATCATTCCCAATACGCAGGAACTGAGTTGTTCCGAACTGAATACGTTTGAAACAAGATGAGCGAGCCCTCCTTTCTCGGATTAAGGAACTTGAAATATTGACTCTGCGATCGTGCTTCAGAATAGTACAATGTCAAGTGAGATGTGGTGCAAACATGGAATGACTGTCCTCACGATACCTGCATATTGTTAATTCAACGCTGTCCCACTTTGACAAAGGGCTGATTGTGTAATCTCGCTGGACTTTAGTTGATTCCGTATGAAGATAGAGAAGGAAGAGCATCACTGGTTTGAATTTGTTCCACGAACCTTCCTTATTTCATTAATATTTGATACAATCTGGGTATGCGCCATCTTACTACCTACGCACTTCGAAATCTGCATCTGAATTTCAGTGGATCAAACTGCTGATCATCATCCCCATTCCTACACAGGGCCCCAGAAAGATGTCTATAAAAAGATTTGGGAAAAGCATGTGCTCCTTGTGAAGAACGATCTCAAAGTGGCTGTGAACATAGAAGCAGACGTAGGCCATTCGGCCGATCAAATTGCTAAGCCATTCAGTGTGTCGTGGTTCATGTGATCATCCTTGCCACCAGATCCTGCTTTTACCCGTTAACCCACGATTCACTTCCTGATTAAAAATCTGTCTCTGCATCTCAGCCTTGAATATACTGACTGGCCTCAACTCGAATCCTCCTTGTGGTAAACAATTCCATAGATTCACGCACCTGGGACACAGCCCCTCCAACAGTCTTGTAATCCTTTAACACTGTCCCCCCAACATACCCCGATAGTGCTCACTACTTTAACACTGAACCTCCGAAAGTCCAGTACTCCGTCAGCACTTACCTTCCGACAGTGTGCCACTCATTCAACCCTTACCCTGTGACAGGGCCCACTCCTTCAGCAATGACCCTCCGACTGTGGAGCTCCCTCAGCGTTAATCCTATGACATGACTGCACTCCTTCAGCACTGAACTTCCGATAGTTCGGAGCTCCCTCAGCATTGACCCTCCACAGTGCAGAGCTCCCTCAGCACTGACCATCTGATAGTGTGTTACTCTCTTGGACCTGACCTTTTTCCAGTGTGGCACTGTTGTAACACTGCCATTGCGACAATGGAACTCCATCAGCGTTGACACTCCAGCAATGCAACACTCTCTCAACACAAACCCTTTGGAAGAGCCCATTTGCTCAACAACGAGTTTCTAACAATGCCCACAATCTCAGCGCTGACAATGCAATAGTGCTTGCTTCCTCAACACTAAGTCTGTGATGGGTCAGCGCTGACCCTCTGACAGAGTCCACTTCGTTCCCAACAACTATGTGACAGTCCTTTCTCCCTGGCACTCTGACAGTGCCCTCTTCCTTAGTACTGAATGTTCAACTGTGCGAAGGTTTGCTGACACACCGCCCCTCTGATGGAACAGGACATCTCTCGAGATCGTGATGAGCATGTCCTTCGTGTTGGGGCTGGTTAGACGAAGCAATGCTGTTGCTTGATCTGTAAGTTTGGCACTGAGCGATAACACGGTTATTGGAACGGAAAACGAGAAGCAAGATATCAACGAGGGCATTTCTACTTACTGATTGCCCCTCCACACCATCACCGCCCAGCCCTACCCCAAACGCTTCCCGTAACGGTGAGAACACCCTGATTCCAATGAGAAATACGAGTCAGACAAGATGCAGTGATCAATGCATAGAGCTTTATTCTAATGTTTTCGGAAGCAGTGGGTAATAATTAGAACGATTCGATGGAATTGAGCAGAACCCAATCTTAGATATGGCAGCGAGCATCAGTCGGATCTCAGTCGTGCCTCTCTCTGCGACACAATCTGTGTTCTCATCCTCAGGTTTTCAAACAGCAGAACATGCTGGGGACGCATAATCCTTTCAGTGTAGTCTCACTTCCGCTACAGGAGGTATGCTTACACGTTGCTCCTGAACGTTGACATCCGTTGTAGAAACCTGGAAAATAGAAAACATTACTTTGATGATTCATTATTATAAAGAGTCAGTGCTCAAAATAGGCCGAAGCAAGGATACATCAAAGAGAACAGTGCGGTGTAATCTAATAGAGGAATATTGAAAGCGGAATTATCCAGCGTGCTCCACGTGAGCACCAACGGAAGGATGTAGCGAAGGGAACTCTGAAGTTACATCTGACAGAGGATCATGGAGATCCAGGACACAGAAATCCAAGTGTGACCTCGCAGTGCGATACGGAGACCAGAAATGTGCTTCGTGCTTAATTTTTGCTGGAAGTGAGGGATATGGTGAGCAGAACTGCGTGCTGAATTCCCAAAGTGGTCGAAGTGTGTGGTGGTGTGCAGATCAGAATTCTGTGCAATGCTCTAAATCTTTTCCACTGAGAGAAATGAAAACTGGAATTGTGCTCAATTGTCAGAATATTGTATACTATGATAAAATCTCCGTTCATTCATTTAACTCCAAATAGTGCACGCTAAATCAACTTAACCACGGCTTTGACGATGGTTCCTCCATGCTCGGGCCAAGTAGTCGATCCTTTATGTACTGCTTCTAAAGCCAATCTGTATTTACGTGGTTAAATAGAGTTAAACAATGTAGCCATGTCCAGCTGTAGTTTGACCAGTGCATTGCACGATTTCAGCAAAACCACACGAATTATACACGACATCCCCTTTGAAATAAAACTCACATTCCAGTTGTGGTCCCTCGTAAACACTGCACTTCGATGTTATATTTTCGAAATTCATGGATGGATCCCCGCTAATCATCCGGTACCAGAATGTTCTGCATTCTTTCTCCACTTTATAACATTGACCAACTCTATTTTTCCTGTCAAAATGCATTCACATAGCTTCCCTATGTCCCTCTGTAGTCCCTTTACATGATCCAAACGATTTGTCTTCCAGACTATCATAATGTCATCGCAAACTTGGTTTTGGTGCATTCGCCTCCCTCGTTCAAGTGATTAATTTAGACTTGCAGCCCAAGCACTGATCCCTGTGTCAGTCCCCGAATTATAGTGTGCCACCATGAAATTATCTCCTTGTCTCCACTCTCTGCTTTTTATTATTTAGCCATATCTTTGATTAGTTCTAAGGCACTATCTCCAACATCTCTTTCTGTAATCTTATTAAACATCTTAAAGTGTATCCAATGATTTGTGCAAACATTATTTTCAAAAAAACAAGTTAAGGAATAAGTCAGCAGCATTACAAGCTTATTTTAAGGGTCTCGGGAGCGATACATTAACAGGAGATGGATGCACCGTTATGCGAAACGGAAACGAATTTCACAGTTCAAGTAAAATCTTTAGTGTGGAGACAATGGCAACTCTTTGCTGAGAGGTGATAATCTTTTCGATTATTGCTGCAGTTATATGGATGAAACTTTCTAATCGCTGGAAATACACCTACGTGACAATACCTCTGCTTTGTACGACAGTTGTTTGCTGTCTTTGCGTTAAAATATTATGTTGCTGTATTTTCTTGAACCCACACTGGCAGCCACTGATGAACCTATTCATTCACAGGCTTCGATGGAAGTATAAAGAAAATAATGTAACCCTTATGACCCATCAAGCCAGGTTTCAGTGTGGGACCTTACATTTTCTGGATGACCAGAAGCTGGGATCATTTCAATTTGGAAAACAGAAATTTGAACATTACTCTGAGTGAAGTAAGACTGTTCGGAGCATAATGTTGGGAGCATAATTGAGGAGATTATGTCAAAAAATGTCCTGTGGTGCGTCATAGGAGCATGTGACCAAAATGTTCATGGGGCACGTAACCAGTTCATGGGACTTGGTGACTAGGATTTGTCTCAAAATTATTTTGTTTGCAGCAATGTTTTAAAGGAGGAGCGACAGAGAGAGTTGGAGACAGCCGCATGCTAGTGAGAGACTGAACGGAAAAATAGAGAGATTAGCAGATAGAGTCAGAGAGGGAGACAGAGTGCAACAGAGAAAGAAAGAGTAAGACGTGAAAGGCAAATGTCGAGATAGAGATACAGATGGAACTGGGGACAGGGATAGACGAAATAGAGAGAGAGAGTAGAGATGTGCATACACGGAGAAAGAAAGAGAAAAAGAGAAGGCGATAATGGAGAAAAGAGAGAAGCAGAGCGAGAGAGAAAGACAGAGACATATATTAACAAAAGGTGGTGGACACGAGGGGATTCTGAAATTTGAGATCAGCATAGTTGATGGCTTATTGGCAAATTGGTTAATACCCTACAGGGAACATCAGGCCAGAATTGGAGGAGCACAGACATCTTGATATGGATTTCAGGCAGAGCAGCTAGGGCTATGAAGGCAATTGCATTCATGTGCGCACTTTACTCAACAGGTCTTCAGGTGAAAGTATGTCGATGGCAATACAAGGACACAAAGATAGCTCTTTGGTGGGATAACGTTTCGGAATAACAGAGACCTTATTGAAACACAAAATTCAAAGGGGGACTTGGCAGGAGAAATTTGGAGAAGCTTTTTTGTCCCTCGTGGGACAGTCCAAGACCAGACAGCATCATCTCATAAGTATAGGACAATGATTAAAAACCAATTGAAAGGATGAGGAGGATTTTTGTCTTTCTAACTGGAATTAATGCATGGAACTAGTACGGAGAGCCGTGGAGGTTGGGTCATTCAGTAATTCAAGACTCTGAGGGAGACTTATAATCAGGAAGGAATTCAAGGATCATGGGTAAATGACCCTAGAATAGAGCAGAGCATGATCGGATCCAGCACTTAAATGGCTGTGCACAAACATGGGGCTGAAAAGCTTCATTCAGCCTCGATACCCTATATCCTTTGACCTTATAAATTTAAGATTCTCAGTTGTCTTCCAGTGGAAAAGAAAGAGCTTTGAACAGAGAAAACATGAAGCTTTAAATGCAGCGTCAGTCCGCCCCGCGCTATTTTGCTGCTCCTTCTCATTTCTTTTAAATTAAACACTTCCTGGAGGTTTTGATTGAACCTGCCTCCAGAGCCAATGTCCCTGATTCTCTTAGCCAAAAGTTTTAATCCCCTTGTCACCATACCGCGTGTGGCCTCCCTCTCTTTAAATCCCGCTAAAAAGAATACTGAGCTTACAGTGATCCACGAAAGGAGAGCTCGGAAGGGGTTGATAGTGATGGGTTTTTAGACCATTCCAGTAACGATATGAGACGCTGCATTAAAAAAACTAAAAGCAGTCCTGATCCAAACAACTGACAGAACAGGCTTAACGGGCAGAATGGCCTCCTCTGCATCGTCCCTGTCCATAAAACCAGAGTGGTTTCTGTGATTTGAACTGACCTGCCAAATAATGCATTCTTCGCAATTCCCTGTCAGCAGTGTTGGGCTGTGCCAGCGCGAAGGCAACAAGAATCAATATCAGAGATGTCCACATCATCAGACTTGCAGCTCCAAGCTACAATGAGCAGGGTGGCCCACTGCTGATGTTTATGTGGACTCAAGAGCGTCTGCTGGGGTTAATCATCACACATGTATGTTCGGATATGCAAAAAACAACACAAGCTCACTAAGACATGCTTGCGTGCACGTATGCGCATACACACACACAAACACACACACACGGACACAAACAAACACAGTTACTGACAGGCACACACACACGTGCATACACATATTTTCAAGCTCACACACAGGAACACATGCACACATACACACCGAACGATACACACACAAGCACCTCCACCCACACATTCACACACAAGTTCACACACACACCCATACACGCACACACATTCACAGGCAATCACATGCACCAACACAGAGAATCAGCCTCACATACACACATAAGTATCCAAACACACATGCTTTCACACATGCATACAAACACATCCAATGACCTACACCCAAACACAATCACACACTCACACCCACAATAACATACAACGCCACACACACAGCCAACAACACCCACACATGCACGCACACACACAAGCACACACACCACCACACACACACGCACCCACATCCTGAGATCCACACATAAGCATACACACATACCCCAAAACACACAGATACACACACATGCAGACCTATGCATATTGATACCCACTACACACATACACATCCTCACTTACATACATATGCACACACACTTTCACACATGAAAGGCCCCTCACTCACCCACACACACGCACGCAACCACTTACACACACAGACACTCCCATCAACACATCAAGTCCCCAGTCCACACACACATACATTATGCATGCACACTCTCACAATCACACACACACAAAGACACAAACACGATTAACACATAAACATACGAACTCAATAACATCAACACACACACCTACACCCAGGCCTACACCTGCACACCTACATATACCAACACACACTCGCCCACAGCCTCACACACGCATAGACAAGCCCCCACACAGACACAAACGCATACCCACAGACACACACAGCCACAACCACAGACATCCATACGCCCCTACACACGCACACACACACATCCACACACACAGCCATCCACATGCCCTCCCACCCATTCACTCACACGCATGTGTGCGCGCACGCACGCGCAAACACATACACACACACATACGCACACACACACACACACACGCACGCACACACACATGTTGGGCACATTAAAATGGCAGATTAATCACTGATACTACCGAGGATTGGAGACAAATGGTAAAATGGCTCTGACGCCATATTTCTTTCCATTCAGCACGGTTATGCAAATATATTCTCTCTCTGTTTCTCTCTGTCTTTCGCTCGATCGCTCGCTCTCTATCTTTCATTTTCTGCCTCCCCTCTCCGCTCACTCACACACACTCACATTGATTCGCACAGTCTGACTTACACACAGGCTCACTCATAATCTCAAACTGACACAAACACAAAATCTCACAGTTAGACATACAGGCTCTTCCACTTGTTCACAGACACATATATTCTCTCCCTCGCAGTTACACACACAGATTCATAATCTCCCACATGCATACACATATGTTTTTATCTATCATTCACTCACATACATATATAGACACGCACACAGTCTCTTGTAGACGGTCACACGTGCACGCATATTTTCACACTCAAATGAATCATTTCTCCCTCTTGCACCGAAACACATACTTTCTCTTTCATTCTCTTTCATATACACACAGACTCGCAAACTCCTACCCTTACACTCACTACTTAAGACACACATTCTCTTACATACACGGAGATTACCTTTCTCACAAAAACATTCTCTCTCGCACTCATATACATGCTATCGCTCCCCACAAAGTACACGCTGACACCTAAATCATCTTATGTACACTAGCTCATACATACATTCGCTTACTCACACATGGATTGCTTCTCGGATACGGATTTGATTTGTCTCACTTGCACACACACGCTCAGTCATACACACTTTCTCTCACGCACACAATCTCTCAGTCAGACAAACACATTCTCTCACGCACATAGTCACTCTCGCTGTCTATCACACACACATTTTCTGTCTTACGCACACAGTGGAAGCATTAACTTCCATTTGCATTACTATTGCTGGTATCGATACTATCAAAGTTCCAGGGGTAACTGCTAACTAGAAATGAACTAAATCAATACGGTGGTTACAAGGGCAGGTGGCAGACTGAATACCCTGTAACAATTAACTCACATGCTTACTCAAATTTTCCCTCCACCGGCAAAGCCTGTCCACTATCGCCAAAGCACCAGTTAATAGTGTGATGGGAAAACTCCCAACTTGTTTGAATGGTTGTGTCTTCGACAACACACGAGAAGTTTCCATAATAATGATTTAGATCCCTTGTCAATACTACCAATTTTTGATCTCATAGCTATTGAAACCTCCACATTTTAACATTCTCGTAAACTTGAATTGAACAGGAGTTAGAGAGCTCCGATTGGTATCCAGGAACAAACAATGGCCCCATTGACAAATCTCACCAAAAACAGACAATCAGTCATTATTTCACCGATATTTCATTTACAGGATTTGCAGCATTCACATCAACTCAATTGCCTTGTCAATACTGTGAGTCATCCTGAGACTGAATAAAGTTCTTTTCCTTCGTACTCTTCCCGCAATTTTCTCTTCCCACAGTTTTCACCCTGTCTCCTCTTCTTTTCTTACTTTTATCTTTTTCTCCTTCTCCAGCTCTCCAGCAAATTTCCAAGTTGAGTCACGGCTCCCTTCTGTATGCATGGCCCATCCTGCCTTCCAGCGTATTCTTCCCACCTCTTAAGAACAAAAGTTAAAAATGCTGTCACGATAATCAGTGAAAATTAGAAGAATGAGAGTTAATATTGTTGAAGCAAATAAATAATTCTACAGCTGCTCGACAGGGTAGAAGCTTAGAGGATGTTTCCACTTCCTGAGCTTATGAGCAGAAAACATCGTCTGAGAACAAAGGCACGCAATTTTAAAACTGAAATGAATTTCCTAAAATTGCCTCTCTGAGTGTTGAGAAACATTTGAACTCTTTATGGGGTGGTAGGAGTGTGCGGTCAGAATCCTTGTATATATTTAAGACCGAGAGAGATACATGAGAAGGGACAGAAATCAGATGTGAGGAATTTCTGATCAGCCGTGACCCTATTAAAATGTCGATATCGGCTTTTATTTCGAACAGGCTTATTGTGTCCTCTTTTGCTCATGCTATTTCTCCATATCTCTCTTTCCCTTGTTACATCTCCCTGGTTTCACTGGCGGCCAGGTGATTATATATTTCTAAATTTCAGCTGTTGTTTTGTTGTTAAATATTTTCTTCTGAACCTGAACTGTCCGATCACGAGTCGCCATCCAGACTGTGACACGTCTGCACAATTGTAAATAATGAACTGTCCCTGAATGTGAGACTCACTGTCTTTCTGTGTGGACAATATTTGGACTCGCAGATGCAGATTTACGAATTATCATCAATTTAAATCGTTCGGCATCTGAAGTGAAGCGTGGAGATTGCACCAACTCTACATTATCTGAAAAGAAAAGACAACACTGCCAAACTGGGTCAATCACAGAGATTGTGACTGCTGTTCACGTGACGTCTGAAGTGTTGAGGCGGGTACATTAACAACATTTAAAAGCCATGTGGACAAATACATAGACAAGAAAGGCTTAGAAGTTTATTGGTAAAGTGCAAGGAAATTGAGTTCACGTGAATGGACATTTTGGTCGGCATGGACCATTTACGACAAAAGGACCTGTATCCGTGCTGTACGACTCTGTGAATCTCTGACGAATGCTCAGCCAGTTCTTTCCCCCTTTAGCAGACCTATTAATTCGCCTTGGCCTAAGTGCACACAAATGCGTTGAAACCAAGATAGGAAGGGATACTGGCTGTTCCCTGAACAAAAGGCAGCGTTTGGATGATTGTGGAATCCCTACAGAAAATCGGAGTCAATTGGAGATTTTGGAGCCGAGGGTTTGTGATAGTGTGTTGGTATGAACAATCTTTTCATATATTGAAGTGAAACTGAGGACAAAACTAAAAAGTAATTTTGGGGAGGCTCTGTAGTGCGTTTTGCAGACGATACACACTGCTGTCACTGCATGTTGGTGGTGGAGGAGAGAGTTTTGATGGTGTTTAGTGGGACGTCTAGCAAGAGGTTGCTTTTTACTCGAAGGAGTTGAACTTCGTGAGTGCTGCTCTCATACAGGCAAGTAGGGAGCATTTCATCACAACCCAGACCAGTGCCTTGTCAATAGTGAACAGGCTGTAGGGAGTGGGGAAGTGTTGGGAAAGGAGATAAGGTAAACGCTGCAGGATTCCCAATCTCTGACCTGCTCTTATGGTGACTGCATAAGTGTATCTGGACCAGTCTGTTTCTTTTCGATGATGAAACCAATAATCTTCACTTAATGATGATTATAATATTGAACATCAAGTGGTGATGATTATAATCTCTCTCAATAACTACCCACATGATATTAACAGTGGGGATTCAATGATGGCAATGCCATTGAACATCAATGAGTAATGTTAATTTGTCTATCGTTGGAGATAATTATTGCCTGGCATTTTTTTCTGAAGAGAATGTTACTAGCCAGTTTTCAGACCAAACCTGGATGTTGTTCAGGTTTGGTACTTTTGCACGCGGACTGCTTCAGTATCTAAGGAGTCCCAAATGGTGCTGTACATTGTGCCACCATTGGTGAACATCCCACTTCTGGCCTTATGATGGATCGAAGGTCATTGATGAAGCAGCTGAAGATGGTTGAGCCGAGCACACCACTCTTAGATAATCCGACAGAGATGTACCTCGAAATGGTATTTTGGCCTTCACAGTGAGAGGATTCAAGTACATAGGAGGGATATCTTCTGCGGTTGTACAGGGCCTTGGTGGGATGACATCTGCAATACAGTTGTTAATCGTTAAACGGGTGAGATCTAATGTTGACTCCAGCCCCAAAGCACTGACTTTAACACTGAGCAGCCCTGTCTCTTCATGTGATGCCAGACCCACACACCTTTTCTCCACTGATCGGCTCTGGTTCAGCGTGTGACACTTGATCCAAAACACTGTGGCTATCACTGATCTGCTGCGTCTCTTAATCGGATTGCAGTTGAATCCTGCCACACAGCACTTGTCGTTATCACTGATTCTTTTGTGTCCATGTACATGATTCTACACTCACAGATTTGTGTTTGCCTCTGAAGTGTCCTTTCTCTGCATGTAGCAACTGACCAACTGCATTATGATTATCACTGCCTGCTTTATATCTACATGTAATTCCTGACCAATAGTGTTGTGTTACCACTGACCCGTTCTGGCTCTGTTTGTGACTCCAGACCCAAATACTGTGGTTAGCAATATATTTTTGTTTCTCTATGAATAACTCCAGACACACAGCGCCATAGCTGGTAGTAACTTGATCTATCTCTGCATGTTATTACTGGCCAACTGCACTCTGATTGTCAGTGACCTCTACTGTGGCGACAAGTAACCCCAAAACCCAACGCAAAACGTCGGGCTGCCTATCGGCCTGGTGCAGCAACTGTATTTCCCACTGTCCTTCTGCGTCGCTGCATTGTATTGCAGGCCAACCACAGTGCGGTATTCGCTGATCTGCTCTGTTTCTTCATGTGACCTCAGTTTCACTGCACTCTGTTTAACACTAACCTGTTCTGTCTTCTCATGCGACTCCAGACACAAAGCACTGTCATAAGCATGAACTTCGATTTGCTTCATTGTTGCATGTACCTACGTACAGTGATAAGCTTTATTTACTGGCGACACGGTGGCACGGTGGTTAGCACTACTGCCTCACAGCACCAGAGACCCGGGTTCAATTCCTGCCTCAGACTGTGTGGAGTTTGCACGTTCTCCCCGTGTCTGCATGGGTTTCCTCCGGGTGCTCCGGTTTCCTCCCACAGTCCAAAGATGTGCAGGTCAGGTGAACTGGCCATGCTAAATTGTCCGTAGTGTTAGGTAAGGGGTAGATGTGTAGGGGTATGGGTGGGTTGCACTTCGGCGGGGCGGTGTGGACTTGTTGGGCTGAAGGGCCTGTTTCCACACTGTAAGTAATCTAATCTAATCTAAAAAGTAATCTAATCTAATTTACTCGCAATACAGGCAGGACATAGTCACTAAAGACATACAGTTCAGAAGGTGAGAATACAACAGAGGTATTTGCAGGCTATAGAGGCTGGGCTAGGCAGTATCAATGTTCTTATCACTTCAAGTTATAGAGTCCATTTATCATTGAGTCATAGAGTCTGATAACGCGTGGGAAACAGTATGTTTTGTTTGAAGTTGCTGGTGTGTGTGTATATATGTGTGTGCATGTGTTCAGACATCTGTATCATTTCTCGAACGAAAGAGGTTGTAGAAGATCATTACTCGGGTTCAACTGGTCTTTGATGATGTTGGCAGCCTTTCTTTGGCAGTAAACTGCATATATGAGGTCCATGATGGATGGTGGGATTTCGTGATGGTCTGGCATGCGTACATCACCTTTTGTCGTTTCCTACGTTCCTGGGAAGAGCAGTTGCTGAAACAGGCCGATAGGCAGCCCGACGTTTTGCGATCAGTAGTGCAACTATACAAGTTGGTAATGGTCCTCATAGACATGCAAAACCTGAGGGAGAGACAGTTGTTTTGCCTTCTTAACTGTCGCATCCACGTCAGAATCTCAGCAGATGTTGTCATTTATTGTCGCTCTGATGAGCTTGATGGTCTCTACCATCTTCACCTCAGCTCCGTTGACGTTGATAGGGCATGTTCTCTTTCATTCTTTCTGAAGTCAATCATCAGTACTTTACTTTTGCTGCCGTTGAGAGAGAGAAGTTGTTATCACCACTTCGCCATGCCCTCTATCTCCTTTCTGAACTTTGACTCATAGTTTTCAGATATCTCTCCTATCACAGTAATGTTGTTATCAAACCTGCAGATGACGTTCGTTTGGAATTACACTGTCGTGGGTGCACAGAGAATACAGTAGAGGACTCAGGTTGCATCCGTGTTGGGCTCCAGTACTGAATGTTAACGTGGACGAGGTGCTGTTGTCTATTTTCACTGATTTCAGTCTGTCAGTCAGAGAGCTGAGGATCCAGTTGGAGAGTGTGGAGATGCCCATCACAGAGTTTTGCAATCAGTCTGGAGGTCATTATGATGTTGATGGGGGAGCTGTCGTCGATGAGCATCGATGTCCTTGTTGCCCAGACGTTCCAGGGATGAGTGCAGGGTTAGGGATATGACATCTGTTCTGTACCTGTTACATCATTTGGGAAATTGTGTAAACACAATTTCCGCCCAGGCAGGAAATTAAGATGATGTGAGCCATGACCAGCCTCTCAATGCACTTCATCATTATTGAAGTCAGAGTTACCGAGCGGAAATCATGAAGGCTCTTTGTATTTGCCTTCTCAGTTGCAGGGATAATAGTGATCTTCTTGAAGCACTTGTGGGCTTCAACTTGTAGGATGAGAGGTAGAAGATGTCATTGAAATGCTCCACCAGTTGGTCCACAGGAGGATCTGAGTGCTTGGCTGTGAAAACCATCTGGGGTCACTTTCTTTTGGTTGATTCCCAGTAAGACGAATCTGATGTCTCAACGGTGATGAAGGAAACAGATATGTGTGGAGCTTTTGGGGCAGGTATTACTTTAGTGCTGACATTGTCCCCACACTAATCTTAAACGTGTGCACGTCAAGGAAGCATGTGTCCTTGACCTCTGTCTTGCTATGTTTCATGTTCTCACCTGTAATGCAGATTAGGCCTTCCCACAGACGGCGGGAGTCTATTTGTTTCGTTTGGGCCTTTCACGTGATCTGGTACTGAATGCCAGGAACCCTGATGGTTCTGCAGGGACATAGCCGGACCTCCTGTGTCGGTCTCTGTCATTCGACCTGAATGCAAGCCTTCAGTCAGAAGTGCATTCCTGGTTCAGCGAAGTTTCAGATGGGAGAACAACTGGATTGGTATTTCTCTCTGCACAGTCCTCCACACATTTTCTCATGTAGTCCATGACGGTAGCTGCATACTCGTCTAGGTTTTCCACGGATCGTTTGAATATAGACCCATCCACCGATTCCAAGACCTCCCGGAGAAGGTTCCACCTTCACAAAATGGTTTCAGCTTCTGCTTGAAAGCTGGGAGGAGGAACACAGCGGTGTGATCTGGTTGTCCGAAGTTTATTGCAGGTTATGGAGAAGTAGAACTCCAAACCCACGGCACTGTGCTTACCACTGACCTGCTCTGTATATACATGTGACTCCATGCTCGCAACACGATGGTTCATATTAACCAGCTCTACCTTATATGAGATTTCAGAGCCATAGCACTGTTGGGGCCACTGACATGCTCTGTCCCTGCGTGTAATTCCAGACCCACTTTGCAACCTTTTGCTTTGACTTGCTCTGAGCCTACATGTGTCCACAGAATCACTTCAGACAGTTCTGATCAATGGCGATTCTACCTGAAATGTTAAATTGACATCTCCCCACAGATGGTGCCAGATCCGTTGAGCCTTTACCGTCATTTCTGTGTTCATGATCGATTAAGTTTGGGGAGACTGGCGTCGACGGCTGACTGACCTACTTTTGCTCTTGTTTTGTAAGTTCGAATTACTTCATGGAGTGTGGCTAGCGGCCTCTCCTACAGATACGTAATGCTTGTAACAGGAAATTTCATTGTGCGACTTCTACCCACTAAATGGTAATTCACCTCCTAGTGCAAGCCAAAACTGGCAGATATTTCCCTCCATGCTTGTACAATGCGGACAAGTATTGATGTGATTGATGGCCTCTTGGTGTTTGGTAAGCAAGCAGAGAGAATTTTGTCTTCTGCTCTGTCCCAGCACGGATTTCAATTTACTTTTGAATGTTTGAACTCAGATGTGAGGCATTGGAGATTCTCAGAATATTGCCTCAACCGATCTCTGATCGGAATAACACGTCCTCTCCAGCCCAAATTAACGGTGTAAAATGAAGGAGTGAACTTGTTTGTGGGCTATTGTTTCAGTGTGTTCGAGCATAGAATAATGTAATCCAGAAGACCAGGAGATCCCATTCAGCCCATCGAGTCCATAATACGAAGTAATATTCGAAATATACACAAGCCTCATATCTCAAAACTTGCCTTTGGATTTGAATGTGAAATATCCAAAGGCCTTTCAAAGATTGTGAGTGCCCTAAAACAGATGCCCTCCAGACCGTCAGGTTTAAAACGCTTCCCATCAACTCTTTTGCGACATTGTTAAGCCACAGACCCAGACAACGTTCTGGGGAATCTGGGCTCGCATCGTGCTCCAGAAAATTGTGGAAGTTGAAGTAAAATATTTAAAGAACTATGGACATATGACGCGGAGGATGAGTTTGAGTCCCCTGTTGATGGTCAGAAAAACAAATGTGTTTCACTAAAGTCCTTTAGGGAAGCAAAGTGCCATCCTTACGTGGTCGGGCATACATGTGGCTTCAGACACCTAGAAATATTGTTGACACCGAACTGGCATCTGGTTGGGCAATATATACGGCCTAAGCAGTGATGCTCTCACCCTGCGAATAAAATGTCCTCGACATTTCAAATATATATTGCGACTGTTTGTCATTGGCCCTTTGATTATGGGTTGCAGCCGCTTATTGCTCACTTTCTCCATGCCTCTCTGGATCTTATACTCCACAAACAGGCATCCCTTTATTGTTGAAGGCTAGTCTCAGTCTGGCTAGAACTATCTAGAAATATGAAAAGTGAATTTGAGAAAAATTGTAGCTCAGGTTGTGGTTCTGGACCTAGGTTTGGTCGCTGATCTGGGATGCTCAGCTTTAGAGGTTTCGTCACCATAGTAGGTAACATCCTCAGTGAGACTTCGGATGAAACACTAGTGGAATGGCTTGCTTTCTATATGTGTGTCTAGGTTTCGTTGGGATAGGTTGATGTCATTCCCTATGGAGACGACATTTCCTGTGGTGATGACATTTCCTGTTCTTTTTCACAGCTGGTCGTAAACGGGATCCAGTTCGATGTGTTCACTTTCAGAATTTCGGTTGGAATGCAATGTATCGTGAAATTCTCGTGCTTGTCTCTCTTTGGATTGTCCTGGAAGGATGTGCTGTCCAGTCGAAGTGATGTCCTTCCTCATCTGTATGAAGGATACCAGTGAAATTGTGTCATGTCTTTTTGTGGCCAGTTGAGAAAAAGGACGGGCATCACCACTGGAAATGTCGTCCCTGCAGGAAATGACATCGCCAACCCAAGGAAACCTAAACACATAAATCGAAAGTGGGCAACGCCACCAGTGCTTCGCCTGGAGGCTCACCGATGATGTTACCTAGTGTGTTGACCTAACGTCTGAAAATGAACCGTCCAGCTCTGTGAACAAACCTGCATCCAGAATTATCCAAACCATGAATAAATTACTCAACCGGAGACCCCGCCCACTTTGGTTTATGTTCAGAGAGGAATAGTGTAAATGAAAGGTGCCAGGAAAGGTTTTAACACAGAGAGTGGTAGATGTCTGCACCACACTGCCAGGGGCGATGCTGGAAATAAATGAAACAGCAAGGGTGAAGAGCCATTTCAACAAACACTTGACCACGCAGAGAATAGAGAGATAAAGTCCACGTGCAGGAAGATGGGATTGGTTTGGCACAGACATGCATTGGTATAGCATCCATTACTACTTAAATAACAGCACTCCAATCCTCCACTACTCATTGAAATCGAATTGTTTTCTATCCTCTTTCTGGAATGATCTGACCCGAATGCTTAAATTGCAATATGCGTTTCACCGGTTGAGCCCAGGATTCTCTAGTTGCCCTTGAGAAGGTGGTGGTGAACGGCCTTCTTGAACCACCATCGTTCACATGCTGGAAGTTGACCCACACTGTCCGTACAAAGGAAATTACAGGATTTCATTCTAGCACATCTGTGACTTCAATTTCAACCTGTGGAAATAGTTTATATTTATCAACACGGTCTTTCACTGCTAATAGTCTGAAGCTTCCTCAGCAGCAGCATGATTTCTTCAGATCTTTCCTATTGAGCGAGATGACAGTCTGAGTCTGGGACAGGGCCCACAGCAGCTGAGCATGAAGTCTGAAAAACAATGCTCGTTTACTTGGAGACCTGATACAGCATGTGAATGGCTAAGGGATGGACCACACTCCTGACCACACCCACGGCCTCTCAGCCCAATTACCAATCTTGCTTCCCAGAAGGTTCACAAGGCTGAATTCAGGGAGGAGCGGCTATTCATGTGGAGTAGATTCCACCGAACCCCTTGCACGAAAAAAGAGAAAAATTCAAGATTTTTAAGGGACGCAAAAGGATAGATGCAGAAACGCAGTTTCCCTCATGGTATAGTCTAGGACCAGTGGGCATCATCTCATAATAATAGGTCACCGATTGAGGTGGAATTTCTTGTCTCAGAGAACAGTGAATCTTTGGAATTCTTGACCACAGAGGGCTATTGATGTTGGGTCTTCAATATATTTAAGGGTGTGCCAAAGTACGTTTAATCAGGATGGGGAATCGAGAGTTATGGAGAAAAGCGAGGAAAGTCGATTCAAGATGAGCTGAACTGTCACATTCGCATGGAATGCCAGTGCAGTCTAGATAAGCATTCAATGGCGTGAAAATCCTCTTTGGGTTAGCGAGTCCAAACTACACAGAGATCCCGAAGTATAGTCTTGCCAACGCCCTGTATAACTTCAGTGAGTCATCCCGACTTCACATTGCAATTAAGAACAACATATTATTTGCTTTCCATATGGCTTGCTATAAAGCAGGCAGTAAGTAATTCGTGGGCGGCACGGTGGCACTGTGGTTAGCACTGCAGAGACCCGGGTTCAATTCCCGCCTCAGGCGACTGACTGTGTGGAGTTTGCACATTCTCCCCTTGTCTGCGTGGGTTTCCTCCGGGTGCTCCGGTTTCCTCCCACAGTCCAAAGATGTGCAGGTCAGGTGAATTGGCCATGCTAAATTGTCCGTAGTGTTAGGTAAGGGGTAGATGTAGTGGTATGGGTGGGTTGCGCTTCGGCGGGGCAGTGTGGACTTGTTTGGGCCGAAGGGCCTGTTTCCACACTGTAAGTAATCTAATCTAATTGAATCACATCTTGATTCAAAGCAACATGAGAAAGAGGGTCCGACAGGATAGTGACTATTTCCGTTTCGAAGAAAATAATATGCACACAACAAAAATGTTTAACCATTGTGTTATGGAGCATCAAGATAGTTCAAGAAAGAAGCCCAGACCCTAAAATTGTTAATTGTTTGAAATAGGTTCACGGAACATATTCCAGGAGTGTTGCTGTTGGCCAAAATTCTTAATTTTAAACCAAACGGAATTAATTTGCAAGATTACCGAATGAAACACAAACAATATCGAATAGAGCATAGAATGGCATAACCGATCCGAAAACTGAGCAGGTTATCCCAACTTAATGATATGGCAAATTACTGCAACAATCCCCACAAACACGGCCTTGGAATAAAAGAGAAAAACACACAGTGTCCACAGGCGAGAGAGGCGGATAGATTCAGCATGGAAAACCTTCCTCCATGTATGTGTTTTTGGACCAGCAGACTCAAAACTGACTTACTACTTGCTCTGAACAGCCAGACTGCTCAAACCCAAACTAAAACAACTACAACATAACCGTGTTAAAGGAGCAATATCGTCAGTCTTGGGAGACAACTGGTGGTGGTTTATCCTCAGAGTCACCACACCCCCGACAAGGGGAGATATTGGGTAATTTCAACCAGCACAGTATTAATGACTTGGAGTAAGGAAGTGGACATCCATTCCCCAAAATTATAGATGACATAAAGGTTGGTGAAATTCCATGTTTTGAGTTGGAGTTAAACAGTTAATTGGAATATATTAATTGTTGAAGTCAGTGGGTACAATATTGACAAATATTGGAAAACGGTGAAAATTTAAGGCCTTCGTTTTGGAAGGGAGAAAAAAAAACAGCAGATTATTATTGTAATATGAAAACTGCAACATAATGTGACTTTGGAGGATTTGTTCCCAAAGCACAAAAAATAGCACAGAGGGGCAGCGGGCAACCACAAAGGGTAATGGAATGTTGACCCCTTTTTTCAAGGAACTGAAGTATCACAAGAGGAAAATCTGACTATAACTGTTGAAGGTGCTGGAGAGACAATGTCTCGAAAATAGTGAACAGTTTTTTGTTATTGAATTGAAGGAAACATTTCGTTTTATTGGAGTCAGTTCAGAGAAGGTGCACGAGGATGATTTCGGGTTTGAAGAGAGTATCACATAATCAAAGCCTAAATCTGTCGGGATCAATTCACTGAAGGTTTCGAGAATAAATGTTGTTCTCAAATGATTCTGAAGCGTGCTTGAAAGGACAAACGCTGTTAGGCGGTTTTCCTGCATTGGGAAATCTAGGGCCAGACAGCCAGAGTAAGTAAGCATCAATTTAGATCGAGATGAGGACGAATTTCTTCTCTCAAAGGTTTGTGAATATTTGGAACGCCGTGTCATAGAGAGCTATTGTTATGAGAATTGCTCTGTAAATTTAAGACTGAGATAGGTAGACTCTTGACCGTCGTGGAATCACGGGTTACAGAGAGAGGCAGGAAAATAGATGAGTAGAATTTTGGAACAAAGACAATCCTGTTGAATAGCAGAGCAGGTTCGAGAGGCAGAACGGCCTACTCCTCATAGAGTATGAATTGAATTTTATTTTTATCACTCACACCTTCTGTTATAATACTTTCACCGATCAGATAGCAACAAATTTAAACTTTGGAAAACTGCAGTGCTTTCGAAAAACCCGACTAGAAGGCGGAGAGGGAGTGGTTGGGATGGGCTTGGAGGAATAACAAGAATTAGGAAGGCAAAAGAAACCTCTTCACCACTCTCTAACCAATAAGGAGATCCAACGAGTCACTATATTGTAATCAGACAGGTTATTTAGTCATATGGGGGCACTCAACAATGTTCAGTTACTAGATTATCGGTATCAATACGATGTTTGGTCTGTTGAACGGCTGATATTTGGATACTGAGAAGTGTATAACATGTGTACCATCTGCAGTAAAACAGCATGTCAAGTAATACAATATGAAGGGTCAAGTAATTAATACATGGACACTCGACAGCACACATGTATCAAATGTATTTATGATGTGATTCAATGTCTACAGTGCGGGACACTGATATTTGAACATTCGACTGTCTGTCGCCTGGGTATGGAAAACACGAGAGCAGAATGAGACGCTGAATATATTACAGTCTTTATCATATGAAAATGAAGCCTTTTCATATCCATGGGAGATAGAAATGAGCTTTGTGACCAGTGAGTCCGTGTTATAGGAACTCAACTAACAATAATAGGCAGTCTGCTGAGGGCTCTAATGCTAACATAAAGTGTCCTCATCTTTTATCCAGGAGATCTGGGTTCATAGAGATGCAGAGCCATAGAGCACGGAGACAGATACTTTGGCCTAAATTGGTCAACGCCAATCAAAAAGTCAACCAACGATAACTCCATTTCCCTGCACTTATCCAATATCCTTTGAAACGTTTCCTATCCATGTATTGCGTCAAGTGTATTTTAAATATTGTCAATGAACCTGGCCAACCACTTCTGCTGTCAGCTCATTCCATTTGTAATGCTTACCTCCCTCTGTGGAAAAAGTTACCTCTCAGGCTCCCTTCTTTTTTTCCCCTCTCAACTTAAACTGATTCCATCTCATCTTCAGTTGGACAACCGTGTGAAAGAGACTGAGTGCATTCACCCTATCCATGTTTCTCAAGATCTTCTGCACTTCGATAAAATCCCCTCACAGTGTCCTGTGCTCTGAAGAAAAGAAGTACTAGCTTGTCCAATCTCTCCCTATAAAACAGACCATTGAGTCCTGGCAACATTATTGTGAAATTATTCTGCACTCTTTGCTGTTTGATAAAATCCTTTTTTATCGCAAGGTGACTAAAACTGAACAGAATTCGCGAAATGCGACCAGAGCAACGCCCCTTTGCAAATGACACATGGCTTCTAAAGTTCGACACTCAATGCCCCGGCTGATGAAAGTAGGTGTGCTGCAAGGCTTCTTCACTGCCCTGTCTCTTTTTGACCAAATATAAGATCAATTAATATTCATTAGATAAGCAATGGATGACAACGAAATAGTAATGGTTCCATGTGCTTCGTATTGGTTTCACAGATCGGTGCAAGATTGAGTGTTGAAGAGCTGTACTGTGCTGTGATGTTCTGTGTTTATGAATATACCTGTTCAGGATCAGGAGATTTTCCAAATTCATGCATTCTAATACAACAAACATCTCCTCAACAGTGATATGGACTTTGCCAAAGATTGCACCAAAAACTTCCCTAAATTCCCAAGTGTTGATATCTTTCTCCACCGGAAACACAGACGAGAAATATTCATGGATGACCTCGCCCGTTTACCCGCAAATCTGCATATTCATGGTCACTTTGTCCTTGACGGGTCACATTTTCTCTCTAGTTGTTGATTTTTTCTTTAGTATACTTAAAACACCTCTTTGGATTCACCTTAATCTGCTTAGCCAAGTCTATCTCGTGCTCCCTTTTCGCCACACTGTTGTTCTTCCTCACCGAACTCCTGTATTCCCTATATAGCATCTGAGATTCCTTTGATCCCAGGTGCCTCTACCTGATCTATACATCCGTCTACTTTTTTCTTCTCGAAGCCGCAATATTTATTGTTATGCTGTGTTCCCTATTCTTGTCCGTGTTATCCTTCACCCTCAGAGTAATATGTGGACCTTAACCTCGAACAATCTCAGTTTGAAAGTCCTCCCACTTGCTGGAGGTCCCTTTTGCTTGCAACAAAATATTCCAACCAACTCCTGCAAGCTCCCTTCTAAATCCATCAAAATCCACCTTGCCCCAATTTAGACGTTGAACTGTTGACCTGTTTTCTCCCTCTCTTTAATTATTGTAAAATCAATAGATCTATGGTCAGTCGTCCCAACGTACACGACCACTGTCATCTCCATCATTTCTTCTTGAAACCACGGAAGGACAAAACCAACGTTAAAGTGTGCGGCAATGTTTTCTTTTAAGTTAGTAATTGCTGCTCATTGTTGGGACCATCGTTGACATGGGAAAAAAGCTACAGTCTCGCTTTACACCCACTAAAATTCTGCAGGGTGTGATGCGTCTCGATCTTTGAAAGAGGCTGAATGATTTGTTCCTTGTCTTTTCCAGCTGGTTTTGCTGTGACTTTCCTTTCTGATAACATATCGACTTCCAGGCGTACATGACTGATTAAGCTTTCAGTTCTCGTTCTCATGGCATGTTCCAGGCAACCAAACTTGAAAGAATTTTTCACATTTCTGAAATCCGCCTTGTCGCAGTTTCCATTGGTGCATCACGACCAGTAACAGAATCTCACCCAACCCCTAGAAGCAGACCTCGAGATTTACCACCAGTACTCTGGCACCAATAATAAACTCTCGAACAGACCAGCCAATTCTTCACTAACCTTGGGAGCTGAGTGTGTGAAAATTGCAAGTTTTGTCTCCCAGATTAAAACATTGACATTACTCATTAGTTATTACACGTCTATTCAAAGTTCTAGGACACCTTAAGATTCTCGCCACCTTCTGCCCTCATCAGTATTTCGCGAAATCACACTACGTTTGTTTCTGTATTTGGTTCAAATGCTCCTCCTTGTCTTATTCCTTTCTAACAGGACCTGCGAACAGTCGTTCAACTTGAAACATTCATGTCATGGCTATTGTGTCCATGTTGAGGCTGGGTCGCTGGATTGACAATTTGACGTGCTGAATAGTGTCAACAACGAAGATTCAATTCGGCCATCAGTCGAGGTAAACATCATAAGGGATATGCCCAAACATTTTAACAGCACACTGTCTACAATGCATAATTAGAGATGAGTCTCTGGTTGATTGAGCATCTGGATCCGTTTATCTGTGGTGTATGTGGGAATGTGTATGTGTGACTGTGCATCGGTGACTTCACGTGTGTATTTGCCAGTGCATGTCGTCGGTCCTGCAGTTGAGTGCATACTTGTGCGTGTTTCTCTTTGATTCATAAGTGAAATGATTCAGGTGTGCGTCATGGACTCTGTCCGTGTTGTTGATTTTGCAGTTATGAACCACAAGGTAGCCTGCTTTATCAAATGAGGACGTCACATCTTCCAAGCAGGTTGTACTGCAGCAGAATATCAGCAGAGGATGAAAACTGTCCAGTTCTTTGTGATGGTGCAAAGTGGATAAAATGTGGCATTGGTTAACGCATACAAGGTCAGGCTGCACCCAAGGTTCAGGAGGGCTGTCGTTTCGGGCAGGACACTTCAGCAGTCCAGAGAGTGGGAGGGGACTTAGAAATGATTAGTGAGTTTGGTGCTGGGAGAAAAGTTGTTGCAAATACGATAAGTGTACAAAGGTTGGAGGTGATTGTGTTAGGTCAATGGGAATGGTGGAGCGAATAGGAGAATGGAGGTTTGACTCTAGGATGGAGCAGTGGGAGGGTAGATTTTGAAACTGGCGAAGTTAATGTTGAGACGGTGTGCTTGTAGATCCCTGAAGTTGAAGATGACATATGCCTCCTCCAGTTTGTGGGTGGCCTACTTTAGGCCGTGAAGGAGCCCCAGACTAGGCAGATCACCGAGGGTGATGAAATGGTTGGCCAGCACAAGTCTCTGTATCCTGGGCCCGTCGTGATTGTGCTCATCTCCATGAACCCGAACTCACTGTTTTTGAAACGTCAATAAAGCTGATGGGAGCATTGCTAACATCCCGTAATATGTGTCTAATTTCAGATTGTGACGATTTGTACCATGTTGCCATCGGGGGCAATGGGAGAAATGGCATAGACAGGTTCACCACTGTCAGCTCCATATCAGCCAACTTCGTAGAATAACTGTCACGAGACAATGCAAAATGAATACATTGACAGCACTCTGGAGATAGGACTGGAGCATGGAACTTTTTGTGAAGGTGATTCCGGAGTAGATGCAAATTGAATGGGTCTCAATCTGCTCGAGATGATCCCATGATTCTACGAAAATCTAGAATTATGAAATGACAGCAAGCCCAATGCTAAGCATTGCCAATTGCTGCAAACGCGCATCCAACTCAGTCGTTCTTTATGGAAGAAATTCTGCTGACCTGACCCAGTCTGGCATCACGTCATTACAGACACACAGCGATATGATGGATTCTAGAGACAACGAGGGAGAGGCAATAAATGATGGTCCCAGTCAGCGAGTCTCATGGGCCATGAGAAAAGTTTGATTTTCACATTTCTGAAACTTTCACCTGATCTGCAGCAGTTTATTTTGAACTGTGCTTTCTGCTTGTCAAACATTTACCTCGCTCACGGAACAGATTGCCATTCTGCTTGTCCCCGTGGAACGAGGTTATTAAGATGGTCACGAATGAGTCACTTCATTGTTCATTTCACAAAGTAACATTGAAACGATGAGCAGGAGCAGGCCATTCTGTCTTGAGACCCTGCTGCAATATTGAATATTGTCTTGACTGATCATTCAACTCAATCCCATTTCCCTGCTTTGTCCCCATGTCTTTTAATGCATTTAACTCCAAACACCATGCATAACGCCTTCTTATTAAATGACACTTTAAATATTATATCATATCATATTATATTATGTTACATTCTATTATGTTATAGCATATCATATCATATCAGATCATATCATGTCAGGTTCAGGAAGCTGTATCTCCTCTCAAGTTATTTCATTGAGTTGTATCGTTTAACGCTAATATCTTAGTGCTTAAGGCAGTCAGGTTTGACTCCACTCTCGGGACATTGCCTGTGTTGAGTTTGCACATTCTCCTGATATCTGCAAACATCCCCATCTGCCACCATGGAATTCCAACCCCTGTCCACCTCTGGGTTTAGTTTGCAGTCTGTATTGAACCTCATGAAATATTTTGATGGTACCAATCACCACATCTCCAGTGCTAAAAATTGCAGGAAGAATTGGCAACCACTTCCTCGCCAGGGGTAATGGAACAGTACACCGATTGTAGCGGGAAGAGATTCCTCGTTTGAATATTCTGTTGTTTCACACACAGTCGAAAGATGTGCATGTTTTGTGGAGTGGTCAAGATAAACTCCCAAGTGAAACAAGAAAATGCAGGTTAGGTGCATAAGCCATAGGAAGTGCAACTTTCGAGGTAGGGTAGTGGTGCAATCTGGCTGGGATGCTCTTTGCATGGTCAGTGTGAACTTGCTGTATCTGGAATTATGAGTTTAGTAATGATCATGAATCCATTGTTGATGTATGACAAATGCATTTGATTCACTAACCTCCTCTCGGGAAGTAAATTGCTATCCTTATGTGGTCTGGTTTACATGTGAGTGCAGACCACAGCAATATATTTCACTCTAAACTGCCCTCTGGGCAATTAGGCATGGGTAATATATGCTGATTTAGCTAGCGTCACCCTTATCCTGTGAATTAATTCAAACAAAGCAAAGTGACCTGTTCCAACACTGCAGCGCATCTCTGATAATTTATTATTTTATGTTTGGGCGCATTCTCCTTTCCTGTTCGTATCTTGAAGTTTTCAATCAGATCAACTCTAAAGTTGCAAATGTGAGAGAAAACAGAATGGATTAGTTCAACATCTCCTCATAACTTAACTGCTGAATTCCAGGCATAACCTGTTCTGTTTCCAAATGTGATTCCACACCCACGGCACTGAAGTACAAATTGACTTGCTCTGTCTGTGCGTAAGTCACTTGGCGCATAGTATTGTGGTGATTAAAAACCTGTCCTGTCTGTAGAGGTGACTCCAGACACACAGCACTTTCCATCTCACTGACGTTTCTGACCTCTCATGTGACTCCAACCGCTGCAATGCGACAACCGATGACACGTTATGGATCTGCACGTGAGTCAAGAAATAAGCACTGCATTCATTGCTGACATGCTGTGACTCTGCATGCTACTCTAGGCCCAAAGAATTGTGATCACCATTTCCTTGCAGTTCTCTATATGTGACTCCATGCCCACAGCATGATGGTCACCATTGACTTGTACCATATATGATTCCAGGCCAAAAGTACCATCAGTTCCTCTGACTTGCTCTGTGTCGACATGTTGCACTGGACCCATGTCTAGCATTGACCTGTTCTGTGTCTGCATATCACTCCACGTACAGCGCTACTGTGTTTTGCATTGACCTGCTGTAACGCCCGATTTAAATCCAAAACAAAGCAATATTATAGTTTCCATTGACATGTTCTGTCGCTACATGTAACTCCAACTTCAAAGCACTGTTTTTCCCACTGACGTGTTCTGGACACAGACGTAACTGCAGATCCACAGCATCATGTTTGCTGTTGACCATATTTGAGCCCACAACACTGTCCATGTCTCTGACCTGTTCTGGATCAACATGTGACGCCAGATCTTCAGCGTTGTGTTTCTCACCGACTTGTTGTGTCTGTACATGTGAATCCAGAACCACAGGACTTCGTGACCACTGACAACTCTGTCTGTGCACGTGATTCCAGATCCACAACACTGTACCAACTATTAACCTGGTCTGTCTCTCCAGTGATAACAGTCTCACAGAACTGTATTTGCAACTATTTTGTGTTCTTTAGTTCAGTCCGGCAACAGCTGTGTATTAACCACTCACCTGCTCTCGACCTACCCGTGATTCCAGACCGACAACATTGTGGGCATCATTGATTAGGTCTCTCTTCACGTATGTCTGTGGACCCACACACAGTGGTTACCCATGTCCAGCTCTCTATCTGTACGTGATTCTTGAAAAAAAAAACAACTCTGTGCTTACCACTGACCTACTGTGCCTTTGCATGCCAGTCAAGGCCAACATCACTGTGATTAACACTGACTTGATATGGGTCTTTTGGTGACTCCAGACCAAAGTGCCATGTTTACCATTGACAAGTTCCATCTCTCCGTCTCTACGTAGAACTCATGACAAAGGCAGGAAAAGGGATTGGGATGTAAGGTAGGAATTCAATGAGCCAGGGTGGAAGCTTTTCAGAAACCGACAGAAAATTCCCAACAGGGTATGACTTGTTTGTTAACCGTTACAAGTGCAGTTGAGGAGAAGAATAGAAAGAGAGAGCTTAGTTGAACAATTACAGAAAGCCACTGTGCAGGAGAAATGAATTCAGACACTTCGATAATTGGAAGTCATACTGGTGGAGGTGGTATTTCTACAAACACATGATATACACCTAAACCACAGTGGCACCAGTATCCTTGGGTTGGGGTGGGGGGGGGGGGGCGGCGGTGGATTCGCAAATGGTCTTCGGAGGGTTTAAATCAATTCAACAGACGTTTGAGATCAGAGTCGATAGGTGCGATGCTGGATTCCACAGGTCAGGCAGCACCGGATAAGAAAGTGTCCACGTTCCGAACATCAGCTCTTCAACAGGAATGATGGGTGGCCTAAGGGCTGAGACATAAAAGGGTGCGTAAAGGGGCCGAGGGAAGATCGCCTGGAATGCGATAAGTACATGGACGTGGGGGGTGATGGTGATATTACAGGAGGATGGAGTCTAGATTAGAGTGGTGCTGAAAGAGCACAGCAAGTCAGACAGCATACGAGTAACAGAAAAATCGACGTTTCAGGCCAGAGCCCTTCATCAGGAATGGAGGATGGAGTGGCTAGGTGGGAAATAAGATGGACAAGGACAATTAAAGACAGCGGAAACACGTTGGAAGTTTGGATCTTGAATAGGATGGTCGGAGGTAAAATTGAGAAACTTGTGAAGTCTCCATTGATCCCGTGTGTCTGCAGAGTCTCATCGCGGAAAAGGAGGTGCTCTTCCGCCGGGCGTCTGGTGGCTAAAGGTTTGTGCTGGAGGAAGTCCAGGATTTCCATGTCCTTGGCGGAGTGGGAGGGCGTGTCAAAATGTTTGGCCACAGTGAGGTCATTGGTGGATATGTCGAAGAGGTAAGGATGGACAAATAAATTTGCGGACGATACGAAAGACAATGGAAATGTGGACAATACGTAAGGATGTTGCATTTTTAAGAGGGCCATAGGTAAGCTGGGCTGAGAGGTGGCAAATGCAGTTTAATGTGGAAAAGTGTGAGATGATTCACTTTGGAAGGATTAAAAGGAATAGAGCGTACTGGGTTCATGATAGCATTGACGAGCACAGAGATCTCGGTGTCCATGCGAATAGTTCCCTTCAAAGTTGACACCCAGGTTGATAGAGTTGGCAAAAAAGTGTACCGTGTGGTGCGTTTTATTGGTAGTGGTATTGTGTTTCGAAGCCACGAGGTCATATTGCAGCTGTACAAATCTCTGGTGCGAGCTGAAAACGTGTTGCTGGAAAAGCGCAGCAGGTCAGGCAGCATCCAAGGAGCAGGAGAATTGACGTTTCGGGCATGAACCCTTCTTCAGGAATGAAGAAAGTGTGCCAAGCAGGCGAAGATAAAAGGTAGGGAGGAGGGACTTGGGGGAGGGGCATTGGAAATGCGACAGGTGGAAGGAGGTAAAGGTGAGGGAGATAATGTGAGGGTGATAGGCCGGAGTGGGGGTGGGACGGAGAGGTCAGGAAGAAGATTGCAGGTTAGGAAGGTGGTGCTGAGTTCGAGGGTTGGGACTGAGACAAGGTGGGGGGAGGGGAAGTGATGAAACTGGAGAAATCTGAGTTCAGCCCTTGTGGTTACAGGGTTCCGAGGTGGAAGATGAGGCGCTCTTCCTCCAGCCGTCGTGTTGCTATGGTCTGGCAATGGAGGAGTCCAAGGATCTGTTTGTCCTTGGCGAAGTGGGAGTGGGAGTTGAAGTGTTGAGCGACAGGGTGGTTGGGTTGGTTGGTCCGGGTGTCCCAGAGGTGTTCCCTGAAATGTTCCGCAAATAGGCAGCCTGTCTCCCCAATATAGAGGAGACCACATCGGGTGCAGCAGATACAGAAAATGATGTGTGCGGAGGTGCAGGTGAATTTGTGGCAGATATGGAAGGATTCCTTGGGGCCTTGGAGAGAAGTAAGTGGGAAGGTGTGGGCGCAAGTTTTGCATTTCTTGCTGTTGCAGGGAAAGGTGCCAGGAGTGGAGGTTGGGTTGGTGAGGGGTATGAACCTGACAAGGGAGTCACGGAGGGAGTGGTCTTTTCGGAATGCTGATAGGGGAGGGGAGGGAAATATATGCCTGGGGGTGGGGTCCGTTTGGAGGTGGCGGAAATAACGACGGATGATACAATATATATGGAGGTTCTTCGAGTGGTAGGTGAGGACCAGTGGGGTTCTGTACTGGCGGCGATTGGAGAGGCGGGGCTCAAGGGAGGAGGAGCGAGAAGTGGAGGAGATGTGGTGGAGAGCATCGTCGATCACGTTTGGGGGAAATTGCGGTCTTTGAAGAAGGAGGTCATCTGGGTTGTTAGGTATTGGAACTGGTCCTCCTGGGAGCAAATGCGGCGGAGATGAAGGAATTGGGAATATGGGATGGCGTTTTTGCGGGGGCAGGGTGGGAGGAGTTGTAATCTAGGTAGCTGTGGGAGTCGGTCAGTTTATAGTAAATGTCCGTGTTGATTCGGTCGCCCGAGATAGAAATGGAGAGGTCTAGGAAGGGGAGGGAGGCGTCTGAGACGGTCCAGGTAAATTTGAGGTCGGTGTGGAAGGTGTTGGTAAAGTGGATGAACTGTTCAACCTCCTTTTGGGAGCACGAGGCAGCGCCGATTCTGGTGCGGCCGCATTTGCAAATTGCATACAGTTCTGGTTGCCACGTTATGCGAAGGATGGAGAAGCAATAAAAGCGTTGCAGTCGACGTTTACCAGATGTTGAAAAACTCCACGGAGAACGTCTGGCTGCTGCTTCAACCAATGCCTGCTGACGGAATACGAACACCCTTTTAGTGTGTTCTGCCCCTCAATGGTTCATTCACCTCCTGATGCAAGTCAACCCTGCTGTTAAGTGTCCTCCTTGTTTGCACAACGTGGATAGAATTGACACAAATTTTGTTTCTTTTTTGTGTTCCGCCAGCATGCAGGATAAATTTTGTCTCCTGATCGGAGCAAGTGTGACTCCCAATTTCCATCCCTGTCTTCGAGCTCAGAACGCGAAAAAACGGTGATTCTCAGTGTGATTAAACAGGGTGATGCCTAATTCCCCTCTGAGCGAAACATCACGTCTCCTAATCCTTCTCCAAAGAAAGGCTGCAGAATGATTAAGCGACTATGCCTACAGGCTGTGGTTTGTGTGTGATCGACCATAGAGTCAAAGAATGTAGGCGAGGCACTTCAGCCTAATTGAGTCGGCACCGTGGCATGCAAAACAAAAGCTACACTTGTCACACATTCCAAAACTTAACGCTTAGCGTTCAATGTTCGGGCACTTCATATGGTTGATGCAAGAGCTTTTCAAAGATCGCGAGGTTTCCCAGCTGAACGACACACCCAGCCAAATAATTCTAGATCCCACAATACTCCCGTTGAAGCATTTTCCCCTCAACGCCCTTCCAAAACTTTTGCCTTTCAATTTCAAATTATGCCACCTCGTTATTGACCTTCCGACTGAGGGGAGCTGCTTATTACTGCTCACTCTGTCCGTGGCCGTCAGAATCTTGCTCACCTCAAACATTTCTCCCCGCTCCCTTCTCTGCTTCAAAGCAAACAACCCGAGCAGATCTTGCTTTCCTTTGTTGCTCAACTGTTCCATAGAATATAAAACCGCACCGGGAGTACTCCTTCTGCCCATCATACAATTTTAACTAATTCTATCTGCCTGCACGAGGTTTGTATCCCTCTATACACTGTCCGTTCATGTGTCAATCTAAAAGCATGTTAAGCTTTGCTATGGTATCCATTTCTGTCACCTCCCATGGCAGTATGGTCCAATGACCTGCAGCTCTCATTTGAAAGAAAACAACTTTCCTCACATATTTCCATAAATTCCATTCACGTCACCTTAAATCTATTTACACCGGTATTTGACATATCCGCCCTTGTGGAAAAACATCTCCACCTGGCAAACTATCTTCACTTTTTTTTGGCATCTGACACGTCGTCCCTCCTCCTCCCATACTCTCACAGAAACGACCTAATTTTTTGCAGTCACTCATTGCAGCTAAATCTCTCCTATCCTGCCACACCTCTTTTGTAGCCTCCCCAAAGTATCAATATAATTCCTACGCTGTGGTCATCGGGACTGGACATAATCTTCCGATGGCTGTGTAACCAAAGGCCTGCACAGCAGCAAAGCTACGACAGTGACAATGCCATCGCGCTGTCGTGCCTTTTTTGTGAACGCTGCCCTCCTCACTGTCTCTATGTTAAATGAATGACCTGAATGGGAAACGAGCCTTGGAAATTCATTTTTCCTGCTGTCATTCAGTTTAATTCACGAGTCTGAGAAAGCAGTTTGCCAGGGCTCATTGGATTCACACCATGAAATGAAGCCTGAATTGAAAAGGTGACGGATCACTCCAATCGGAAACTCAAATATTTTCCAGCGTTGTTATTTTGTATCTTCTTCATCTCTGGCAAAAAAGGCATGCAGCACACTTGCAAGTGTGAGCATGCTCCTTCATTCCTTACTGAAACAATTTTAACCAAAGGGTACTTTACAGCAGTAACTTCTCTCTAAAACACATGGAATGATTGGATCGGGGAGACAGAAGAAAAGAGAAAAATATTTTTAATGTGGCCATTCGAGTTAGGAAGGTATCATCCATTGGGCTCACTGAGAGTCACAAAGCGAGAATAATACAGATTGATGTCTCTCGTTTCAAAGTGGATTTTTTTGGGGTCGCGACAGTGCACATTGCATGAAATGGTTCCTACTAATTGTTTGTGAAGACCAGACCTGTGTTTACTGCTGCGGCTCTGGCCTGATATTCATATACCGGTTTAGAACTAATCAGTTTGATCACACTGTGCAGATATTTAGGAAGAGGGACTGCAATGCTCCCGTGCGTTTGCCTCAGGAAGTGAGACGCGATCGGAAACTTTCATTGGCATAAAGGTGAACAGATCCGCTGGTCCGTAACTCAGTGACTTCATTATTCAGAGAGCTGTTGCAATTTGCAAACCGATGCCAGGGACAGAGGTGCAGGCAGATTCGATAGTAGGATTCAAAAGGGACTTCTATATTCATTTGAAGGGTATGAATTGAGAGGGATGTGGAGGCAGATTCGGAGAATAGTGCTAACTGTGCAGGTCTTACAGAAGCCGGGCCCGAAACAATAGATCGAATGGTCGCGCTGTGACCTGGAAAATTGTATGATTCTTATATGATGGACAGCTGACCAAGCCTTGTTCAAAGAGGGGTGGTTCAGACCAATCTCAAAGAAAGAGATAGACGTGGTTAATGTTCAGCAGTTTAGGGTGCAACAGACATCTTGAGGCGTGGCCAAGAGAGACAGATTTATTAATACAACATAGATCAACGAAGACTGGACTTAGAGGAATGCAATATCATGAAGTTTTCAAACTGCAACCACTGCAGATATCAGACCAAAAGACGGAGGAGCAGACGTAGGCTGTTCAGGCCATCGAATCTGTTCTGCCATTCACTGAGATCATGAGTGATCTCATCGTCCACAAATCCAATTTCCTGCCTTATCTCAATACTTCATCGATTCCACTGCGGATTGAAAAGTCTGTCTATCTCATCTTTGAACATACTGAATTTTTCAAGCTCGACAGCACTCTTGCGTAAAGAATTCCCTGGATTTGCAAGAATCCGATTGAAGAAACTCGGCCTCAACACTGTTTTAAATCGTTGCCACTTTGTTCTGAGATGAGGCCCTCTGATCCTAAACTCTGCGACAAGGGCAATCAAACTCACATCAGTTTAACAGTAAAGTCCTTCAAGAGTCATTCATTCTTCAATAAGCTCGCTTCGTACGCTTCGAAACCCCATCGTGATATCATCCAAAATAATGAACCTCTCCTGTGAAGTCAGTCCCTCCATAACTGGCATCAGTCCAATGAACTTTCAGTGGTCTGCTTTTGTTCAGATAACGTAATCGAGACTGTTCACAATATTCCAATTGTGCTGACTAGTGTTTTGTTCTTCCTTTAATGAAGCATCCTACTTTTTTTAAATCCAATGCATTTGAAATTAAAGTCCGGCAAACCCATGTATATAATAAAGCAAATCTGGTGAAGTGTTTGCAAATCCATCTGCTACAGAGATGTTATTGTGGTTCTGTTCGCCGAGCTGGAAATGTTTGCTGCAACGTTTCGTCCCCTGTCTAGGTGACATCCTCAGTGCTTGGGAGCCTCCTGTGAAGCGCTTCTGTGGTGTTTCCTCCGGTATTTATCGTGGCCAGTCCCTGCCGCTTCCGGTTGTCAGTTTCAGCTGTCCGTTTAGTGGCCGGTGTATTGGGTCCAGGTCGATGTGTTTGTTGGTGGAGTTTGTGGATGAGTTCCATGCATCTAGGAATTCCCTGCCTGTTCTTTGTTTGGCTTGCCCTATAATGGTAGTGTTGTCCCAGTCGAATTCATGTTGCTTGTCGTCTGCGTGTGTGGCTACTAAGGATAGCTGGTCGTTGCGTTTCGTGGCTAGTTGATGTTCATGGATGCGGATCGTTAGCTGTCTTCCTGTTTGCCCTATATAGTGTTTTGTGCAGTCCTTGCATGGGATTTTGTACACTACATTAGTTTTGCTCATGCTGGGTATCGGGTCCTTCGTTCTGGTGAGTTGTTGTCTGAGGGTGGCTGTTGGTTTGTGTGCTGTTATAAGTTCTAGTGGTCACAGTAGTCTGGCTGTCAGAGATGTTATAACACAACTTTGGAGCAGGTAGAATTTGAACCCTCCCTTGCACCACGACATCCCACGATCTCTGCATTGTCACGTTACAATCACAAATCTGAGAGGCCAGGGAATATCTCCTTGGCGATCAATATTTGCAATAAGAAAGAATGCATGCGTACAAATGTTTGGACAGACTGGGAATTACGAATGGTATCTTCCTGTGTGCATTAATATTTCGCTTCCATGATTACAGAAAAACGAAGGAATGATGTTGATGTGAATGAACACTCATGATCAACCCGAACGGCAGCAAAGAGTATAATGGCCACCGTTGAAAACAGTGTTTCGCTCGTTTGCTCACGAGAAGCTGTGCGAATTGCTGCAAGTCAGATTAACTGGAGTACTTGCAATTATCGTGATTTTCACAAACACTATGTTTCCACGCATTAAAAGCAGTGTAGCCCACATCATCACTACAGTTGTGAGAGGAAGGATGAAAAGATGGAAGCACAGATCCTCATTTTATGGTTTGAAAGACTGCGCTGCTGGTTTTCATCACTGACAGAATGATGACTGTCTCCTATTAGAATTCATTTTAAAATTAGATCACTAACTGACACAGGGAGTGAGGAATGGAAGCTTAAAACTGTCTCCTTCAAGTTTACAGTATATACCAAGCAGAGTTATTGGCCTGAGTAATTAGTGAGGTGAAGAAGATCAAAATAATTTAGTCATAGGAATTCAGGAACATAATTAGGCCATTTAGATTCGCGAACCTGCTCAGCCGTTCGTATAACCATATGCTATCCGTGGGATAATAACATATATTTGCCTTTAACCCATACGCCTTGACACTATTGCTCAATAAAAACGCGTCTATCTCAGATTTAAAAGTAACAATTGAATTATTATTCACCACCATTTGAGCACGAGCGTTCCTGAGGGCCACTACGCTTTGAATGCAGAAGAGCTTTCTATTATCTCTCCCGAATAACTTCACACTAATTTACAAAATGCTGTGGTCATCGCTAAGTGGAACCAGCAATTATTGCCTATTATTATTTGCCCTCACGAGAAGGTGGTGGAGAGCTGCATTCTTGATCTTTTGCAGTCTCTGTGCTGTTGGTTGACCCACAATACCCTCAGGAGGGAATTCTGTGATTCGTCCAAGCACATTCTTTACTTTTAATTCAACTGTGGATATAATTCCATATTCCGTCTGTGGTCAGCAAAGTTTTGGAAAGAATTCTGAGGGATAACATGTATGACTATTTTGCAAAGCATAGTGTGGTTAAAAGCAGTCAGCATGGTTTTGTGAGGGGCAGGTCATGCCTCACAAACATTACTGAGTTATTTGAGGAGGTGACGAGACAGGTTGTCGAACAGTGGATGTGGTGTAAATGGACTTCAGCAAGGCATTTGATAGGGTTCCACAGAGTTGGCTCGTTCAAAAGTCAGGAAGTATGGGATAAAGGGAAATGTGGATATCTGGATTCAGAATTGGCTGGCTGGCAGAAGATAGAGAATGTTTGTAGATGGAAGTATTCTCCCTGGAGGTCAGTGTTGTTTGGCGTCCCGCAGGTCTCTGTTCATGGGCCTTTGCCCTTTGCAGTTTTTGTAAATGACTTGAATGAGAAGGTTGAGAGGTGGGTTAGTAAATTTGCAGATGACACAAAGGTTGGAGGTGCTGTCGATAATATGGAGTACTACTGCAGGCTGCAGTAGACAGGATGCAGAGCTTGGCTGAAAAAGGGAAGTTGGAGTTCAACCTGGAAAAATGCGAAGTGATCATTTTGGAAGTTCGAACTCGAATACTGAATATAGGATTAAAGACAGGATTCTTGGCAGTGTGGTGGAGCAGAGGGATCTGGGTGTTCAAGTACGTAGATCCCTCAACATTACCACCCAAGTTGATAGGGTCGTTAAGAAAGCGTATGGTGTTTTGGCTTTCATAATCGGGGTATCGAGTTTAAGAGCCAAAAGGTTTTGCTGCAGCTCGACAAGTCCCTGGTGAGAACACACTTGGAATATTGTGTCCAGTTCTGGTCGCCCTACTATAGGAAAAATACAGATACTTTGGAGAGGGTGCAAAGAAGTTTTACCAGGATGTTGCCTGGACTGGAGGACTTGCCTTATGAAGAAAGTTTGAATAGGTTCGTACTTTTCTCTCTGGAGAGAAGTAGGAAGAGAGGAGACCAGATCGAGGTGTACAGCATAGCGAGTGGCATTTATAGAGTCAATAGCAAGAGACTGTTCCCCAGTGCAGGATTGACTGGTACGAGGAGTCATCGTTTAAAGGTATTAGAAGGAAGATATAAATGAGACGTTAGAGGTAGGTTCTTTGTGCAGACGGTTGTGAATGCATGGAATGCCTTGCCAGCTGTGGTGGTGGAAGCAGAGTCATGGGGACATTTAAGCGATGCTGGACATGCACGTGGATATCCGTGAGTTGATGGGTGTGTATGATAAGTTACTATATTTTACATTAGGATTAAATCTCGTCACAACATCGTGGTGAAAGGGCCTGTTCTGTACTGTACTTTTCTATGTTCTGTTTTCTATGTTCTATGTTATAGGTTACGTTTATCTCCCTGCCTTTCCCTGTCGACGCCCGGAAGACCTTGATTAGACCAGCTGTTCAACTTCAGGATTCGAAAGATTAAACACCGAATGTGTCTAATCACTTCTTTTGCCCTTGTAATGATCCCCTTCCAGGTCCTTGGTCTCCTTCCCGATGTCTTTGCAGAGTGAATGATTTTTTAGTTGGGGGTACTCCCAGAGATTTGGAGATCGGGTGCTATCCCTCGTAGCTAACTCTGTCAATGGATAACAGAAGCAAATCTAGAATGACAGAAGCCCTACTGTGTGGAAGCAGGCGATTCGGCCATCGTTTCCACAGCGACTGTCTGGAGACCATCCCATCCAGACCCACCACCATACTTTGTTCCTGTCACCTTGCATTCCCTACAGCCAATCCACATATCCTGAATAATTTTGGAGTGTGAGAAGAAAGTGAAATCCCCAGAGGCAACACACGCCAATGCAGGGTAAACGTTCAAACGGCCAGGCTCCCATGGGTGGAATCAAAACAAGTTTGTTGGCACTGTGAAGCCGCAGGGTTAGCCATTGATCAACTGTGCCACGCAATAACCTTGCACAGTTTATTGCACAAATATTTGGGAAAATAACAAAAATCTCCACAAGAGCAGAACAATGGAAGAATTCGAAATTATTGAATATAATTTGGAAATGTACACCTTGATGAATGTTTGTGAGGGGCAGATGATGATTCAACAGCCTTATGGAATTATTTGAGCAAGTGACAAAACACATTAATTGGGGATAGCAGTTGATGTCGAAATGAATTTTAGCATGGAGCTTGCTAATTCAGAAAGTAATGACACATGGGCTACAGGAAAATCTGGCTGCCGGAATACAGTTTTGGCTGTCCCACTAAAGAAATAGAGTGGTAGCAGATAGAAGGGTACAACATCAGTACAATATTGAGGTTCGAAGGGCCTGCACTGCGCTTTACTATTCTGACCTATGTTATATGTATAACGTTAAATGAAAGTGATGCAGGCTTGATAGCTGAAAAGTATCATTTCTTGTCTGTTCCTGAAAATACAGACACAAAGGTTATGTTTCCTACTTCAGTCATTTCTCTCACTCTCTCTCTTTCTCTCTCTCTCGGTTTCTGTCTCCCTGTCCCTTCATGAGGTAATATCAATCAGACTGGGTGAAGCATATGTTTACTTTCTGCCTTCCGTTATTAATGAGCTGTCAACGTAATACACACAAGATGCAGCCAACCACTTTTCATGACGTGTCCTTATTACTGACGGTGTACCTCTTGATCTTATAAGCTTGCGAACTGACTTTGGCCCGGAGATGTGAGACAGTCAGTGGAGAATGTCGAAGGCACCACTCTTGGCACTCGGTGTACTGATGCTTGAACAGTCCATTGCTTCTGACGCATTTTTCGAATCTCCTGAATTCGAAGTTCAGTATTTTTCCTCCCATTGCACCATTCGTAGGTATATGAGAAGGTCATTCATTCCCTCCATGCCGACATCACAGCAAACTGTTTCAGCAGTGAGTCATGGCCAAAACTCATTTCTTTCGTTGAAACATCATTCACTTTCACCAAATAAGATCAATGCTTTCCTGTTGTATCAGAATGATTTTCGCAATTTATTCATTAACAATCTTCTGCTGGTGCCAATTCCTGTCAGTCCTCCACACATCGATCATTGCCATCTCCTGACCACATCGACTCCCTCTTCTGTGTGTGATCACCTGGGCCATCCCCTTACTTTGACACTAGGCTTTTCAATATTCCAACTCTTAACCCTTCTATCAGAAATCTAAAGTTTGAATCCCAAAGATACGAGACTTGTTCCGGCATAGAATGCGACCATTTAGCTTTGATCTAATACCAGATCAAATGTTGATAGTACTTCGGACCATGGAATAATTAGTTCTTTGAAATTTATTCTTAAAGGAATCTACTACAAAAGAAGTAATTGTTTCGGCAACCGTAGAAGATATCAGTAAGTCTGCCGTTTGAATATGCTGGACAGTTTTGATCGCCTGACTTGAGAAGGTATACAATTGTTTAGGAGGCAATTCAGAGGAAGTTCAGTCAATTGAGACAAGGAGTGAAGATTTTGCTCATGAAGAAGATTGAAGCAGTTAAACCTCTCATCTCCCAGTAGTTAGAAGAATGGGTGGAGAGGAATTCGGAATCTGCAAAACAATAATTACGATTGATAAAATTGACGTAGAACGGATGAGTCTTCAGATCCGCTTATGAAGAAAGTTAAAACATTTAGAGCCTCTAATCTCCCAGTAGTTAGAAGAATGAGCAGAGATTAAATCGGAGTTTGAAAAATGCTAAGTACGATTGATAAAGTCGATGTAGAACAGATGGTTCTTCAGATCGGGCAATGTAGAAGGACGGGTACACGTTTTACAATGAAGGGTATAGATTGAAAGCAGAGATGAGGAAAAGTCACTTTTCTCAAGGTGTCCTCACTGACGCCGAATGCAGTTTATGTCGGGACATTAAGTAAAGATAAAGAGGATAGGACAGTTTTTCTTTACTGACAACGGGTTGAAGGGAGATTACTGGAATGTGGAGTTGGGGTTGAGGTAAGTTCACCCATGATTGCATTAAATTTGCGCAGGCTTGAGGGATTGACTACCTTTCTCCTTTTCCTAGTTCTTCTCCTCTCAAACAATATAGTTAACGCTGGGATCGATTTTTATAATGAGACACTGACATAATCCCTGCACCCTTCTCTCCAGCAACACCACTCTGTAGCATCCACAATACAGAAATGATTCAAACTGTTCCCTGAATGCTGTATCTAATTGGATCGCCTATGCCAAGTAGTACTCACAGATTTGATCATGTTTTTCTGTGTATATTCGAGCAATGTCCGAATTTTAAAAGCATTTATTTTTGAGTTATTTGATGGCAGCCTACCATCTCCCTCCCTTTCAGCACTACCAGACTTCCAAATGTCCAGTGCCTCTGTTTTCCACCAATTGCAGCTGGTTAAAACATTGGCTTAGGAACAATGAAGGTGAAAAGTTGTAAAAAGGTATTTCGATGATTTCAACGCAATTGGGGAAAAGAAAAATATGGTTTGTTGAAGCATCATGTTTTAAGGAAGCTGTTTGAGTTAATTGACAACATGAGTTGTAGACAAAGGGCAACCCCTGGACGTGGTTTAATTAAATTTCAAGAGGGCTTTATACAAGGTGTTCCACCGCGTAAATAGGATGTACATGTGCAAGGGCGGCATGGAGAGAAGAATGACGTGTTTGGTAGGAAGTAGACAGGAGCTAACTTGGGATTGGTTCAGCTTGAGACAGAAGGTTACAGGCTGGAACCTGAAATGTTTACTGTATTTCTAAATCGTTCAGACACAGAAATTGTGTGGACGGCAGAAAGATAGCCCGACAGAATAATACCTCAATAATCCAACTCTTCACATGAGTTAAGAATTGCGTTGAACCTAAATAAGTTTAGGAAACGCACTTTGGAAGAAGAATCAAGACAGGAGTGTAGTCGTGACTGCTGGGTCATGACGAGGCTCAAAGGAATAGATGTATGTTCGCATCCTTGTCCATATGTTTACAGTATAATTAAGAACGACCGTTTCCATTATCATTCGGGGCATAGACTTTAAAAGCAGAAGAATATGTTGGACCTGCACAGAATTTTAGTTTGGGAACAGCTGAAATTTTGCTTGTACGTCTGGTTACCACAATACAGGAAGGATGTGTTTTGTCTGGAGAAAAAGAGAACCTGGCAAGTTAAATTAAGTCTCGAGTTTCCACACGAGCAATTTCCCTACATCTGTGTTTTAATTCAGCAGTCCCTTATTCTCAAACTATGGCCTCCCGTTGTAGATACCGACGACGTGAGGAAACATCAGCTCGATCTTAACTTTGTCTTTCTTTTAGGCAGCTCACACAGACTCACAGAGTCATACACTTTAGTGAATTTTGTTTTGTGAACGTAGAAATAAATGCAAGAGGAGATATTCGATGCTTCAGTGTGACAGGGCATTGTTGATACGACATCTGGAGTGCAGAGCAGTAAACAAATTCAAATATGCAGATGACTCGAAACTTGGGAGAAATGAAAACTATGGGGAGAATATTGCAGAGATCCAAAAATACACTGGCAAATTGATGGAGTTTGCAGGGAAGAGGTTGATACATTTCAATACATGGAAGTGTGAGGTGATTCACTTAGTTGGAAGAATACTAAATGGTAAAATAAAAAGTGGGAGTGGGTGGTCGGAAGTTAAAGAGGGCCAGGCGCAAATGAACATGCTTGCATCTGCGGGCAAATAAAAGACCCAGGCTGGACAGAGGGTGCGAACGGCAAACAAAGAATAAATTAGGTAGGACTGCCCTCATTGCAGAGAAGACGGATGAGAGGATATCAGACGGATGGTTTCAAAATCATGACATAACACTAAATGGAGTACGTCGGGAGAAGGCTTTACTATTTATAAAAAGAACAAGAATGAGAGGGGCGTACAGTTAAAGTGGTGTGCAAATGAAACAGTACTGAAGTAAGGAAATTTTGTATTCACCCTGCGACGCTTAGGGGTCTGGAATGCATGGCTTGGAAGAAAAGGCAAGGCAGCTTCAATTAAAACCTTCAAGATGGAAGTTGGTTGTTTGTTGGGAAGGAAATAAATTGCAGATTTCTGAGGAAATAGCCTAAACATTTGCAACAGGTGACAGAACAGAACTGTAAACTGCGGGCCATATAGCATCGGGGGCGGCCTAAATAATATGGGGGATTCCGTGACATTGGAATTCGACCTTCTCCCTCTGGCTTCCACCGACCAGAGAGAGATATAAAAGACTCCATACTTCTTTACAGGGTATAAAAACGACTGTAAAAAAGCTGGTGGAAGGTGCTTGGTCAATGTGTGCACAGCACTTCAAGTGGAATCTGTCATGAGGCTGTGCCCGTTTGAACAACGCTGTTGGAAGAATCGGCGATCTCAGAGAAGCCATGGGGACCCTGACTTCATTTGATGATTGCGTTGACTGCGAAGGCTGTGTGGGGTCGGACTCCGAAACACCTTGTTCCTTGAGAGTTGTAAATTAAAACCAGCTGAATTGTAAACTACACCTTGTTCATGTCCCATTTGTTGCCACATGGACACGCCCGGGAAACGTCAGGACGTCTGGAAGTTGCAACATAGAGAGAGAAGGAAGTAGAGTTAACATTTTGAGTCTGGTTGAACTTCTATGTAGAGAGAAACGCAACTGTTCTTCCAGCAAATATGGACAGAGAGAAGAAGAGTGAGCAAGAGAGAGCGAGGGGGAGAGAGAGAGGGAGAGACAGAGACATAGACAGACACAGAGAGGGAAAACACAGAGGGAGAGGCATTGTTCAAATCAGGGGATGAAAAATAATCGCGAGTGCAGAGGAATGAGGTTGGTTTGAAATCAGTCATGATGGGGATTTCATTCAAAGTTACAGAACATTGAGAGACTTGTATAGAATGAACATGGCGATGACGTATCCGTGAGTAGGAGAGGCTGGGATGCTAGGGCACAGCTTGAAAGTAACAGTTCAACTCTCTTGATTTAAGACAGACTGTCTTCATCTAGAGGATGGTGACTCCGTAAATTCATTGCCTCAGAAGGCCGTGGAAGCCAGGTCATTGAGCGCATTTCAGTCAGGAATCGATAGGTTCTTGGTTGGTAAGACGATCAACGGTTATGTGGTCGGGGAGGGCTAGGTGGACGGCAGAAGCCAGGTGTTGAGAAATCTATCAGCTTTGATCAAATTTTGGAGCAGATTCAGGGGCAAAATGGTTACATTCTGTATCTATGTTTCACAAGCTTGTGATTTTGTGGAATAGAGCAGCAGGCTTGAATGGCCAAGTCGCTGATACTATCCCTTATGCCTGTATGTGCGGCTCGTCAATACAGACGCAGCTCAACGTTGTCAACTGTCAATGCTAATAAAAGGGTGCGAGTTGAGGATGAACAGCAAGAGAGTACCACACTGTTCGAGAGCTCACGCTGAGAAACGATCTCACTGTCAGCGGCTTTAAATAGTGGGAGCGCCGTTCTATCGGAGAGTCAGTGTAACGTGGATGGAACGGAGAGTCAAGAGGAATGACAATCCGCCATGAGCTGACATTACACTAAATACAGAAATATTAATTAGTCAGTAATGAAAGAGCACCAATCACTCTCTCGGAAAGGTTGCACTGACGTCTGCACTCACAACTGGAAAGACAGATCTGGTGGGGCACCGCACTGTGGCAGACTCAGTCCTGATGCAATCCTGAACTAACACACAGTCAGTCGAACGTGAGCGCTACGTGCAGGTGCGTTAGTCTGGAACAAACATTGCAGGGTCAGAAGCAGGAATTTGGGGATGGGCTGCTCTGCACCCCTCTCTGAGAAAAAAATTGGGAAGTGAGCAAGCGGTTGATCCTCAGGAGAAAAGGGCTCTGTACATCTCGCACAATGCTGCAGCCTTTGAATACATGTGAATAACTGTGTGTATGTGTGTGTGCGTGTGTGTGTGTGTGTGTGTGTTAGTGTGTGTGTGTTAGTGTGTGTGTGTGTGTGTGTGTGAGCGTTTAGAATAAAATGCTGTCCAAACATTTTATTAAAAGTCGATCAGAAATCCGTTTTAATGCACGGAGACGTTAGGGACATATATTATTTGATTTTATTTACTCGTCACATGTCGGCAAATCTGGCTGTCCAGCGTGTATTGCCCACCACTAGTTTCCACCCTAACACGGTGGCTGTGAATGTTTTCTTGAACAGCTGCTGTCCATGTTCTCGCGGTAGACTCACAGTGCTGTTTGGAAGGCCGTTCAGGAATGAGATCCAGTGACACAGAAGGAACGGTCTCATTGGATTGGGGCATCGTCACTCAGCTACCCATCAGATTATGGCCTCGTTTTAAACATAGACATAATAACTGAATTGCAGAAGTGACGGGACAGTGACATTTTATAACATCGAGATCGCTTTCGACCGATCATGAGCAAAACTGGAATAAATGGGAATCAAGAGGAAAATGCTCCCGTGGTTGGGCTCATACCTTGAAGACAGGCCAAGTGACGATGTTGTTGCAGGGCAGTAATCTCAGTTCCAGAACACCACGACATCTTTTCCTCATGATAGTGCCCATGGCTAAATTATCTTCTGGCACTCTATCATAATGACTTTAGTGGGGGAGTTGCTGATGCGTGTGCAATGTCCATCAACATTTGCATCCACGTAGGTACAGAAACAGTCCATTTTTAATTACAAGATCTGTACGATGCCGAGGCTAGGCTGACAAGAGGCAGCGCGAATGTGAGCACTGCTGATGCTGGAGATTAGAGACGAGAGTGGGTTTCTAGAAAAGCACAACGGGCCAGACAGCATCCGAGGAACAGGAAATTCGACGTTTCGAACAAAAGCCCTTCATTAGGAAGGGCCTTTGCATGAAAGTCTATTTTCATGCTCTTCGGATGTCGCCTGGACTACTGTGCTTTTACAGCAGCACATTCTCCACTGATAAATTGCAAGTCATATCCACGTCATACAAATGTCAAGTTATGAACCCTACCAAGAGCAGACAATCTAGTAATTGCCCCTTCTCATCCAATGGTGTTACAATCAATGAGTCACCACTATAACCATCCTGGGATTTACATTTGGCAAGGAACTAAACTGGTTTCACCACGTAAACACATTAGAATAGCAACAGGTCAGAGACTTGGAATGCTGTGCCGAATGCTGTGACGAAAACAACTCTACATAATCTCAAATTTACATGTCATGAGCTTTATGGATTACCGCCCACTTGTATGGATTATTGCAGCTGCAACAATACTTAAGAAGGTTTGCATCATTTAGGAAAAAGCACACTGCATGAATGGTATTATATTCCCAACGTTCCAATCGCTCCAACGCCCACACTCAGAAGCTTCACTGTGTACTTTATTCAGGATACCGTGGCGAAATTCTGCAGGGTTCCATCAGATCGCACTATGAAAACTCAGACCACTTTGCCCTCGAAGGAAAAGTCAGCAGATACATGGGAAAGCTTTACCTGCAAGTTCTCCTGCAAGCCACTCACATCCTGACTTCGAACATGAACAAAAAAAAGAAGTATACCACAGGCACAGGTCCGAAGCCCTCCAAATCGTTTCTGCACATTACGCCACAAATTAAACTAAATTTCATGCCTTCTGTCCTTAAACAGTCCGTATTCCTTTATTTCCGTAACCATCCAAATGCTTCTTAAATGTCGCCAACATGATTTTTCCATCACCTCATATGGCAGTGCGTTCCAGGCTCTGACCAATATCGCTGTGAATTTCTTCCCACGCACATCTCCATTGGTGAATACTGATACAAATTCTTCATTAAGCATCTCTCCACTTTCGGTGGCTTCATGTGTAATTTCAAACTTTATCCTTGCGTTAGTCAACTGTTTCCCTTGTTACACTCTTTCTTCTTATATATGCATGGAATGACTTGGGATTCTCTTTGGCTTTGCTTGATAAAGACATTTCGTGGCCCCTTTTAGACTTCCTAATACCACGTTTAGCATCGTTCCTAATTTTCTTTATATTCCCAATGTGATTCGTCAGTTTGTACCTGTATTTCCCGTATCATTGGTACCATGGCTGATCCGATGATCCCAACTTCTACTTTCCTGCCTTTCCCACGTCACCCTGGTTTCCCTGATGAATCAAAGTCTTACCATTTCTGCTGTAAATATACGTACTGACCCAGCCTCTACAGATCTCTGCTGCAAGGAATTCCCTAGGTTCACTATACTCTGAGAGAAGAACCTCCTTCGCATCTCTGTCTCCAATGGGTGAGCCCTTGTTGGGATTCTAGTTACGGATTCTCACACACGGGAAAACAAATCAGGTGGCAAAAGTAATTATTGCAGACGACAGGAAACTTTGTGGAGTTATGTACAACAGGGACCGATATGAATGGTTGTGGCAGGATACGGTTCAGTTAAAAAGGTAGGTGAAGAAAAGGCAAATAGAATTTAACTTGACATGTGTAAGATGATGCCTTTGTTTGGTCAAATGCAAGAAAGCTGTGATGCTAAGGGACAACTATATACAAAGGGAACTTGGTGCACGTCCAACGCTCCATGAAAGTGACAACAAAATTTGGTGAGGTCGGAAAGAAAGCAGCTGGCGTGTTTATCCTCATCATTCACAGGACTGAGAAGAAATATTTGCATGTCATGGTGTAATTATATGAAAGTTTTTAAAACGTTTGGCCATATTTGAAGTAGTATGTGTTGTTGACATTGCCACACGTTAGGCAGGATTTGGTGGGTTGGGAAAGCGTGCAAAAGCAGATTACCAACATGTTGCCTGTGTTTGTTGCTTTCAGAGTGTGTTTGCTATAAGGTGAGATTGAACAAACTTGGATTGTTTAGCTAGTGTCAATTGCGAAGGGATGACTGTGTAGATTTATATAAAATTCGGAGAGGCAAGAACAACGTGGATAGTCGAAATCTCTTTTTTCAGTGTAGAACAGTTAAATACAAGCGTGGACAAGAGTAGGGTGAGATGGGGCAAGTTTAAATGAGATGGGGAAGTAAGTGTTTTCTTTTTGCAACGAGGATGGAAGGTGCCTTGGTAACTAATGAAAGCAGAATTGTGAGCAAAGTCTTTAAGTGGCACCTCAGCAGAAACATGTGGATGGGGTGTACATCGAGTGGGGGTATTGATAGGGAGAACGAGAGAGAGAGAGATTGGTGAGAGTTGAGAGAGAGGGAGAGAGTGGGAGGAGGATCAAGAAAGAGCATGGGAAGGTAGAGACAGTGGGTGGGGCCAGTGAGAGACAGACAGAGAAGGAGACGGGTAGAGGGAGAGAGAGAAAGAAAGAGTGGAGAGAGGGACGGGGGTAGAGAGAGGGAGTGGGAGGGCGTTAAAGAGAGGCAGCGTTCAAGATGTGGATCGAGAGAGGGAGCAGAGAGTGAGAAGTGCGTCGAGAGAGAAATCGGGAGGGATCAGAGGGAGAGTTGGGGGTGTAGAGAGAGCGAGGGAGTGTGATATAGATATAAAGTGGGGTTATATAGACCAAGACTATGAGGGAGTAGACAGAGAGAAAGGAGAGACAATGAGGAAGTGGCGTGGAGAGAGAGGGAGTGGGGAGAGATAGTCGGGTGGGGGCAGACCGAGATTGGGTGTGGTACACAGAGACTGAGAGGTGGGTACAGAGAGAGAGCGGGGGGGGGGGGGGGGGGGGGAGGGGGGGGCTTGGGAGAGAGATTGGGGATGTTAGCATGAGAGAGAGAGAGTCGGAGTGTTTAGAGGGAGACAGTGGTAAAGTGAAAGAGAGCGCGGGATAGAGAGAGAATGCAAGGCAGTTCGAGGTAAGAGAGACAGAGAGAGAGGGATGGATGGAAACAAACAGAGTGGGAGAGAGTGGGAGAGAAGTATACAGAGAGTGGCAGAGAAGAGATAGTAGGAGGCGGGAGAGAGAGAATGAGGGTGCAGAGGGTACAGAAGCAGAGATGGGAGTGTGGTAGATAGAGGGAGACGAAGGGGAGAGAAGAGTGGGAGTTGTGTCGAGGGAGAGAGGCGAATGTACAGAGAGAGGGGGTATGGCGTAGTTGGAGAGAGAGTGGAAGGATGTACAGAGATAGAGAGTGGAAGGGGCAGAGAGACAGATAGAGAGTGGGAGGGGCTAGATCGAGAAAGAATGAGGGAGAGTCGAGTGGGAAGGTAAGCGGAAGAGAGAGAATGGGCGGGAAAAGAGGGAGAGATTGGGGTGGAGAAATAGTGAGAGAGCTGCGAGTAGATAGAGAGTGGGGAGGTGTAGAGAGAGGGAGGGAGGGGTACGGGTTTGAGAGCAAGAGCAAGCGAGAGAGACAGTAGGTTAGGGAGAGGTGAAAGGGTAGAAGAAGAGACAGAAACCTGGAGGGTTGTAAAGAGTGAAAGGGAGGAGGCAAAGAGTGAGAGTGGAAAAGCAATAGAGAGTGAGCGAAAGTGAATTACTATAGAGTCGGAGAGTGGCAAGGAGGCACAGAGAGAAAGACGCGGGTGCAGAGAGGGAGAGAAAGAGAGGAAGGTAGAAGGAGAGTGAGACAGATTGCGGGGCCTGGAGACAGTGTTCGGGCATGATAGACAGAGAGATAGATAGATTGGTAGAATGAGAGGGAGTGTCTTAGGGAGAGTATAGGAGGTGGTAGACGGAGAGAACACTGGAGGGGTTAGAGAGAGCGAGAGAGAGAGGGAAGGGTGCAGAGAGAGGAAGAGGATGGGGAAGAGAGAGAGAGAGGAAGTTAGAGTGAGTGTGGGAGAGTGGTCGAGAGAGAGTGGGTGAAGGGGAGAGATACATATTGTGGAAAGGGTGTAGAGCGAGAGTGGTGGTGTACAGAGAGAAAAGGAGGGTGCAGAGAGAGAGAGTGCAGGGAGTAGGGAGAGAGAGTGGGAGGAGAGAGAGGTAGAGGGCGAGTGGAATATCTTGCAGAGAATGAATGGGAGGTTTAGAGACAGTGAGATCGGAGAAGAGGGAGGGGTAGTGACTGAGGAGGAGCCGGTCGGGAGAAAGTGGGAGGGCAGAGAAGCGGAGAGTCTGCGAAAGTGTTATAGATAGATGGTAGAGAGAGAGAGAGCGCGAATGGGAGGGTTAAGAGAGAATTAGTCAGAGGGATGTAGAAAGATGGAGAGTGTGGCAGTGGGTACATGAAGGGAGAGTGGGACACTGATACGGGGAGGGATAGAGATAGAGTGGAGCGGTGTATAGGGAAAGAAGGAGGTAGATGGAGAGTTTAAGAGGTAGGAAGAGGGAGAGAGTGAGAGTGGGAGGGTTTAAACAGAGAGAGTGAGAAGCGGGTAGAGAGAGAGATAAAGAGTTAGTAGGGCTTAGGGTGGCATTTGACGTGGGGTAGAGAGAGAGTAGGAGGGGTATCTAAGGATAGAATGAGAGATTGGGAGGGGTGCCGAGAGAGAAGGAGGGGGTTAGAGAGAAAGAGATAGGTGGGGGGGGGGGGGGAGAAAGAAAAATAAAGGGACTTAGAGAGAGTGTGTGACGAGTATCGAGAGAGAGAGAGAGGCGAGTAGAGAGTGAGCCATAGAGAGGGAGGGGTAATGAGAGAGAGTGGGAGGGTTTGGAAGCATCGAAGGAGGGAAGTTCGAGAGAGGGGTAGATGTTAGCTAGAGGGAGGGGCTTAAGTAGAGAGCGTGAGGTGGCTAGAGACAGAGGGAGTGGAGGATTTCAGATAGAAAGTGAGAGAGAGAGAGGGAGTGAAGTCGATATAGAGACCGAGCAGGGTGTAGAGGGAGAGATTGGTGTGCATTGAGCGGGAGTGAGAGTGGGAGAGTCGAGAGAGTGGGAGGGAGAGAAAGAGAGAGAGAGTAGCAGGGGTGTACAGAGAGAATGAATGGTATTTGGCTAAAAAGAGTCAGTGGGGGCGAGGAGGGAAAATGATTGGGAGGCGGGGAGAGAGAGAGGAAGGTGGTGGAATGAGCGTGAGAGGGATTCGAATGAGAGAGTGGGACGGGGTGGAGACAGATTGAGTGGAGCACAGTGGAGAGATCGTGTGAGGGCCTAGAATGAGAGAATGGGGTTGTCGTGGGCGAATCAGAGGGAATGGTGTAGAGGGAGAAAGGGGAGACTGTGCAAGAGGTTCAGAGAAAGAGAGTGGGAGTAAGTTTGTGAGACCTAGAATGGGAGGGGTGATGAATGGTAGAGAGGGATGGGCCTACAAATAGAGGAGGGGTGAGAAAATGGGAAGGGGGTGGAGAGGGATAGAGTATGAATGGGAAACAAGAGTGTGAGGGGCGTTAACAGAGGGAGAACAAGGTAGGGAAAGAGAGACTGAGACAGTATGGGTCGGGTGAAGAGAGGGGGAAGAGACAGTGAGAGAGAGGGAAAGAGTGGGAGCAGGATAGAGAGAGACAGAGAGAGGGTGGGGAGGTAGAGACAACGAATAGTAAGGACGTAGACAGAGAGAGACAGATTGGGAGGGGGCAGAGGGAGATGGAGTGGGAGAGGGGTTGAGGGAGAGAGAGAGAGACAGGGGGATAGAGAATAGAATGGGAGTTGTTCGGAGAGACAGGGAGAGTGGGAGGGAGTTCAGTGAGAGAGTGCAAGGGAGGAGATAGAGAGGGACGGTGAGAGAGAACCTATAAGAGTGGATAGAGAGAGAGAGAGAGAGACAGTGGGATGGGTGATAGAGAGAGAGATTGACAGACATATTTGCTTACAGAGAGAGATAGTGGGAACAGGAATAGAGAGAAAAAGTTTAGGAGATGTTATAGAAAGAGAGTGGGAGGGTGAAACTGAGAGAGGGAATGATCGGAATAGTGGAGGGACAGGGAGAGTAGAAATGGTTAGAGAGACTGACAGAGTGAGCTGGGTAGAGAAAGAGGCTGATAGAATGTGGGGTACGCAGACAGTGAGGCAGAATCGGATGGGGGTACAGGGAGACAGAGAGAAAGAGGAAAATAGGAGGCTGGTAGAAAAAGAGAGTGGGAAGCTCATAGGTAGAAAGAGTGAAAGGGATTAGATAGATAGACAGAGGGACTAGAGATTGAGAGGGAATTCGAGAGAGAGTGGGGCGGCTGGAGGAAGAGAAATTGGGAATGTCGAAAGACAGAGAGAAATGGAAGAGGACAGAGAGGCAGTGGGTGTGTTGAGAGAGTAAATGTCGGGGAGCAGTGTCGAGCGAAAGAGAGTGACTGGGGCGTTGAGAGGGAGTGCATGAGAGAGTGAAGAGGGTAGACAAAGGGACAGGGAGGGGAGGAATGGGAAAGGGATCAAGTGCGATCCAGTATAAAGAGAGAGGGAAAGGTAGAGAGAGGGAATGGGAAGGAAATAGAGCGACAGAGAGCGAGTGAGAGGGGGTTAGAGAGAGGGAGAGAGAAGGAAGCAGTAAAGGGAGAGATTGGGAAGGTAGAGATTGTGGAGGGAGGCAAAGAGAGACAGACAGAGTAGGTGAAGCCTAGAGGGTGTGAGAGAGAAATAAAGATGAGTGGACGGGGGTAGAGAGAGAGTGATGGCGGGCGAGGAGTGTGGGAAGGGGAACAGAGAGAGAGAATACGCCGTTAGTGAGAGAGAGAGTGCGAGGGAGGAGACACGGAGATGGTAGGAAATAGAATCGGGAGCGTGAGGAATGAGATCTGGATAGAGATGAGAAGGAGCATGGGATGAGGGCACAGAGAGCGAAAGTGGGATGGGTAAAGAGTGAGAGAGTGGGAGAGTGGCAGAGAGTAGAGGATGGGAGTGGTTATAGAAGTAGAGTGACACAGAGTGGAGAGAGAGAAACGGTGGCGACAGAGAGATAGTGGGAGAAACAGATAGAGTGGGTTGGATCGAAAGTTAGTCAGTGGGAGGTGCAGAGTAGAGAGGGAGAGATTGAGGGAGAGGGTTAGATAGGGTGAGAGTACGTGTGTTGAGAGGAAGATTTGGAGGCGGGTTGACAGAGACAGGGAGACAGGGAGAGGTGTAGCAAGACTGAGAGAGGGAGTGGGAGGGCGAATAGGGAGAAAGGGCAACAAAGAGTTGGAGGGAGGTAGGGAGCTAGAGAGTGTGGGAGGAGGAGAGAGTCACAGAGTGGGTGAAGGGTAGAGGAATTGAGAGAGAGGTGATGGGGAGTGGACGGTGATGAGAGACAGGGAAAAGGTAGATAGATATTGACAGAAGGAGAGGAAAGTGGGAGAAAGTACAAAGGGAGATAATGCGCGGTTAGTGAGATAGTGTGTTAGGGACGAGACAGACAGAGAGAATGGACGGGGTAATGAAAGTGGGAGGGTGGTAGAGAGACAGAGAACGAGTTTGTGTTTGCAGAGAGAGAGATGGATAATGTGGGTTGATGGGGTTATAGAATGGGAAGTCAGAGAGAGAGTGGGAGAGAGGTAGAGAGAAAGACAGAAAGGCATCGGCACAGAGATAGAAATTGGGAGACAGGTAGTGGGGAGAGAGAGAGAAAGAGCAGCGTGGGACCTGGTAGATATAGAGAGAGAGGACGGGAGTACAGTGAAAGGTGTGTAGAGAGAGAGAGAGAGAGAGAGATTGGGGTTAGGGGAGAGATTGGGGTGTGTTGAAAGAGACAGAGGGGAAAATGAGGTTAGCGAGAGATAGAGTTGGGAGTAGACGAGAAAGCGTGAGCGATGTGAAAGACAGATAGGGCAGGGAGAGATAGAAAGGGGGGAATGTGGGGAGAGAGAGGGAGGGGAGGACAGAGAAACAATGGCAAGAGTCAGAAGAAAGAGACTGGCATGGATAAAGAGAGGGAATGAGACAGAGTGGGGGACAGTAAAGGCAGTGAGCGGTAAGAGAAAGAGAGAGAGTTGGACCGGGTGGACGGAAAGAGAGTGGATGAAATTATATATAGAGAGAGAGAGTCGGAGGAGATTCATTGAAAGCGTGGGGTGTGTAGAGAGACAGGGTGTAGAGAGTGAAAGTGGGAGGCGATTCGAGAGAGAGAGACAGTCAGAGATTGGGAGCGTTGTAGATTGACGGGGCGAGAGTGGTAGAGGGTATAGGGAGAGACAGGAGAGACATTGTGGGAGCGGGTTGAGAGAGAGTGGCTCTGGAGTATTTAGAGAGAGGGGAGGGAGAGAGATAGAGTGAGGGAGGTGTGCAGAGAGAGTGGAGGTTGCGAGAGCCTGGGAGGTGGGTCGAGAGAGGGAGACTGGGTGGGAGTCGGGGAGAGGGAGACAGAGAGAGTAGTATTGGAGTGAGACAAAGAGAGAGTGGTTGGTGCTGGAGGCAGATAGAGAATAGGAGGCATGGAGAGAGATAGAGAGTCGGCAGGGCAAGAGAGAGCATGAGATTTTGGGAGGGTGTTACATAGAAGGAGAGAAGAGTTCGGCGTGTACAGAGAGTGGGGAGTGGACAGAGATAGAGGGGTATAGAGGAAGACAGAGAGTGGGAGACGGTAACGTGAGTGTGAGTGGGGGTAGTGAGAAATCAAGAAAAGGAAGGAAAAGAGTTTGGGACGAGAAAGAGATGGAGAGGGAGCTGGTGGAGAGAGACTGAGGATGGGAGGTGAAAAAGAGAGAGGAGCGGGGCTGGAGAAAAAGAGGAGAAGCAGGGAGACAGAGAGTGGGCGTGGTTAGCCAGGAAGAGTGAGGATGCAGAGGGAGAATGAGTGGGAGGTAGGTAGACATAGAGATGGGTGGGCGGAGAGTGAGTGGGGGTTAGAGAGAGTAGATAGGACGGTGTGTGGAGAGAAAGTGGGACTCTTGCAGAAAGAGTGAGAGAGAGTGAGAGGCGAAAGACAGTGGGGGAGACAAAGAGACAAAGAAAGTGAGAGCTGGTGGAGAAAGACAGAGTGTGGGATGGGAGAAAGAGAGTGGGGCGGGGCTAGAGAAAAAGAGTGGGAGCAGGGAGAGAGTATGGGAAGGTTAACAGAGAGAGAGAGAGGAATGGAGTTGAGAGCGGGGTGTAGTGAGAGATTGTAAGTTAAACAGTGGGAGAGACAGAGAGAGACAGTCGGAGGAGTGTAGCGGGAGATGGGAGAGCGTAGGCGGCTGGTGTCGAGAGAGGGGAGAATGTGAGAGTGGACTATCTAGATAGAAGAGGAGAGAGGGAGCTGGGTAGGCAGAGAGTGGAGGGGTGAAGATAGAGAGCTGGGGAGGAGAGTAGAAGTTGTTCAGAGAGTGAGGGAGAGGTTTGGAGAGAGAAGAGTGGTGGGATAGAGCGAGAGTCGGACTGGGGTAGAGAAAGAATGTGGGTGCACATCGAGAGAGTGCGAGGGAGGTGAGAGAGAGAAGGGTTCGAGAGAGGAGAGATAGAGTAAATGTAGGAGGAGCAAGAGATAGACTGGAGGGTGTTGGTGTGAGAAGTGGAGTGTAGAAAGAGAGAGTGGGAGTCGAGTCGAGAAAGTGGCAGCGAGAGACATTAGGCGGGGTGCAGAGAGTCACAGCGAGAGATACGGTGGGAAAGGGACAGATAGACAGAGGCGCGAGAAAAAAACAATGGGGGGGTTGAAGACAGAGAGTGGCAAGGGTGTTTAGAAAGAGAGTTGGAGGGTTGTACAGAGAGAGGGAGAGAGACAGTGGGAAGGAGAGTGAGCGAGAGAGTTTGAGGACGATATAAAGAGACAGTGGAATGGACGCTAGTGACAGTGAGACTGGGAAGGTATCAGAGATTTAGAGATGGAGGAAGAGAGACAGAGACAGAAAGCGAGATCGGCAGAATGAGAAGAGAGTGGAACGTGGGTTGACAGAGAGAATGAGGTAGAGAAGAGTGAGGGCAGTTAAGGCGGACAGAGTGTGTGGGGTTTGAGTGCGAGATTGGTGTCAGTAGAGAGCGATTTAGGGAGAGTTAGATGGGGGAAGAGAGAGAGTGCGTGGTTGGGTACAGACAGATAGAGGGGGCAGCGTTAGATAAGAGCTGTAAATGTGTTGCTGGGAAAGCGTAACAGGTCAGGCAGCATCCAAGGAACAGGAGAATCGACGTTTCGGGCATAAGCCCTTCTTCAGGAATGAGTAAAATGTGCCCAGCAGGCTAAAATAAAAGGTAGGGAGGAGGGACTTGGGGGAGGGGCGTTGGAAATGCGATAGTTGGAAGGAGGTCAAGGTGAGGGAGATAGGCCGGAGTGGGGTGGGGGCGGAGAGGTCAGGAAGAAGATTGCAGGTGAGGAAGGTGGTGCTGAGTTCGAGGGATTTGACTGAGACGAGGTGGGGGGAGGGGAAATGTGGAAACTGGAGAAATTTGAGTTCATCCCTTGTGGTTGGAGGGTTCCTCGCTGGAAGATGAGGCGCTCTTCCTCCAACCGTCGTGTTGCTATGGTCTGGCGATAGAGGAGTACAAGGACCTGCACGTCCTTGGTGGAGTGGGAGGGGGAGTTGAAGTGTTGAGCCATGGGGTGGTTGGGTTGGTTGGTCCGGGTGTCCCAGAGAGGCGGGCAGAGTGAAGGAGTATGTGGGGAAGAGAGGAAGTGGGTGTGTAGAGAGGGAGAGTTGAAAGGGCTTGGATAGGGAGACTCGGAGGAGGCAGAGGGAGAGTGGGAGGGGGCTAGAGAGAGAGAGTGCAAATGGGTAGAAAAGAGAGAGTGGGGTCTAGAGAGGAGGGGTTCGAGACAGAGAGAGAGTGGAAATGGGTAGACAAACGGAGAGAGATTGGGATGTTGGAGAGAGAGAGTCAGTGGGGGCAAAGGGAGAATCGCAAGCAGGTAGAGAGAGTGGGAGGACGTCGACAGGGTTGATCGAAAGAGTTGAAGGATTCAGAGAAAGAGTGTGGTACGGGGCTATAGAGAGAGTGGGATGGAGATGGAGAGGGTGAGAGGGTGGTAAGGCAGAGACAAGGAGAAATAGGAGGGGGTAGAGAGAGTGTTTGGGAAGCCTTTAATGGGAGAGAGTCTGTCATGGACCAAGACAGAGTGGCAGGGAATAGATAGAGAGAAGAGAGGGAGATAGTGGGAACGGGGTAGACAGAGAGAGTCAGAGGTGGTAAAGAAAGAGATAGTGTGATGGAATACATCGAGAGAGCATTTGGGGTAGAGAGAGTGGGCGGGAGCTAAAGAGAGGAAGTGGGCGGGGTGTAGAGAGAGTGGGAGTGTGAAGAGAGAAAGAAAGCAAAAGAGAGTTCGAAGGGCTAAAAGAGAAAGAGTGAGAGATTTGGAAGAGGCTAGAGAGCGAGAGTAGGGGACTTAGAGGGTGAGAGGGGGAGAGACAGAGAGAGATGCTGGGAAGGGGTAGAGAGAGAGTTGGAGGGGTAGAGAGAGAGTGCAAAATGTGCTGAGAGAGATGGAGAGGAAGGGGCAGAGAGAGAGAGCAAGAGTGGGAAGTTGTGGAGAGAGAGATTCTGACGGGGGCAGAGAAAGAGAGAGACACTGCAAGTGTAGAGATAGAGAGAGAGTTGGAAGGGAGTAGGTAGTAAGATTCAGATATGGGGAAGAGAGAGAGAGAGATTGGGGCGTGGCTCCAGAGTGATTGGGAGGGGGTACAAAAGGAATGGGAGGGCGTAGAGAGAGAGAGAGAGAGGGAGTGTGGAAGAGTGAGATATGGCAGCGTTGTAGAAGTAGGGTGAGAGTGGGTTGCGGGTACAGAGGGGGAGTGGCAGAAATGAGAGGGAGTGCAAAGGTTGGAAAATGAGAGTGAAGAAGAAATAGGGAGGTGGGTCGAGAGCGAGGGTATGGGCGGTGCGTGGAGTGGGAGGCAAAGAGTGGAAGGGATGAGAGAGAGTGTGAAGGTACATAAGAAAGAGAGAGGGAGGTTGGTAGACAGAGGAAGTGTAGGAGGTGCATGGAGAGGAAGACAGAGAGAGTGGGAGGGAATAGAGAGAGAAAGACAGAGAGTGGAATGCAGACAGAGAGAACGAGAGAGTGATGGATTGGAGTGAGAACGAACGAGGTGCACAGAATGAGTGAGCGGTTGACCTTGGGTTTCTGAAGGGTAGAGAGGGAGTGTGTGGGTAGAGGTCGAGACAGAGAATGTCAGAGTGGGGCAGAGAGAGTGGGGGCGCGAGATAGAGAGAGTGGCAGATGGGTAGAGAGTGAGTGAGATTGCGAAGAGGTTAGAGAGAAAGAGTGAGGGTGGGGAGAGTGAGTGGGGGCGGAGAGTGACAGAGATAGAATGGGAGGGGAAGGAGAGAGTGGGAATCGTGTAGAGAGCGTGGTAAGAGTGTAGAGAAGAACAGACTGAATTTGGGAGGCAGGAGGGAGAGAGTCTGATGTTGGGAGGTTGAGGGTGATTTAATGATTTGGATCAGAATTTGGCTCGCTGAAAGAAGACAGAGCTCGGTGGTGGATGGAAAATGTTCATCCTCGACTTCAGTCACCAGTAGCGTACCGCAAGGATCTGTTTTGGGTCCACTGCTGTGTGTCATTTTTTTAAAAAACGACCTGGATTTAGAAGGATGGGTAATTAAATTCTCGGGTGACACTGAGGTCGGTGGAGATGTGGATATTCTGAAGGATATTGCAGCTTACAGAGGGACATAGTTCAGCTGAAGAGTTGGGCTGAGAGGTTGACAAAGGATTGCAATGCAGAAAAGCGTGAGATAATTCACTTGGAAGGAGCGACAGAGTGAAGAATGCAAGGCTAATGGTTCTTTTTAGTGTGGGTGAGCAAAGAGATCCCGGAAAGTTTCAACCCAAGTTTATAGGGTTGGTAAGAAGGGTCATGGTGCGTTCGCATTTATTGGCGGAAGGATTGAATTGCAGAGCCATGAAGTCATGCTGGAACTGTATAGAACTCTGGTGCCACCGCACTGAGAGTATTGCGCACAATTATGTTTATAGGGAGGATGTGGAAGTTTTGGAAATGGTTCAGAGGACATTTTACTATGATTTTGCCTGTTTTGGAGGGAAGGTCTAATGAGCAAAGGACAACAAACTTGAGGCTGTTGAGCATAAAGAGAAGGAGTTAAAGTGGTGGTTTAATTTAGACATACACGATGATCCGCAGATTAGGTATGATGGACATTGAGAGCCTTTTTTATCGGATGGTGATAGCGAGCACGAGTGCATATAGGTTTAAATTGCGAGGTGATAGATATAGGGCAGATATTGGAGATCTCTTCTTTACTCAGAGAGTAGTTGGGATATGGAACACACTGACTGCAATAGTACTAGACTCGTCAATTTCATGCGTATTTAATTGTTAATTGGATGAACATATAGATGAAAATGGAGAAGTGCAGTAAAGATAATGTTCAGATTGGTTTCACAGTTGGACACAACATTAAGGAACAAAGGGTCTGTACTGCGCTGTAATGTCTTATGTTCTACAACATACTGTGAAACAATCCCAACGCTGCTGTACTTGCAATGGCTTGTCAATCTACCGCAAGTCCGTCCTTCCAGCGAGAGCCTCCAAACAATCACCCACTCTGTTCCCCTTGCAACAGCTGTGAAACCATCCTGTCTCTGCTCTTGTCGAGATAACGCCTGTGACACTATCGCCACTCGGTTTTGCTAGCAATAGCCTGTAGCCGATCCCCAGTCTACTATCCAAGCAATGGCCTGAAAACCCATCCCACGCTGGTTCCGTAGCAATTGCCTGCGAACTCATCCTTCCTCTGTTTTCCTTGCAGCAGAATGTGAAACCCCACCCCCTGAATATTCTCCCAACAATGGCCTGTGAACACATACACACTGTTCTGCTCGAGGCAACCTGCGACCCTATTCCAACTCTATTTCCCTCAGAACGACCTCAGAAACTATTCCCACTCTGTTCCCCTAGCATTGACCTCTACTCTGTTCCCCAAGCAACGAATTATGAACGCTTATGTGAAGTCTGTTATTCCAGAAGGGGCTTTGGAGCAAACTCCCAGTGTGTTCTCCTGTCAACAGACTGTCACCCAATTCCTCCCTGTGACTCCATCGCCACTATGATTAATTTGGAACAGCCTGTCAGCCGATCGGCACGCCATTCCCCTAACAATGGCCAGTGAAACCATTCACAAGCTCATTGCAACGGACTGTGAGCTTATGCCAGAATGTTCTCCCAGCGATAGCCTGTGTATAAATCCCCATTCGCTCTTCCCAGCAATGGCCTGTGAACCCATCGTAACCCGGTTCTCCAAGGAATGACCTGTGCACTCAGCCTCGCTCTATTCCCATCTAAACGCCCATTGAACCCAGCCCAACTCTGCTCTCCGAGAAACGGACTGGTAACCTATCTTAAATCTGTTCCCCTCGCAAAAGCCTGAGAGCCCATCCCCGCCCTGATCCCCAAGCAACAGTCTTTGACACCATTTCCACTCTCTTTCCTTGGAAATGGCTTGTAAAACTTTTGCTATTTTGTTCGACAAGCAAGTGCCTGCAGACACATGCAACATCTGTTCTCCTCGCAACGGCCTGGAAATGCATCCCCAACATGTTTGACTATGAACGCTCTGTTAAAATGTTCCCACTCTGTTCTCCTAGCAACGGCCTGTGAACCCATCCACAACCTGTTCATCGAGGATCAGCCTGTGAATACATTCTCATTCTGTTCGCTTAGCAATGGGTTGTGATCCCATCCCTGCCCTTCTCACTGAGCAAGAGTATGTGACCACATTTTCGCTGTGTTCCCCTCGCAACAGGCTGTCACCCCTTCCTGGACCTGTTCCCATAGAAACAGCCTCTGAACCCATCATCACTCGATTATCCTAGCAATGACCTGTTAAATTACTACAACCACTTCTCCTGGGAACAGTGTCTCACTCCAACCCCACTCTGTTCCGTTAGTACCTCCCTGTCATCCAATCTCCAATCTATTCCACCAGCAGCGGCCTGTGAACCCCTTAGTTTGTGTTTCCCGAGCAATGGCATGAATCCTTTGCCACTATGTTCTAGCAGCAACCGTTTCTGATACATCCTCCCTCTGTTCTCCTCGCAATGGTGTGTGAACGAATCCCCACATTGTTCTTCTAAAAATAGCCTGTGGCCAAATTTCCACTCAGTTTCCGTACCTTTGGTCAATTCCAACTCTGAACGCCTAGCATTAGACTGTGAACCCATCCCCACATTGTTCACCCAGCAACATCCTGAGACCTCATTCCAACCCTGTTTCCCTGGCAACGATCTGAGAACCCAATGCCAGAAAATGAATCGAGCAAAGGGCTGTGGAACTGTTCCAACTCTGTTCTGCCGGACTTGGTTTGATAGCGTTTCGCAACTTTGCTCTCCGAGCAACGGCCACTGAACACATCCCCACTCTCTTTCCCTACCTTGCCCTGTGAACCCATCGTAACAGCATTTCCCTCGCAACACACTGAAAATCCAGTCCCATGCTGCTCTCCTTGTAATGGACTGTTCACCCGCCCCCACTCTGTTCACCCAGCAACTGTATATGAACCCAAATCCATGGAACGCTAATCAAGCATGAGGTAAGTGAGGATGAGTTTGTTTGGGAGGTAGAGAGAGAGAGCAAGAAGGAGAGTGAGTGGAGTAGATTTGGGGAGGGTGTGTAGCACCAGTGGTAAGAGCAAGAACAGAGTGAGGTAAACCCAACCCCTCAGCTCAGGCCGAGTCCCCTCCCCTTCTCTAAGTATCGAGACGGGCTGAGTCCGTCTTTCTCTTCTTCGACACAACGACAAATAAGAATATAGTTGACGCTGCTGTTTTGCCCTTTTTAATGAACATTTTATTATTTACAAATTGAAGTAATAGATACAGTCAGTGGGATGGTGTATTTCCGCACTGAATCCTGAGCTGAGCGAAACATTGAAATGTGTCCCTGTAACCCCCTGTGGGTTAAGGTTAGACAACCGAGCACTCACCTCAGTGTGTGACCATAGCGACCGTCTGCTTCATTGCAGAAGCATTGAATTGACAAGTGAGAATTCCTTAAGAATTGATGAATGAGGAAATCATATTTTTAGATGAACTTTGGGAAAGTGTTGCTGCATGGGGTAAAAAACGGCTAATTTAAACCTGTAACAGAGAAAGATTTACCCTGTGCATTATCCTGCGAAAATTCGAGAGGCCACGAACTATTTCAAAGTCACTATTTAAAGGGAAAGAATAACACATTTGCTTTTAAAATGCTAACAGAGAATAATTAATTAACAATTATTTACAGCTCCTTCCTCTAACCCATATTTTACTTTCCCTTATAAAATACTAAACCGATAAAACCCCGGAGTATCATGGACAACAAATTCCGATTTCAAAACCAGATGCGGCCGCACCAGAGTCTTATACAACTGCAACATGGCCTCAGTACTCCGGAACTCAATTCCTCTATCAATAAAAGCCAGTTCGCCATATGCCTTCTTCACCGCACTATTTACCTGGGTGGAAACTTTCAAAGCTCTGTGTACATGGACACCAAGATCCCTCTGCTCATCCACACTACCAAGTATCCGACCATTAGCCCAGTACCCCATATTTTTGTTACTCTTACCAAAGTGAATCACCTCACACTTAGCTACATTGAACTCCAATTGCCACCTTTCTGCCCAGTTCTGCAGCTTATCTATATCCCGCTGTAACCTGCCACATCCTTCCTCACTGTCTGCAACTCCTCCGACTTTCGTATCAACCGCAAACTTGCTCACCCAACCATCTAACCCCTCCTCCAGGTCATTTAGAAAAATGGCAAACAGCAATGGTCCCAAAACAGATCCTTGCGGAACACCGCTAGTGACGGCACTCCAAGATGAACCTTAGCCATCAACTACTACCCTCTGTCTTCTTCCAGCAAGCCAACTCCTAATCCAAACCTCCAACTCACCGTCAATGCCATACCTCCGTATTTTTTGCAGTAGTCTACCATGGGGAACCTTATCAAACGTCTTACTAAAATCCATATACACCACATCTACCGCTTTCCCCTCGTCCACCTCCTTAGTCACCATCTCAAATAATTCAATAAGGTTTGTGAGGCACGACCTGCCCTTCAGAAAACCATGCTGACTATCCTTGATCACATTATTGCTCTCCAGATGTTCATGAATCCTATCCCTTATAATTCTCTCTAAGATTTTGCCCACAAGAGAAGTGAGACTCAACGACCTATAGTTACTAGGGTTATCCCTACTCCCCTTCTTGAACAAGGGAACCACATTTGCTTGCCTCCAATCTTCTGGCACTACTCCTGTAGACAACGAGGACATAAAAATCAAGGGCAATGGCTCTGCAATCTCCTCCCTTGCTTCCCAGAGAATCCTAGGATAAATGCCATCAGGCCCAGGGAACTTATTTATTTTCACCATTTCCAGAATTTCCAACACCTCTTCTCTACTTACCTCAAAGCCATCCATTCTAATTAATTGTGACTCAGTATTCACATTGACAACAATGTTCTGTTCCTGATTGAATACTGACGAAAAGTATTCATTCCGTGTCTCCCCAATCTCTTCAGCCTCCCCACGCAACTTCCCACTACTATCCTTGACTGGACCTATTTCTACCCTAGTCATTCTTTTATTCCTGACATACCTATATAAGGCCTTAGGGTTTTCCCTAATCCACCAACTAAGGACATTTCATGTCCCCTCCTTGCTGCTCTCAGCTCTCTCTTCAGGTCCTTCCTGGCTACCTTATAACTCTCAATAGCCCCAATTGAACCGTCACGCCTCATCTTTACATAGGTCGCCCTCTTCCATTTAACAAGGGATTCCAATTCCTTATTAAACCACGACTCCCTCACACGACCCTTTCCTCCCTGTCTGTCGGGTCCATACTTATCAAGGACACTCAACAGTTGCTCCTTGAACAAGCTCCACATATCAATAACACCCTTGCCTTGAAGCTTACTTTTCCAAGCCACACATCCTAAGTCATGCCTCACCGCATCATAATTTCCCTGACCCCAGGTATAACTCTTGCCCTGTAGTGCACACTTATCCCTCTCCATCACTAGAGTAAAAGTCACCGAATTGTGGTCACTATCCCCAAAGTGCTCACTTACCTCTAATTCTAAAACCTGGCCTGGTTCATTACCCAGAACCAAATCCAGTATGGCCTCACCTCTTGTTGGCCTATCTACATATTGTGTCAGGAAACCCTCCTGCACACATTGGACAAACACTGACCCATCTAACGAGCTTGAGCTATAGCTTTCCCAATCAATATCAGGAAAGTTAAAGCCCCCATAACAACCACCCTATTACTTTCACTCTTCTCTTGAATCATCCTCGCAATCCTTTCTTCTACGTTTCTAGGACTATTAAGAGGCCTGTTAAAAACTCCTAACAGGGTGAGCTCACATTTCCTATTCCTAACCTCAGCCCAAACTACCTCAGATGGCGAGTCTTCATCCATCGTCCTTTCCACAGCTGTAATACTATCTTTGACAAGCAATGTCACACGTCCCCCTCTTTTACCCCCACCTCTGACCCTACTAAAACATTTAAAACCTGGGACCTGCAACAGCCAATCCTGTCCCTGTTCTACCCATGTCTCCGTAATAGCCACAACATCGAAGTCCCAGGTACCAACCCACGCTGCAAGTTCACCTACCTTATTTCGTATCCTTCTTGAATTGAAGTATACACACTTCAAGCCACTTTCCTGTTTACAGGCACCCTCCTTTGAAATTGATGCCATGTTCCTAACCTCCCTACACTCCAGGTCCTGCACCCTAAAGCTACAGTCTGGATTCCCATGTCCCTGCAGAGTTAGTTTAAACCCCCCAACAAGTGCACTCGCAAACCTCCCACCAAGGACCCTGGTGCCCCTCAGGTTCAGGTGCAGACCATCCTGTTTATAGAGGTCCCACCTTCCCCAGAAAGAACCCCAGTTATCCAAATACCGGAATTCCTCCCTCCTGCACCATTCTTGTAGCCACGCATTTAACTGTTCTCTCTCCCTATTCCTCGACTCTCTATAACAAACCAGAGACAACAACTCTGTTCGTTCTAACCTTGAGCTTCCAACCTCGCTCCCTGAAAGCCTGCCTAACACCCTCAGCGCTCCTCCTACCTATGTCATTGGTGCCAATGTGGACCACGAATTCGGGCTGCTCCCCCTCCCCCTCCCCCTTAAGGACCCGGAAAACACGATCAGAGACATCACGTACCCTTGCACCTGGGAGGCTACATACCAACGTGACTCTCTCTCGTTCCCACAAAACCGCCTATCTGTGCCCCGAACTATCGAGTCCCCAATTACTATTGCTCTGCTCTTCTCCACCCTTCCCTTCTGAGTAACGGGGACAGGCTCCGTGCCAGATGCCTGAGCCCCGTTACTTACCCCTGGTAAGTCGTCCTCCCCACAAGTATCCAAAACGGTATACTTGTTCTTGAGGGGAACGGCCGCAGGGGGTCCCTGCACTGTCTGCTTCCTCCCAGTCCCCCTCACTGTCACCCGTCTATCTGCCATCTTTGGAGATACCACTTCCCTAAAGCTCCGATCTATGACCCCCTCTGCCTCCCTAATGATCCTAAGTTCATCCAACTCCAGCTCCAGTTCCCTAACACGGTCTTGGAGGAGCTGGCGATGGGTGCACTTCCTGCAAGTGTAATCAGCAGGGACGTCCATGGCATCCCTCACCTCAAACATGTTGCAAGAGGAACATTGCACTGCCTTCACTGCCATCCCTCTGATAGTAACCTTTTTTAAAAACGAATCTTTAAGAGAGCTGTGTGTCTGGTAGTCTGTACGTGCTGATGGCTTGGCAATTTTCCCACAGCTGATCACGTTTTCCCGGTATTTTATCACTAAAGCATCAGACTATGTCACTGGTTGTTAATATTTTCAATATACTAAATTAAAACTGGATTGGTGTTTGGTATTTTGGGGATATAGATCAAATTGATTGTCCTAATTTGTATTTATTTTTTTCTCTGCAGGCAACCAGCTGCTGGACCAAAAGTTTACATTGCATCTTGTTCAGAACACTTGATGCTGTCAGATAGTTCTGCTAGTTTTTAACTTTATTAAAGATACAGTACATCAAATCTTCATAACAAAAGGGATATTTTCGCACATTCTTCAACTGCTGTCTGAACTTAGTCTGGACCATGGCATAAATCGCGATGTTTGTGCAGCAACTGAGAAGCTGCAGCGTAAAGGCCAATTCCAGCACAAAGTCATCGAAATGCACAGATTGATATCCAATATCATACAGTTTTAATGATGTATAGAATACATCATTAACATTGGCCATAACAGTATGAAATTGGCCGAGATGACAAACAGTAAAATGATGGATTTTTTTCCGATTTTTGCATTTTTCTGTCAGACTGAGATTTCCAACTGGTGTGAGCCCGGAGTCTGCTGCGGGCGCTGCTGGTCACGAAAGTGTGTTTGATGGTGAAAACATTGAGCAGCAGAATCAGGAGAAATGGGAGAGCCGGGGTTAGAATGTTATGAATGAACTCCATTGTGGCCCAGACAGGTGAGTACTTGACAGCGAGTGTTACAGCACAAAACGAGGGAGAGTTCCATAGCCAATACCGAGATGTGAACATAAAATACCAGAAAATGTCCTTTTCCCAGAACCATAGCCGCCGTTTTCTTACTGCAATATTTGTTTTTCAGCTTCTGGTAACAAATGGCCACGAATCGATCAAAGGGCAAAGAAACGGTGTACCAGACAGAACAGTCAGTGGCTGTAAAAAGCAGGACTGTTTTATTACACACGGGGATGGACCACACGAAATAAAACTGTTTCGGATAAACAATGGGAATGTGTCTCAATATCAGATCGAGGATAATGACCAATAGATCCGCCATTGCCATGGCCCCTAGGTAATGTCTGATACACGGAGACAATCCACAATCTTTATAAATCAGGACGTAGATCATCACTACATTAACTGTGAAAACGGCATACATACAAATTATACATCAACCTGGAGCCAACGTTATCAGTTTGATTGATAACGCAATGAGATGTGTCACTGCATTCAGAGATTTATTGAAATAAATGGATCTGAAATATCAAACAGGAAGGCCTGAAGTACTCACAAAAATATGAGGTGAAACGCAAGAAATCATCCCTCCCTAAACAGACACAGACACATCAATAAGAACAGAATGGTTTCCGGAACACTCCTACAGACTCGATCACTCGAGGGCAGACACAGGTCACTTCATCCCACTTCTAATACGGAAGGTGAGAATGTTGCTGTTCTGAAGTATTCTATCCCAGTTTATTGAAGGGAAACAGCGTTTGGAAATTTCTGGCTTTTCGTCTCAATTGTGGTCAATCGTTTGCCGTGAAGAAATGTAGATGCAGGGAAAACATATTCATTCCTTTACTTGACAGAGGGAATATCAAAACTGTGTTTCCTTCTCACTTGAAGGGGATCTCTTCCCTCAGGATCTTATCTTTTGTTAAATTAACCCATTTCGGAGGTTCAGAAATCTGAGCTGCCGGGAGTAAAATGTTCCAGAGAATGTCGGGTTTGGAACATTCCAAAGATTGTCATGCATGAAATGGTCCGGGGAATGTTGACTCCAGAATGCACCAGAGAATGCCGGGTGTAGAACGTTGCAGGGAATGTCGGTTATAGAATGTTCTGGGCAATGTCAATTCCAGAATGTTTCAGTGAATGCCCAGTCCAGAATGTTCCGGGGACTGATTGCCCTGGAGAATGGCAGGTATAAAATGTTCAACGGAATGTCCGGTCAAGAACGTTGCAGGGAATGTCGGATCGAGCAATGTCCGGGGAATGCCTGATATTGAATGTTTTGGAGGATGTTGGGTATAGAACGTTTCAGAAGAAGTCTACAAGGTATAGGATGTTCTGGGAATGTCAGTTAAGGAATCTTCCTGAGAATGTTGGGTATGGAATGATCCGGGAAATGCTGGCTATAGAATGTTCTGGGAAATGTTGAGGATGGAATAGTGCTGAAAATGTCACTTCTAGGATGTTCTAGAGAATGTCGGGTCTGGAATATTCCGGGGAATGTCTGCGACAGAATGTTCTGCAGAACGTTGGATATGGCATGTTCTGGAGTATGTCGGTGCTGAATGTTCTATAGGATGTCGGTTACAGAATGTTCCGGGGAATGTCGTTTACAGTATATGCTAGGAATATGAGTTATAGACTGTTATTGGAAGTGTCGGATGTAGAACGTTCTGGAGAATGACAGTTTCAGAATATTCCAGAGAAGGTTCGGTATAGAACGTTCCGGGGAGTGTCAGTTATTGATCATTGCAGAGAATGTCGGATATGGAATGTTCAGAGGAATTCCAGTTACAAATGTTTCAAGGAATGTCAAGTGTAGAAAATTCCAGAGACTGCAGTTTTTAAAATGCGCCGAAGAATATCGGGTATGCAATGATCTTGAGAATGTCAGCTGAAGAATGTTCCAGAATGTCATTTGTGGAATGTTCTGGACAATGCTGGGTATACAACGTTTCAGGCAATGCCAGTTACAGAGTGTTCTGGAGAAATTCGGGAATAGAACAATCCATGATTTTTGGGTATACAACGTTTTCGGGAAGTCAGGTGGAAAATTTTCCAGAAAATGCTGGGTATAGAATGTTCCAAGGAATGTTGGTTACAGAACGTTGCAGAGAATGTCGGGTGCACAAAGTTCTGGAGACTGTTGTTTGTCGAATGTTCTGGGTATATTTGTTTATACAATGTTCCGAACAATGTCGGGTGCAGAGGGTCCCAGTGAGTGTAGGGTATAGAATATGATAGATCTATAAATATCCATATCTCAGAAGCTCTTGTGCCCATTAATTTGGCGAGATCCGCTCAGCCGCAAGGCGGGAATCTGTCTTCAAGCTTAACTCAGCTGATAGTTTTAAACAAAATACAGTAAGATTCAGCCAATACCTTCATTATTTCATGCAACATCCTCTTGTATGGTCAGACACGAGCTATCCCTTATTCGGATAATTACCCAATCTTTGTTGTCAATTTTGTGTAACACTCCCAAATGTCTTGGACATTCAGTTCCCAATATTGGACACACTCTGGATGTAGGTTTGCTTGCTGAGCTGGCAAGTTCATTTTCATATGTTTCATCACCACACTAAGTAACGTAATCAGTGGGTCTCCGAATGAAGTACTGTTGGTGTAGCCTGCTTCGTATTTATATGTTTGGGTTTCCTTGGGTTGCTGGTGTCATTTCCTGTGGTGTTATCATTTCCTATAGAGATGTCATTTACTGTAGTTTTTTTCTCAGGAGCTAGTAAATGCGATTCAAGTCAATGTGTTCGTCCATGGAGTTCCGGTTGGAATGCCATGCTGATATGAATTCTCGTGCATGTCTCTGTTTGGCTTGTCCAAGGATGGATATGTTGTCCCAGTCGAAATGGTGTCCTTCCTCATCCGTATGTAAGGATATTAGCGACAGTGGGTCATGACTTTTTGTGGCCAATAAATGTTCACTTTGCTGGTGGCTCGTTTTCTTCCCGTTTGTCCAATGCGGTGTTTGTTACAGTTCTTACTAGGTACTTTGCAAATGGTATTAGTTTAACTTGTTGTGTGTATAGGGTCTTTCAAGTTCATTTGCGGCTGTTTTAGTGTGTTGTTGGGATTGTGGACGAACATGATGCCAAGGGGTCTGAGTCATCTGGCAGTCATTTCCGAAATGTTTTTGATGTAGGGGAGAGTGGCGAGGGTTTCTGGAGGTGTTTTTCTCTTTTCGTTTGATTTCTTCCAAATGAGGTAAAAACAATGATATCAGATGCTGGGAACCAGATTCTGGATTAGAGTGGTGCTTGTAAAGCACAGCAGTTCAGGCAGCATCCGACGAGCAGTAAAATCAACGTTTTGGGCAAAAGCACTTCATTAGGAATAAAAGGCAGATTTGCTACAGGGTGGAGAGGTATATGAGAGGAGGGTGGCAGTGGGGAGAAAGTAGCACAGAGTACAATGGATGGATAGGGATGGGGATGAAGGTGATATCTTAGAGTGGAGGATGGAGCGAATACATTGTATAGGCGTTCTTCTTCCTCTTTTTGCAGTTCTGATGTACTGCAGTGTGTTGTGGCCCTTTTGAACTGTGTCTTTTGTGTGTGTTGTGGTTGCAGACTACTGCGACTACTAGGACTCATAACAGCACACAAACCAACAGCCACTCTCAGACAACAACTCACCAGGACGAAGGACCCGATACCCAGCATGCACAAAACCAATGTAGTGTACAAAATCCAATGCAAGAACTGCACAAAACACTACATAGGACAAACAGAAAGACTGCTAACGGTCCGCAGCCATGAACATCAACTCGCCACGAAACGACATGACCAGCTATCCTTAGTAGTCACACACTCAGATAACAAGCAACATGAGGTCGACTGGGAGAACACTACTATTATAGGACAAGCCAAACCGAGAACAGCCAGGGAATTCCTAGAGGCATGGCACTCATCCATAGATTCAATCAATAAACGCATCGACCTGGACCCAATATACTGGCCACTGCAGCGGACAGCTGGAACTGACAACCGGAAGCAGCAGATTCAAATCACTGGCTGATCATCCTCAATCAGTGTCCTGTTCCTGCCTTATCTCCATAACCCTTGATTCCACTATCCTTTGAGAGCTCTTTCCAACTCCTTCTTAAACGAATCCAAAGAGTGGGCCTTCACTGCTTTCTGGGGAAGAGCATTCCAAACACCCACCACTCTCTGGGTGAAGAAGTTTCTCTTCATCTGTGTCCTAAATGGCCTACCCCTCATTTCTAAGCTGTGTCCTCTTGTTCGGGACTCACTCATCAGCGGAAACATGTTTCCTGCCTCCAGAGTGTCAAATCCTTTAATAATCTTATACGTCTCAATCAGATCCTCTCTCAGTCTCAAGGATATACAAGCCCAGTCGCTCCAATCTTTCAACATAAGATAGTTCCGCCATTCCAGGAGTTGACCTCATGAAGCTACGCTGCACTCACTCAATAGCCAGAATATCCTTCCTCAAAGTTAGAGACCAGAACTGCACACAATATTCGAGTTGCGGTCTCACCAGGGCCCCATACTGCTGCAGAAGAATCTCTTTGCTTCTATACTCAATCCCTCTTATTATGAAGGCCGGCATGCTATTCGCTTTCTTCACTACCTGCTGTACCTGCATGCTTGCCATCATTGACTGGTGTACAAGAATACCCAGATCTCTTTGTACTGCCCCTTTACCTAACTTGACACCATTTCATAACAGCCAGTGTCTCCATCCCTGCTTTCATATCAATCTGGTCAAGAGATCGATTTCTGCACCTGGCTCCTCCATTTCTCTGAATCGAAGGATGGCCACAATATCTCGCTTTTTTTTTCTGAGAGCATTTCTTTCATCTAATGCAATTTTAATATGTTTTTTTAACTATCATTGCGTCTCCTTCCTTTTTGCTGTTTGCTCTGTGGTGGGCATTTGAACAACTTATATGCCGTAGTTTTTATTTAAACAACAGATGTTGCCTCTCTTCCTTACATCTTTGTCATCTGCTTTTGCAATTCGCTGAAGTCATCTAACGCCTCAAACATTAATAGTAGACTAAAGGTCGGCTAGAAGAACACAGCAAGCCAGGCAGCATCAGAAGGTGGAGAAGTCGACGTTTTGGGTTAACTCTTCATCAGAACTGTGGGTGGGTGTAAATGGAGGTGCAGATAAAGGAGGTGGCGGGGTCAGGGTCTTAAATTGGGCAAAAAATAAGACAGGTAGAGGGTACCACATGGTTGGTCAATGGGAGAGGAAATGAAGCCTGCAGTGACTGGGAGGATTGCAGGGCATGGGAGGGGCTGGGAGCAAGTCGGGTGATGGGATGGGAGGTTATTTGAAATTGAAGAACTTGATTTTGAATCCTAAGGGCTGCAGAATGCCCAGGCGAAACATAAGGTGTTGTTCGTCCAATTTTCGTTATGGCTGCAGAAGAGGCCAAGGATCGTTGAGTCGGGAAGGGAGTGAGAAAGGGAATTAAACGTGTGGTGGCTGGGATCTTCGTCCGCCCCTGCCAGCCCAGCTGTGATGCTTGGGGAATTGTTCCCTAAGTTTACGTTTGATCTCCCGGATGGAGAGAAGACCACATCGAGAGCACCTGATGCAATTAACTTGTTCAAAAGGCATGTCAAACTCTGTTTCACATGGATGGACTGCTTGGAGTTCTGATGGAAGTGAGGAGTTGGTGTACGGGCAGGTTTTGTGTCTTGTCCGGTTGCTGGCGAAAGTCTTTGGTGATTCGGGAGGATTCATGTGCAGAGGTTTGAAAACCAATGACTGGGGAAGGGAATGATCCTTGTGGAAGGCAGAGAGGAGTGGGGAGGGGAATATGTTCTTGTTGGTGGGGTCTGATGGAAGTTGGCAAAAGGTTTTAAGGATGATGTCCTGGATGCGGTGATTGATGGATTCGTAGGTGAAGACAAGGGGTCTCTATGTTTATTGTGCTCAGAAAGTGGTGTTTCGGGCAGTGGAATGGGGAACCGAGTTGATGCAGGGAGGGCTATTACATTACAGAGGTAGAAAAAGCATGTTTTTTGAAATAAGTGGACATCTGGATTGATCGCAAGTAGAATGTCTCCTTGTCTGAGCAAATACAGCAGAGGCGGAGGATCTGGGAGAATGAGATCGAGTTCTTCCAGGATACTGGGTGGCAGAAGTTGTAATCCAAGTATTTAATGGGGGTCTGTAGGTTTGTAGTGAGCGTCCATTTAGAGATAGTCACCGAAGGTGAAAATGGAGTGGTCAAGAAAGTGGAGGGAGGTGTCCGAGATTGAACAAAAGAATTTAACGACAAGGTGGAAGTGGTGGATGAAGACGATGAACTGCTGCAGTTCTATCTGGGTGCAGGTTGCTGCGCCAATGCAATCATTGATGTAACCGCAGAAGAGCTTTGGCACAGTGCCTCTGTGTGTACTGAAGAGGGGCTGTTTGAAATACCCAACAAAGACATGCATAGCTACGTTCCAATCGAGTGCACATGGTCACCCCGTTGGATTTGGAGAAAATGGGAGGAATTGAAGGAATATTTACTGAGGGTGAGGAATAATTGGGTGGACGGAAGAGGGTATGGCTGGAGGGAGACTGGATGGTTCCTTTTGGAGAGGAAAAAATGAGTGCCTGGAGGCCATCCTAGGTAGTTTTTAACATGTATAAGGACTGCACCTCCATCATGAAGATAGTGTGCTAGGGGACGGGGAACTGGAATTCTGAAGAGATGGAGATTGTGGTGGGTGTCAAGAATTCAGGTGGGAAGTGACTGAACCAAGGCGGTGATGACAGAATCGAGACAGGACGAGATGATTTCGAAGGGACTATATAATGCTGAGACGATTGGTCAGCCAGGGCAGTTGGGCATTTGGATCTTAGGGAGCAGGTAGAACCAGGCAGTACGAGGGTGAGGCACAATGAGCTTGGAGGCGGTGGAAGGGAGATCAGCATCTGCAATAAGGGCACAAACAGGGTACGCAGGTTTGGCCTGATTGGTCAGTGTGGGATCGTGGTCAAAGGGGAGGCAGAATGTGTTATTGGAGAGTTAGCGTTCAGCCTCTGCGAAATAGAGAAACCTTCTCCAGACTACCACCTACGTTAGCATTTGTGATGGTTAACCGGGGTAATTGTGGAGCGAGTAGAGTGCTTCACGTTTGGAGGAGATGCATGTTGAGTGGATTCGGGTGGTGGAGAAAGTGAGGCTGATGTCACGTTGGACGTCTGCAAGGTAGAGTTCTGGGACAGGTACAAGGCCTTCAGGTGGTGATCAGGTGGAGAAAGAAGGTTGGAAGCGGGAGATGGGATCCTCCGAGGGAGATTCGGAGGTTTTGGCAAAGAAGAAGACATGGAAACAGAGGGCGAGAAAGAAGCGCTCCACGTCGAGACTGGTCCTGAATTCATAGAGGTGGAGGTAGGGGGTGCGAATATGAGTTTTTTCTTGAGGACAGACAGCTGGGCCACCGGGAATTCGAGGTTGTGTGGACAGCGAATTAGGTTGAGGGGCTCGCAGTGGCGTTTAGCGGGAGTCCAGGGTTTCCTGGTGGTGTGGGGGAAGGAAAAGGATGATTGCATATGGTAAGTGACTGTTGTATCTGCTGTAGTTAGGGGAGTTGGTGTGGATAGAAAAAGAGGATTGAGAGTGCGGTGGGTTGCCGAGTAGCAATGGTGCTCGGTGGATGATGTGAAGAGGGAGAAGTGGAGAGGTAAAGTGTATTGTGGGGGTGGAATGGGTGAGGAGGGAGAGCTGGTGTGCTGGCTGGCTGTAGGCAGGCTGTAGGACCCAGGCATGACACTGAGAAATGTAGACCGAGAAGTACTTGTACAGTGGGCAATGCCAGAGTTGGAGGTGGAAGCTGGAGGACCTCGAATCTGGTTGGAGTGCTGTTGTCAGCAGAATCAGGGGCAGTGTTGTTGGAGAGATCCGGAACTGAGACAGAGGTTTTGGGTGAGTATTTGGGGGTCCTAGTAAGTTGTTTGATGGCCTGGGTAACAAACCGGAAGGAGCGTCTGACCCGGAACTAGCTTTGGACTGGGCAGACCCAGTGCTGGATGGAGTCTCCACGTGGATAGTAGGCGCGGCACCAAAGTGGGGCGGGTCTGGAGGCGGCCGGAAGCAGGGCACAAATTTCGAACAGCGAGCAAGTTTTGTGAATGTAGGCGAGTGGAGCAGTGTTTCCCTAACTTCAGATTTTATTCCGATTGGAGGTGTTTGGAGCAGACATGTGGAGGACTTCTACTATATCACATTCAATGGAAAATCCACCAGTTGAACAAACGGAGGCATCTCATACATTCATGGCTCGTACGACTTCGGTTGACAACCGTAATTTCCAAAAAGAAAATCGTTTTGTATTAAGCCATCATGTAAAATTCAATGCATTATGATCACTATTTCTAAAAACTTCTTAACTGCAAGGTTTTCAAGGACTGGTAATAGAAACCGTCTCATACACGCTGATGAAAACCATTTTTAGAGCTTTAACATTCACTGAGGTTAACATCGTTTCAATATAACTTGACGCTGTCCATTATTGCTGCAAGACCCACAAACATGGTTTATCTAATTTCTTCTTTTATAATATGGCCAACATTGGTATTGCAATTTTAACTTTGACACATAACTCCCATCAACACTTGCTTCTCCTTGCTGTTTCTAAGCGCCACGTTTGCAGATTCTGTGGAACCTGAGACGTTTAATGACAGATTCAGCCAAGGTGAGGCGAATCTGGCGTTATCGGATCATCTCGTCACATTGTTCGTTCTTCTTCTGTGTCATTGTGACACTTTCACCAGATATCTCATTATACTGATGGAGTAGAGAAAGACAAAGATCTTTGTCCACTGCTATGCCTTTCTCCAGATGGCTGAGCCTGCTCTGACCTGAGTAGGAACCGAAGAGCAGGCTGGAGAAGTGTTGCTGTTGCTGTTCGGATTTTTAGTGAGATCACATACGAAGGAGTGTGCACAAATTTAGTCTCCTCACTGTAGCAAGGATATTGTTACTTCGGAAACTGCTCAGAGATTGGTCCCTCAACGCATTCCTGCAAAGAAGATGTTGGCTTACAAAGAAAGGATGATCATGTTGATCCAATAGCTGTTGGAGTTCACAAGAATGAAAGATGGTCTTAATTTTATGTGGAACACCAGAAGGAGTCAGCAACAAAAGCCAAATATACAACAAAGGTGAGAGAATCAGCAAATTAAATAATCAAGAGGAGGTGGAGAGTATTCAAGTGTACATTAACAAGTAGAGTAAATGGATAATAATTAGATACGTCTTATTTTTCAGGAAGAATGGAAGGCTGGATGTTCCTGCAATGGAGAGGGATTACAGAACTTAGTGATGCAATGTATACTTGAGAGTTCACCCTGACACGCTCAGACATCGGAAGTGTTGCTCCATTTCCCAGGTATTCTGTTCCCTGATATTCCCAGTTACCCCAATGCTCTCAGTACACACAGGATATTTTGATGTGGTTGGTTGACGGTCGGGAGTGGTGAGGGGAGCGTAGTTTGTGCTGTGTATCAAGGAAAGGGTCTCTATCTGAAATGCTGTCTTTTCATTCTACTTGGAGAGCCTAAGAAAATGGGATTGGCTGACTGCTTCTTAATGAAGAGGCTGTGGCTGCTGCCAGGACAGTGGGTATTCACCAACATGCTGGACTGTGCATGGGCACACTGTAACATGAATTGAGTGAGAGGTCATTCTGTTCCTGTACCGGGCCAAGTCTCCAGACCGCACAAGGACAAGTTGGGCTCGTCGTGTTGAAGGAGGTGACGTCGTTCTGTAATAAGCTTTACGTTAGTCAGGGTCCTCTCACAATCTGCTCCTGGATAATGTTTACCTTGGAAAGTTTTTCTTGGAAAATCCTGGGTGGATACGGCAGATCCTTTCCCCACAGACACTCAGTCCGTGGTTTCTGAGCCTCCCCTCTCTACATCCTGCCCTCCACTTTTTATTCATGTTATGGACCCAGATACTGTAACCACAGTCCCAATACAGCATCAAAAGTTGGATTTCCAAATTCTCAGGTCTACTGTAAAGTCTGAGGCAACTCATAGAACAACCTCCAGCAAACCGCCCCCAGCAGCTCCACTACAGCTGAAGGAGATAGCCCTTCAGCTGCGAGTTAGATTTATGGACATTTCCAATAGTACACGAGGGATTTCCTCGTGTTATTGGCCACGCGATCAACAAATGAGACAAACAGATGACTGGCACAGGCCAAGCTGAAACCCCCATGTCCAACATGGCATCCACGTCCTTTGGTAATGTGGCAACCCGAACTGTCCACAATATTTGAAAAGTGGTCGTACCAAAGTTTTTCCAACTCAAACATGACCTGCCAACTCTTGTACTCAATGCCCGATCCGATGAAAGACATCATGCCGTATGCCATCTTAACCACTTTGTAGAATTGAATACACAGATTCATCTGTACATCAATATTCCCAGCATTTTCCAATTCACTGTGTCGTTCAGTCTTGAACTGGATCTTCCAAAATGGATCACCTTCACTTTCCCGGATTCAACTCAATCTACCATTTGTCTGCCCAACTCTTCAATCTATTTATATTCTACTGTATTCTATGACAACCCCTTTCAATGTGCGTTACTCCTCAATCTGCAAATTGCTAATCAGACCACCGTTACCTTCCTCAAAAACATTTATGTGTATCACAAACAACAGTGTTATCAGCACGGATCCCTGTAGCACACCATTATCTCCATTTTGAGATACTACCATTCATTATTATTCTCTGTCTCCTGTTGCCCAGCAAGTTCTCTATCTATCCAGCTAGTATATTTGGGATCCCATGCGACTTCATCATCTCCATCAGCATACCATGGGGAATTTATCCAATGCCTTACAAACGTTCATGTATATTACATGCACACTCCTTTCCTCACCAATCAACTTTCTCACTTCCTCAAATAATTATATTAAGTTGGTAAGAGATTACCTTCCCTACACAAAACCATATCGCCTATCTCTGGTAAGCTTATTTTCTTCCAAATGGGAATAGATCGTAGGTCTCAGTATATTCTCCACCAGCTTTCCTACTGTTGACGTCAGGATCCCTGGATTATCCCTGCTATCCTTCTTACACAGCGGACATTAGCAATTTTCCAGTCCTTCGGGACAATGTTCAAAGATGCTGCAATAATATCTGTTTTCAAGGTCCCAGCAATTTCCTGTCTCACTTCCCTCAGGAACCTGTCATCGATACTACCCGGATCTGGGGAATTGTGCACCTTAATGGCTTTGCAAATGCAAACCAATTCCTCCATCCATATGCTAACTTGACGTAGAGTAATCAACCAGCTACTCAGGATGATACGATAGCACAGTTGTTAGTTCTGCTCCCTCGCAGCACTCGAGATCCAGATTCAATTCCCGCCTCGGGCGACTGAGTAGAGTTTGTGCATTGTCTGTGTGGGTTTTCTCCCACAGGCCAAAGATGTGCAGGTCAGGTGAATTGGCCATGCTAAATTGCCCGTAGTGTCAGGTGAAGGGATGAATGTATGGGTGGGTTGTGCTTCCGTGGGTAGGTGTGGACTTGTTGAGCCGAAGGGCCTTGCTTCCACACTGTAAGTAATCTAACCTCAACGTCCATCACGTCCCTCTCCTCGGTGAATAACAATGCCAATAATCATTTTCTCTGACTTCACGCATAGTTTTCCTCCTTTGTCCTTGAGTGGGACAACCCTTTCTCTAGATACCCTCTTGCTTCTTGTATAGGAATAAAAAATACTTCGGGATTTCCCGTAAACTTGTTTGCTAGAGATATGTTACGAGCACTTTCAACCCTCTTAATTCCAGTTTCAGGTTATTCCGACATTCCCAAAATTCTTCCAAAGCTTCACCTGTCTTGTGCTGCCTAGACTGTATGTACGCTTCCTTTTTCCGCTTAGCTTGCCTCACAATTTAACCTGTTATCCATAGTTTTTAAATGGAAAACAAAATCTCTTGAACTCTGATTCACCTCTCTTTAAAAGTCTCCCACATATCAAATGTGGATATGCTTTCAAACCGCTGAACCCAGTCAACATTCACCAGCTCCTTCTGAATGTGGTGGAGTTGGCCTTCCTTCCACTAAGCAATCTTATTTTATGACCACTCTCATCTTTTTCCATGCTTATTCCAAAACTTGGGAATTTTGATCACTTTTCCCAAAGTAATACACTAGTGAAATGTTAATCACCTAGCCAGGCACATTCAATTCCACCAGATCCAGTATGTATCATTCCCGAGTTGTACAATTAACATACTGCTCGAGAAAACCCTCCTGGATACCCCTTACAAATTCTTCTCCATCTACACTTCTAACACGAAGTGAATCCCAGTCACTGTTGGGCAAGGTAAAATCTTCCGTCACAATCTCCCTGTTGCTGCCACATCTTTCCATAATCTGTTTACATATTTGGACCTCAATATCCGCTCGCTGTTGGGAGGCCTGGAGTATAACCCGAACATTGTTACCGCACACTTCCTATTTCTGAGCTCTGCGCTTTTTGCGTTATTGTCTGAGCCGACCACATGCTCTCTTGCAGCACAGCGTGATATACTCTTTAATTAGTAATGCAAAAACTCCTCCACTTTAACTCCATCACTATCCCACCTGAGCCATCTATATCTGACGATATTTTGTTGCCAATCATGCCGTTCCCTCATCCAAGTTTCAGTGATAAGAATATCATCATACTCTCAAGTACTAATCCAAGTCCTAATTCATATGCCTTACCTACGACATTTCTTGCATTGACATAAATACACCTCAGGCCAACTTTGCGTTCCTCATCTCCTCCCTGTCTTGCATTCCACTTAGTCACTCTGACTTCATTAAGTTCCATAAAGGCTTTAGTTACTAACTCCATACTGTCCACGAATCTCCTCATTTGATTCCCATAAACAACGCCATTTTAGTTTAAACCGTCCCCAACAGCATTTGCAAAACCACCCCAAGGACATTGGTTCTCGTCCAGCCCAGGTGCAGACCGTCCAATTTGCAATTGTCGCTCCTCCCACAGAACTGGTCCCAATGATGCAAAACCTGAACTACTCCCTGCTGCACTATCCCTCAAGCCACGCATTTAACCTGCCTATTCTTTCATTTTCACTCTGAATTTGAGAAAGAGTCTTTAAGAAGTTGGCGGAGAGCTAACTTCTTTTAAAACTGCAGTCTCATCTTCAGTTGTTCTTGGTCCACCGCGTCCAATGGATGCCCAGGTTTGGAGGTATTCACTTCGTTTGAAATAACTTTTATCAGCTTCAAGCACACCACCGAACTGCCCAAAGTGCTGCCATAATAAATGTGCTCGGATCCCTAGAATGGGCAATAGATCAGACATTTCTCCCACCTGCCGTGTTTAAAGACATAGAATGAAGGGGAGAGATACATAGCGAGAGAGAGAGGGAGAGAGAGAGGGAGAGAGAGAAAAACACATGAGAGAGTGCCAGAGAGAGATGGACAATGATAGTGCAGGCTTGCAACATTGACAACACTTCAACTGGAATTCGTTTCCTGCACATTTCACTGGCACATTCCGACCCTGGGAAAGTGAGTTAGAAAATGATCTCAGCTTCCTTTCATCCCACCATTTCCTCCTCAATATCTCTTTGCGTCTCTCTCGATCAACCTTTCCAACTGTCGCCATATTTCAGGCAAAGTAGTTTCAATTTTCCAAATGACCTCTTCTGACCTGCATTATTCTTTCTTTCTATGATTCTATCTCGTCTCCCATCCTTTCTTTTATTTACTTCTGTCCCGACCGTTCTCACAATTCTATCGGTCTTTTTCTCACTTCATTCCATTCTTCTTCACCCTTCCCGTTACTCAGAAGGGAAGGGTGAAGAAGAGCAGAGCAGTAGTAATTCGGGACTCGATAGTTAGGGGCACAGATAGGCGGTTTTGTGGGAACGAGAGAGACTCACGTTTGGTATGTTGCCTCCCAGGTGCAAGGGTACGTGATGTCTCTGATCGTGTTTTCCGGGTCCTGGAGGGGGAGGGGGAGCAGCCCGCAGTCGTGGTCCATATTGGCACCAACGACATAGGTAGGAGGAGTGCCGAGGATGTTAGACAGGCTTTCAGGGAGCGAGGTTGGAAGCTCAGAGTTAGAACGAACAGAGTTGTTGTCTCTGGTTTGTAACCCGTGCCACGTGATAGAGATTCGAGGAATAGGGAAAGAGAACACTTAAATGCGTGGCTACAGGGATGGTGCAGGAGGGAGGGATTCCGGTTTTTGGATAACTGGGGTTCTTTCTGGGGACGGTGGGACCTCTATAAACAGGATGGTCTACACCTGAACCTCAGGGGCACCAGTATCCTTGGGGGGAGGTTTGCTAGTGCTCCTGGGGGGGGGGGGTGGGGGGTTTAAACTAACTCTGCAGGGGCATGGGAACCCAGATTGTAGCTTCAGGGTGCAGGGCCTGGAGTGTAGGGAGGTTAGGAACATGGCATCAATTTCCAAGGAGGGTGTCTGTAAACAGGAAAGTGGCTTGAAGTGTGTATACTTCAATGCAAGAAGTATACGAAATAAGGTAGGTGAACTTGCAGCGTGTGTTGGTACCTGGGACTTCGATGTTGTGGCTATTACGGAGACATGGGTAGAACAGGGACAGGATTGGCTATTGCAGGTTCCAGGATTTAAATGTTTTAGTAGGGTCAGAGGTGGGGGTAAAAGAGGGGGAGGTGTGGCATTGCTTGTCAATGATAGTATTACAGTGGTGGAAAGGACGATGGATGAGGACTTGCCGTCTGAGGTAGTTTGGGCTGAGGTTAGGAATAGGAAAGGTGAGGTCACCCTGTTAGGAGTCTTTTACAGGCCTTCTAATAGTCCTAGAATCATTGAAGAAAGGATAGGGAAGGTGATTCAGGAGATGAGTGACAGTAATAGGGTGGTTGTTATGGGGGACTTTAACTTTCCTGATATTGATTGGGAAAGCTATAGCTCAAGTTCGTTAGATGGGTCAGTGTTTGTTCAATGTGTGCAGGAGAGTTTCCTGACACAATATGTAGACAGGCCAACAAGAGGTGAGACCATACTGGATTTGGTTCTGGGTAACGAACCAGGCCAGGTGTTAGAATTAGAGGTAGGTGAGCACTTTGGGGATAGTGACCATAATTCGGTGATTTTTACTCTCGTGATGGAGAGGGATAAGTGTGTACTACAGGGCAAGAGTTATAGCTGGGGTCAGAGAAATTATGATGCGGTGAGGCATGACTTAGGATGTGTGGCTTGGAAAAGTAGAATCCAAGGCAAGAGTGTAAATGATATGTGGAGCTTGTTCAAGGAGCAACTATTGAGTGTCCTTGAGAATTATGTATCTGTCAGGCAGGGAGGAAAGAGTCGTGCGAGGGAGCCGTGGTTTAATAAGGAATTGGAATCCCTTGTTAAATGGAAGAGGGCGGCCTATCTCAAGATGAGACGTGAAGGTTCAATTGTGGCGATTGAGAGGTATAGGGTAGCCAGGAAGGACCTGAAGAGAGAGCTAAGAGCAGCAAGGAGGGGACATGAAAGGTCCTTAGTCGGTAGGATTAGGGAAAACCCTAAGGCTTTCTATAGGTATGTTAGGAATAAAAGAATGACTAGGGTAGGAATAGGTCCAGTCAAGGATAGTAGTGGGAAGTTGCGTGTGGAGGCGGAAGAGATTGGGGAGACACTGAATGAATACTTTTCTTCAGTATTTAATCAGGAACAGGGCATTGTCGTCGATGTGAATACTGAGTCACAAATAAGTAGAATGGATGGCTTTGAGGTATGTAGAGAAGAGGTGTTGGAAATCCTGGAAAAGATGAAAATAGATAAGTCCCCTGGGCCTGATGGCATTTATCCTAGGATTCTCTGGGAAGCAAGGGAGGAGATTGCAGAGTCATTGGCCTTGATGTTTATGTCCTCTTTGTCTACAGGAGTAGTGCCAGAAGACTGGAGGATAGCAAATGTGGTTCCCTTGTTCAAAAAGGGGAGTACGGATAACCCTAGTAATTATAGGCCGGTGAGTCTCACTTCTGTTGTGGGCAAAGTCTTAGAGAGAATTGTAAGGGATAGGATTTATGCACATCTGGATAGGAATAATGTGATCAAGGATAGTCAGCATGGTTTTGTGAAGGGCAGGTCGTGCCTCACAAACCTTATTGAATTCTTTGAAAAGGTGACGAAGGAGGTTGATGAGGGGAAAGCGGTAGATGTGGTATATATGGATTTTAGTAAGGCGTTTGATAAGGTTCCCCATGGTAGGCTACTGCAGAAAATACGGAGATATGGCATTGAGGTTGAGATGGAGGTTTGGATTAGGAATTGGCTGGATGGAAGAAGATAGAGGGTAGTAGTTGATGGCAAAGTTTCTTCATGGAGTGCCGTCACTAGCGGTGTTCCGCAAGGATCTGTTTTGGGACCATTGCTGTTTGTCATTTTTATAAATGACCTGGAAGAGGGGTTAGAAGTTTGGGTGAGCAAGTTTGCGGATGATACGAAAGTCGGAGGAGTTGTTGACAGTGAGGAAGGATGTGGCAGGTTACAGCAGGATATAGAGAAGCTGCAGAGCTGGGCAGAAAGGTGGCAAATGGAATTCAATGTAGCTAAGTGTGAGGTGATTCACTTTGGGAAGAATAACAAAAAGATGGGGTACTGGGCTAATGGTCGGATACTTGGTAGTGTGGATGAGCAGAGGGATCTTGGTGTCCATGTACACAGATCTCTGAAAGTTGCCACCCAGGTAAATAGTGCGGTGAGGAAGGCATATGGCGTACTGGCTTTTATTGGTAGAGGAATTGAGTTCCGGAGTCCTGAGGTCATGATGCAGTTGTATAAGACTCTGGTGCGGCCGCATCTGGAATATTGTGTGCAGTTTTGGTCGCCATACTATAGGAAGGATGTGGAGGCACTGGAACGGGTGCAGAGGAGGTTTACCAGGATGTTGCCTGGTATGGAAGGAAGATCGTATGAGGAAAGCCTGAGACAGTTGGGGCTGTTTTCATTAGAGAAAAGAAGGTTTAGGGGTGACTTGATTGAGGTGTACAAGATGATTAGGGGGTTAGATAGGGTTGACAGTGTGAACCTTTTCCCGCGTATGGAGTCAGGTATTACAAGGGGGCATAGCTTTAAATTAAGGGGGGGGGGTAGATATAGGACTGAAGTTAGGGGTAGGTTCTTCACTCAGTGAGTCGTAAGTTCATGGAATGCCCTGCCAGTAGCAGTGGTGGACTCTCCCTCTTTACGGGCATTTAAGCGGGCATTGGATAGGTATATGGAGGATAGTGGGTTAGTATAGGTTAGGTGGGCTTGGATCGGCGCAGCATCGAGGGCCAAAGGGCCTGTTCTGCGCTGTATTCTTCTATGTTCTATGTTCTATGTTCTCTTTGTTTCTGTCTTTCCGATCTGTCTCCATTTTTACCTCTCAATCTGTAACTCTGCCTTACTCTGATTTCACCTTCTGTCTCTTCTCACTCATTCGCTGCTTTTCTTGCATCTCTTTCTACCACTGTCTCTACATGTGTTCCAGTATTCTTTTCTATTTTTGATCTCCTTCTAATCGTTTGCGTCATTACCATTCTGTCCACTTCCTTCCCTCACTATCTTTGCCTTGCTTTATGCTCTCTCTCTGCATCTCTCTCTCACCCTGCCTGATCTATTTGTCCAGAGTGTTAAACAGTATTGATTCTTCGTTATTTTGTGGAATAAATGCTTCCAAATGGTTCTACCTTCTCGTTTCTCACCATCAGATTTTTACTTAAGTTGCAAGTAATGAGCTTTCACAGAATATGATACAGTCTGAATGGTTAAATATCCGACCACCACCAGATTATATCCTAAATATTGTAAAATAATGTGCGTTGTTTTTTCCAGATAATACCTGAAGAGAAGCTTCCCAGAGTCAAACATTGTGTCCATTATCGTTGGGAAAATGCAGACTTTTTTTCAAGCGATGTGACTGATTCTCGGTGAATCTTGCATTTGTAAAGCTACCCAGTTAACCCGGTCTTGTTCACTAGTTTGACTGTACTACAGCCTCCATCCTTTTTGTGGCATTCACTACATTTCTGGACGCTACTGTCTGAGCTCGATGTAAACACAGCGACGAGAGACATAGCGCAAAAGAGCCTTAAAAATATGCGTTCCGTGCAATAAATGCAGTTCTGAAGATCTTAAGATTTGGCACTTATCTCCTTGCACACGAAAAGGCTTTGTGGATCCAACAACACGATGGTGTAGAACAGAGGTGAAAAAGACAGTCTGTTTTCCGCTCGTAAATGAGATAGTACCATGGGGTCTGGAATCAGGCACAGATTTCCAATGACTTGTAAAGCAACATACATGAGGTGAAAAAGTTGTTTATTCCGAAAAGCACAGACTTTTGTTCTGGAATTGCTGTCTGGAATTAATGCAGAGAGAGATTGTAATAAAGTTTCTAAAAGAGGCATTTAATCGAGATTTGAACAGAATGGATATGCAAGGTGCTAGCGAAATCCAAGGAGATCGCCATTCAGTTATGAATCTCTTTTCAACAGCCAATTCAACAAGTTTTAATCAAACGCTCTCCTGCGGCACACCCAGCATTTTTGTGAGTTTGTGGACCATAGACAAAACGTACAGCAAGGCTTTGGGCTAAAAGCAGAACGTGAGAGCAACTACCCTTCACAGCATTGTGGTATTTGCCTGAGTGTGGCTTGAAGGATCACTGAAGTCAATGGAGACCATGGGACCCAATGGTTGCAATTGTATTTGTCACAGAGCAAAGCAGTAGTCACTCTGGAGCGATGATAATTTCAGCCCAGGATGTCCACAGAATGGTGCCCGCTGCAGAGTTACATTCTTATCCTTCCTCAATGATCTTGAACGCTTGATGTATAAAATGTCACACTTGCTTAAGAAAGGGTAAATCTAGCAATATCCGAGGAGCTGCAGAATCGACGTTTCAGGGAAAAGCCCTTTTGCCTGAAACGTCGATTGCCCAGCTCCTTTCATTATGCCTGAGCTGCTGTGGTATTCCAGCACCACACTCTCGACTCTAATCTCCACAGTCTGCAGTCTTCACTTTCTCCTCATCTCGCAAAATGCAGACCTGTTCGCTTGATATAAATAATGGGAAGACTGATGGGAGCCAAAGTACAAAATAAGTAAAAATATACATTATAAGGAAAATAGGTCCATACGAGAGAGTCTATATTCCTTTGCCAACGGCAGGTCATGCATGACAAAGATGATTCATATATTTGATGACGTCACATAGTCAGTATATGAGGGAGTACTGTGAATGTTGTTTCTTTGGAGTTTCAGAAAGTATTTGTTACACTGCCACGTGACATTTTTTTTTAGGAAATAACAAATATTTTGTATTGATTGTTCATTGGCAACATGAATTAAAAATTGCTAAAAGGGGGATGGGAGATGGTCGTTTGACATATCGGAGACAATCTGAAGTTACGTTCCCAGGGGATAACTTCCTGAATCCTTGTTATTTATTCTTACTTCGAAGAATCATTTAGAGATAGCTAATGAGGGTAAAATCCCCCAATTTGGAAATGACATTGATTTGGGTCAATCCTGAATTGTGACCATGCTCAGCAACTTCAGCGCGACGTTAAAATAATAAAATTCACGCAGCGTGTAAAACGTTTTTGAGGAGTTTTTTTTCGAAAATAGATTTCAAAAACTCACTTCAACATGCTGGGGTGGATACAATATTTCGTGGAAAAGTATCTGGTTGGAAAAGTAAGCGGGTCAGGCCGCATCCAAAGAGCAGGAGAGTCGACGTTTTGGGCATTAGTGCTTCAGCAGGAATTCCTGGCAAAGGCCTTATGTTCAAAACATCGACTCTCCTTCTCCTCAGATGCTTGCTTGACTGGTTTTGCTTTACGAGAACCACACTCTTCGTGTCTGCACTCCAGCATCATGCAGTCCTAACTTTCTGCTCGATACAGTATTACCAAGCACTTGTATTCAGTAACTGCAGGTACTGTGTGTTCTTATAAATGAAAAAATGGCTCTGATCATTTCAGTATCCTTTCAAGGGTATCAGTTGAAGATGTGGGGAGCACGGCTCTTGGCGCTTGTGCTTCCAGTGCTGGAACAGCCCACCGACCCTGAATGTGGATTAAGAGGACGCTTTCTTCATGGGGTAAGTAAATCTTTCAATTTCCAATCTGACGAGCCACTCCGAGAGACAGGAGGAATTGACGGACCTGAAACGTCATTTAGAGATATCTTCCAGTTTGTATCCACTTGTTTCTCGCAGTTCTCAAAGACCTCTGCATCTGAACGAAACACCCTCAGTTTGGGGTTCCTTCCAAATTTTTTTTTTACAAATCTCACTTTTGTACATTGGTTTCAGTTACCACCTTTTATCTGAAAATTTTCAAGTACATCTAAGTGTTTCTTACTAAGGGTAGTTCTGGTCAGGGTGTTCCTTGGTTATGACACACTGAGAACACAGAGATTAGTCTGTGGCTCCACCTCCCCAATCAGATCACAGGAAAATGATAGTGTACATTATCTGCCTGCATTCTTGTTCACAGACCACAGTAGACTACGGTGTACAGACCGTGTCGCTACTTCCCTTAACACATCACGCTGGAAGTACAGCGTACAGATCCGACCTCTATCTCCCCTGCTCAAACCATACTCGGAGCACAGTGCATACTTCCTGTCACATTTTCCTTTTCCCGTGCAGACTGGAAGCAACGTGCATAATGCCTGTCTACTTGCACTCTGGATTTGTTTTCCTTTCAGGGGTGACCTTTGAATGCGATAGAATTCCTGGAACCTGAAGACAGGGGTCTTGTTGGAACATGAGTACATAGTCCATAGTCCTGAAGAAGGGCTCATGCCGGAAACGTCGATTCTCCTGCTCCTTGGATGCTGCTTGACCTGCTGCGCTTTTCCAGCAACACATTTTCAGCTACATAGTCCATACCACGTGTTTCAAATTTTATAAATTTTGCATGGTCAGATGATGAGAATGGGGAATTTTCACTGTCGACTGTGACGTCACGACTCCAAAAACAGCTCCATTATTGACAGATAGTCGCAGTCTTCCAAACATGACTGTTTCTGCAAATTGTGTTAATTAAAATTACTTAATTTTTCTCTAACTGGTCTCAAAGTTTTATTCTGCCCTTTCAATAGTGGAGAGCTGTCTCTGTGCTCGCAATCAGGCAGACCCTGCTCCATCAGCACTTATTCTCCAATTGTGCCAAGACCACGCTTCCTTTGCACGGAATCTTCAATATTGCAGGAATCCCTTAGCTCTAAACCTCCAAGAGTGTGTAGCCCCCTCAGCAGTGACTCTCCAATTATCTGGCACTCGTTCAAATCTAACCCTCTGATACTTCAGAGCTCTGCCAGCACCGACATTATGAGAGGGTGGATAGGGTGTGGAGGGATTTGCTTTTGGTTGAAGTGATTACAATTTGACGAGGTAGCTGGACAGATAAGACAGGATAAACTATTTCCTGCGCGTAAATGACCAGCGAACCCGAGGATGTTGGGTCAGGCACTCAATAAAAGTGATTAGAAAATACAATGAACAGCGGCATGAGGGCTTTGGGCAGCACACTGACTCAGTTTCTAAATCTGCTGCCTCACAGCACCAGGGACCCGGGTCGGTTATTTACTTGGGGGTGACTGTCGATGTGGCGTTTGCACATTCTTCCCGTGTCTGCGTGGGTTTACTCCGGGTGCTCTGGTTTCCTCCCACAATCAAGAAGATGTGCAATTAGTTGAATTGGCCGTGCTAAATTGCCCATTGTTTTCAGGGGTAAATAGAGGATAATAGGGCAGGGGAATGGGTTTGGGTAGTTAACACTTCGGAGGCTCGCGGCGGACTTGTTGGGTTGAATGGCAAGTTTCAACACTATAGGGATCCTACTAAATAAAAGAAGTCAGAGAAAATCATTTTCTTGATAAGAGAGTTTTCTTCTGGATTGGAGTCTCATTGACTCTCGGTTGCCTTAAGATTCTCAATTCTCTAAAATAATGCCTGGCTTTGACTTTCACCTCACCTCTTGTGCTTCCCCTTATTTGTCGAAGTTTGCATCAACGCTGTCATGAATTTAAGGCTAATAACCAAGGCGAGTAATTCTGAATTGGTGACAAACTCTTACCTTCAAAGTGGTAACAGGAAATGTATCAGTTCCTGTCTACTTCTGAAGCAAGGGCCCATGACCAAGATTTCCGATCTTATATATTTTACGTAGAAGCTTCACAGTTCAATCAACACTATTTTCATTTCGGAGCAATCGTGTTAACTGGGTGGGGGTGGAAGGACACTGAGAGATAAATAAAAGTGTGGGGTTGGTACTAGGGTAACTAATTTGGAAGGTGACGCGATTGAAGCTGGGGATTTATTGTGAAATGTCGTTGGGGAGGGTGTAGTGGATAGATGGGAAGGAAGATGAACAGGAATAACATGTCAAGATGGCAGTGCTGAGTTGGAGCATTGGTTCCAGGATGAGGTGGAGGAAGGGTAACTTTGGAAACTAACGAATTCGATGTTGTTGTGTGGTTGAACGTCCCAAGGTGGAAAATGAGGCGTTCTTCTTCCGGATGTCAGGTAGTTTGTATTTCGTGGTGGAAGAGGCCCTGGGCTTGCTTGTCCTTGGAGGGGTATGAGGGGGTGTTGATGTGGTCGGCCACTGTTTGGTGGGTTTGTTTGGTGCATGTGTTCCTGAGATGTTCCCTAAAATGCTCCGGGAGATGCCGTCCTGTCACCAATTTAGTCGAGACCACATCATGAGCAATGGACAAAATAGTTGAGATGGATGGATGCGCAGGACAATCTCTGCTGGGTGTGAAAAGATCCTTTGGGTCCTTGAACGGAGTTGAGGGGGAAGGATTAACACCTCTTTTGGGGGCAAGTGAAGGTTCCACGTGTGGAGGGTGGGTTGGTGGGAGGCGACGACTTAACTTAGGAGTCACGGAAGAAATCGTCTCGTTGGAACGCAGATAGGGGCTGTTAAGGAAATATACCTCTGGAGGTGAGGTATGATTATAGGTGGCAGAGATTTAAAACTGACTAAAGATGGTTGTGTGTTTATGAAATGAGCTGTAAGAGGAAGTGATGGAGGCTGGTACAATTATAATATTTAAAACGTAACTTGATGAATACGTGAATAGGAGAGTTTGAAATGCAAATGAACCAAATGCTGGCAAATTGGATTAGATTAATTTAGTACATCTGGTTGTCATGGGCAAGTTGGAACGAAGGGACTTATTCTTTACCATACGTCTTTCTGACTCTGACTCGAAGTCTGAAGTCATTGACTTTGGAAGACAGATGCAAGAAGAATTAATACAGTAACAGGCAGGACCCTTAGGATCATTGATATGCAGACGAAACGTAGGATGCAAATCCATTGCCTGAAATTAGCAACAAAACTTATAACGAGGTAAAGAAGACATGCAAAGCGGTTGCCTTCATCAGTCAGGACGATGAAAGTAAATGTTGGCAAAGTATGCAGCAGCTGTAAAAATAAGTTACTTCCATCACACTTGATGCGTTGTGTGCAGCTTTGTTTGCTGTACCACAGGAAGGACATGGTTGCCTCTAAGAGAGTGTGCAAAAGCGTTACTAGGATGCTGCCTGGATTAGGGTGCATTTGCCATAAATAAACCTATGCCGGCTTCACGTGGGTGTCAGAGGTTAAGTCGTGACTTGATCGAGGTCGATAAAATTATGAATGGCATGAACATAGTAAATTGCACGGTCTTCTTCACGGTCTAGAAATATCAGAAACCAGGATTAAGATGAGAAGGATTAACTTTAATATGTGAAGCAAGATTATTTTTAAGTAAAGAATGATATGTGCCTTTAACACGTTGCCAGCTGGTGAGGAGGTGTTAGAAACAGACACGATAGCAACGCTTCAGAGTAATTTGGGCAGTAACATGAGTGCATAGGAAATGGAGGGTTTCTGACGCTGTTCAGATGAATGGGATCAGTTCTGAAACGCATTACATGTCTGCACAGATACGACGGGCCACGGGTCTGTTCCTTTGCAGTACTGCCTTGTGTTTGAAATCATAATGGAGGAACATGTAGATGTAAAAAGTGAGAGCGAGAATTTAAGCGGTCAATTAGAATCTGAGATGGAGGGGGGAGGAAGAAGAGACATGAAGAAAGACTGAGAGAGAGAGAGAGAGAGAGAGAGAGAGAGAGAGAAGAGTTAAAGGCTGTTTGAGAGGAAGTGATGAGAGGAGAGATGAATGATCGGTAGATCCTTTGCCAACATCTTTTAGAGTTCCAGCATCTTTTAGAGTGCAGAACACATAATGAACTGTTGGTTAACTTGCATTTACAGCTTTGCTGGAGGCGTCATGACCACATATTTGTTCATCATAAGGATGGATCAGTCTTTTATTAAATATGATAAAATAATCCTCTCTCAACTTGTCTGGAAATGAGGCAAACTCAAAATCGATACAGTATTGTTAGTAAAAACGACAGATTTGGCCCCAATAAAGTTTGCGTGGGACATTGATGTTACCCTCCTCCGATCATTTCTTTGTTTGAACCTCACTGTTAGATGTGATCAGCCATTTACATTGGCCCAAGCACATTGTGATTTGTGCCGTTCACTCCCCTCAGAGCATCCTTTATGTGGTGTTCAATTTCCACGATGTCAGATAGGTTGACCGAGGGAGGATACTAGGTGGAATGTCAGCAAGGGCCCCCGTTCCCAGGGCTGAGCGTACTTAGTGAAATCTTGCAGAGTTAGGAGTCAACAGTGAGTACGTCCACGGCCAGTCTTTTCGGACCGTGGACACCACTGCAATATCATCACTGGAGTTTGTGTCCTTCTAGTGTGGAAGGGATAGACCATGAAATGCTTCTAATCGAAGCTGCCACTTGGCGGAAAGCAATGGTTCTCCATGTTGACTGTGTTAGAGCTAAAGACATCAGTACGCTCCTGCCTTTTCCTAAAACCCCTCCTCTGCCTTTCTGTCAGTATGAACAAACACACAAATCACAACGAAAATTGAGTAACAACCAAGGGTCAGCAATCAATGTTTTAAGTTTTATTGCTGCAAGTCCGAATGTAATCATTTAACGGTGATTAAATTGATACAGTGGATCTGAACCTGAACAACAGGGAATACAGTCAGGATCAGTCGCAGGATCAGAGTGGCATAAATGTGGGACAATTCTCAATGTCTCAATCATTATTCCTTACAGCAAATTAAATCGTTGGGGCAAAACACAGTGAGGCGAACTTCTCCTGGACCACAGTGATTCTCTCTGCACACTGCGTTGTACGTTTCACAAAAGGAGTTAAAACCTGGGCAACAGAAAGTGAGACATTATTGATACAGCCATCGAGACGACCAATCCTGATGCCTGCTATCACTGATTTTCATGCAAATCAGAACGCTTTGCAATATTTCCTTTGTCTTGCTACCCAGGGGTAAGGAGAAGAGAACAATTGGATTACAGTAAATCAACGGCACAAGCCGAGAGAACTTTCATCCCAAAAGCTCTGTGCTGGTCGAAAGATAAAGTGTCCCATTCTAGCTCAACATTCCAGGACCCGGTGTGCATTGTTGCAGTTTCCAGAGTTCCTCATTCAGAATCAAATTCAATTTGTGTGCATCTCTTCTGGACTCTCTCTAGACCAATGATGCTCTCCCTGTAATGTACTAACCAGATTTCCACAACAACATCTTAACAGAACTCAGTGTTGATTCCTTACTTTCTCGACTACAACCTCGTCCAGGGAAGAACGCAATAAGAAAAATCCAGCATGTCATCTTTTCAAAGCTTATCGAACTGACCTGACACAGTCGGTTTCGGGAGTGAGGCACCATCGTCTCTGAGCAAAACATTGCAGGTTTCATAACCCACCTACAACAACCCCATCACCACCCCACAATCGCCGCCTCCCAGGCCGTGAATCCGTGTCTTTCCAAGCGACAGGTTATTATTTCTCTCCGAATTGTGTAAAATACTTTTCCCACAGCCGTGTTAGTAATGTCCAGAGATCAACAACAAAGGAAAAGGCTTTTTGGCCCAACACATCGTCCCAAACTGCATCACTATTCAACTCTAATTTTCCGGCACTTGGCCACTTTCGTTACATGAGTTTGCTTCACAAATGCACATCTGAATCCTTCTTTATGTCCTGAGGGTTTTATCTCTCCCAAACGTTGACGCAGTGATGTTCTGACCCCCACCACTCTCTGAATGAAAGCTTTTTTCCTCACATCTCCTTTAAACCTGCTGCCCGTTACCTATATCTTATGCTTCCTATTCATTGTTCCACCAATGAAGGAGTAAAGCATTTTTACTGTCTACCCTATCTCTGCCTCTCATAAATTTGCACATCTCGATCACGTCCCCTCTAAATATTCTTCTCTAAAAGGAAAAAAAAGCCGAGTCTGTCAAAACGCTACCCAATACCCAGTCCAGGCAATATTCTGAAAAATCCCCACAACCACTCGACACTCTCTTCAGTAAAATTACAAATTTTATATGATGTATATTCTCGAACCACACACGATATAATCACTCTAGACTGAACAATTATTTATGCTGTTTCAGCATCACGTTTCTTGAAGTTTGCAGTGCAGCTAATAAAGGCATTTATCATATGAAGCTTCTTAAAGACTTGATCTGCTTGTCCGGATATCTTATGAAGTCACTGAATATGTACACCAGTTTCCTTGTGATCATCAGTGCTTTCCCAGGGGCCTCACAATCTTTCTCTATTATCTTGATTTGCTGGGCCTCCCCAAATGCATCCCCTCGCACTGGTTTGATAGAATCCAATTTGTAACTAATCTGCCCATCATATCCATGTTAGTCATCGATATGAAAGGGCGTAGGTTTTGAAGAAATGAATGGCCTTTACCTGCTCTTCCATAAGCCTATTGAGATAAGCACCCACCTTGTTTTAAAGGCCTCGCAACCACGGAACCAGAAGCAATCATCGGCCCAGCCAGAATCGGAAAACACAGGAGAATAAACATTGTTCTTTGCATTTTCTCTCTGAGCTCGTCAAAGTCGCAATGAGCTGACTGGAGCACGGGTACTCTTTTTATAGAGTCAGCGGCCAATCCGCATTTCCTAACCATTAACAGAGAAAAGGGATTAATTCCACGCCCTGCATGTTAAAGTGAACGCGTGTCAAGCACTTTCATCACCACCCCGTCTATCCATAACATCATTTTCAAGGAACTGTATCCCTGAACTTGTTCAACAACAACCCCCAGATGTCCCACCACCAGTGTAGTTCCTGCCCTAACTTGGCTTACCAATATGCAATTAATTGCTTTTCCTAAATTGAGCTCCACCTGCCAAAACTAAAATTCCAAAGACCTGAAGCAGCTCTCGACCTAGTAGATGTTTATGGCTTTTTAAGGATTTTTTTGTCTTTGCTCATTGTACACCTGCTGCACAATGTGTACTGCACTGTTTGAAGAACCAATTTGATGAGATTTTGACGTTGAATATCAAAGAGTTTGACTACGGTCCCCACCAAAATAGAGTGACGTGTTGGATAATGCCCAAGGCCACCTCAGTTCCCGGAGCTCACTGAAGAGTGGCAGACAGGATGGCGACTAGAAGCAAGACTGTTCCTCTTCAGAGGTGAATGTTTAACGGAGTGTCCGTCCTCTCGATTTCGCTGTCAGTTTAGTTAGAACAAATCCCTTACATACACGACAATTTATCGATGGCAGAAATCTCTTGCTGGTCACATATGGATAGTTTTTCGCGCCACAGCAGTCACAAAGACTCAGGTACGTTCAGAGCGGAGATTGAGAAACACACTGCCTCCTCTCTTTGGCTTTCTGGTACTGGTACAGTCCATCATTGATGACGATGCAGGAGAGATTGAATCGCACTGCATTAAATCTCAGGCCATACCCAATTAGCAAACTACAGAATATTTCGTTGAAGCAGTATCAAGCCATTCTGTCTGTAAATCGGTAAAATATGGTGCTAGAGAAAGGCTCAGCAGGTCATGTCGATCTGAGGAACAAGAGATTGGACGTTATGAGTAGGAACTTATGCAGGAACCTTCGTTCTGTCTCTTCGGTCTATCCTGATTCTATATCAGATACTGGCGGCTGTGTGTCCTACCATCGTGTTTGTGTGATGATCCAAAACTCTTCCAAACGCAAAGGTGTCACTCTCATGTTTGAAGCTTTTCTGAATTTGGGTCTATGCTTTTTAACAACTTCTTTAATGGTTTACTCCAAGTATGAAACTCCTACACACCTCGCCCCGATAGGATGCCTTCTTTGTCACTTCTTATTTCACACCTTCATGATACCCTTCGCTGACATATAACTATATATGATTTCCAACTCCTCCATGGACTCGTCCTGTTTAATCTCGTTCAGTTGGCCATTCCTAAGAAATACCTGGGGTCCTTTAATTGCGGGCCTCCTGAACCACTGTGACATAATGCAGAATATAATAAGAAAGGAAAATTGAATCTTGGCTTTTACTGCAAACGGACTGCTTTATATAAAGACAAATTGTCATTACAATTATAAAGACTTCGTGAGACCAGATTTAGTGTTGTGTGTCCAAGTTCGGTTAGTTTTTTTGAAGATAGATGTGGTGGCACTGGAGGCAGTTCAGAGGCGATTCACCAGGTTGCTTCCACACTTGGGAAGGCTGTAATAAAAGGAGTGTAAGTAGTTTGGGCTTGAAATAGAACCTCATGATGGAGTTCAGAAGAATGAGTCGTAATCTGATTGAGATACTTTTAGTACAAAGGGAACTGCTAAAGTGGACATTGAACAAGATGATTCCTTTTTCGTGGTTTAGTTTCGACCAAGATACAGAGTCAAAAGATGTAGTTTTAAAAACCGAGATGAGAAATTACTGCTTCTTTCAGAGGATTGTGAGTCTGATGAGCTCACTTCCCCAAACGCAGTTGGGGGAAACTAGAATTAGAAAATATACGCGATTTATAATTGGAATTTGTTGCCAAGCGTGTTCATAGAGAAGCAAAGTGAGAATTATATAATTTCACCATTTCCAGCGCCATCTTAGATCAAGAGGTTTCTAATTATAACATCTTATATATAAAGAAGAAAAGTAAGGAAATATAATTAAAAGTTCATTACGAACGTCTTTCTTACAACAAAATACCAAAATTAACAAATAATGTCGGTAGTTCAACATTGAATTTCAAGGAGCAGTGATTACATTGTCTCTGATTGAAGGTTAGAAGTGTGGCACTGGAAAATTACAGCAGGTCAGGCAGCTTCAGAGAAGTAAGAGCGTCGATGTTCAAGGAAATAATCTTGTTCATGAATGAGACATTCCTGATGAAAGACTTATGCCTGAAACGTCGACATTTCTGTTCTTCGTTTGCGGCCTCATATGCTATGCTTTTCCATGACGACACTACTTGACTCTGATCTCCAGTATCTGCATTCCTCACTTTCTTTCTTATTGGAGGAGCTTATTTCCTGGCATTTGTGCACGGCGATTTTATCTTGCCACCTGTCAGCTCAAGCCTGTGTACTGTCCAGATTGTTTTGCGTTGAATATGGCCTGCTTCAGTAACTGAGGAGTCAGGGATGGTGCTGAACATCGTAAAATCATTGGCGAACACCAGCACTTCCGACCTCATGATGGGCGCCAACCAGGTCACAAGATTGGATCTCTGTCTCCTCTAACGAAGATGAGTTGCATTTGGGCCTGAACTCATTGGAATTTTTAAGAATAAGATAGCACTTTGTTGAAACATGAAAAATTATGAGGGACTTGAAAGCTACAAGTGGAAAGGTTAAGTTGGTTTGGGCCTGTGCTTAATAGCGGTAAGGTGAATGAGATGAATCCTTGTTGAAAAATGCAAGACTCTGAGGAGACTTGATAAGGTACATGCAGAGAGGTTGTTTTCACTTGTGGGAGAATCTGACCAGATGGTCATCATTTCAGAATAAGGACCTGATGGGCTGAAGAGCATCTTCCGCTGCTGTGTGAATATGTGAGTTTCTCCATGAGATATGAAAATAGAACAGAAATCCCGATGAATGCAAGGAGTTTCATTCACACCAATACAAAAAACTGAGTTCGAGCATCTCATTGGCAGCGATACAATCGAGGAGAAACTGCATTTCGCTGCAAGCACAGTTTCGTGCTGGTCACTTTCCCCAGTGGGATCTCACGAGTGTTGGATGCACTTCCCGTTGCATAAACCTAATTCTCTGTACACACTCTCAGTCTGGTGCTTCTGTTGTCATTGCCACAGTATAAGCGTAAACATAGGATAAGAGAGAAAATTATATTTAGAATGACAGAATGTTGTGCAATAGATAGATGCCGATTGGCCAGTTGTGCCCGCATTCCAGTTCGATTCCCTTGAATCATTCTCCTGACTTCACCTCCCAGTCCTGCCTGCAGAGCCAATCCTAATAACGACCATTCTCGCTCTTGAATGCACCCTTCAATAATGCACAGAACTTTACTTCTGAAACAGTCAGTCATAGTGATCTAAGCTACACGGAGTGGCAGGAGTGTGGGACACTCTCCTTCAACTTGACTCTCCTCCGCCGCCCGTTATGTAGAAACCAAAGCCCTGCCACGTAACAATGAAGTACATGCCATCCAGACACTGGCATGGAGGCAGAACAAAGAAGGTTCACTTGGGATGATCCCAGGTAGAGAGGGACTGTCAAATGAGATAAGGTTGAATAGTGTTCAGCCTGGTGTCATTGGAGTTTAGACTCTTAGTGACGCTTAATTGAAACGCACAATATTCCTACTGGACTTGACAATGTAAAAGTGCAGAGGTCGTTTGCCCTTTGAGGGGAGTTTGGGTTCGAGGGTATCGTCTTCGTGTAAGGAAGTTATTCATTTAAGAGAGAGATGAGAAGGGATTTCTTCAGTTAGAGGTGAGTGCGGTGTTCATTACCGCTGAAGACAATGCAGCTGGTTCATTTAAGTAGGCGTTCAATTCATAAGGGGACTAAGAATCTTGGGTAAAGAAAAGGAAGTAGTGTTAAGAATGATCAGATCAAACACGACCTATTTCAATGTTGGAGAACACTCGATCGGCTGAATGGCCTCATTCTCCCTCTGCCTCTTGCGATCTTATAGACAGAAACAGAAAAAAACAAAACGTCCTGCTTTTGCTCACATGTTAAACACAGAAATGAAATTTGATTAGTCAATGATAAATATTCAGATATTGAACTCAAGAGCACAGAGCCATGTCAAGTGTGGTTTGAAGTACAGCAGGAACGGCGATAGGAGGAATTCAGCATGAAATGTGACTGCTGAGAGCAAATCCACTTACGAAAGCTCCCATCATGTTCAGAAACTCCAGATCCTGAGGAGCAGACATGTCTAGAAGTGCTTTCAGGTAGCGACCGATTTCAGAGGTACAGAGGGGCTGATGAAACGAAGAGATATCAGTGATGTAATAAAGCCTATTAACGTAGGCAAGCATTATGGAATAGCAGCCTCATTCTTTCTCCATCGCTTCCATTTTAATCAATTCCTTGCATATACCAATACACTAAAGGCTGGATATTTTTGGTAAATATTTTGGAAATCTGAAGCAAACGCCAATGGAGAAACTGGGCAACTCTGGCAGAATCTATGGAGAGAGTTCAAGAGAGATAAAGCCAGCATTCACCTTTCATGCTAACCTGTCTTTCGTGAGAGTTACTTCAGAAATGGAACTAGAAATGTGACGAGTTTCTCTTTCACCTGGGACGCTGCCAGACCAGCTTCGGTATTTTTTTGCAACATTCTTTGCATTCTCTTTTCACATTGCAGTATATGCTCATCTCCAACCGTCATACATAGTTGCTTGTGTCTATCAGCACTGAAGCCCTCTGTGACCATCAATAACATGAATAGCAAAATAAATGTTATTACCAGCCAACACCGATCACGACCCAGTTTAAATGTGAGGCACAGGACTTCGAGAGTGGGTACTACATGAACAAACAGAAGATTAATTGTTTAATTTTAACTCAGCTACGGTGGGCATTGCCTCCCCTTCAGCGTGCTAAAGGGCCAGGCAACTGACTGTGCCAGTTGTGAATAGAGAAATGATAAATCCTTGTTACCATCTTCTTTCAAGTTATTTGTGGATCCCCCACCAAATGTCACTCACCATTACTGGCTAGGGTGGGAATCAAACTCTGAGCTCTGGTCCTGAATTTCTGCCTCACTGCATTCCAGGATCATTGGAACAGAAGATACCCCCTCAGCATGCAGTCAGCAGCCTTAACCTTGAGTACTACCTCGAACTCCTTTAGTTAACATGCTGCTATTTTTTTTCTCATTCATCAGCAGGTAGAAATAAGGATTGAGCTAATCGTCATGTGCTCCGAGAGAAACGAAACAACAATCCATACAGTGAGAGAAAGGAATGCAGTGATATTTAAATCCGTCAGATGAACAGTTCCAAATTGCTGGGCCATCTTTGTAGCAGCATGTCCATGAACGTCGAGGGCCCTCTGTTCCTGCACGGCCCTCAAATTTGTAACTTTGAGCATGTTTGTTCTATCCATCTTTCTTCCAGCGAAGTACATTACCTCACATTTCTCTGCACTCAAATTCATCCGCCAGGTCTCTGCCTATTTGAACAACTTAACAATGTCCCTCAACTGCATAGTCATAATTCACTATTCGCCTCTTGCTCGTTATCATTTCAAAATTTCAAAGTTTTGCCCTCTCACACATCTCCAAATCGTTTATTTTAATCTAGAATCCTAAAACTTATGTCTGTGGAGCAATCATTTTCAAATTCGGTCCAATATGAGAAACATCGTGTACAAAGTGCTCGAAACTACTTACAAAACTACGTTTCATACTCTCGGTCAGTACTGAGGGATCACTGCATTTCCGGGTATAGTCCTAAAGAAGAATGATGCCACCACATGGTCAAACGCAAGGTAGATGATATTGTCAGTGTATAAGCGCTGAGACAGCATCGCGTGTTCCGTACAATATGAGGCACTTATTGTCATAGCGTCACTATTGAGGGACCATCACACTTCAATCTGTTACCGCAGGAGGGGAATATTCAATCTGCGGCTTGGTGTTGAGGGCTCCCTGCATTGTCGGCAGGTCAGTCCTTCAGGAGCGGATGTTCTTGGATGGTCAGTGCTCAGGGAGTCCGAAATGTATGGAGAGTCAGCGCTCATCGAGCGCCATCCAGACAGGATTGCCTCAAGGAGGACTACACTGTCGGAGGGTCAGTACTGAGGGAATGCCGCATTGTAGAAAGAGACATTACTGTGGTGGCACCACAGTATCTGGGTTCAGCATTGAGGGAGCACCGCACAAACTCCACATTGAAAGATCCTGAAATGTCAATTGGGATAAAATGATATGTAGCAGATATTTGCAAAGATAGCACAACCCCGCCTTGGAATTTATAATTTGGTGTTGGTCTTTCTAGTCATTACAGAATGGAATATTTATGGGCATCAGCCAAGCCTGAGTGGTTTCATTTCGCAAGTGCAGTCAGAACCGCTGGTGAACTACAGAGCTTTTAATTAGCACATTTTTACGGAACGACTCAATGTCCAAATGCAGCAAGAACCGCACATACTTGAGATTTGGTCGAACGAATGGTAAAGGCTTTTTTGTGCCATGCCATCTTCAGAGTAAATTGCATCTCTAAACAGAATTTAATCAAATCACTACCCATAAGCGTTTAATGATGTTTCTATCGCTTAATGCCGCATTATCAACAGCTGGGAGGTGACAATTCATTGTGAGCTATCAGCAAGTCACAAACAAAATTCCCGGACATTCCATTGTAAAAAGAGGCTCTGTGTAATGGCAAAGCAGGACAATTCCCACAGTAACATGCAGTAGTATCACACAGCCATCCTTCTGTCAAAATAAGCTGCTTTCGCATTCTGCCGGCTTCCCATACACATTTCCACTTTATTCAATTGGTCGTTGTCCTATCGAATTAAAAAAACAATTAATCATTATTGATCTGTAGATGAAGGTTTGGTCGCTGAGAGAGAAGGTTCATTTTCAGATGTTTCATCACCATACGAGGTCACATCATCAGTGAGCCTTCGGATGAAGCACTGGTGGTGCAGCTCGATTACTATCTATATATTTGAGTTCCCTTGGATTGGTGATGCCATTTCCTGTGGTGGCGTCATTTGATATGGTGATGTCACCTCCGGTTCGATTTCTCAGTTGGTGGTAAGTGGGATCCATATCAATGTGTTTGTTAATATACTTCTGGCTAGAATGCCATGCTTCTAGGAATTCGCGTGCATGTCTCTGTTTGGCTTGTTCTAGGATGGATGTCTTATCCCAGTCGAAGTGGTGCACTTCCTCATCCATACGTAAGGATTCTAGTGAGAGTGGGTTATGTCTTTTTGTGGCTAGTTGATGTTAATGTATCCTGGTGGCAAGTTTTCTGCCTGCTTCTCAAATGTAGTGTTTGTTAGTTCTTGCAAGGTATTTTATAAATGACATTAGTTTTGCTTGTTGTCTGTACAGGGTCTTTCAAGGTCATTAGGTGCTGTTTTAGTCTGTTGTTTGGTTTGCGGGCTGCCTCGATGCCAAGGGGCCTGGGTTGTCTTGCAGTCATTTTCGAGATGTCTTTGATGTAGGGGAGCGTGGCTAAGGTTTCTGGAGGCGTTGTGTTTGCTTGTTTAGGTTTATTGCTGAGTAATAGGCGGACTGTGTTCTTTTTGAATACACTATATAAGTTATTTTCCCCTGTTGTGCGTAGTTTCTCTGTGCTGCAGTGTATGCTGGCTCGTTGAAGTAATGTTATAATCCATATCCGTTTGTGGATTTGCAATGATTGCTTCTGTAGTTCTATATTTGGTCTGTATGTGTTGCTTTCCTCTAGACGTTGGTTTGAAGTTCCCCATTGGCTGTTCGCTGTACTGCGACGTCTAGGAAAGACAGTTTATTGTTGTTTTCTTCCTATTTAGTGAATTTTATGCCAGTAAGGATATTATTGATGGTCTTGAAGTTTTCTCCAATTTGTTTTGTTTAGTGATGACAAAGGTGTCATCCAGGTAATGGACCCGAAGTTTGGGTTAGATCGTTGGCAGAGCTGTTTGTTCGATTCTCTGCATTACTGCCTCTACTAAGAACCCTGACATCGATGATCACATGGTCTTCTCTTGGTTAGTCTGTAAGTTTTGTTGTTGATTGTGAATGGCTGATAAGGCATTGGCTCACTAACTTGACGGTCCTGACCTTGCTGATGAAGCTGATGATGTTTGGTGTATGTGTCTTTGGTTGTTCGAATAATGTACTCAGTGTTTCCTTGGCCAGGTTGATGTTCCTGGATATGAACAGGGCTGTTACGTCAAAGGAAACCCTTATTTCATCATCTTTTACCTTGGTGTCTTCCGGAATTCTTGGATGGAATGGATGGAGTGACGTGGGCTACTAAGTGTTTTAGGCCAAGGTGCAGCTTCTTGGCTAATCTGTAAGTTGATCTTCCAAATAGCAAGACTATGAATGTGAGGGGCCTGAGGCTTCAACCGGAGGCTCACTAAAGATGTTATCTAGTATAGTGATGAAACGTCTGAACACGATCCTTCCAACTCAGCCAGCAAACCTACAACCAAAACCTCAACCTGAGCTGCAAATCTTCTCAGAACTCACTATTACTGGTCTGTTTTCGAGATATTTTTCATCCTAACACTGCAGAGAGACATGTTTCACACATCTTGACTTCTCATTGCTTGTGAAATAAAATGTGTACAAGTCGATATTTGATGCAAAATCAACTGAAGACAGAATCATTTTTATGGTATATGATGGTTGCTCAGCAATGTGAAAAAACAATGAGGCACCCAATGAGAAGTTGGATTTCATATACGATAAATACTTTGCATCTTCTTACTGTTTAATTCATTTGATATGAGATTAAATACATAGTTCAGCACTTTCTTCCACTGCTCTCTGAACTTAGTCTGGGTCACGTCATACATGCTAGTTTTTTGAAGCAACTCTGCAGCTGCACCACGAAGCCAATTCCATGTCCAAGAACAGGTATCTATATGGGTCTGTAAACAAAGAAATACACATGTCTCCACAGAGAGTAAAGCATCAACATTCTCCATAATAATAAACTTTTCCTGAGATGACAAGCAACAAACTGAATGAATTCCTTTAATTCTCCATCTCCGGGTATTTGGAACCCTTCTCACTGCTGCGAGCCCGAAGTATCCTGCAGTCTGTGCTGGCCACTAAGATGCTTCTGTTAGTCGAAGTGCTGTGAATTAGAATTAGAATAAAATGAACCCATGGTGATAAAATATGTTGCAGGAACTGGATTGTTGTCCATGCCAGAGAAATTATATAGCTACTTGGGACAACACAAATCAATCAATATGGAATTGACAATGAACAAGTGTGTGACAGTATAAAGTAGAACAGCGTGAATGTTGTACAGTGGGAGAGTCTTCAGCAACAGAGCATTTTCCCTATAAATGATAGGATTGGGCCTCAATATTGGATCAAAGATAATTACCAGTTTAACAGATGTTGAGATTGCCACGAGGTAGAAAGTGACATATGTCGAATTTTCCCCGAGAAAAAGAACTGGAAAAATCAAGATATTTATTTCTAGGGAGAAGGGATAATTGAGGCATCGGTATAGGATCATGGAGGGTACACAACTGTTTTAATATTTATGATTGCGCGTGGATTATTTGATGCTTTGAAAGCAATTAACCTGTTGCTCACTCGAATCATTCTCTATACAGTTGCTGTTTCGCACGAGTAGAAGTGGAGTTTGCAGATGAATTAGAGCTAGAAAGTTGTTTATGAGTAAAGATTTCGTTTGTAATAATAACTGGATATTCTGTGGAGCAGCTGTCGATCACAACCGCCTTCTGTTACCAGTAACTATATGATTAGTCATAACATGGCTGCACAGTTTGGCCCACTGAATACGCTCCACAGAAATGATCAGACCTCGGAAGCTGAGGAGCTCAACCCTTCCCTGCATTACATCCCACATTCACAAATTAAAGCAATTTATCTTCTTAGTAGCTGATGCTCTGAGTTGTGAGTTTCAATGACTAAAACAGAGACTGTCAGTAATGGGGTGCCAGACATCCTGTGCTACTTGGAGAAAGTGAGGACTGCACATGCTGGAGATCAGAGCTGAAAAATGTGTTGCTGGAAAAGTGCAGCAGGTCAGGCAGCATCCAAGGAGAAGGAGAATCGACGTTTCGGGCATAAGCCCTTCTTCAGGAATCCTGTGCTACTTGTAAACCAATAAACAAACATTATCCCAAAAAGGAAGCTCGAGAACCAACTCGTCTGATCCTATAAACCGAATTTACTGAATTGCTTTCCCAATTTTCTCATAGTTCATAACAGCCACGCTTGTTTCTTCTGTCTGAGACTGTGTGTAGCAGTGCGGCTGACATGAGAATTCTTCTTTTAATTTGAAAGTTTTAAACCAATGATTTATTATTGCTTTCCTGTAATTAGATTCTATTTACCATTAAGTACATTTTTCAGGAACATGAACCTCCTCCGTTTTGTCTGTCACCTTGGATCTAAAAAACACGATATTATCGGTATATTTTTTAAAAATCATGAACGTTTGTGGCGCACTCGGGAATGGCAAGGCTGGATTTCTCGCTCAGAAACCCAATGAAGTTTTCAAATAACTATCGAGAAAGTGGAATCTGAGGAAGGGAGTGAGGCAATGAAAAAGGAGCAAGGGGTCGGAAATTATTTGACTGAGATGAAAATTTTGAATCTCTGTTCTTTTAACTGCAGGCGTGTGCAAATCAGGAAAGTTTGCATTCAATTCAGAAAGTACCTTGTGATGTTTGATGTACCAAAGAAGCTGAAGTTGAAGCATGGACCAGGATAGTATGATGTGAATGTTTGTGTGTGGGCCAGTGTGCTATTGCATTAAAGAACAGAAAAATCCAACAACGTTTCAATTGGGGATTTCGACAGGAGGTTGGCGATAAAAGAGGTGAATATGGACATTGTTACAGAAGATTTATTAGGCAAGTTAAAAACGAGACGTCGTTGCCAGCAATTTGTGAAGCCCTGAAAGATACAGTGAGGAAGAAAACAGCATGGATTAACCAGAGATAATGAACAGGTAGAAAGATGCAGAAGGATGTGAGGGATTAAACTTTGCGAGGTCGAGCTTTCAAATTTTTAAACTTCCAAATTTCAGTATGAGTATTACAGGCTTGATAATAAGACTGTATTAACAACAAATTGCTGCGTGTCACGAAATTTCGTATCCACAAACGATGCGTAGTTGAAGCAAGTAAATTATGAGAGTATTCAATTTGTGAACAGAGTCAGTATCTTCAAGCGAACAGTTAATCAAAAATAAGAAAATCCAGAAAGAAGTGAATGTAAGTGTGAAAATTATTTAAGGGAATTGGACGCAATGCAATCCATAAAGACTGACAGAGAGAGAGAAAGAGAAAAAGAGATCGGAAGAAATTAACACTTGCACAGGAATTAACAACACTTCACACGAAGTGCATATTCGTGATTTTAATGAGAGTGTGCCATCATGGGTTGATCTGAGCATAACGGCACGATCCTATATTCGACAAGGACTGCATATCCATCAGTAGCACATCAAGGTGATACAACAGCGCATTGTTTGAATTCGAGAGTGACTGATCAGTTTTTGATGATATTCAGTTGATGGAAACTGGTATCTTTCGTGTGGCCAAGAGAGAAATGGACCAACATTTGCCAAAGACCCCCAAGGTGTTTTAAACTGCAGTAGGTTAAAGGTGAGCAGGAGATGGGCACTGTCATGGAGGTAACTGAGGGCAGGATTGGTTCAGTCATGGTCTTTGCTCGGGACTCCGTCAAGTATCAGTGGGAATGATGAGATTATATATAGTCTTGATCAGGCAAACACCCAGTGAGCAGGATCATGATATAGTAAACATGCTGCATGCTGGCCACAGCTCAGACATTTCATAGTTGTACTCAAATGCTTCCCAAAAGCACACTAACCCCTGTCAGATGCGACTGTAAATGACAAGTGTTTTCTTGCAGTGAAGCACGGTTTTCTCACTGACTGAGAAACTTACCCAGGATCCCAGTAATAGCAAGAACGGGACATTAATTTTTGTAGCATGTGACACACCTAATACACCCACAAATTTAAATGCACCCATTTATGATTCTCACAAATGTAGTTAAGGGCATAGAAAAAAAAAACGTTTTTCCAATGTTGCCACATTAGAAATAGTTGTTCAGAGGTCCTGATCGATTCCCAAAAAACCTTTGACATACCAATCGGGCCGTGCCATCTGCCGTGAGCTGCGGAATGCTGCCAGTTTAGTAGGTGACTCAGATCTCCCTGTAACATAATGACAAGACGTTTGGGAGTTATATCCTTATTGAGAGAAATAGAGAAGGCATTGGTGACATAATAAGACAGCCCACTGAGGCCGCTATTGACCTTTACCTCAGAGGGGGCAGTTTCAGTTTCAACCCCGTCATTTCTAAGCAACATTAAAAGCACTTCTGACCCAACATTTATAACAATGCACTCGGGATTCATGAAGATGTGGGATCTTGCTGCTAAAGCTGTACGGAAATGCGATCATTTAGGGAGGTGATCAAGTGATCACACATTCGTTGCTATCCATTAAGTATTTGCAGTCCATCCACATTGAAGAGATTTTTTATGCTATCAGATGAACCATTAACAGTTGTGAGATTTCGCCAAACATGCAGGTCACAGACAATATCCCTGATTGGTACATCAGCGCTGGAGCCCAGTATTTAAGCTGCATGCACAGTGTTCAGTAGTTAGTATCCAGAGGATGATCCATCGGAGACTTCTGAGTTGCTAATATAAAAAATGGTACATTTATAGTCAATTTTCTTCATATCAAATGAGATCAGCAAACCACTGAAGACATTGACAATTGGCAATCTTTGTTACAGTATCCTAAATCTAATACTTGAAACTCGTGCCTATATTGGTTCAGTACAGTTCTTGCGCCCTATACATTAATGCTGGCAGAGACAAAATCTCGGGAATACATCACGTGGGGGCAGATCAGAATAAAGCAAAGAAAAATTATAACCACTTTAGATCAGTTCCCATCTCTCACTTCGCTGCTCACCTTTCCTAACAAACAGATGCAAAATGTCATTGGCCAAGCCATTAATCCCATGCAGACACAAGTCATTGATGGTCGGATGATATCCAGACGGAGCTTTCAGATCCACGTGCAATTGGAAAATGTTGTCTGAAGATGAAGAGAATTGCACTGGTGAGGTGAGGTGAGTTGAGAATGAACACATTTCATGGAAGTTCAGTGTGTGTCTCAGAGTGACGTCAGTCATTGCTGGTCAGTGGAAATCCTTTGAAGACTCTACACTGGCTGGAAGTTCAAAGAATGTAGTCACGTTCCGTTGAAGCTAATCATCTCCCACCTCTGTTGACATCGTCCACAAATGTAAAAAGCATTGAAACTATCGGCCTAAGGAGGCTACTCAAACCTTCTAGAAGTTGCAAGATTCCATTAGACCATGGCTATCAATCCATCTCAATCTCCTTTTCCTACTATCTCACATAAGCCCTTTGATCTCAATTTCCTAAAATAGGTTACCTAAATCATTTTGTTAAATTAAAAAAGAAATATGTTTAATATTTCGGCTTCTAATGCTTTCTCTGACAGAGAATTCCACAGGCTGACCACATTCTTTGTCAAAATATTTCTCATTGTCTCAGTGCCAAATACTTAGCCAAATACCCTCAGACATTTACCTCCTGATTTTGGACTGTTCATCATTCGTAACACACTTCCTGTCCTCTTCTGTGTCCCAATAAAATTTCATAAGATTCGGTTTGATAATTCCTATGAAAGCCAGTGAACCGAGTCCTAACCAGTCAAATATTTCTTCATTTATCAGTTCTGCCATTCAATGAATCATTCTGGTAACCCTTCGTGGTACTGGTTAAGTTGCCATAACATCCTTCTCCAGATCTGGAAGAAACAACCACGCATAGCTTTCTGGAAAGGATCTCACCAAGTGTATTATGGGTGGAGTGTTTCTCACTTGGAGGGTAACTGCTGAGAAAGCTTTGGGTTGGGGGAGTGGCAGTGATGTGGGGTAACTGCATTGTTGGAATATCAGTTTTGATGGAGAGTTGCACTGTCAGAGAGTGAGTGATAAGGGAGTATTGCACTGTCGGGGGGCGTGGGGGCAGCGGGTCAGTGCTGCGGGAGCGACATAATTTCCAAAGATGAAGCAAAACAATTTTGCAAAATGGGCATGGGCAATAAAATAGATCAAACATATGACGATATTAGATAATTACTTTGGAAGAATTCGGAAATTCACTTCCTGCGGTAATGGCAACTCATGCGGAATAGCAAAAAGTTCAAAAACGGAGATTCGCAGGTGAAATGGCAGATGATAATGAGCTGGGACATTCATCAAATTTTGGCTTCCAACAACAAAATCAGTCCGTGAGGGACAGAAATTTGGGGAAAGAGAAATCCTCACGTGGTAAGGGAACAGTGGACTTCGGTTGAGATACTCAAGATAGCTTACAACCAAGTGGGATGGAAACCCATGTCGGGGAAATTGAAGTTAAAAAGCTCCGGTGTTTTCACTGCAATAAAGTCGTCGACTTGATGTCAGGAGGAAGTGCCAGATCTTTGAAAACCAATTATTTGCGAAGGTAAGGTTTACTCACATAAGTCAGGAATAACAGACAAAGAAGTTACAGTATTAAGAGATCCGGCATTATGTTAATATTTCACGTTGCGAGATGCGGAGGTATGTAATTCAGAATGATTATTGTCTGAAAATGTCACAGTAAGTTGAATTCATGGTGAGACAAAATGTGTTCCATTCTGTCTGATGAGGGTGGATTGTCCAATAAAAAATGGAGCACTGGTAACAGGCTACTGGAAAAAATCTTGACACCAGAAATACAATTTATCCTTGGTAATGATATAACTTGGTCACAGGAGGAGTGTTGCTTTTCGTTTTTGAAACACAAGTGTAAAATACGGGATCCGGTTTATTGCAGGAATTATACTCTGGGATTTATCCTGACTGTGTGGTAAAAGTCACAAAGTCACCAGTTGAAAAAGGAGGAGAAATCAAACAATACAGTTAAAAATGTTGAAACAAAATTGACAGACACCACGTTCAATCAAACGTTTGAGACAAAAATGAACCTGTGGATGACAAAGTGCATATCTTTAGCTGAGAGAATTTAACTGACTAAAGCAAAGGAAGGATGGAAATTTGAGTCAATTATCTGAAAAAGTGTGAACCGAAAAATAATCTGAATCTATCCCTGAATGTTACTGTTTTAAAATGATGCCTTGATGAGAAAATGGAGACCATCAGGTATCAGGCATATTAAAAATGAGCATAAATTCATCAAGTTGTATTACCAGTCTGTTACAGAAAGGAAGTGTTGAGGGTAGCGCATGAATTGCCAATAGAAATTCATTTTGGGATAAGGAAACTCAAGCTCAAATACAAAAGTATTTCTACTGTCCTGGATGCCAGAAGAATGCAGCTGAGACTTTGCCGTACTTTTGAAAAGCGCAAATAGTAATAATACCAGCTTTTTTTTTATATCCCCATGCCTGCAGTCATACCCATTTGAAATTATTTAACAACGGTCTTAATTGATTGTGTAATATTCCTACGTACAGCACGGATGTGCTCAATAGATTTCCTGAGAGCATTACATTGCATAAAATCGCATCTAAAAGGATTGTAGAAGAGTTGCTCAAATATTTAATGAGATACAGACTACCCACAGAGTTCTAATCTGATGAAGTGTCGGAAGTTACATGACAATTATTCAGGAAAATTTTGGACAGTTTAGGAATAAAGCAATTAAAATCCACTGCGTACTATCCAGAATAGCAGGGAGAAAGGTGACATCAGACGTGAATCACCACGTCAAAGGTTTGTACTCAACACTAGCCAGATGATTGGCACAAAAGAATTCTGTTTCTACGTTTTGCCATTGCAGATACACCAAATGAATCGACGACATTCAGTCCATTTCAAATCGTTTTTGGCATGAGATGAGAGGATGAAATAAATTAATTAAGGAGATATTGGTAAGTTAGAATTCAGAAATCACATATTTGGACTATGTGCCAATTTTAGGGAATGGTTAATTAGAGCTGTGGGGTTGGCGAGACAGCATTTGAAAATATCACCGTATATCATGAAACAGAAAGCAGACAAAAAATCAAAAACTCGCAAGTCTGCTGACGGAGATAAAGTGTTCGTGTTTCTTCCAATGATAGGTGAAAAATTAAAAACAAGTTTTAGTGGAGCTTATCAAGACGAAAGGAGATTGGGTGAGGTGAAATATTTGATAAGGGCTCCAGAGAAACCGAAATCTCCCAGTGTGTCATGTGAACATGCTCAAAAGTTATTTTGATGGGTAAGCAATGGAAAAAGAATATGTTTTACTGGATATAACAGAGGCCAGAGCCAAGTTCAGACGGTTCCGAATTTGGCATTCCGCAAATTAAATTGGACAGTGAGGAAAGTATCAAAACCCGGATTAAATTATTGAGTTACCTTGCAGAGGAAATTTGAAATGATCTGAAAGAGTTTCACTATTGCATGGGGATGTACGTGGAAATATATAGGAAATTAGTAATTTAATCATACATGATGTTGTTATAGGAAAGGCTGTTGTAAATAAGAAATATCCGAATAGTCTTAACACTCTAAAAATCTCACAGAGTGAAAACAAAATGCTTGAACATATTCTCCAAGACAACAAGATCAAAATGGTTTGCGCAGACTGGAGCTCACCTACAGTAATGGTGCAAAAACCCAGTTGGTATCCAATGGTTATTTGTGGACTACCACAAAATCCATGATTACAAAGTCTGATTCAGATCCGAATCCACGTTTGGAACATTGCATTCGTAGGATGGGAGAAGCAACTAATATTTCTTAGTTGGACTTACTCAGATGATACGCAGATAACCTTATCTGGAAGAGTGAAGAAAACGTTGGTTTGTGGAAGAGCAAGTGTTCTGTATCAATTTTAAGTGATGCCTTGTGGTATGAAAAGTGCACAAGTCACATTTCAAAGATTAATCAATGAAGCAATTCCTGGAATTTCCAGTTGTGTGGTGTATAGCGATGACCTGCTGATTTCTACTCAGACATGGAAGGATCATTTTCAGAATTTGTTGTTATTATTTGATCAACTTTGAGAGTTAGGCTTGTTGATAAGTATAGTGAAGAGTGAATTCTGCAAAGCCCAAGTTATGTTCCTGGGCTATATTAATGGACATGGACATATAGCCCGAACAAATATTGAAACAAATATTATTGGGCAGTTTCCATCGACAAAGAAAGCAGTACAACGATTTCTAGAATTGAATACGTTTTATCGGAAATTCGTACTAAATTTTAGTAGTCTGGCAATTTCAATCACGGAATTTATGAAGAAATGCGCAAAGTTTCAGTGGGCAACAGACTGTTAAAATGCATTTGGCATCCTGAAAGCTGTGTTAGCTAATTCCCAATATTAATCATCCCTAATTTTGGACTCTTCATGTGGACTGACTGGTTCCAAAGGCCCAACAAAGTCTGTTCTTTTTCAGGCAGCTGAGGAAATTTGGCATAATGGGGAATAAATGCCAACTTGTATAGGTGGATAAAAACAAGGACTGCATATGCTGAAACCAGAGTCTAAACTAGACTGGTGCTGGAAAAGCATATCAGGTCAGGCAGCATCCCTCACCTCCATCCAAGGCCCCAAAGGAGCCTTCCACATCCATCAAAGTTTTACCTGCACATCCACCAATATCATTTATTGTATCCGTTGTTCCCGATGCGGTCTCCTCTACATTGGGGAGACTGGACGCCTCCTTGCAGAGCGCTTTAGGAAACATCTCTGGGACACCCGCGCCAATCAACCACACCGCCCTGTGGCCCAACATTTCAACTCCCCCTCCCACACTGCCGAGTACATGGAGGTCCTGGGCCTCCTTCACCGCCCTCCCTCAACACCAGACGCCTGAAGGAAGAACGCCTCATCTTCCACCTCGGAGCGCTTCAACCCCAGGGCATCAATGTGGACTTCAACAGTTTCCTCATTTCCCCTTCCCCCACCTCACCCAAGATCCAACCTTCCAGCTCAGCACTGTCCCCACGACCTGCCTGTCTTCCTTTCCACCTATCCACTCTACCCTCCTCTATGACCTATTACCTTCAACCCCACCCCCATTCACCCATTGTACTCTTTGCTACCTTCCCCCATCCGTTCCTCTGACCTATACCTCCATCCCCACGCCCATTTATCCATTGTACATTATGTTACTTTCTCGCCACTCCACACCCCCTCTCATTCATCTCTCCACTCTGCAGGTACGCTGGCTCTATTCCTGATGAAGGGAGTTTGCCCGAAACGTTTAAAGTTGCATCACTGAGAGCATTCTGTCTGGAAGCATCACCATCTTGCATGGCAACTGCACCATTCAAGATCGGAGACGGTTACAGAGAGTGGTGAACTCGACCCAGGCAATCACAAAGGCCAACCTCTCAGCTATAGAATGTATCTACCAGGATAGGCCGCCAGCATTCTTAAAGATCCATCCCAACTTAGCAATTTTTTTTATATTCAACGGCTACCGTTGGGGTGAAGGTGCAGAAGCATGAACACACGCACAAGTCGGTTTCACAACAGTTTCTAACCTACTGTTGTTAGAATACCAAATGGACTCACAAACTTTTAACCTTTGCCGGTACTTGTGTTTTTTTTTTGCCGCTGTTTACCTGTTATTTACTCTCTATTCTCACTCTGTGATCTGCCTGTATTTTTCACAAGACAACGTTTTTCACTGTGACTCGGCGCTCGCGACAATAAATTGAATTCAATTCAATTCATTTTAATTCAATTTTGCAATGCCGTTCAAGAGGTCTACTGATGCAAGTGATGTAGGTTCGGGTGCTGTAATCTTACAAGACATCTCTTTGCATGTTATTCCCTCCTTCCTATAAGAATCTACATTTCAATTTTCATTTTTGCCAAGGGGTATATGGGCTGTTACTGAATTGGAAAAGGCCTTAGTTAGGTTGATGCACCAAATCGTGCAAATTTTCCTATACTTAAATTATTCTAAATTCTGCTTTTTTTCCGCTTCAAAAGTGGTAAGAGCAAAGAAAATGTCAGCACAGGAACAGGCTGCAAGCCCGTGACAATCCAGATCCTCTACCTAAACCTGTCACTTCTTTTTGAAGGATCTGCATCCCTCTGTTCTCTGCCCATTCGTATATGTATCTCGATACATCTTAAATCACACTGTCATGTCTGTCTCAACACCTCCGCTGTCACAGCGTTTCAGAAACCCTCCATGCTCTGCGTAAAGACTCTTCCACGCATAACACCCTTAACACTTTCCCTCCACCTTGAACTCGTAACCCCCAATAATTAAGGTCCCACCTCTGGGGAAGAAAAAGCTCCTTGCTCTCCACCTTCTCTATACCTATCATAATTTTGTAGACTTCAAGCAGATGCATTTAAAATAGCTCCGATGTTTTCACTGCAATAAAGTCGTCGACATTGGGTAAGGAAGAAGTGCCAGATCGTCGAAAACCATTTATGTTCAAGGTGAGGTTAACTCACATAAGTCAGGAACAGCCGATAGATGATACAGTATTAAGCGATACAGGATCAAGTTAATCTTTCATGTTGAGAGATGCTGACATGTGTAACTCAAAAGGATTATTGCCAGAAAATGTGGCAGTATGTGGAATTAATATTGAGACAAAAAAGTGTTCCAAGATGTACTGTGATGGTAGAGGGTCCAATTAAAAGTGGCAGGCGTATTGGAAAAAATCTCGACACCAGGAATACAATTCGTCCTTAGTAAGGAAATAGCTTGGTCATAGGCAGGAGTGCTACCCCCGTTGTTGAAACACCAGTGTAAAATACGACCAACAAAGGTTGTTGCAGGAAATATATTCTGGGAATTATCTGACTGTGTGGTAAAAAGGTCACAAAGTCACCAATTGAAAAATAAAACGAGGAGCAATCAAAGACTACTGATGAAGATGTTGAAATGGAATTGTCAGAAACCATGTTCGATCAAATGGTTGAGACAAAGCATGAACAGGTGTAGGACAAAGTGCATACTTTTAGCTTAGAGAATTTAACTGACTAAAATAACAGAAGGATGGAAATTTGTATTAATTATATGAAAAAAACGAAAAACACAAAACGATACTGAGTGTGTCCCTGAATGTTGCTATCTTTAAAATGATATCTGGATGAAAAAATGGAAACCATCACATGTTCAGGCATATGGATAATGGGTAGAAATTCATCAAGTTGCATAACCAGTGGGTTAGAGAAAGGAGGTGCTGTGACTATCGCATGAATTACCAGTAGAAAGTCATTTAGGGATAACCAAACTCAAACTAAAGTAGGATGGAAATATCTACTGACCTGGACGGCATAACAATGCAGTTGGATCTTGCCAGATATATCACACATTGGAAAAACGGAAATAGTAATAAAGTCAACATCTTTAATAGGGTAGCCCGCTGTCCTACCCTGTGGGGCACACTTAACAATGGTTATAATGGATTGTGTAAAATCCCTTTGTACAACAAAAAGAGGAAATTAGTATTTCTTACCAATAAGATGTGTCCACTAGATTTCCTGAGGCCATTCCATTGCACAATATCATACCTAAAAGGATGATAGAAGAATTGCTCAAATGTTTCATGACAGGCGGACTACCTACAGAGTTCCAATCAGATATACAATCACAATTATTCAGGGAAGTTATGGACAGTTTCGGAATGAAGCAATCCAGATGCAATCGTAATATGCAGAACTGCAGGGAGAAAGGTGGCATCAAAGTTGAAACAACATGTTAAAGGCGTGCACTCAACACTATCCAGATAATTGGAGCAAAAGAATTATGTCCTTTTTGCCAATACACATGCTCCAAATGAATTGAGCAATCTCAATCCAATTCTACTCGTTTTTGCCATGAGGTGAGAGGACCACTAAAGTTAATTAAGGAGAAATTTTTGAGGTAGACCACATTTTTCAACTACGTGCCAATTTTAGGATTGGTTAATTAGAGCAGTGGAATCGGCTAGACAACATTTGCAACTATCACAGTATATCATGAAACAGGAAGCAGACAAGAAATAAAAAAACTGGCAAGTTTGCTAATGGAAACAAAGTTTTAGTGTTGCTTCCGTTGTTGGGCGAACAGCAAAAAAGCAAGGATGAGTGAACGTCATCAAGTCGAAAGGAGACTGGGTGAGGTGAACTATTTGATAAGGACTCCAGACAGAACGAAACCTGTGTATCATGTGAACATGCACTGAAGTTATTTTGAAAGACAAGGAACGGAAAAACAGAATGTTTACTGAATACGGCAGAGACCAGAACCAAGTTCAGACGATTCGAAATTTGGCATTCCTCAAATTAAACTGGACAATGGGGAAGGTATCAAAAATTGGATAAAGTATTAAGTTGTCTTGCAGAGGAAAATTGAAATGATCTAAAAGAGTTATCACTAATGCACGTGGAGATACGTGGGAATAGACAGGAAAGTAGTAATTTAATGATGCATGATGTAGGTATAGGAAATGCTGCTCCAAATAAGAAACATTCTAATAGACTTAACATTCTAAAGATGTCACAGCTTGAAAAAAACGATTGAATACGTTCCCGAAGGCAACAAACTCAAAATGACTTGCAGGGACTCGAGCTTACCGACAGTAATGATATGAAAAGCTAGTTGGTATTCGCCGGTTATGTGTGGACTATCGCAAAGTCAATGATTACAAAGTCTGGACAAAAGCAAATTACTGCGGATGCTGGAATCTGAAACCAAAAGAGAAAATGCTGGAAAAACTCAGCAGGCCTGGCAGCATCTGTAAGGAGAGAAAAGAGCTGACGTCATTATTAAATATGAACTTGTGACTGCTCTTGTGTGTATTATTATTTTAATTTGTGGCTATGCATGCATATAAGTGTGTACGTTCATGTGTACTTTAAGCGATTATATTCCTAGCTGTTTCTAATACTGGAGATATACTGGACATTGTGCATTATAGGTCAAAAACAGCAACCATACATATACAAAGCTGGCTTCATTTTTAAAACCCCTTCAAAATTGGTTTATACTCCATTATACACATACACATTGCACTGACTATCCAAAAGCAAACATGAACAAATACATTCAGATTCAGTCTGTGATACTCAAACCACTGAACGTCTCTGATTATCACTCGAGTCTTGAAAATGGATCAGCGATCACGTTTTGATCGACCTGCCACATGCATAATATTGAAATTGGATGGCTGTAAGAACAAGCTGCATCTAAACACTCTGTCATTTTTGTCCTTAAATTTCTCCACAAATTTCAATGTGTTTTGATCAGTGTGTACGATTGTCTCAGGTGCATTGCTGGTACTATAAACACTGTTGTCGTGCCATTAGCAAGCTTAAAGTCTCTTGGTCAACCATCGAATATTTTGCTGATGAGCATTAAATTTGCCTGGAGAAATACCCAGTGGATCCTTCTAAACTTCTCATCATCTTCCTGCGGCAGCACAGCACTCATACCCACATCACTGGTATCCATTTGTTTCATCAGATGTGGCTAATACCATGACAGCTGTTAACAGGTTTCAGGCTGTCAAAGGCCTTCTGACCATCCGCTGTCCACTGAAACTTCTTGCCTTTCTTTCGTAATTTAGCGAGTGGAGCAGCTACACTACTAAAATTCGGCACAATGAGTGAGAATTAGAATTTGTTCCACGAGTGACTAAAAATTACGAGGTCATCAATGTACTCAACACATTTGGGTAATCCGGCAGTGACCTTATTAATTAGTCTCTGAACTGTGGCCAGAGCTCTGCAAATGATGATCCTGCTGCCGGATCTGATGTTGGTGTCCTCAATCAGCCGTTTCCTCACGCGATGGAGGTCTGCACTCGTGCACGGATGATGCCGGATCTCTTTCATCATCGACAACTCCTGAGCTATTGGTCGTGGTCAACCTTCTTTTGGGAGTCCCCTGGACCGCGCGCATCATCTGGAACTGCAGCTAATGGCACTAGTTGGCGACGTGACATGGATACGGGCATGAAATACAACATCAGCCAGCCACAAGAGATCTGCAGAGAAAATATCTACTTAACTTTGCAAGGGCATTCAGTAATGTCAAACGGGAAGCAATAACTCTTACCACGTTGGTTGCACCAGGAAGATTGTCACCATCCCTCGTCTGTTCCCGATGACATGAAAGTGGTAGCAACGTCAAATAGCTCCAATACCGACCAATTTCTTGCTTTAAACAGTGCCAGTCAAGGTTACATCATTGCTGACCACCAACCTCAGATCCGGCAGCAAGATCATCATTCGCAGAGCTATGGTTGTTTCCAGTTTCTCATATGGTTCTGAGATACTTACAACTGGAGCTGAACTACCAATGCTGTCTGATTAAGATCAAGTGAATACGCTGGGAAGAACGCCATAAGAACACCAGTATCCTCAATTCGGCCATTTTCGCCAGCATCAAGGCACTGATCACACTTGATCAGCTACAATGCTCTGGACACCTCATCCACTTGACCGACACTGGACGCCTTAAGCTGCTATTTACTTTTGGTTTCAAAACGACAGCAGTGCCACAGATGAACAGAGGAAAGGCTTCCACCATACTCTCAAGGCCTCACTAGTGAAGTGTGGTATTCCCAAAGACACTTGGGAACGCTCGGTCCAAGACTATACAAAGTGGAAGAAGTGCATCCAAACAGGCATTAAACACTTCGCTAGTGACGACTGGTGGGAGTGGAAGCCAGGTGACAACAGTCTTAATAACACACTGCCACACAAATGCCACAGCCATTCCTTGGCGTGACGATCCCAAGTGTAACAATACTGTGAAATTCTGTGCAGCCAGGTATGGACTCACCTGGAGAGTGGAAGCCAGTCATCCCCAATGGTGATGATCTACCCACCTCATTTGGATCAATGTGTGCAATGGCCATTGGTTGCTCAATCTCCCTTTTGAGAAATTTCAGAAAGATTTATGGGATTTTTTTAAAACTGGCACCAGAGAAACAGCAGATCATCCTGAAGTCTCACTCAAGCCCACATACATGCCTGTTTGTGCCCACGTCATTCACCTGGAACAATTGCTTGCTTATACTTTCTCAGTCTACTTTACTACAGAGCCAGTTGTAGTTACCCAAAACTGGCTATTGCTGCTATTTTCCCCTGGGAGGCAATCTTTGCCTGGTGGTGTCCAAAACGCTATACCTGACTGAGAGAAGGACGACACCTGTATTCCCTGCCTACTTCTTCTGACAGTCACCCAGGAATTCATTGCCTCCTGGCATTGTTAGTGAACCTATAGCTTATGGACTGCAACGTTTCAAAACGACAACCCACATCACACTCCATAGAGCACGGAGGGATGGGCCATAAATGCTGGCCAGCCAGGGTTGCCCAAATCCTGCAAATGAATTAATATTCTAACTTATTTAACTTGAGATGTGAACACTTCTTTGAAGATACTATCTATCACGCTGTCTGCCTCCCATCTACCCCTCAGCATGCACATCAGCTGTTTCAACCAGCTTGTGAGAATCTGCAAACGGGCACGCCTCCTGCAGCATAGTAGTCAGAGGCACTCGATTGCTCCTTTATCTCCCCCATCTGACAGTAGGATAATTCGGTTCAACTGCATCCAATATCTTTCCTTGGAAAATTACCAGACTCAGGAGATCTCTGATTTCGTCGCTGCTCACTCTCCTCGGTAAATCCCACTCTTCAACTAAGCCCACACTTGAGCGACCAGCAACAAGTAAGAAGAATGTTTGATTCCGCCGTTCTCCTCGCCCTGCCCTGCCAAGCTCAGTCGTATGATTCTAAAAGGCGGACTCATGCTTTAGAAAACTTGTATGCCATTTTAAATCTAAGCTCCGATATCTGCAGTCCTCACTTTCTCCTCCCCATTGTACGCTTTGACGTTGGGCATCATTTTTCCTGTTCGTCACCTGAAATTCTTTTTGGCAATTTCATTTGTGTTGCTAAATGTATGAAGTAACACCCTGTGCATATTGACCTAAACTTTACTGGATTGGGTGAAATTAAATGAAGTTAAAAAATGAGAAGAAAAAGACGAAGACTGGTAAATAAACTGTACAGCAGAATCCTTATTAAATGCCAAGTGATCGAGGCGGGAAAGTCCACAGTTCTTTGAATTTGGTAGCACAAATTGATAATGTAGACAAGAGGGTATGCGACATTATTAGTTAATCAGTCCAGGTATCGAGTACATACTTTGCAAATCATGTTGGAACTGCATACAATATTAGTTTGGCGATATTTAGAAGACGCCTTGCAAAGAGTATAGAAGCATTTTACCAGGATGTTGTCTGGTCTGCAGATATTCGTAATGAAGGAAGATTGGGCAACGTTGGTTTCTTTCACTTGAATGTCGAACGATGAATGGCAAACTGAATGAAGACAACATAATTATTAGTTACGCGAAGGGAATGGATAGTCAGTGATTTTCTTAAACACACAGGTTAGCAACATTATTTACTAGCTGGACAGGTTGAAGTAAAAAAGTGGTAAGTTTAAACGACACCTGAGAGGTTTTTTTGTTTTCCATAGACGGATGTGGAGGCAGGTACAAACGCAAAGATCCAGAGGAATATTGACAGATATATGAGCAGCGGGGAATAGAGGGATACTGACCACATAGAAGCGAAACGATGTAATGGGACAAAGAGTATTATGCTTCTGCGTAGTTTTCCTGGGTGCACAGGCCTTTTCTGTATGGACCATTCCGTGGTAATGATATGATGAGGGAAAGGATCTCTGAACATAAAACTTCTTTTGTGTTTTGTTGAAGGAAATGATAGGTGAAGAACACAGGACGTAGAACATAGAACAGCACAGCACAGTACAGGCTCTTTCGCCCACGCTGTTGCGCCTTAATTTAAGATCAAACGAAACTACATGCCCCCAATTCACTTCCATCAATGTGCTTGTTCAGCAGTCGCTTAAATATTCCTACTGTTTCTGACTCTACTACCACCGCTGGCAATCCATTCCATGCACCAAAAACTCATTGCCGAAAGAACCAACATTTGACATCTCCCCGATACCCTGTTCACATCACCTTCGAAATAGGACAGCACGTGGCAGCCATTTCTATCCGCAGGACGCGTCTCGAGCTTTCCACTCTAAGTATTCCTCTCATTACATTGCACACCTCTATCAATTCATCTCTCTTCCTTCTTCACTCAATAGTGAAAAGCCCCAGATCACTCAACTTCCCTTCAGAAGACAAGCCCTTCAATCCAGGCAGCGACCTAGTAAATCTCCGCTGCACACTCTCGATAAAACCTACATTCTTCCGATGATGAGGTGACCAGAACTGAACACAACATTCTTAATGTGGTCTAACGAAGCTTTTATAAAGCTGCAGCAAAGCCTCGCTGCTCCGAAACTCAATCCCCCTGTTAATTAAAGCCAAAACACCATAAGCCTTTTTAATGAACCTATCTGCTTGTACAGCAACATGTGTCCGTGGACCCCAAGATCCCGCTGTTCCTCCACAATGCCAAAGATTCTGTCTTTCTCCCACATTCAGCATTCAAATTCGACGTTCCAAAATTAATCACTTTACGGTCATTCCGTTGAACTCTATCTGCCACTTCTCAGCCAAGCTTTACATCTGTGAATGTCTCGTTTTCGCCTGAAACAGCCTTCAACATTATCTACAATACCAACAACGTTTGTGACATCGGCACTTACTAACGCAACCTTCAATTTCCTCATCCGAGTCATCTATAAAAATGACAAAGAGCAGAAACTCAAGAACAGATCCTTGCAGATCACCACTGGTCACCGACCTCCAAGCAGAATATCTCCCATCTACTACCAGTCGCTGCCTTCTTTTGGCCAACCAATTCTGTATCCAGACAGACACGCTTCCGTTTATCCCATACCTCCTAATTTTCTAAATGAACCTAACGTGGTAAACAATATCAAATGCCGACTGAAATACATATACAAGGCATACGCTGCTCGACATTTATGAACTTGTCTCATCACATTCTCAAAGAAATCCATAAGGCTTCTGAGGCATCATCTGCCCCTCACACGCCGTTTTGACTGTCTATAATCAAGTTCTGTTTTTCCAAGTAGTCATAAACCCTATCACACAGAATCTTATCCAGTAACCTACTTAACAGCGACGTAAGACTAATTGGTGTGTAATTCGCAGGGATTTTCCCCTTCCCTTTCTTGAATACAGGAACAAATTCGCCTCCCCCAATCATCTGGTACGATTCCCATGGAGACCGAGGATGCAAAGGTCATTACCAATGGCACCACAATCTCACATTAACCTTGGATCTACCAGGTCCGGCTCTGGGGATTAATCTACCTATATGCTTCCCAAAATATACAGCATATTCACCTTCTTAATATCAAGCCTTTTCTAACCTTCAAGCCTTCAAGCCTTCGAGTCTTGCTCCTTCAAAATGAATCACCTCACACCTTTCTCCATTAAAGTGAATTTTCCACGGCTTAGTCCAGATCTACGTTTTATCTAGGTTCCTCTGTAACCTGCAATACCCTTCACCACTATTCACCTTATCCAACGCTTTACTGAAATCCAGATACACAACATCAATCGTTTTACACTTAGGCAATTGTTTGGTCACCTTCTCAAAGAAGGCAATAAGATTTATGAGGCACTATCTACACTTCACAAGTTATTCCTTTCTACATTATTATAAATCCTATCTAAAATAATCCTGTCCAACATTTTACACGCAAACGAAGTAAGGCTTACTGGTCGATGACGATGAGGATTGTTTCTACTCCCCTTCTTGAATAGGGGACCACGTCTGCTATTTTTCCGTCTTCTAGCACTCTTCGTGGAGAAAATGATAACATAAATATCGAAGTCAAAGATTCTGCAATCTTCTCCCGTTCTTCCCAGAGAATCCTCGGATAAATATCAAACCGCCCAGGGGACTTATTTATTTTCACACTTTCCAGAAATGCTAACACCTCCTCCTTATGAACATCAATTCTAACTTGTCTGATAGCTTGTATGTCAGCATTCTCCTCGACAGCATTGTAATGTTCCAGTGTAAATACTGACGTAAAAAATTCATTTCGTGCTTCTGCTCTCTCCTCACACTCCACGCTCAACTTCCCACTAGCGTCTCTGACTGGCCCCAAAGTTAATCTAGCCATTCTTTTATTCCTGGCCTATCTCTTGGAATCGTTAGTGTTTTCCTTGATTTTACCAGCCGAAGATTCCTCATTTCCCCTCCAGGCCCTTCCTAACTCTCTGTTTTTGTCCTTGATGGCTAACTTGTAACTCTGAAGTGCCGTAACAAGCCTTCACGTCTATCTCTAGAGAAGCCTTCGTCTTCATTATGACAACACAATTTCTCTCCACGATACCTGATAGGCCTGACACTCTCTCTGGTCTTTCTGGTATTCCTCACGTAAGTGTAGAATGAAGTTGCATTTTCCCGCAATTGTCCCACCAAGGCTTGCCCGTGCCTTCTCCGAGCTCACTTCTGTCAAGTTTTGATTTCATTGCGAGGTACCCTGTAACCTTTTTAAGCTTTGCCAGTGCCTTCTTCCTCAATATTAAGTAAATTTCCTCCTTCCTCTTAACGAGAAGCTCCTCTTCACGTGCGAACCAAAGCTGAGTCACCTTACCATTCTTTGCCTGTCTCAGAAGGACAATGTTATTGAACACTCACAATAAGGGTTTCTTAAACGGTCTCCACATTTCTGTTTTGTATATCACATAGAATGTTCCTAATTAGTATTCCACAGATCCTGTCTTATAAGAGAATAATTTCACATCCCCCATTATGCTCCTTCCCATACTGTCTGCTCCTAGTCTACTCCACAGCTATTGTAAAGGCGAGTCAGTTGTGGCCACTTTCACCGAAATGCTCTGCCACCGAGAGATCTGAGACCTGGCTGGCTCGTTGCCAAGAACCAAATCCAATATGGCCACCCCTTGTCCACATATCGACACGTTGAGTCAAGAATCCTTCCAGACACACCTGCAAAAATCGGTTCCATCGAGACCATCAGCACGAAGGAGATTCCAAGCAATATTAGGGAAGTTGAAGTCACCCATAACAACAACTCTTTTTCAGCTGCATTTTTCCTGTTTCTGCTATCCAATCTCTTCTTTCATCCCTCTGGTCCCATTGGGAGGGACTGTAGAAAACACATAATAAAGTGACTGCTCCTTTCTTCTTACTGATGTCCACCCATGCTGATTCAGTCGACAACCAGCCCCAACAGCATTCTCATCTGCAATTAGCAATGCTACTTCCCTGCTATTTTACACCTCTCCTTGATTTAAAAATACTAAACCGTGCAACATCCAGCAATCATTCCCTACCCCCACTCATCAACACCCCCCCCCCCCCCCCCCCCCCCCCCGTGAAATCCATGTCTCTGTAATGGCCACAATATTGTATTTCCAAGTAATTATCCATGCCCTATTTTCATCACTCTTACTCCTGACATTCCTTGAATTGGAGCAGGCGCACTTTTACCCAGCTTTTTTTTCCCTATCAGTTGCGTATCCTTCCTAACAGACTCTCTGCATTCTATTTCTGCCCGTTCAACATCTATCCTCTCCTCTGATATGTTGCTATGATTATCATCTGCCTGCCAAACGAGTTTCAACCGTCCAGACGTTCTATGGTAAATCTCCTACCCAGGGTATTGGTGTCCCTCCAGTTTAAGGGCTACACGTCTTTGTTGTACAGGTCTAAACTTACCCAGAAGGTACTACAATCACCTACCTATCTGAAGATGTCCTTCCTGCACCAGCCCTGTAACCACTGTTCAGCTGCAGTTGCTCCCTGTTCCTCGCCTCAATAGCACGTGACACTGGTAGTAATCATGAGATTACCTTTCTGCTCCGCCTGCTTTTTAACTTCAAGCCTAACTCCCTGAAATCACTTATTAGTTCCTCATCCTTTTTTTCCGAGCTATGTCACTGGTGCCATTGTGCACCACGACCTCTGCCAGCTCAACCTCCCCGTCCAGATTCTTCTCGACTCGATCAGAGACATCCAATTTCCTGGGAGGTAGACGACAGTGAGTAATTACCGCAAACTAATAGACAGAAATACCACAATCATTGTGGAAAAGCGGAACTTTTATTTGACACAGACATAGGATACATGCTGAAAGATGGAGTTTTATTTTACTGGGCACAGTGATCAAAGTGCCCCGACGATCGTTGTTTCTGTGACAGTCCTGTGATTTTAAGAGAGATCCATTCTTTCCTGTTGCTATTGCCGCGAGGTCTTGTACAGTCGTGCTAGTTTTTTTGGTTCAGACCGTCAGTTCCTAAACGGCCTGGAGTTATCACTTGGTATTCTTCTTTTTTAAGGTTAGACAAATTGAGCAAGAGTATGAAGGGAGTGTGGACAACCTTGGTTGATCTTCTCTTGAAGGTCAAAGATGGCTGGCACACTGACAGAAGACTCAAAATTATTAGCTGCGTGAATGGAACGGATGGTCAGAGTTTCTTTTTACACCCCCATGCTCAGTTTAGAGTTGGCTTCAGTTATTGCGGAAGTTTATGCTGCTACTCAACTGAAAAACTGGCGTTCTCTGCTGGAGGAATGTCTTAAATAGCGAGGCGTCTTCTTAACAATTCAAAGGGGCTGATAGTTTCTTTCTTCTGGACTGGAGAGAGACAACACGTGGCCAACTGTGTATTTATAAGATGCTATCGAAATTGTAAAGTTGATGATTAGTATTTGAAAGTGTATTATTTGGTTCGTATTCGAATTGAGTTAAATGTATGTCATTCATTTTTTTTTTTTTGCATCGTTACTGTGTATCAAGAATTAAGGCTGTTTTATTTACAGCCTACTGTTAGTCAAATCGAATCACAATATGAACACAGCATCTTGTACTGGCCTTTATAAAATATAGAATTTTACGATCGATACTATTGTGATGGATAAGGCCAGAACCACACTAAACATTTCAAACATGTGGTCCGGAAGCTAACATTTTTAGTGGTTTTAAATAGGCGTACAGTGAATATTGCAGTTCGTCAAACCTCTCAGTTATAAGCAGAACATAATTTATTTACAGTGTTCCAAATGAAACGCAAGCAAATGAAAACAAAGTTTAGAATGACAACTATTTGCCAGGTCGAGCAACATGATATACCTTACAACTTAACAAAGAGCACATCTGATATCCTGCGAAATCAGTTTAACACATGCTTTGGCAAAGAAAAGTAAAATAAAACACAGATTCTTACAGGAGAGAGAGTTCGCAGAGAGGATCAACCAGTAACCATTAGCTGAAATATTGAGTCTCTCATTTTTTCCAGCAGCTTGTTGGGGTCCCCAGCAAAAACTAAACTAAACCAGAAAAAAGAGTAGAGCTGAAAATGTGTTGCTGGAAAAGCGCATCAGGTCAAGCAGCATCCAAGGAGCATGAGAATCGACGTTTCGGGCATGAGCCTTTCTTCAGGAATTGTACCCTCATGCCCGAAACGTCGATTATCCTGCTCCTTGGATGCTGCCTGACCTGCTGCGCTTTTCTAGCAACACATTTTCAGCTATGATCTCCAGCATCTGCAGTCCTAATTTTCTCCGAGAATAAAATGTACCCAAACCGGGATGTTTGATTTTCATTGTAAAAGCTTTGTTTTTTTTTAGAAAACGTTACAAGCATTTTCTCTTATCGTTTCCATGCACAGTATCTGTTCGGCATATTCAAAGTACGTATAATCTTTGATTCCCTTCACAGTCAAGAAATTGCCAGCCTCTGTCTTAACTGTATACAACGACGTGGTCTCCACGGCCTTCTGTATCTATGAATTCCATTGATTCACCATGCTCTGCTTATATCCGATCTGAACGGTCTTTCTTTACTCTCAGGCTGTGCCCTCGGGTACTAGTGTCTCCCGCAAATGGGAACATCCGCCCTCCATCTACTCTATTCAAGGCCTTCAGCATTCTGTAAATTTCATCGACATCCATGCTCATCCATTCAGTTTCAACCCAGAGTCGTCAAACGTGATGAAAGATATTAAGTCTTTCATTCCAGAGATTATTCTTGTAAGCCTCATCTTGATACACATCAGGGCCAAAACATCGTTCCTTACATATGAGTCTCAAAATTGCTCACAATATTCTGAACGTGGTCGGGCTCGCGCCTTTTAAAGCACGAGCAGGACATCCCTGCTTTTATATTCGAGTCATTTCGAAATAGATGCCAACATTGTACTTTCCTACCTAACCAGCCACTCAACCTTCGAGATTATCTGAATAAAAACCGCAAGAACTGCGTTCACTGTAAACCAGAAGCAAAAACAGTCATTGCTGGAAAAGCTCAGTAGGTCTGGCAGCATCTGTGAAGACACATCAGAATGAACATTTCGTGTCCGGTGATGATGCACAGAACTGATGGTAGCTTGGAAAACATAAGATAGGGTGGTATCCCGAGCAAAGAGTTAAAATTAGAGGGGACCACAGCCCACAGTGGGAGAACAGCATTTGGACAGACAAAGGAGTAGATAACGATCTTGCCAAGGAGACTGCCAGTGACATGCAGCGTGGAATGGCAGCATATATAATACCGAAGTCTGTTGTTTGGGGGAGGGAGCAAGGACATGGGAGAGATCAGACCCTAAAATTATTGAACTCGACATTGAGACTGGAGCGCTGCAAGGTCCCGAGCAGACAAATGAGGTATTTGCCTTCCAGCTTACGCCGATGTTCTCTGGAACACTACAGCAGGTCTGATTCAGTAATGTTGGTCAGGGAACAGGGTCATGAATTGAAGTGGTAGGCTATTGGAAGCTCAGGGTCTTTTTTGTGGGCAGAATGTCAGTGTTCTGTGAAACAGTCACTTAGTCTCTGTTCCATTTTCCTAATCTCTAGGAGACCACATTGAGCAGTGAGTTTGGTAAACTGGAGTAGATCTAATTTCCACCATACTTCAATTTCATCCGGTCTACCTCTGACCCCTCCCCTCTCTTCCTCGCTACCTCTGTTTCCATTTCGAAAGTAACTGTTTACTGATACGCACCGACTCCAAAAACTATCTGAACTGTACATGCTAACACCTTTCTTTCTGCAAAGACTCCACTCCATTCTCTCAGTTCCTCTGTCTCCGTCAAATATATTCCGGTGAGGCCAACTTCGACAAGTGACCCTCCCAAATGTCGACCTTCTTCCTCAAAAGAAGACTTGTTCGACATCGGCATTCAACCGGATCGAAGACATCTTCTACACTTCTGCCCTCATCCATTCTCTTCCCTCCGACAACAGGGACATGGAAGTAACTACCATCCAACCAGTATCCTCAATCAGACTCCATTTTAACTACCTCCAGTGAGATACTAACACCAGATGCATGTTCTATACCCCTTCTTTCCCAATCTACTGCAGGGACCGTTCGCTTTTGGACACGCTGGTCCACTCTTCCTTCACTCCCAACATTCTTAACACATGGTGGTATCACCAGCCTATTTACCTCCCCCTTTCTCTCCGTCCAAGGGAGAAAGTTTACTGCCCAGATGAAACAGCACTTCACCTGCACTTCAAGCAATCTAATTTACTTCATTCCACATTGGAAAATCAAAGCACAAACTGGGCGACGTCTCCACAGACCATGTACGATCTGCCCGCAAGAAAAATCACCCTTGCTTCCAGTTACTTGCCTCATGAACACAACTCGCTGTTCCTTGGCCAGCATCTCTGCCTTCAGTCTGTCGCAGTGTTCAAGTGAAGCTCAATGCAAACTGATAGAACAACACCACTTTTGGGAGCACTGCAGTGCTCCAGATTCAATATGGATTCCAATAATGATAGGGACTGAACATAGACCCCAACCCACATTTTAGGACTAACAACCAGATAGTCTGCCATTGCAAACTACGTTTTGTTAGCTACGAAATGTCTCCATTAACTGCTTTTTACTCCCCTTAGCCGAATCGATAGCTAACTCTTTGTTAGCCCCACTGCTCTTCTCTCTCTTTGGGTTCTATCACCATGTATCGTTTACTACTTGCACCATTTCTCCACACTACCGTCTGCATATAAACTGACATTTAACCTGTAACCATCAGTTTTGAGAACGGGTCACCGGACCCAAAATTATAACACTGATTCATCTTCAGAATGCTGCCAGAACTGACGAACTTTACCTGCAACGTCTGTTTTCGTACCTTAGGAGAATCCTGGACTAGTTCCTTTGCACTCAGATTTCTGAATTGTGGCCCATTTAGAAATTCGTTGATGCCTGCACTCTTCCTACCGAAGTACATGATCTCACAATTTCCCATGATGTCATCCATCTGCCACTCCAAACCTGTCTAAATCCTTCTCCAGACTCCCCGGATTCTCAATACTACCTTCCCCTCCACCTATCTCTGCATCATCTGAAACTTTAGCCAGAATGCCCACAGTTCCTTAATTGCGATCACTAATGTAGGCAATGAAAGCTCGTGTACCCAACATTGACCCTTGCAGAACCCCACCAGTCAGCGTTTGCCACGCTGAGAAGGATCCTTTCATTCCAACTCTCTGCCTTATGCCAATAACCTATCCATGTTAGTACATTGCCTGTCACCTCATGTGCTGTTGTCTCACTCTACAGCCTCCTGTGTGGTAAATTGTCAAAGTCTTTCTGGAAGCTCGAGGAGATAACAGCCATTAGCTCTCCTTTGTCTCACCTGCTCGTTATCTCCTCAATGAATTCTAGCAGCTGACTGTTCCCTAATTACCACGCACTTCCAGATATTGAGACATTTCGGCCTTCACAATGGACTCCAAAATCTTACCAACGACAAAGCTCTTGCCAAACGGCCTTATTTTGCCATCTTTTGCCTTATGCCCTTCTTAATCATGTGCATGCATTAACTATTTTGCAGATTTCTTGGACCTCCCTGAATGCAGTGACTCCTGCAAGATTACCACTTACACCGTCTCCACAGCCACCTGATGTTCGTGAAACCAAATAAACCCGCTGGACTATAACCTTGTGTTGTTTGGTTTTTAAACTTTTCAACCCCAATCCAAGACCGGCTCCTCCAAACCTTCACTTAAACCTCCATTAGCTGTTTATCTATCTTGTTCAGACTCCATGGTATAGTCCAGTTGGCCGGAAGGTTTGACCACCTTTCGACCTTTCAGTTTTTCTGGCAACTGCTACTTGATAATGGCCACTATTCCCACCTCTGCCACCGGCCCTCTGGGAATTTTGGAACGTTACTCTAATCTTCCAATGCGAAGACTGACGCAAAGAAGTTGTTCAGTTTCTCCACAATTTCTATGAACCACAACACCGTTTCTATAACGTCTTTTCCCAGCCGTTCAAAGTCCATTTCTTTCATCTTGACATGCTTTTCCTGTTTATCTTCCTTCCCACCCTATCCACTACCCCCTCTCCAACGACATTTCACAATAAATTCCCACCTGCTTCCAAATGTCGCCTTCCAACTAAGTAACCCTAGTAACAACCCCACACAATTACTTAACTCTCATTGTCTTTCCAACCCCCGCCCAGTTTACACGTTTGCTACTAAATGCAAATGATGTTGATTGAACTGTGAATTTTCTCTGTAAAATATATAAGATCGGAAATCTTGGTCATGGGCCCTTGCTTCAGAGGTAAACAGGAAGTGATACATTTCCGGTGAAAGGGTATCACTTTGAAGGTAAGAGTTTGTCATCAATTCAGAATCACTCGCCTTGGTAATTAGCCTGAAATTCATGACAGCTTTGATCCAAACATCGACAAATAAGGGGAAGCACAAGAGGTGAGGGGAAGGTCAAAGCTAGGGATCATTTTAGAGAGTTTTGGAATTGAGAATTTTAAGGCAACCGAGAGTCAATGAGACTCCAATCCAGAAGAAAACTCCGTTTTTAAGAAATGGATTCATTTCTGACTTCTGTTATTTAGTAGAATCCCTACACTGTGGAAACATGCTATTCAACCCAACATGTCCACCCCGAATTTCCGAAGTGTTACCCATCCAAACCCATTCCCCTGCCCTGTTAACGTCTTATTACCCCCGAAAACTATGGGCAATTTAGCACGGCCAATTCAACTAATTGCACACGTAGACACGGGAAGAATGTGCAAACGCCACATTGACAGTCAGCCCCAAGTAAAGAATCGACCGGGTCCCTGATGCTGTGAGGCAGCAGATTTAGAAACTGTGTCAGTGTGCTGCCCAAAGCCATCATGCCGCTGTTCATTGTATTTTCTAATCACTTTTATTGAGTGCCTGACCCAACATCCTTGAGTTCTCTGGTCATTTACGAGCAGGAAATAATTTATCCTGTCTTATCTGTCCAGCTACCTCGTCAAATTGTAATCACTTCAACCAAAAGCAAATCCCTCCACACCCTATCCACCCTCTCATAATGTCGTTGCTGGCAGAGCTCTGAAGTATCAAAGGGTCAGTTTTGAACGAGTGTCAGACTATTGAAGAGACACTGCTGAGGGATCTACACACTCTTGGAGTGTTCATGCTAAGGGTTTACTGCAATATGAGGATCCGTGCAAAGGAAGCGTCGTCTTGGTAAAATTGGAGAATCAGTGCTGAGGGAGCAGGGTCTGCCTGATTGCGAGCACAGAGACAGCTCTCCGCTATTGAAAGCCCAGAATAAAATGTTGAGACGAGTTAGAGATAAATTAAGTAATTGTAATTAACACAATTCAATGAATTCATGTTAGGAAGACTGCGACTATCTGTCAATAGGGGAGCTGTTGTTGGAGTCGTGTCGTCACAGTCGACAGTGACAATTCCCCACTCTTTCATCATCTGATAATGCAGCATTTATAAAATTTGAAAAAATTGTTATGGACTAGGTACTCATCTTCCGACAAGCCCCCTGTCTTCAGGTTCCAGGAATTCGGTCGCATCCAAAGGTCACCCCTGAAAGAAATGCAAATCCAGAGTATAAGTAGACAGGCATTATGCACGTTGCTCCCAGTCTGTTCAGGAAAAGGGAAATGTGACAGGAAGTATGCACTGTTCTCCCAGTATGGTCTGAGCAGGGGAGATAGAGATTGGGTCTGTACATTGTACTCCCAACGTGATGCGTTAAGGGAGGTAGCGACATGGTCTGTACACCGTAGTCTACTGTGGTCTGTTATCGAGAATGCAGGCAGGGAATGTACACTAACATTCTTCTGTGATCTGATTGGGGAGGTGGAGCCACAGACTCACCTCTGTGTTCTCGATGTATCATAACCAAGGAACACCCTGACCAGAACTACGCTTAGTAACAAAAGCTTAAATGTACGTGAAAAGTTTAAGATAAATGGAAAACATTCTGCGGTAACTGAAACCCATGTACAAAAGTGAGATTTTAAAAACAAATTTGGAAGGAACCCCAAACTGAGGGTGTTTCGTTCAGATGCAGAGGTCTTTGAGAACAGCGAGAAGCAAGTGGATTCAAACTGGGAGATATCTCTGAATGACGTTTCAGGCCCGTCAATTCCTCCTGTTTCTCGGAGTGGCTCGTCAGATTGGAAACTGAAAGATTTACTTACCCCATAAAGAAAGCGTCCTCTTCATCCACATTCAGGATCGGTGGGCTGTTACTGCACTGGAAGCACAAGCGCAAAAAGTCGTGCTCCCCACATCTTCAGCTGATACCCTTGGAGGGATACTGAAATTATCAGAGCCATTTTTTCATTTATAGGAACACACAGTACCTGCAGTTACTGAATACAGGTGCTTGGCAATACTCTATCGAGCAGGAAGTTAGGACTGCATGATGCTGGAGATCAGACACGAAGAGTGTGGTTCTCGAAAAGCAAAGCCAGTCAAGCAAGCATCTGAGGAGCAAGAGACTCGATGTTTCGAGCATAAGGCCTTTATCAGGAATTCCTGCGAAGGACTAATTCCCAAAACGTCGACTCTCCTCCTCCTTGGATGCGAGCTGACCCGCTTACCTTTCCAGCCATATACTTTTCGATGAAGTATTGCAACTACTCCAGCATGTTGAAGTCAGATTCCGAACTTTTTTTTAGAGAAAACTCCTCAAAAACATTTTGCACCCTGCGTGAATTTTATTATTTGAACGGCACTCTGAAGTTGCTTAGCATGCTCGCAATTCATGATTGACCCAAATCAATGTCATTTCCAAATTGAGGGATTTTACGCTCATTAGCTATCTCTAAATGATTTTTCGAAGTAAGAAAAAATAACAAGGATTCAGGAAGTTATCCCCTGGGAATGTAACTTCACATTGTCTCCAATATGCGAAACGACCACCTCCCATCCCCTCTGTTTTCAATCTTTTCGCAATTTTTAATTCATGTTGCCAATGACCAATCAATACAAAACATTTGTTATTTGCTAAACAAAATGTCACGTGGCAGTGTAACAAATACTTTCTGAAACTCCAAAGAAACAACATTCACAGTACTCCCTCATATACTGACTATGTGACGTCATCGAATACCTGAATCAGTTTTTTCAGGCATGACCTGCCGTTGGCAAAGGAATATAGACTCTCTCGTATGGACCTATTTTCCTTCCAATGTATATTTGAACTTATTTTGTACTTTGGCTCCTATCAGTCTTCCCATTATTTATATCAAGCGAACAGGTCAGCATTTTGCGAGATGAGGAGAAAGTGAAGACTGCAGACTGTGGAGATTAGAGTCGAGAGTGTGGTGCTGGAATACCACAGCAGCTCAGGCATAATCAAAGGAGCTGGAGAATCGACGTTTCAGGCAAAAGGGCTTTTCCCTGAACCGTCGATTCTCCAGCTCCTCGGAGATTGCTAGATTAACTCTTTCTTAAGCAAGTGTGATATTTTACACATCAAGCGTTCAAAGTCATTGAGGAAGGATAAGAATTCAACTGTGCAGAGGACACCATTCTGTGGACATCCTGGTCTGAAATGATCATCGCTCCAAAGTGACTATTCCTTTGCTCTGTTACAAATGCAATTGCAACCATTGGGTCCCATGTTCTCCATTGACTTCAGTGATCCTCGAAGCCACACTCAAACAAATACTACCATGCTGTGAAGGGTAATTGCTCTCACGTTCTGCTTTTAGCCCAAAGCCTTCCTGTATGTTTGGCATATGGCCCACAAACTCACAAAAATGTTGGGTGTGCCGCAGGAGGCTGCTTGATCAAAACTTTTTGAATTTGCTGTTTGAAGGAGATTCATAACTGAATGGCAACCTCCTTGGATTTCGCTAGTACCTTTCCTATCCATGCTGTTCAAATCTCCATTAAATGCCTCGTTCAAAAACTTTAATACAATCTATCTCCGCCTTAAAATCAGACAGCAATTCTAGAACAAAAGTCTATGCATTGAGGAATAAACAACGTTTTCACCTCAAATATGTTGCTTTTCAAGTCATTTGAAATCTGTGCCTGATTTACGAGCGGGAAACAGTCTGTCTTTCTCACCTCTGTTCAACATCATCGTGTGGTTGGACCCACTAAGCCTTTTCGTGAGCAATGAGAAATGTGCCACATCTTCATATCTTCAGAACTGCGTTGATTGCAAGGAGCCCATGCTTTTAAAGCTCTTTTGCGCTATGTTTCTCTTCGCTGTGTTTACATCCAGCTTAGACAGTAGCGTCCAGAAATGTAGTGAATACCACAAAAAGGATGGAGGCTGTAGTACAGTCAAACTAGTGAACAAGAGCGGGTTAACTGGGTAGCTTTACAAATGCAAGATTCACCGAGAATCAGTCACATCGCTTGAAAAAAAAAGTCTGCGGTTTCCCAACGATAACGGACACAATATTTGACTCTGGGAAGCTTCTCTTCAGGTATTATCTAGAAAAACAACACACTTTATTTTACAATATTTAGGATATAATTTGGTGATGGTCGGATATTCAACCATTCAGATCTATGTATTGTCCCCACAGATAAACAGTGAGCTGCTGCAACTTAAGTAAAAATATAATGGTGAGCAACGAGAAGGAAGAATCACTTGGAAACATGTATTCCACAAAACAACCAAGAATCAATACTGTTTAACACTCTGGACAAATAAATCAGTCAGGGTGAGAGAGAGATGCAGAGTGATAGCATGAAGCAAGCCAGAGATGGTGAGGGAAGAAAGAGGGCAGAGTGGTAATGACTCAAACGATTAGAATGAGATCAAGAAGCGAAAAGAACACTGGAGAACATATAGAGACAGTAGTAGAAAGAGATGCAGAAAGGCAGCGAATGAGTGAGAAGAGACAGAAGGTGAAATCAGAGTGAGGCGGAACTACAAATTGAGAGGTAAAAATGGAGACAGATAGAAAGGAGGGAAAGGAAGAGAGAAAAGAGTGAAGTGAGAAAAAGACAGATAGAATTGTGAGAACGGTTGGGACCGAAGTAAATAAAAGAAAGGATGAGGGACCGAGATGGAATCATAGATAGAAAAAATAATGCAGTAGGGAAGAGGCCGTTTAGAAAATCGAAACTACATTGCCTGAACTTTGGCGACAATTGGAAATGTTGATCGAGAGAGATCTTAGGGAGGAAATGGTGGGATGAAAGGAAGCTGAGATCATTTTCTATCTCACTTTCCCAGGGTCGTAATGTGCCAGTGTAATGTGCAGGCAAAGAATTCCAGTTGAAATGTAGTCAATGTTGCAAGCCTGCACTATCATTGTCCATCTCTCTCTGGCACTCCCTCATGTTTTTTTTCTCTCTCTCCCTCTCTCTCTCTCCCTCTCTCTCTCGCTCTGTATCTCTCCCCTTCATTCTATGTCTTTAAACACGGCAGATGCGAGAAATGTCTGATCTATTGCCCCATTCTAGGGATCCGAGCATATTTATTCTGGCAGCTGCTGTGCAGCACTTTGGGCAATTCGGTGGTGTTCTCGAAGCTGATAAAAGTTATTTCTAACGAAGTGAACAGCTCCAAACCTGGGCATTCATGGGACGCTGTGGACAAAGAACAACCGACGATGAGACTGCACTTTTACAAGAAGTTAGCTCACCGCCAACTTCTCAAAGACACTTCCTCAAATTCAGAGTGGACATGAAAGAATAGGCAGGTTAAATGCGTGGCTTGAGGGATAGTGCAGCAGGGAGGAGTTCAGATTTTGGGTCCTTGGGACCAGTTCTGTGGGAGGAGCGACAAATACAAACTGGACGGTCTACACCTGGGCCGGACTAGAACCAATGTCCTTGCGAGTGGTTTTGCAAATGCTGTTGGGGAGAGTTTAAATGAATGCGACATTGTTTATGGGAATCAAATGGGGAGATTCGTGGTCAGTATGGAGGTACTAACGAAACCCTGTACGGAACTGAATGAGGTCAGAGTGACTAAGTGGAATGCAAAACAGGGAGGAGATGAGGAACGCAAAGGTAGCCTGAGGTGTTTTGTTTTCAATGCAAGAAATGTTGGAAGTAAGGCATATGAACTTAGGACTTGGATTAGTACCTGGAAGTATGATGATATTCCTATAGCTGAAACTTGGTTGAGAGAAAGGCATGATTGGCAGCAAAATATCGCCAGATATAGATGGCTCAGGTGGGATAGAGATGGAGTTAAAAGGGGAGGAGTGGTTGCATTACTAATCAAAGAGTATATCACGCTGTGCTGCAAGACAGCATATGGAAGGCTCAGACAGTAACGCAAAAAAAGCAGAGCTCAGAAATATGAAGGGTGCGGTAACAATGCTCGGGTTATACTGCAGGCCTCCCAATACCGAGACTGAATAGAGGTACAAATATGTAAACAGATTATGTAAGAATGTAGTCGCGACAGGGCGATGGTGACAGGAGATATTACCTTACCCAAGATTGACTAAGATTCACTTCGTGTGAGAAGTGTAGATGGAGAAGAATTTGCAATGAGTATCCAGGAGGGTTTTCTAGAGCAATATGTAAGTTGTCCAACTCGGGTAGGGTACATACTGGATCTGGTGCTATTGAATGTGCCTGATTAGATGATCAACATTTCAGTCGTGTATTACTTTGGGAATACTGATCACGATTCCCAAGTTTTAGAATAGTCATGGAAAAAGACGAGAGTAGTTGTAAAGTAAGATTGCTAAGTGGGAGGGAGGCCAACTCCACCAAATTCAGAAGGAGCTGGTGAATATTGACTGGGTTCAGCAGTGTGAAGGCATATCCACATTTGAAATGTGGGAGACTTTTAAAGAGAGGTGGGTCAGAGTTCAGGAGATTTTTCTTTCCATTTAAAAACATGGATGACAGTTTAAATTGTGAGACAAGCTAAATGGAAAAAGGAAGCATACATATGGTCTAGGTGGCACAAGACACATGAAGCTTGGGAAGTATTTCGGCAATGTAGGAATAACCTGAAACGTGGAATTAAGAGAGCTGAAAGTGGTCATGACATATTTTTAGCAAACAGTGTTGAGTAAAACCACAAAGCATTTATTATTCCTATACAAAAAGCAAGAGGGTATCTAGAGAAAGGGTTATCCCATTCAAGGACAAAGGAGGACAATTATGCGTGAAGTCAGAGGAAATGAGTGAGGTATTTAATGAGTATTAGCATTTGTACTCACCGAGGAGAGGGATGCGATGGATGTTGAGGTTAGGGATCGATGTTTGATTACCCTACGTCAAGTTACCGTATGGATGGAGGAATTGCTGTGTATTCTCAAAGGCATTAAGAATACCTTTGAGAATCATAGATAGAATAAATAATGCAGTAGGGAAGAGGCCGTTTAGAAAATCGAAACTACATTGCCTGAACTTTGGCGACAATTGGAAATGTTGATCGAGAGAGATGCAACGAGATCTTAGGGATCAATTCCCCAGATCCGGGTAGTATCGATGACAGGTTACTGAGGGAAGTGAGAGAGGAAATTGCTGGGGCCATTTAAACAGATATTATTGCAGCATCCTTGAACAATGTCCAGAAGGACGGGAAGATTGCTAATGCTGTCCGCTGTGTAAGAAGGATAGCAGGGATAATCCAGGGATCCTGACGTCAGCAGTAGGAAAGGTGGTGGAGAAGATACTGAGACCTATGATCTATTCCCATTTGGAAGAAAATTAGCTTACCAGTGATAGGCGACATGGTTTTGAAAAGGGAAGTTCACTTAATAGAATTATTTGAGGAAGTGACAAAGTTGATCGATGAGGGAAGGGCTGTGCATGTAATAAACATGGACTTTTGTAAGGCATTGGATAAATTCACCCTGGTAGGCTGATGGAGATGATGAAGTCGCACGGGGTCCAAAGTATACTAGCTAGTTGGGCAGAGAACTTGCTGGGCAACAGAAGACAAAGTATAGTAGTGGATGGGAGTTTCTCAAAATGGAGAAAATGGTGTGCCACAGGGTTTCGTGCTGATAACACTGTTGTTTGAAATACACATAAATGTTTTGGAGGAAGGTAACGGTGGTCTGATTAGCAATTTGCAGATGACACTAAGATTGTTGGAGTAACACAAATTGAAAGGGACTGTCAGAGAATACAGCAGAATGTGGATAGATTGTAGAGTTGGGCAGGCAAATGGCAGATAGAGTTCAATCCGGGAAAGTAAAAGTCATGCATTTTGGAAGATCCAATTCAAGACTGAATTGCACACTGAATCGGAAAATGCTGGGAATATTGATGTACAGAGAAATCTGTGTGTTCAATTCTATAGAGTGGTTAAGATGGCATATGGCATGATGTCTTTCATTGGAGTAGGGCATTGAGCATAAGAGTTGGCGAGTCATGTTTAAGTTATATAAAACTTTGGTTCGACCACATTTGAAATACTATATACATTTCTGGTTGCCACATTGGCAAAGGACGTGGATGCTTTGGTGAGTGTGTAGAGGAGTTGTAGCAAGATGTTGCTGGGCATGGAGGTTGTCAGCTATGAAGTGTTTGAAGAAACCGAGATTATTTTCATCAGAAAGCAAACATTCCAAAACTACTGTGTTAAGAGCTCTCCGCAAGAGCAACAAGGAAGAACGTATCTCTCTTAATCTCACAGTACAGTCACATACCCAATGATTCTCGAGTCACTTTGGTCACTGTGCCGAGTAGAATAAAACTCCGTCTTCTGCATGTCTTCAGCGTCTATTTCAAAGAAAAGTTCACATTTTTCAGAATGATTGTAAAATTTTAGTCAATTAGTTTGAGTTAATTAGTCACTCAAGGCTGCCTCCTAGATGTCAAGAAATGGGATGTCTTGGCATGTTGGCACCAGAGACATTGCTGCAAAAAGGGATGAGGATCAAAATGGTGATTTTGGGGAATTGGGTTGGAAGCTAAAAAGCAGGATGAGTAGGATAGTCATCACAGGATAACTACCAGAGCCAGGTGCTAGTGAGGCGAGGAAGAGGGAGCGAGTGCAAATAAACACATGATTGCAGCGCTGGTGCAGGAGGGAGAGCTTGAGTTACGTTGATCATGGGAGTGCCTTCTGGGAAAGGTGAGTCCGATACACAAAGAATGGTTTGCCCTTAAACTGAATGGCAACTGAAACTAAACAATATCCTGTGCAGAAGACTTGCTGTAACACTTCGTGAGGGTTTAAACTAATTTAGCTGTGACTGGGAATCGGGGCGATGTATCAGATGAGAGGATAGTTGTTGAACGAGCCGAAATAGAATGCAGAGTGTCTGTCAGGAAGAATGCAGAATTTATAGGACAAAGAGAAGGATTTAAGTGTGTATGTTTCAATGCAAGTAGTGTTGGGAATAACAGTGATGAACTTAGAGCATGGATCAATACTTGGAACTACGATGTTGTGGCCATAACAGCGACTCGGATTTCGCAGGGCATGAATAGTTGCTGGATGTTCAAGGAGATATTTTAAAAAGAACAAAGAGAGGTGTAAAACAGATGGAGGAGTAGCATTCTTACTTAGAGTGGGCATCAGAGCTGCAGAAAAGTTGTTTCTTGAGGAGGTTTTGTATAATGAATGCTTATCGGTAGAGGTCAGTAACAGCAAAGGAGTTTTCCCTTTAATGGGTGTTTTCTGCAGACCCAAAATAGCAGAAGAGAGACGGAAGTACTGATTGGACAGCTAATCTTGGAAAGTTGCAGACGTATCAGTTATTTTTATGGGAACTTCAACTTCCTAATATCGATTGGAAACTCCTTCGTGAAGATGATCGAGATTGAGTCAATTCTGTCAGTGTCCAGGAAGGATTCCTGAATCAATGTGGCGTTAAGACAAATGGGGAGACGCCATATTGGTTTTGATTCTCAGCAACGAGCCAGGCCAGGTCTCAGGTCTCTTGTTGGGCGACCAGTTAGTTGACAGTGACCACAATTGCCTGATCTCTACGATAACCATGTGGAGGGCTAGGAACAGACAGTATTGGAAATACTAAAATTATATTCTTATTAGACAGACACTATGAAGTATAAATTAGGAGCAATTCTTCTCCGTGAAATGCACAACAGAAATGTGGAAGCATTTTACGGAACACGTGTTGCGAATGTTGGATAACATTTTCCTGCACAGACAGGCAAGGACTTGGCAGGTGAAGGAGCCTTGGGTGACTAGAAAAGAGATGCTCCTCGTCAAGGCGAATGTAGAGCTTAGTTAATGGTGAGGTAGAAAGTTCTGGCAAAGCCTTGGACAATCAAGGTGCACCTGGCAATGAAACAATTGGATAGAGGAGAGCTCAGAGGAAGCATGAAAAAGCCTTGGCGTGAAGGCTAAGGGAAATCCCAAAGGCATTGTAAACATAGGTAAGGAATAATGGAATCATCGGAGAGAGTGTAGGGATGATCAGGGATATTGGAAGGAACTTGTGTCTGGAATATCTTGTGAAGAGAATGAAGAAGGAATATGTAAACATGGGACGTGAAGACTCAGTTAGGCGCATGCTAGTTATAAGTTAGCCACAAGGACCTAACGAGAGAGCTGAGAAGAGCTAGGAGAGGACATGAAATGTCGTTGGAAGGTATAGCAAAGAAAACCCCAAAGCTTTCGACAGGTATGTCAGGCTTTCAATGATGACGAAAGTAAGATTCGGTTCAGTCAAGGACAATAGTGGGACATTTTGTGTGGTGAAGCGCTAAATGAATATTTTTCGGCAGTGTTCACACTGGAAAATGACGACGTTGTCGTGGAGATCACTGACGTACAGGCTATTAGACTAGACGGGATTGAGATGCGTAAGGAGGAGATGTTAGTAATTCTGGAAACTGTGAAAATAGATACATCCCAGGGGGAATGGGATTTATCATCAGATTCTCTGGGAAGCTCGGGAGGAGACTGCAGAATCTTTGGCTTGGATCTTTATGTTTTCATTGTCTACAGGAATTGTGCTGGAAGACTAGAGAATAGCAAATGTTGCCTCCTAGTTCAATAGGACGAGTAAGGACAACCCTAGTAATTATACGCCAGTGTGTCTTATTTCAGATGTGGGTAAAGTGTTTGAAAAGGTTAGGATTTTCAATAATCTAGAAATGAATGATTTGAGTTGGGATGGTCTACAACGTTTTGTGAAGTGTAGGTTGTGCTTCATATTCTGTACTTTGAGAGGGCGACCAAACAGGTGGATGAGGGTAAAGTGGTTGATAAGGCGCATATGGATTTCAGTCAAGCGTTTGATAACGTTCTACAGAGTAGGCTACTGCAGAAAACACGGAGACATGGAACTGAGGGCGAGTTAGCGGTTTGGATCAGAAATTGGCGAGCTGAAAGAAGACAGTGAATGGTGGTTGATGGAAAATATCCATCCTGGGGGTCGGTTACTCGTGCTGTCCCGCAAGTATCTGTTTTGGGGCAACTGCCGTTTGTCATGATATTGTTAAGTTACCCGTATGAGGGCGTAGAAGGATGGGTTAGTAAATTTGCATATGACATTAAGGTCGGTAAAATTGTGGTTCGTGCTGAAGGGTATTGCAGTTTACAGAGGGACATAGAAAAGCTGCGGATTTGCACTGAGAGTTGGCAAATGGAATTTAGTACAGAAAATTGTGAGGTGATTCACTTTGTAAGGTTTAAAAGGAATAGAGAGTACTGGGATAACAATAAGATTCTTTTTAGTGTGGATGTACAGAGAGATCTCAGTGTCCATGTGCATAGATCCCTTTAATTTGCCACCGAGTTTGATAGGAGTGTTTCGAGGTCATACAGTGTTTTGGCTTTAATTGGTAGAGGGTTTAGTACAGGGAGGCCAGCAATAAAAGCAATTAAAGGCATAAGCCCTTCTCCCAGCAATACATTTTTCAGCTCTGATCTCCAGCATCTGCAGTCCTCACTTTCTCCTGATTCCTGAAGAAAGACTTATGCCCGAAACGTCGATTCTCCTGCTCCTTTGATGTTGCCTGACCTACTGCGCTTTGCCAGCAAGACATTTTTTCTGCTTATCTGAATAGGATTATGGAAAGCAGTTGAAGGCCATTCGTCATTTAAGAATCTACTGTCTCTCAGTTCGACGACTCTATTATAGAATTGATGAGCTGATTAGTGGCAAATGGGGTTCTACCAAGTATGTGCGAGGGTAGGCCCAACAACGCAAGGTCAGAGGAAATGATTGGAGTGCCCCTTGGGAAAGCATCATACCGACTGAGGAGAAAAAAAATATGGGCTATCCAAAGCTATTGAAAGTACCTGGAATGCCCAAGGATTGAGGTAAGAAAATAAGGAAGGAAAATGAGACATATGATGCATGCTGAAATAATGATTGCCCTTTTGTAGAGACAAAGCAGGATCAGTATTAAAACTTTGAGGGCAGTGCAGGAACAGAGGGACATTGTTTTACATGGACACGGTTCTCGAAAGATGGCCCTGAAATTTGGAAGAGTTGGTAAAACAGATTAAAAGATCACTGCATTCCTTTCTCCGACTGCATGGAAATTTTCTTTTTTTTCCCCGGAACACATGGCTATCCACTCCCCTCTTATTTATCCCCGCTGATGAATGAGAAAGAAAGTAGTTCAAGGTAATACACATAATGTTAAGGCTTCTGACTGCATGTTCAAGGAGTCCCTTCTGTTCCACTGATCCAACAATGCAGTGTAGTAGGAATTCCAGACCGGAATTCAAAGGTTGATTCCGACCTCGGCCAGCAATAGTGATTGACGTGTATCGTGACGTCCACAAACAGCTTGACAGAAGATTGTAACACGCCCACATCATTTCTCTATGAATGATGGGTACAGTCAGTTGTCTGTCCATTTAGCATGTTGAAGGTGGAGGTAATGTCCACCGTATCTGTGTGATGAATAACCACTGAATCGTCTGTTTGTTCATGCCTCATATTGTGGCTGAACAGTGGTAAGTGGAGGGTGGCAATACCATTGATTTTAATACTCATGTCACTGATGGTCACAGAGCGCTTCACTGCTGATGGACTCGAGCAACTGTCGGTTATGATAGGAGGAGTTGATATCTCTTTAGGTGAAAAGAGAGCTCGCGGAATGCGAGAAAACCCCACGATTGTCTGGCAGCATCGCAAGTGCAAGAGAAAAACTGATCATGATTCGAGTTTAAATTTTGAAGGGACTCTGATGGAAGTCAGATTGGCCTGTACGTGCACGCTGTTTTAATCTCTTTCTATCGCATTCCATAGTTTCTGCAAGATCTGCTCGGTTTCTCCATTGGCGTTTGCCTTGATAGATGGATATCTCGATAGACAGATAACTCGATGGATAGATAGCTCGAAGGATAGATAGCTCGACCGATAGATAGATAGATAGATAGATAGATAGATAGATAGATAGATAGATAGATAGATAGATAGATAGATAGATAGATAGATAGATAGATAGATAGATAGATAGATAGATAGATAGATAGATAGATAGATAGATAGACAGACAGACAGACAGACAGACAGATAGATAGATAGATAGATAGATAGATAGATAGATAGATAGATAGATAGATAGATAGATAGATAGATAGATAGATAGATAGATAGATAGATAGATAGATAGATAGATAGATAGATAGATAGATAGATAGATAGATAGACAGATAGACAGATAGACAGATAGATAGATAGATAGATAGATAGATAGATAGATAGATAGATAGATAGATAGATAGATAGATAGATAGATAGATAGATAGATAGATAGATAGATAGATAGATAGATAGATAGATAGATAGATAGATAGATAGATAGATAGATAGATAGATAGATAGATAGATAGATAGATAGATAGATAGATAGATAGATAGATAGATAGATAGATAGATAGATAGATAGATAGATAGATAGATAGATAGATGGATGGATGGAAGGATGGATGGATAGATCGGTAGTTAGACAGACAGATATATATATATATTAATATATATATATATATATATATATATAGAGAGAGAGAGAGAGAGAGAGAGAGAAATAACTGAGTTCACGTTTCCAGTTTGGCCTGGCACGTTTTCAGAAATAGAACTCGAATGTGAGCAGTCTGTCTCATGCATCTTGGGCGCAGGCAGATCAGGTTGGGTTTTCTACAACAGTCTCCATGCTCAACATTCCCATAGAAAGTCAATCTGAAATCGTACCATCAGCAGTGAGTGACTGTCTCATTATCAGTGACATGATCTTCCATTGAGCTCTTTACAGATGTGACCATACATGTCACTGGCCGTCGTTCATTGAAGGAGTAATGCAAATTTGAATTTCGACCCTTGATTTCTATCACTAATGCAGTGAATAATGTGGTGGAAAACTAGACTTCTTGCCTGTGCAGTCATTCTCATTAGTTTTATGTTCACCAGACTCGAAACACCCTTCCAAAAACATTGGTCATCTCTATTCATCCTGCCTCATGCATTACCGTAGATTTAGTCACCATGTATTTAATCTACCAAGTTTTTGCCTACAGGCTTAGATTTTCTATACCGTTCTGACAATATTTCTCTTATTCTCAACACTTGTCTTTCCTATTTTTTCTTCATATCACTCACCTTCGTATGTTCACTTTCGTAATTCATGTCAGTGAAACAAATTGTGAATAATGAAGTAGTTACACGGAAAGTTATGTCCGAAAAATATAACTAAAAGCATGAGAGAATGGGATTGAAATTATAAATCAGCACGCACCAGTCTCAGACGTTAAAAAATGCCTCCTATCATTACAGAGAGAAATGAGACGTCGGTACAGACACTGAGAGCAATGGGACTGCAGGATTAATGAACAGATATGAAGACACACAGGGAAAAAGATAAGGATCTCTAGTGCATATGTTTTAACAAAAAAACCTGTTCAGATCCAGGATTCTAATATTGTGGCGATCCTGACGCGTTTGCTGGTACTGATATTGCAACAATGAGAAAAACGCAATTTCCTTTGCATTTTGACATTGATAATGCATTTACAAGATCCGTAAGTGACAGGCAAGAGTCCACCTGACTGACTTTTAACACGTTGCAACTGGCAAGTATCTGGGAAGATATACCCTTCAATATAGTCTGCATTTTGAAAACCCTCAAGAAGGGAAATAAAAAAGGGTCGAATAAATTCCATGAAATCATAAGTGACTGGGCGTTGATCACAAGTCTGTCCGTCACTTGCTGTACAGTCATTAGCTAAGCTTAACGTGGCAATGAATGGAATTAATACTTAATTTATTTGCTTTGTCAATGCTGAAGACCGTCTGGCAGTGTTGCATAAAATACATTTCCTTTGTTCGGTAAAGTGTTATCTTGAATTTCAAAGGTTTCTCCCACCACTGTAGTTTCAATGGAATCGTCGATGCTAAAATAAACCTTTGTATGTTGAGTGAATGTTATGCTCATTTCACTCCAACAATACGCTTAGGAGGGGCATGGGTAGTGCGGAATGCAAGCATCTGCTCTCCTTAGTCGAATGTTTAATAACAAGGCAGTATAAATTTAAACTTGATAGACAGGGGACTGAGAGGGAATCCGAGGAATACAAGTATTCACCGTAGGGAGGGGTGAGTTGTGAGGGAGAAAAATGAAAGTCACTGTCTGGGAGGGTAGATTACATCTTCACATCGCTCATGCAATTTGGGCACTGCTCGATGGCAAGCATTTATTGCTCATCCGTAGGTGCAAATTTGAAAAGGCAGTGGTGTGCTCGCCAAGCTGAGACTCTTTTCCTTAGAGCGTAAGAGACAGAGGGGGTATCTTATTGAAGTGCATTAGACGTGAGATGCATGGATATGATGAATGCACTCAGTGTTTTTACCAAAGATGTGGGGATTCGATGACTGATGGGCATCACTTTAATGTTAGAGGGGAAAGAGTAAAGTGGAACCTGAGCGTCAACTCTTTTATATGAAGCTGGTACGCAGATGGAAAGACCTGCTGGAGGAAAGAATTGCGATGTGTGCATTAAAACCATTTAGAAGGTATTTGTTCAAATACCCAAAGAGGAAATGTTCAGTAGAATATGGACCAAGTGCAGGAACATGGGGTCAGTTTGGCGGAACATTTTGTTCGGCATGGGCCACTTTGAGCCAGAGAGCCTGACTCCGTGCTGTAGAGATTTATGACTCTTTGAGTCAGGAGGTGAGTTACTTGCTAAAAGATTCCTGGCCTCCTGTATGTCCTTATGTGGCAAGTCCAGTTCAGTTTCTGGTCATTGGTAATCCCAAGGATTATATCATTGAATGACACATTGATTGTTACACGTTTGAATTGCAATTGGCTGTGGTGAGATTTTCTCGTGTTGGCGATCGCTAAGCCAATCGTTTGTGTTGCTGTACGTTATTTTCCACTTGACAACCCAAGCTTGGATATTGTGCATAGATTTTCGCATTTGAAAATGGCCTGCCTCAGTATCTGAAGAATCGTAAATTGCCCTGAACATTATGCAATCGTTGCCGATACACTACACCCACCCCCACCCACCCCACTCTTGTCATTATGATGATCACCATTTTAATCCCGGATATGGGAATATTGTCTGATGAGAACAGATTTTAAAAGGGTTGATGCCATACTTTTTGAAGTTCTGAAGAATAGAACATTCGTAGAGGACTTGACAGTGCAAATATACAGATATTCTTTTTTCCTGTTCCAGAGAATGTAGTTAGAGATGGGCATCCTCTATTAATAAGAATGCGGTAGATTTTAAGGCATCTGATATTTCTGTGTGATTTTATCAGACCTTCCAATGAGAAATGAACGCAGTCCAGAAGTGGTAATGGATGCAATGCATTTTATTCACAGCAATGCAGGTAGTAGTGAACAAGCTGCTCTCGGGCCTGCACATTGACTCAATGGTTAGCACAGCTGCTTCACATCGGCGGACATCCGGGTTTGTTTGCAGGCTCTGGCGATTTTCTGTGTCGGGTGTGGCATTTCTCTTCGTGACTGCCAGGATTTCCTCCAGATGGTCTCATTTCTTCCCATAATTTAAAAGTGTGCAGATTGGTTGAATTGACCATGCTAATTTGCCTACAGTGTGCAGGGATGTGTAGGTTACTTGCATTAATCAGAAGTTAATGCAGAGTAGTAAGGGAAATGGCTGGCTCTGGGTGGGTTACTTTTCGGAGGATTGGTGTGGACTTGTTGGTCAAAGGCCTATTTGCAGACTGTAAGAATTCTACGATTCTACGAATTGTGCTTTGACAGAGACACAATCGAGAACAGACTGCATTTAGTATCAAGCAGAGCTTCATGCTGTTCAGTCCGATCAAATAGTACCTCACAAGATCTTGTAATACTCCAAGATCAAGAAACCATTCACTTGAACCACAGTGTCGGTGCAAACACACAGTCTATAGCTGCCGTTATCTTTGCCACAGCCAAACTGTAATCCTGGTCAAAATTGATGAAGAAAGTGACAGAATGTCGTGGCACAGGAGGAGTCCGATCAGCCAGTGGTGACTTTATTAAGGTTCGATTCCCTTGATCGAAATCTGCTGCCTCTACCTCTCATCGCTTCTATCTAAATAACCGTTCAATGTTCTTCTTGAATGCCACATTCACTGATGCACAATAGTTCATCACAGAGCTTTGCAGTTTGACTATGCTGAGTTATATACTGGGGAAGGATTGTGGTTAAATCTCTTTAACACCCGCTATCCTCTCTTCTTGTTATGAAGACAGCAGCATCCTGCAACGTAGCCATTAAGTACTCATTACCCTGACACTGGGATTGCAGTCAGTACAGGGCTGGTCTCAAGACTGCACGGACAGTGTTATAAGGAGTGGTTGAGTAACGTTGGACCTGGTCTAGTCCGTGTTTAGAAGACTGAGATGGCACCTTAATGTTACACACACGATTATTGGGGCACTTGAGAGAATGGGTGTGAATACATTATTTCTCCGTGTGGTTGAGGCAAGCAGAAAAGTGCCAAAACTGAGGTTTAGATCTCAACTATTGCAGAGAAAGATGTAAAAGCCTTCCTCTTTAGACTGGTGTGATTCTATTATGTTCTTTAGCACAGATGGCTCTGAAAGCTGATTCATTAATTTATTTTTTAATTATTAAGGGGAGGAATGGTTGTTGGGAGAAGGCAGGAAACGGGTGTTGAAAATAATTAAACCAGCTACGAACTCATTGCGTGTCAGAGCAGACGCGATGGCTTGAATAGACTACTTCGCATTTATCTAATGCTGTCTTATGGACAGAACGCAAAAAAAAATAGAACGTACTGAGACGTCTCACATAGAATACACAAAAACAAAAGACTGAGTCGCCAATGAAGCGCATCATCAGATTTTTGAGAGAAGAGTGCAGCGCATTGCTCAAAGAAATTTGCGTTTGATGGATAGAGGGATTGAAGATGGGAAAAATCGGAAATGATTTTGATGCTGAAAATGACATTGCCCATGGTGATCACATCATATTCAGGTTTCAGATCCCTGGACGTGTGTTCAGACAGTTAGAGTTCGCAGCGTTGAAAACATAAGTTGATAAGACTGAATGACTTCATCATTTAACCAACAGACAAACTACTTTTATCTATCCCTTGCATATCTCAGTAGAATTACGGCTAAATATTTTGGCCATGGAAATCTGAGGAAAACTCCGATAGGAAGTCTCATTATTTCTAGCAGCATCGGTGGTGAACGAGAAAGAGAGAGAGAGAGAGATAGCGACATAGATAGATAGATAGATAGATAGACAGACAGACAGACAGACAGACAGACAGACAGACAGACAGACAGACAGATAGATAGATAGATAGATAGACAGACAGACAGACAGACAGACAGACAGATAGACAGATAGACAGATAGATAGATAGATAGATAGACAGACAGACAGACAGACAGACAGACAGATAGACAGATAGACAGATAGACAGATAGACAGATAGATAGATAGACAGATAGATAGATAGATAGATAGATAGATAGATAGATAGATAGATAGATAGATAGATAGATAGATAGATAGATAGATAGATAGATAGATAGATAGATAGATAGATAGATAGATAGATAGATAGATAGATAGATAGATAGATAGATAGATAGATAGATAGATAGATAGATAGATAGATAGATAGATCGGGTACAATCTGATCTCCAATATCAATCGTCCTTGCTTTCTCCGAATTGATACACGTCATCATAACTCAATGAAAAACTGAAACCTCAGAATCGAACTTGCTAATCTAAGTTGTCAAAACTCAAAGCCAAACTCGCAATCTATGTTTCGAATGTGTGGTGTCCTCACACTTGAACTTCCTAGCGTCTGTAACAACGCTGACTAATAAAGAACATGGAAGGCTCATGAAATCTAATATAAACAAGAAAATGAAACCGAGACCCATGAATCAGTTATGTTTGAATCTGGTTGACGGAAAAAAATACTAATTAAAACCACGTATGATATCAAAGAGCAGAGTTTTGTTAACCAGTGGAAACTGAACAGGTAGTTGGAAAAAATGGTAATTTTGTACAGTCTCCTTTCCGCTTTGCGATGGTTGTAAATCACACGTCTTTGGTCAATTGCTTGAGGAAATATTGTTCTTCCATGAACTGCTGACGTAACTCAGCCCTGATAATTATGTTTTTGTCCCTTATGGCATTTCCAGAGATTGCTTCAGTTCATCTTTCTTTTTAAGTCGAATGTTCCTCGTTACAAACTGTGCTCATTCCAGCAATCCGCAATCCGTCCGTGCGTTGAACTCTAGGTTCTGATTTTCATACCCTGCTCTTAACGTTCTGTTGGACATCTAATTGATTGCGGTGGAATCTAACCGAAGGAAGGTGCTCACATTTCATATCAATGCGACTTGGAAAGACCTCAATAGGAACAATGTGAAGCGAACTGTTCTCCAAATAACCTGGTTAGATCATCCGCCGTATAAAGTGCTTGTTCAAGTTCGCATGTACCTGGATACACTACACACTCAGAGAAAATTCACGATTTGTACTTCAATATACTTCGGTTAGATGAGACTGAAATGGTTGTGCACGCATGATTCTCAATTGACCGTTTTTATTTCAGCGACACTGGTACAGGTATGTTTTCGTCAGTTGAGACATCCTTGGAGTAATTCTTCTCCCCCGCCATTTTAATTAAAGTGTGTGAAGTTTGAACAATATGTATCAAATGATATCTTGCAAGAAGAGGTGAGTCACAAATGGCTCATATGCATAACACAGAGATCCATCTGAGTCCGGAAAATCTTGCATGCAATTCTTGGGATTCTGGTTCTGCTTGAAATATTTTTCTATCCTATGAGTGACCGTAAACATTTTCATGGAGCGGTAAAAATACAAATAGTGTGCATTTGAACAAAAATGTAATTTATGAATTTCGAAATATATCTAGCGGTCCTTTACTGTCAATTTATCACCATACATGATATCCTGTGCTAACAGCATTATGCATGTCCCTAAGATTCATAAATTTCAGCATGTCCAATGAACGTCACATGACCAAAACAGCCAAAACAAATTCAATAAGAAAATAAATCTCACTTTTCTAGCAGCATGACCATACACACCACGATAACACACATAACGCTTATAAGATGCTAACTTACTTTGCCTGCACTGTTGTCTATAAATTGAGCACAGACAACATTTCAATAGATTGCATCTCAGCAAGAAATCAACATAAATATTGAAAATCGAAATATCACAACTTCCATAGATTCATATTTCAGAACAACCCACGGATCACATCTTGAGAAATGTTGCCAGAAAGGATGGTAACAGGCAACAAGGTATTTTCTCTTCAAATATTATGCAGATCCTTTTGGCTGGGAACGAACTCAAGCAGAACCTAAATTCCAAGTTCAATTTTTTACGAGTACAGAACAGCTTAATGTCAAGCACCCCTGGCTGCTGTGGAAGGCCAAGCAGAAAATTTCTGGAACATTGACACACACTTCAAATACTTCTCTGGGCACAGAGGTAGGGCCAGAAAATAGGAGGACGGCCAATGTGTGTCCGATTGTTGAGAGGGTGTAGAGATGAAACATGAAATTACAGACTGGTGAGTCTCACTCAGTGGTAGGGAAACAATTGAAAAAATTCTGAAGAAGCAAATTAATGCTCACTTGGACAGGCATGGATAAGTTAGAGATAGTCAACGTGCCTCCGTCAGAGGAAGGTTTTGCCTAATAAATTTGTTCGAATTCCTTTCTTGAATTGTGATCACGAGTTTAGTCGACAGAACTTCGGTTGATGCAGTCCACATGGGCTTTAGCAAAATTTTTGTAAATGTGCCAATTGGGAGAATAATTGAGAAAGTTTAAATACATCGAATTGAGGGAGATTTGGCTAGGGTGAACATAAAATGGTCTAATAGGAAAGAAAGTGTCGTTGCAGAAGCCTGTTCCACTGACTGGAGGCTGGGTCAAGCGGTGTATCACAATGATATGTACTGGGAACTTTATTATTTGTTACATTCAGATTGAAACAAGTGGGGTACGGAGATCAGGCAAATTTGCTGACGACACGAAGATTGTTAAATTGGTTAAGACTGAAGAAAAAGATCGAGCTTAAAGAAAGGGGTTTGGTCATTTGGTAAAACCAATGACAGATGATATTTAACCCTGTTAAGTACGAGGTGATGCACTTTGGATTCCTGTCACATATTCAAAAAAAAAACACGGCGTTTTTTTTACAACGGAAAGAATAAGAACACATTAGAACTTGGTGCAGTGTATTGGTTGACTAGGAGGGTATGCTGATGTTTTGTAAGTGGATACGGTCATAAGATTCCATGGAGGCTCTGACATTTGTCAAGAACCCTTGACAAATTGGAGAAGATGCGAGTGAGAAGGCAGGCCTTATTAAATATCTTGTCAATCATATCTAAGATATGGCAGAGACAGCGAATTAAATCATGCAATGTAATAAAAGGCGTTGATATTATTCACGTTCAGGCAGCAGGTTTGTTAGTTTTATACAGAGTAGGCGAATTGCCTGGTCTTGTAAATATGTGTTTCTGGATGGCGCCATTAATCACAGTATTTTCAAGCAGAATGGAAATTAATTGATTTGGGGACGTAGGTTTAGCGTGGAAGACTAGGTCGGGAGTCACATTTGGGGGATTTCAGAGCCATGAAGGATTATACAGAACTACAAGGGGGCATAGCTTTAAATTAAGGGAGGGGGGGTAGGCATAGGACAGATGTTAGGGGTAGGTTCTTTACTCAGCGAGTCGTGAGTTCATGGAATGCCCTGCCAGTAGCAGTGGTGGACTCTCCCTCATTATGGGCATTTAAGCGGGCATTGGATAGGCATATGGAGGATAGTGGGCTAGTGTAGGTTAGGTGGGCTTGCGTCGGCGCAACATCGAGGGCCGAAGGGCCTTTACTGCGCTGTATTCTTCTATGTTCTATATTCTATTTTCTGTAAGGAATCGAAAGCAGTTTCACGATCATCATTACACTCAGAATTTAAAATGCTAATTGAATTCATATTCCAGCATTTTACAGTGCAGCGTGTTATCTTGGGCTTCAAAGGCATTCATGGGCATCAATGTGTAGCGATATCATCGCTCGGCTAGTTTCCACCCCTATCCCATACCTCCCAACTCCAACCCTGATAGCTGACAGTTGTGTCTGATCCAATTGTCTCCTTGAAGTACAGTTTGCCTAGCGAATTTTCCCGCTTTATCAAAGGTTCAAGATAGAAGCATAGAATCCCGACAGTGTGGAAACAGACCAATCGGCCCATCGAGCACAGATCATCCCTCCGAAAAGCTCCACACCCAGACCCACCCACATACCCTATTCTAATAACCACGGTAATCCAACTAGCCTGCAAATCCCCGATCATTATCATTAAGTTAGCCAACTTACCTGTCGAACATTGGACAGTGGAAGGAAACTGGAGCATCTGGAGGAAATACTCACAGATGCACAGAGAATGTGCAAACTCTACACTGAGAGTCACCCACGGGTCCAATCGAACCCCAGTCTCTGGCGTTGTGACGCAGCACTCCGAATGAGAGTGTTAGTTTTAGAATTTATTACGAGCCAAATAAATACTTAAATAAAGCTGCTTTAAATTGCATGACTATTTGCAGAGAATGGCAGCAGACTGAACGAATTAGTATAAATGAACCTGTTCATACTTTGAAACGGCATTGGAGCAGCATTGACACTGACCTGTAAAAAGGTTATTACAGAGCTCCCACGGTGCTTCCAATTTGACAGGCATTGTGAATGCATGTCAGTCGTGCTGAGGCTTTGGATGAGTGCTTATTTTTCTATGGCTCCGACGGTTTTGTCATTATATCTCTCGACTAACAAGACGTATTTGAGTATTTGCAGCACGTGTCCAATTGACTATCGTCATTGAACGTGTGATTTTGTCAGGTTTTGAGATTTCATAGCTTCATTTGTCAGTGTATATGTGAAGTCTCCATGCGGTATTTTGGATTCGTAAATTCAAACATTTCCAGGGATCTTACTAGTCTGTGTGTCACTGTTTACTTCGGTTAACAGCTTGTGTGCCTGCATTTACAGGAGCCCCAGCGAATTGTGGCAATACCTGCACAGGATGTAGCATAATACATCAGTAAAAGCAGAGAAAACCAAAGGGCAATATCGATAGAAAAAGTAATGCCTCGCCATTGTTTCAGAACTAATTTGTTCCAGATAAGATGTGGCGGTATTTACAGTACATATCTCAGGGGAAATCTGCCCGTTGAAGCTCAGAAGCACACCATACAAAAGAAGATTGCGACCCATCAAGTCTGTACTACTAAATTAAAACTACCACCAAATTCTAGTACGACTTTCCGCCCACTATATTCCGAGTTATCCCAATTCCAGGTCTCCTCCAATTACTTTTATGAAGTCTTTGCGCATTTCCACCTCAACTTTCCACATAGATCGATATAGTCGAGACGCCACCATTGTCTAGGTGAAAAGGATTGTGTCTCATGTCACTCTAAAACTTCTGCCTTTATTTAAATTCATACCTATTGTCAATGACCATTCAAATAATGGAAAAGCTGCATTCTATTCACTGTCTTTCTTCACTGCATAATGTTGTACAGCTGTATCAGGTCTGCCTTAACTTTTTGAAAGAAACCAACACAACCTTATCCACCTTTGCGTCATAACTGAAATGTTCCTTCCCTGACAACATTGTGATACAGCGCCCACGCACCCACTAAATGTTCAGTAAACCGTTCCCTGTAGAGTGATGACCAGAACTACTGGAGAGTTTAGCTGCATCCAAAACAAAGTTTGTCGCTCCAATTTGAGCTCCAACAAAAAAATGACTGTTCTTATAATCTGAGCCATGACTGAAAACGATAAACGTCATATATGCCTTTTTAAATATCCTATTGTCCTGTCCTGTTGCCTTCTGGAATACTTTGAGCTTTCTACGTCTTGCCTTTCGTTCAATATTCTCCTTAAAATTTCCTTCTTGCAAACTATCTCACCTTGCATTTTACTATATTAAATAACGTGCGTAATTTACCTGCCCATTTGATCAATTCATATCATTGCTCACTGTCAAAGATCGTAAAGATTATCTATCATCTTATTGAATGGCAGAGCAGGCTCGAAGGGAAGATGGCGTCCTCCTGCTCCTAGTTGTTACGCTGTCATGTGATGATAACCATTGGACTTTTATCTTTAAATTTGTCATGTATAAGCTTGTTCATCTTGTTTTCTATTCACCCTGTCCATGGGCTGGAAATGTGTTTGCCCACATTTCATAATATTGTGGTGAGAATTATCCTAGGGGGTTTGCCAAAAGACCTAAACATGAATAAGATGCATCATTGCTCTTCCCAGTGTACTTTGTTTTCCCGACAGTGGGAAAACTGCAGGCAGCTCTGGTCTCCATATCATCCTTCTGAAAACAATTACTAGAGAACAATACATTATTGAGTTCGCCATTTCACTCTGATGCACGACAATTGGTGTCTTCCACTAATTCACTTGCGTGGACGTTACTGTGCACTGATCTTTTCATCACACAATACCAGCTTAAATTCAACGGCTTTATTTGGATGCACTGGCTTTCGAAACGCTGCTCCTCCATCAACCACCTGATGAAGGAGCAGCGCTCAGAAAGCTTGTTCTTCCAAATAAAACTTTTGGACGATAATCTGGTGTGTGAATTTTAATTTTGTTCACACCAGTCCAATACTGCCACCTCCAAAATGTGATCTTATTGTAGTATACTTTGGTTAAATAACACTTGGAGCTCGACGTTCATTTCTTTCCACAAAGAACCATGAACGGATGGCAACGTACATTTGCCTGAATTTAACATTTGTGATGAGACTGTATTTGAAGCATTGTGCATCGTGCCAAACTTCACAGTTTTTTGACAAATCATGCCTCAAGCAACACTTTGCATGATTTGACTTCAGTACGCCGTTTAGACTATATCTGTTGTGATGTGGTCTGTTAAGGTCTCAAAATGTCTTGATGATACCAGATCTGTAGATTCCTGTTACCTGACTGCTAAAGCGATTGAATTTGTCTTTTTTTTTCCTCTTAGTGTCTTCACTTATTTTTATTTTCTGGAATTGACTAAACCAGTGTGACACAAATAGTATTCGCTCAAAGCATAATTCGGAAGCAGCTATTCTCCTTGATGAGCAAAAAGCGTTCATAATAACGAAGTAGGTACAACTATCACACCTCTATCTGTATTTGACTGATGTAAACGTAAATTTATCTGATGTAGCCATACCCTAATGCTGGAGAGATGACATACGGTTTTCTTTTAATAAGGAGCAGAGTGGAAAAACAAAAATATCATATACAATTCCCTTCAACGCTACTCACAGTACCATTTCGAAATGCAATTACTTGAATTCGGTTTTCAGTTATTCAGTTTGACGCAACGAATGCAGTTACAATACAGTTATTGTATTCCGGTAGCATGGATAACTGCAGTTGCTATTTGTGTCTCTTCCTCGTCATTGCCACACACGCTTTTATCCTCAAGCACCCACCGATTCCTCTTTCTTCCATTCATCACTTCAACCATGAACTTTCATTTGAAGTAGGTTTTGGTTTGCTCACTTGAGTTGATGAAGCATCACAATAACATTCAAATCCTCATTATCTTGAGACAATTTCTCATGCACTGGTGTGTTTGAGCTGAATTGACAGTAGGAAAATGCCTTGAAGCATGGGTTTGACTGATGTGCATTGGATGTGCATTGCGTAAAAGTAACCTCTTTTTTGCACAGATGCTGCCTGACCTGCTGAGATTTCTCCAGCAGTTCCCTTTTTTTAAAATCAATCTGATTTTTTTTAAAGCCTCGCAGTTCTTTTGGATTTTTATTTGATTGGTATCACAAAACGTTAGCGGGAGTGATGCTGGAAGAAACGCATAAAACGCACTCTCGCACAACGCTATTGAAAGCAACAACTCGAAGCTCTTTTTGGTTGGTAAAACTAGACTTCCAAATGGAGGTGAAGTGGAGATCATGGAAATCATGCACATTAGCAAGCTAGGTGCTATACTCATTTCATTTATGGGAATGGCCTCAAACATGTGGCAATGGATTTACTTCGACTTCAGCGAATTGGCAAAGACAGAGGGAGAGACAGATTGTCAGTGATTGTGGATGCACATACCAAATGGCAGAGATAGTATTCAAGAATTCATGTTGGTAGGTATAATAGACTGACAGGATGGGAATATTTGATAGGTTCTTAATCCCAAAAGGTTCACAGATTGTGGTGCAAGAGTGACAGTAGGACCGAAACTGTATGGAGGCAGATTTGTGAAATCGGCTCTGCAGACCCAGTGACTAACGGCCAGCAAATGAGTTTTGTCCATCTTGAAGCAGGCATCAAAGGTTTCATAGAGGGATTGGTCGCCGGGGGCGAATCAACTGTCAGGTGTTCTGCAGCAATGGACAAGACTACAATGATGGCTTTGTGGTCTTACCGCTAAACTGCGAATTCGGAGACCCAAAGAATTTTCTGGGGACCCGAAAGCAAAATGCACAGCAGTTGGTGGAATTGAATTAAGAGTCATGCAACCAACGTCAATGATTACAAAAACCAATCAGGTTCATTAATGCCCTATAGGGAGGTTACCGCCATCGTGCACTAGTCCAGTCTACATAAGACTCCATATCTACGGCCAATGATTCTTAATTGTCCTCTGGCAATCAGAAATGTTTTAACAAAATTTGACCTATGCAGCAATGTTCATAGCCCAAGAATTGATTTAAACGAAACATACTTTGATAGCAGTATTATCATGAAAAAAAAAGCTGAAAGAACGTGAGCAATGTATGTAAAAGCCTTCCACTTGTCGGTCCCCTTCCAAGTTACGAACATGAACGCACTGATACATTCATTCTTGCCGAGTCAAAGGACCGGTCCTCCATATAAACAGCGCCGACACCATATTGCTTTTAAATCATAATGGCAACCAGATTTCAGGTTGGGAAAAAAATAGGTCTGGAGACGCTGCAGATTTAGAGTTGAAAGGGGAAGTTGTAAAAACGTGCAACATGTCAAGCAGCATCCGAGGAGCAGGAGAGTCTGATCCTGGCATGCCTACATCCACAGAACATTCTAAATAATTCTCCTTCAGATTGTGATACTCAGCCGCCCACGTAAATTCAATAATGTTGATCTGCTTAATAATAATTGGACGAATGGAACTTGGATAATTTGATTTCGCACATACATCCACCCACTTCCCACACAAAACACCCCAGTCCCTCACATAAACATTGGAGTTAATGTTTTGTTTATGAAAATAAAAGGACATAAATTCGTTAGAGCAGTGTGTTCTTGACATCTCAACTTGTCACACAATTGATTAAGGTCATGACTAATCATGTTAGACTGCATCCTTGCCACCACAGTAGCATTTCATGGGCGTCATTGCAGCCGTTGGAGTCAATTTTGAATCATTCTGGGAACACAGCTCTTCAATAGTTTTGCCTTGGTAGGCATCGTAAATTGTTATGAACTGGCTCAGGACTGATGGACTCCCTTCAAGCTCTAATGTTTCTTTTTCTTATTTCAACACCATTCAAGACGGAACCCTTTAATAGTGAAATTGTATTTTCATTATTTTTATTGTATTTTTACTCTCATGTACAAGGGACAATAGAATCGAAATCAATTTTAAAGCAGACAAGCAACGCAAATATGTGCCCAGTCATCAAATGCATCCATTCACAAGGAAAACTGGCTCAAATCCACCTTCAGTTGCTTTGTTAACGAATGAACTAACCTGCTTACGTGCTTTGCACACAAAACGCATCATGCTATTTTATTTTATTCTTCATTACACCAACGTAATTATCACAATATACCACGTGAACTTTACAAGAAACGAATTTTATCTGGATCAACCTGAAATAAAAACAAACAAGACTCAGTACAACCCATGGACAAAACCAACGTCATCTACAACATTGAATGCAAGGACTGCCACAAACACTACGTTGGACAAACAGGAAGAAGGTAGCCAACAGGATACACGAACACCAGCGAGCCACAAAAAGACACCACCCTCTCTCCCTCGTAGCCCTACACACGGATGAAAAAAAACACAATTTCGACTGGGACATCACATCTATCCTGGGACAGGCTAAGCAAAGACATGCTAGAGAATTCCTAGAGGCCTGGCACTCCAACCACAATGCCATAAACAAACACATAGATCTCGATGCCATCTATCAAACCCTCAGAAAACGAACAGGAAATGACATCACCACAAACCCCAGGAACGCCATCCAGGACAAACATATATATAGAAAGCAGGAGACAACAGCTTCGCTTCACTTGGAGGTCGCCACTAATGATGATACCTAGCCAGGTAATGAAACGTCTGGATATCAAATCTACAGCTCAGCGAGAAAACCTACACCCTTAACCTCAACCTGTGCTACAAACCTTGCAAAAAGACATTCCTTCCGTTATGACTAAACCTTTCAGCCAGTCAATTGAAAAAGTTAAATTTTAGATTAAACATTATCTTTCTCTGAAAATATCCAAGTTCTTCCGATCCTGTCAGCATCATGTAGAATTACCATGTATGTGGCATACTCAACCTGAGACGTTATACCATCCAAATCGATGTTACATTCAACAGTGTTTACACACACGAGGAGTTTTCTGTTGAAATCATTTTTTAAATATTTCTCTCTTTCTGTTCTCATCACTTTCGGTACTGATTTCACCTTTGACTTCGTGCAATTCTCTTCTCACAACCAAAGATTCGCACCCAGAAGGCATATTTCCCACCTTCAATCCAAACTAAAAAAAAGGCGACATATTCATGGAACAACCTGAACTCCGGCTTCTAATTCAAATGAAATATAGGGTTAAATCTGCAATGTGTTGGTATTTGACTGAGAGGAAATTTGGCACAAGAGCTCAAGCAAAACATCGAACATTCACTTCTGTCCGAATGAAAAAGTACATACACTGGAGATTTGCAAAAACAATGTGCGAATATCATAGTTTCAATTTAAAATGAACATCTGTTTAGTTACTAATTTTATGATTTATTCAGGTAAGTTTAAAAATATCGAATTTAGAATCATATAAATTAAAATTAAGAGTGATATCGATATTGTCACACCGTGAAAAGGAGGGACAAAGTGAAATAAGATTGAAAGTATTGACCAAGTCGGTTCCAGCTGGTTGACACATATTGTCGGATGGATATAGTATCAAGCAAAATTTTAAAAATGATGTCACTGTTCTACCGAGCTTCGATCGCTGAATTTCCCCAGTGCCAATATGATGGGTGCACAATAGGGCAGAAACTCAACTAAACTCTCCACATTAGTAAAGTGGCTCTAAGATAGGTCTGATGATCGGAATTCTGCTGCGAGGAAATTACCTCGTCACTCTTTAAAGTATTTGTTCATTGAGGGAATGAGTAAGATGGCAAGTGCATTGCTGATGCTAAAACCGTGGGCTGATTCTAAATATTTCGACCAGCATACTTTTGTAATGTTTGCAGAAAGAGAATCAGCACATCTCATTACTCACTCTGCTAGCAGTAATCAACAGCACTTCAGAAGACAAACCCCAGGCAACGCTATCGTCATCATGGAAACAGGCCTCAAATTATGGCATGATCGGCATGGCAATGATAACCCAAAATCCCGCCCACTTCCCGGTGAATAAGGGAATACGCTTGACCACGTGGAGAATGCGACTGCAACTTCCCATGTAATGCCACAGAATATGAAATTCAATGAAATAAAAAGGCCTTCTAACCTCTCAATGATTCAGTAATTTGCATCGCACAATTAATTGAAAAACAGAAGTGAAGGGATATTTCAGGATATTTTTCAACTCTTCTCTGAACTTTGATTGAATTACAGCATAAACGCAAGTATTGGTACAGCACCCTGAGATTTGTAACATGAAGCTCAATTCAAGTACAAAGTAAGGTATATATACAGTCTTAAACCCAAAGTTATAAATTCGCCTCCACAAACAGAACATCATAAGCAATGCTCGTAAGAGGATGAAAGTTCCTGAAATGAAAAATAGGAAAAGAGCGGATTTTCTTCGGCTCTCTCCCACTGAATCCCTTTGAGAATTGTTAGTTCTATGAGCCTGGAACCTATTGCGGGCGTGGCTGCTCATTAAAACCTGATTGATGCTAAGAACATTGAGCAGCAGAATCAGTACAAATGGAAGCGCCATTGACAGAACATGTTGCAAGAACTCGATTCCTGTCCAGACCCGAGACAATTGAACTTCCAGTGCCATGATACAAAACCAGGGGTTGTTCCACATTCTATAGAAACCTGTTAACATGAAATACCAGCAGACATTTTTTAAGCAGCACAGCAATCCAATTGTTCCAAGAACCACATGTGCATTCTCCACGGTGCAGTATTTACTTTTCCACTTCCAAAAGCAAATGCTCACAAATCGGTCAAATGTGAAAGCGACAGTAAACCAGACAGATGCATCTGTGGCTGCATATAACAGTACAGCATGTATATTACACATGGGAATCGTCTCCATGAAAGGAAAATGCTCTCTGTAGACAAATACAATGTGTCTTAACACCAAGTCAAAGAGAATGACAAGTAAGTCCATCACTGCCATGGCAACCATGTATCTTGTGACACATTTGGTGAGACCACACTTTTTCTGATTCAGTATCACAATCGTCAGTATGTTAACTGTGAAGGAGAGAATGAACAGAGAATTTGTGCATCAGTATTGCATCAACTTTGACTGAACACTTCATGAGATGTGGAGACATGCGACTCTCCTTTTTCTACATAGAAAAGTTGATCAGGAGAGATAAAACGTTGGAATCATCTACTTCGTTTGAAAACAGGACGCATTTGTTATTTTTAAATCAAACTGAATACTCAAATTGTTTAAACATAGTTTCACGGCATTTAAAATTCTTCTTTCCTTCTATTGCTTGCTCCATAAATTCTCCACCTCTAAAGAATACCTTACTATTGGACAGTGAGGACGATACAAACAATTGCTTCAGATGGACAGAGCAGTAGCAAGTGTTATTTACCAAGACAAATATGCTGTGACAATGCCATTACTTGAAAAGGCTAGTTTGCCCTTGTTTTCTTTTTCTGAAGAGAGTTAGTAAAGTCATTCGTGTCGAATTGTCTAGTTTCACAATGGAAGGGGAGCGGCTAATTCTCTCAACTCAGTTTTGTCAGGTTTGTTTTAGCTGTAGCAGTCAAAAGACATGTTACTCCAGGAAAGTTACAAATGTCAGTAAATAATTTATCTGGCTTTCTTCTGAGATGTCTCTCTCTCGAAGATACTCCCTCCTGCCTGTAAGAATCGGTGTTCGAAATTGACCTCTTTTTATGGCATGTTACTTTACTGGAACAGTTAATTGGTAATAGTTAGTGTGTCGGATCGATTAAGTTTTCCAATCGTTAAGTTATTCTGTTCCTTGTGTTGTGCTTATGTTTCAACTGTATTGTTGAACAATATTCTATTTGACTTGAAGCCAAATAGTTTGACCAGCTGCATCACACCTGGAACACCTACATCACATAAGTGTTTAAAATAAGAAAAAGAAAGGATCCAGGTTAGCATCTTAAAAATATTTTGAGGGGTACTATTCATTTCCAAAACAATGCAGTAATGCAATTTGGAAGAAGGAAGAAGCAGAAGAAGAACGAATGACAATAAACTTTTGTTCTGATGAACATAGGAATCTTGCGGTGCTTGTCCATGGATACGTGCTCCTGCTGGCACCATGGAATAATGCATTGACCATCGTCCCTGATTGAAAGAACACGAGAAGCATCCAATAACAAAAATATGATCAACACAGATGGCATTTGTCAAATGTATCATTATAAGTAAACGATTTCAGCTACCCCATGCCAAGTTTATTTATATGCACAGATTACAGTAATCCCCAAAAATGTCGCAGAATAGGTTTAAGGTGTTGTTACGAAACTGTAAAGGATTTTGTTTCGGTAATAATGTTCAATATGTAGGGAAAGGAACTATTAACACTTCAAACTAGAAGTGAGAGCAACAGAAACCTTAATATTAAAATTAAAGTTTGACCAGGTTAAAAAAAAAAGGTGCATATGTGGGAACACAAAGCTGATAAGTGACCTGAATTTAATCGAAGTTCTAAAGGGGAAGTACAGACGTTTTGTGGGAAAATCAGCTTCGCAATTATTGTAACTGAGATTATCGCCAGGAGATCATTTGAATAAACTTCACTGTTTTGCAAACAATTTGCCCCAGCAGTTTTATGCACAATGAATTGTGATGCCACACGGCAGTACAGAGATGGGAGAAGGCAGCATTCATTTTGACCAAGATATCACATGGAAGCCAGCTCACCATCGAAGTCTTCATCTATGATCTGAAACACTTGTTCAGGTGCACATTTTCATCGTGGTGTGGGTGGATTTCGCATGGTTTGTGACAGGGAAACATCGGAATGTTTTCCGTTGTTACAAAACACTTGGAGGAGGAGCATTAAGTTTGTATGTTTTTACACAGATAATTAATGGTGAGATAGCATATTAGAAATCATATCAGTAAAGGAAAAACACGTGGCATTTCGAAGGGACACATAGTTTAAGGAGCATGAATAATAAACATATTATTCCACAAAACCGTGTAAGTCGAACCTTATTCTGTTGCAATTGAATATAAAAGGACAAAATAGACAAGGAAACACAAGATACACTAATGTCCAGACCGATATCATGCTAATCTGCAGTTTTATTTTTGGTCAGATTATGACCAATTGTGGCCAAATTCCAACCTATCGTTCTCAGAGTAATATTGACTGCTCAAACCCATTGAATTCATTGCCCTCAGATCTGAGTTCTTCAACACTAATTTTGCAACACTTGCATATTGATTCTGCTGGAGTCGTGTTCCTGCTGGCACCATGGAATAATGCATTGACCATGATCCCCGATTGACAGAACACGAGAAGCATCCAATAACAAAAAATATGATCAACAGAGATGGCATTTGTCAAAGGTGTCATTATAAGTAAACGATTTCAGCTACCCCGTGCCAGGTTTATTTATATGCACAGATTACAGCAATCCCAAAAAAAGCCCCGCCAGCAAGGAAAATTGTTGGTAAAACCAGCAAATTATAGGATGAGAAAATAGCAGATTCCGGGCAGTAACATCATTACTACAAATTAGATCATGAGTGAGGAAATCGAACCAATTGATAAGAGAAAATTTTCATTCCTGCAGGAATCCAAAAATTAATAATAAGCCTCACAGCGCCAGGGGTTCGGGTTCGATTTCAGCCTCTGGCGACTGTCTATGTGGATTTTGCACATTCTCACCCTGTCTTCGTGGGTTTTCTCCGGATCTTCTGTTTCCTCTCACAGGTCAAACATTTGCAGGTTAGTTGAATTGGCCATGCGAAATTGCCCTTAATGTTCAGGTGTGTGGAGGTTAAGTGCATTAGTCAAGGGAAACGTAAAGTGATAAGGTCGAAGAATGAGTCGAGTTTGGATACTCTTGTCAGGGTCCATGTAGACTTGTTGAGCCAAATGGTCTGCTCCCACATTGTCCGGATTCTATGATCCAATGTTTCTAAGATAGTACACGGATTCAGGAGACTGTAGACTAGTTACTGACAGGCGAGACAATTGGGAAGAAAATTTGTTGCAAAATTCTAAGAGGATGCATTTGTAAAGAGATTAAGGAAAAGCACTTCGTGATATTGGTTAACATTCGCAGTCGAACAGGACCACAATTCGATAAGCAACGACAAGTGTTTTGTTAAAAGTGGTGAGACAATGGATAAGACTACTTACAAAGCAGGATTTTTTTTCATAAATAAAAGACACAGCACAGAAGCACGGAAAGCAGCCGTAATTTACTAATGTTTCAATTAAAGTGACCATATTTTAATTTAGTTTGTAAGGCTTGACAATTTATTTTGTCTACTGCATCATTGTGTCAAATATGGCCCATATAATCTGCACCCACTTCTCAGAAAATATTTTAACATTTCTGCCAAAATCAAAGTTAGAGTGTCAAGCAATCAACAATCAAGCTTATGAGGCTTTGTTAGACGCTTGATATTATTATAATACTGGTAAACTCCATTTAAACCGTTATATGTTGGAGAAACAATTATCCCATAACTGGAAAGACTTTGTCTTTCTTGTTTCTCAGTACACAACCATTCGTTATGTGCGTAATTGAGGTTTTTTAATGAAATAATAATCGGTATATTTCAAGTAAGGTATTTTCACCAACATCAAGGTCTCTGTTTGGCTTCCATTTTCCTGCTTACATTAATAGCAATACTAAATTAGTTAACTCCCATCTTTTACTAGTATAAAATAAACAAAACGATTATTATAAATTATCTCCAGTTTAACCACTACATTTGACGTTCGAGTTGTCTATATTGGCCAAGCGGAGTTGCTCAATCTCGCTCCTTCTGCTTGAAAGTCCTCGTTAATCGACTGATATTAAATTAGCTAAGTTGCTGAAGCGTTAGAGCCCAATTGTGACATATAATTTTAATGTAAAGCATGCTTCTCCTGCTGTGCACAGAGATAGACAAACATTGATCAAACTCTAGCATTTCTTGCATTAATAACTTCTCCCTCGGATTTAAAAAAAAAACATATTTTAGAAAGCTCCGCTTTCTTTTTGTGCGCTGACATTTTTTTGGAAGCTGTAGAATTCCCAAGCTTATTGATGTGTTCTCTTCCCCCTTTTCACGGATGGTTTGATGGTTATGCCTTGTTTTCTGAAAACGCTAAAATCATTGGAGTTTCCATTAGTTTTGGAAAAAAAATCCTTCTCTTTCAGTCGAGTGTGAGAAGTTGTGGTTGTAAGATATCTACCTCAGAAAAAAATTGAGTTCTGCTGAATCAATAAATGCTGATAATAGTGAGAAGAATGCACAGTAGTTGAAGAGAAAGACGCAGAATTGCAACTTCGAGACACATATGTTTCTGCTTCAAAACTGGCGAAGAGAAATATACATCACACTCATTTGCTTGTGCTCCCAATACAATGCTGAAGGTTAAATTTGATATATATTGTTAAATGACTACCTACAGCTACGGACATTTCAGTTGTATTTTATGTTTCCATAACAGTAGGCTTAACTGAACAATTTTAGTTGAATTTGGCATTATAATTTTACGATGCGACTGCCAAACTGGTAACATGATTTGAAATAGCATAAGATAATTGAAATACTGCGTGATGAGAAGTCAGGCCCTTTTTTGACACGAGACTAAAGAGACGCAAAAAGTAGGTTTTAAATTGAGACTTAGAATGGCGAACGTTAGTGTAAACATTGGCTCTTTTGCATTGGCTTGCACAGATTTTTTTTCCACTGAAGCGCACCACCTGAATAAGATTTTAATTAGAATGAAATGATGGGGCAGACCATGGAAGGGATTGTTAATAGAATGGGTATGGTGTATTGCTAGTATCCCACCATCTAAGGCAAGACAACCGCATTCCAGCCCCACTTCTTCCAATGGAACATAACAATATCTACAAGCGGTTGATTAGGAATATCTGGATAAGTATTCAGAAACAATCTAATGGTTTGAGGGTTCACTCTTGGATATACATTCAAGAGCAATGTTGAGTCTGCAAATAGTGATGAACATTTTAAACAAGAATAGAAATCACTGGATTGGGATAGCTCAGATTTCTTTTTTATTTTTATTTATTCTATTAAACTCATATCACCGTTTAATTAAAGTAAGTAGTTGGATAGCGTTACTCACCAGGGACACCAATAAGAGCCAGTAGTGGATAATATCCTGCTTGGATAATCCGAAGTCTGTGATAGATGTGCCATCTTATCAATAGTTTGTCATTGCGTGTGGAAAGCATGTAAAGCGCATACTACAAGCTCCTGTTCATTTCTGTAACATTCCGACTTCTAATTATCGCAGTCATGTCCACTGTTGGCAGATTCCAATTGACTGTTCTTGAAATGATGTAATGTTCCAACTTATTACAGACAGATTCCGCACTCTCCCTGTCTGCACATTCAAAGATCCCTGCTTGCTCCAAATGACCATACAGTGCAAATGATACTTTATAAATAGAATTTGTAAAGATCCGGTGTAGCAATTAATATTCTTTGAAGTTGACGCGAAAGCCTCCAGAGAGACTTTTGTCTCATTAGATGTTGTAAATTCTTACTGTTATTTCGTAAACAGTTTCAGTTAACCCATTGGACGTCAACACCCATTAAACCACAGTTGTATTGTCCAACTTTATGAACAGTTTGAATGACATCTGTGGAGTATTTGCTGTAAAGGACTTTTTTTACACGGTGGCATATTAGCTTATTTGTCAGCACTGCTGCCTCACAGCGCCATGGATCTGAATAAGATTATAGTTTTTAGTGGCTATGTGGAGTTTTCATATTCTACCTGTGTCTGTGAGGGTTTCTGCTGGTGATCTGTTTTTCTCTGACAGTTCAAAAATCTGAAGATTAGGTGAGTTAGCCATGTTAAATGCGAGGTCAGAGCGCAAGTGTTTTGGACTGGGTCTGGTAGGGAGGTTTTGAGGGGGTCAGTGTTCGCGATTGGCCGAATGGCCTCCTTTGTAACGGCCGATGAATAAGTTGACAAGATGGTCGCTAGGTTAATTTTAGTTAACTCAAATGTCCTAAACGGTTTGACAGGTACTTGCTGACGATATTCACAGTCAGATTGTCGTCTCCATATTGATAGACTGGATAAGGATTGATTACACTAGGAAATAAAAGTGAGAAACGTTCATCAGCTTTCTGTAAGTCGACGTTTCAAAACATGCAAGCATTCTAATAAGGAGCACTTTTGTAAGGCTTAGACTCACCACTGTCATTTAGTAAAATTTGTAAGTAGTATGCTGATCCTGGAAAGGCAAGCAACAAATTATTGCGAAAAGGTTAGCTGCATTCATTGAGTAAATGCTTACAGGCATTAAAGAAAATCTCAATGTGTTATTTGGAAAGATAATGTAATAAATATTGTAAACACGACTGTAAACAAAGGCATTTGCCAGATTGTTTTAAAAGAGGTCACGACTGAGACAGATAAAAGGTTAATACTCAAGTGCAGATGTAGATAATTTAACAAGTTCTTACGTGCAAATATTATGGCAATAGTTGAAAAGAAAGATTACCAAATACAGAATGATGATGTGGTTGGTTTTGAAATCTAAACTTGTTTCATTAATGGCATGATAATTTGATAAATCATTGAATTCCACATTCATCGGTGAAATTCAAATAGATGTTCCTTATGAATAAAAAGCAATTAGTTAGGAAAAGTGTTCAGAGTAGAAAAAGTAAAGAATTATTTAAAGATGAAATTTTAGTTTATAATCAAATTACAGCATGTAAGTAGCCCATTAGGCAAGTAAGGTTGGTTGGAAGTGAGAAAGACCATTGTTTGATCTCTCAGGTTGAACTCAAAAGGTCTTGTTCACAATCTGTCAGCTGTGTCATGGTAAGTATGTATTGGATTTCAGTGCAATGTCTGTATTACAACTAGTAGAAAATAATACCCTGACTAATCTTCCATTGAAAAGTAAGTACATAATTTGGAAGAATGATGAGATAAATCACCTCTTCAGGTTTTTGTAATCAATGTCGTGCAGCTGGTAAATTTCTGAAAAGGAATAAAACTAAAAGAAGAAATGTGAAATCCCAAAGATAGATGATGGAGATATCTAGTAGATATCATGAGATGACAGGAGGACCTATGGACGTACATGAATTTGTCCGTGATGTATCGTGTTTTACTGGATGGACGCATAGATTAATGGAACGTGACTCACGATGACATCAATCTGCATGTAATTATTGTAACATGAAGGATATTAAAATGTAGCATTTCGCTCGGGAACTCAGACGGAATTGATCTCTCATCCTAGCTGTATTTAAGAGGGCAAATATGAAAGCCTCACTTGGAGTGGTCTCCAGCCTTTCCTACGTGTATGGCATTGAAACACTGAACAAGGTTCTTTAGTTTTGAGCAACACAGGACTATTGCCTTTTCAGAGCCATCTGCCCATTAGGCGGCCATATTCTTTCTGCCTGTTCAATTCTCACCTGTTGTATGGCCAGTTCGTTGATCGTACTGTTCACATCACACTCAGTATCACAGATGTTCTGCAGTAAATTTAACGATTACTCCAAATCGAAAACGCAGTTAGCCGGTAACTGTTGCTTCATGCATGTACTTTACACATTATCAACACCAATATCAATGAATTGCAACACAACATAGGAGGGGATTTTCACGAGTGCTAGCTCTATTGCCGTGTGTCCTCTCAGACATTTTTTTCAAAGTCCCTGAATATTTTAGCTTGAGAGCAATTCAGAACAAACATAACTGACATGTAGTTATCGACTAATCACCGATCCAGAGGTTACACTGATGTTTTCTATCAATGTTGCAGGCCTGTGAAAGTATCATTGAATTTTGTAGGACAGAAGGAGATCATTTGACACATCGTTTCTGTGCCATGCCCAGAAAGAGCAACCCAGCTCATTCCATGATCTATCCTGGTCTCCGGAGCCTTCTAAACAATCCAATTTCAAGTATTGTTTCAGCTAACTTTGTAACTTCATTTGGGATCCACCTTCAAGAGTTTCCAAGCGACACAATCGAACTTCTAATAACTCTCTAAGGAAAGTAGTTTTTATTTATCTCTCTCATTTCACTATCTCGCTTGCTGACAACCGTGAAATCGTGATCTTGACTTACAAACATTACAACTCGTGGAAGTAGGGCATCTTATTTATGCTGAAATAAATGTGCATAATTTTGCAGTCCACAGTTAGGTCAGCAGTTAATCGTATCTGTTTCAAGGAGAATGTATACAATTTATTTCATATTTTCCTGTGTCTAACTCCTCATGTCATTCTCCTAGACTTCTTTTGCACTCTCACCACACTTTTTCACTTTACAGTTAATAACATATCCAGGCAGAACACAATGCGTTATGAATGTGGTCGAATCAAAGTTTCGCAGAGGTGAGGCATTACCTCTTTGATTTTTTTACTCTGTATGTATGTTTCTAAATTCAACGATCCTACAAGCGTTCTTAAGAGCTGTTCCAACTTGATTGGAGTCCTTTACATATACGTGCACTTCAACCCCAAGATCGCTCTTTTCCTGTACTTACTTAAACGTTGCACTATTAATAAAGTGCTCTTTCTCTCTATTTCTTTGTGAGAAACGCATTACCTCACATTCCTCTCCATGTCCGTTGTTCTGCCAATTATCTGCCTTTTTGGCTTACATGCCAATTTCGCTCTGAAGTCATTTAGCATTATCTCACCACTTGACTATTCTCTTTAGATTAGTACAGTATGAAAATCTGGAAATTTTGCCCTCAGTACCGGTCTCTAAATCATTTATGTAATCGACAAAAAGGATCCTGAACTGATCAGAGGATGCAACACTTTTCCTTCGAAACCAATCTGAGAAATAACAACCTAAAACCGACCTGTGCTTCCGAGCTTTTTGTCAACGTCCTTTTCGCCAATGACCGATCAAGTTTATTCAAATTTGCTAAAACAAACTGGCCAATTGGAAACTTATCTAATGTTTTCGACTGCACTCATCCATTGCCAGTGTCACCTTACTGAACGGAAGTTAAGAGGACTTGCGAACAAATCGTTTTTAAACCAAACCCGTGTCGAGATACGAAAGTTACTAACTATATGGCACGAAAGATAGAAACGCTTATAACATTTAAGAGTCATTTAGTTTTGCAATTGCTACCTTAAGACATGTAAGACAATAGGACATGTGCTGGAAAATGTAATTGCTTCTGACCAGTGCAAACACGGTGCGCTCTATAGTTTTTTCTCTGTGTGGTTGATCTCTATAATATATGACAAAGAAGGATCTTCTTTTCATCTTGCTGAACGCGCACTGGTTAATGGTGGGGTTCTTAGTAAGGTGCAGGAGCAGAGGGATCTTGTGGTCTATGTTCATAGCTCTTTGAAAGTTGCCACTCAGGTAGATAGAGCTTGTAAGAAGACCTATGGTGTATTAGCGTTCATGAGCAGAGGGAGTGAATTCAAGAGTCGTGAAGTCATGTTACAGCTGTACAGGACCTTGGTTAGGCCACATTTGGAGTACTGTGTGCAGTTCTGGTCGCCTCACTTTAGGAAAGATGTGGAAGCTTTGGAGAGGGAGCAAAGAAGATTTGCCAGGATGTTGCCTGGAATGGAGAATAGGTCGTACGAGGATAGGTTGAGAGTGCTAGGCCTTTTCTCATTGGAACAGCGAAGGATGAGGGGTGACTTGATAGAGGTTTATAAGATGATCAGAGGAATAGATAGAGTAGACAGTCAGAAACTTTTTCCCCGGGTACAACAGAGTGTTACAAGGGGACATAAATTTAAGGTGAAGGGTGGAAGGTATAGGGGAGATGTCGGGGTGGGTTCTTTACCCAGAGAGTGGTGGGGGCATGGAATGTGCTGCCTGTGGGAGTGGTAGAGTCAGAATCTTTGGTGACCTTTAAGCGGCAATTGGATAGGTACATGGATGGGTGCTTAAGCTAGGACAAATGTTCGGCACAACATCGTGGGCCGAAGGGCCTGTTCTGTGCTGTATTGTTCGATGTTCTATGTTCTATGTTCTATGTTGTCAAGATGACACCTTTTGAAAAATATTGCTTTTTTTCAACACGATATGAAAAACTGCTTAATTTCCATCAATATTTAAATTTCATTACCATTCTATGATATGATGCTTTGGAGAGTTCGTGATTTCAGAACAAGAAAGGCATATTTAAAAAATACTGTTATGCCTTCAGGAAGGGTGCCCTGAGATCAATTTTGAAAGTTCAAACATCATTAAAGTAACAAACAATTTTGATTTTCGGATTTCGTCTCTTACACGATTCAAATTCTTTAGAACTTTTGTCAATGGATGTCTAGAAGCTAATATTAATGAGGAGGAAACTGCAGGTTAGACAGATGCAAGTAAAGTCGATGATTGGAGATGCATCTTTGAGCTTAAGTAAGGAAGCGTTATGACTTTGGTTTTGATGACACATTTTTTATTGTAAGTTACATTCTGACAAGTACCATGCGCTCATAGAATGTAAGTTATTTTCAAATTAATGTTATTCAAAGTAATTATAAAGCCCTATTTAACCGTTTGGCGTTTATGTAAAAAGCTGAGCTTGGAATCAGGCTATTCACTCAGTCATGCCTGTGCTGGCAGTCAGTCTAAATATCCACCAACACACTGGGTCGTGGTTAGCACTGCTACCTCACAACGCCACGGACCCAGGTTCCAGGCGAGCCTCGGACAACTGTCTATGTCGTGTTTGCACATTTTCCCCGGCTCTTTGTGGGTTTTCGCTGGGTGCTCCAGTTTCCTCCCACCATGCAAGATGTGCAAGTCAGATGAATTGTTTATGCTAAATTGTCCATTGTGTTGCACGGTGTATAGGTTAGGTACATTAGTCAGGAGTAAATATTGCTTTGGCGTGGGTTATACTGTGAGGAATTAGTGTGGACTTGTTGGGCCGAAGGGTCTGTTTCCACACTGTAGAGATTCTATTCTTTCCTCCATTTTGCTGAATTTCATTTTCCTTTCAGGTCATGGTTCCAATTTTTCTGCATGTTGGTATTGAATCCTTCTCACAATATAATCTGGATTACAATGACTATTCTCAGCAGAATTGTTTCATGATAACGTTTCTAATTCTTCTGTCAGTCACCTTAAGTTTGTGTCGTCTGTTTATGATCCCTTCGGCCACTGAAAGCAATTGCCCTTTACTTAATTTGGCCTCACACGTCATGATTTTAAACTCCTTTGTCAAAGCTCTGTTTAGCTTTTACTGCTGGAAGGAAACCAATGCAAATTCCCAAATATAACAAAATGCTTATGATGTAAATCAGAAACACAGTGCTGGACAGACCCATCAGGTTTCGCAGCATTTGCGATGTACAATTGGACTTAAAACGAGGACGGCCTTTCTTTTTTTCACAGATGTGGCCAGATCGACTCATATTTTCCCCAGTTTTTTTGTGTTTTTACACCAAATTCCTCAAACCCTCTCTCATTACAACCATTCTGGAAACCAATCTAAACAATCTCTTCCACATCTGCTTCAATGCCTTTATACTTCCTGAAAAGTAATGTGCAGTTGGAGCTGCGCTAATTGCTGCATGTGTTTGGTACCTTTAGATCTATGCCTCAATTTGTACATCTTGTGCTCTGAACCATTATATAATGTTGAAAGATATGTACATGAAGATCTCCAATTCTTGAGTATTGCATTGCTTTAGCTTGCATTCTGATCGAGAAAATCATATTCCCTTCACTGGTCTGCGTTGAATTTCATCCATGTTTATTAATTTCATAAGCTTGTCTGTGTTCTCTTGAGTCTACTACTGTCTTCCTTTCCGTTAAATACATTTTGAACTTTCCAGATTTGACGTGTTTTCAGTGTTCTTGTAAATGTGAACATTTGATTAAACTACCGAGACGTCCTATTTCAGTTGACTGTCGAAGTCAGGTTACAATCATGTTCGCATCAGTTTTTTTTTTCAATCAGTTACGAGAAAAAAAATACTGTTCAGTGTTAACAGACAGTCTTAAGCAATGAAGCAAATATAGAAAATGCTGGAGATGCTCATCAGCCTCTGTGCAGAGAGAAATAGTTAACAATTTGAAATATCTTTCGGGTTCATTGTTCATTTCAAAGGCCAACATCTGCAGTGTTATGTCTTAATTTGAGCTTTAACCAGTAGCAAGAAAGAAATATGATTTTCTAACTTAGTACTCCGTACTCTAAGCTTGCCCTTTCTAAACGAAAACAGTCCCATAGACACATAAGCAGATGCACAAACAACATACATCTTACAGGTAGGGAAGGAACGAGGAAGCCCATGAAGTGCGCAAGAATTCCTGCATTGACTACAGGCATGTAAAAGTTGTTTTCTTCCGTTTCCCTTCGAGATCGTTTGAGGCTGTGGACTCTACAATTCTCACTTTTCCTTTCATTGCTTTTGGTTTCAATCTTTCAATATCTCTGAAGGTAACTTTTCCCCTTTCAAATTCAAGAAGAGAGTTTACAGAAATGAAGAGAGAGGGTATGTAGCTCTCAGAGTTTTCTTATTTTCTTGTTTCTCAGAAGGGAGAGAGAGAGATTTATTTCCTTTCGCCACAGGTCCCCCAACTCTTATGCACAATGCACTGACAAATTAAGGCAAGCATTGCATATGCTCTTTATCTGTGACTCCAAGTCCAAGGAATTATAAACAAGAATTCCAGGATCAGTTTGTTCAGCAACAATCGCCAGAACTGATAATTAAGTGTACACGTCCTGCTTTTATTTGCCTTTCCAAAATGCAGCACTTTACCTTATCCAAATTAAACTCCATAGAAAAATAACATTGTAGAAATAGGCCATTTGGCCCAACAAGTTCACACCGACACTTCAAAGAGAAACTCGCCAAGACTAATTCCATAAATTTACCCCTGACTTCGTGTGACGATTTCACCTAGCTGGCACATCTTTGGATTTTGCAAGGAATCCGGCATACCCGGAGAAAACCCATCCTAACACGGGGACAATGTGCAAACTCCATACAGACAGTCGCCCGATTCCTTGGAGATATGAGGCAGCAGTGGTAATCAGTGAGCCACCGTGCCATCCATCGGCCATCCCTTCGCTGATTGAAACATCTGGTCAAGAAACCTCTCTGCTCTGATGTAAATTTCTTCCGGACACCTTCAATTTTGTTTTCATTTGCAAACGTAATAATTATTCTGCCAATATTCACATCCAAATAATTTGTATAAATGATGAAAAGTATTTTGCCAAGCGTCGATCCTTATGTGAGTTCACTAGTTATCGGCATCTACTTTGAAAAGTATCCCTTCACCACCACATTCTGTCTCCTAGCTTCTTACCAATTTTTAATCCAAATAGCTATTTCCCCCTTTTTACTATGTGATCTAACTTGCTAAACAGACTATCATGAGGAACCTTGTCGAACACCTTCCTGAAATCCATCGAGATCGTGTCCACTGCTATGCCCTCAACAATCCTCTTTGTTGCTTCTTCAAAAATCTCAATTAATGAAACGCGATTTGCCACGCACAAAGTCATGTTGACGATCTCTCATCAGTTCTTGTCTTTTGAAACACATGTAAATTCTGCCAGTCAGGATTCCCTCCAATAATTTAATCACCGCCTCCGTCACACTGATTGGTCTATCCCTTTTTGGTTTTTCCTTGCCACCTCATTTAAAAGGTGGCATAATGTCAACCTAGGTCCAGTTTTACAGCACTTTACCTGTGGTTATCAATGATGCAAATATCCTAGCAAGGGTCCCAGCAAACTCTTCCTTAGTTTCCAACAGAACTCCAGGCTACACCTGGTGAGGTGGCGGGGATTTATTCACCTTTATAGATTTTAAGTCGAACTGCGCCCCAACCTCTGTAATATCGGCATGTTTTAGGATTTTGTAACTTAATTCCCCAAGTTCGGAATTCTCCATATCCCTCTGCATAATAAAATCGTAAGGCAAAATACTCGTTTAGTATGTTCCCTATCTCTTGTGGTTACACAAATATACATCCTTGCTGATCTTTAAGGGGCCCTATTCTCTCCTAGTTACCTTTGTTTTCCTTTATGTATGTGTACAATCCCTTTGGATTTTCTGTAACCCTAATTATGAAAATTGTCTCATGTTCCATTTTGCCCTCCTGATTTCCCTTTTATGTATACTTATACCGTCTTCATAAACTTCTGGACATTCAAACAATCTCTGCTGGATGAACCTGACATATGTTTTCTTCTTTTTCCTGAGCAAAATCTCAGTTTCGCTATTCATCCAACATTCCCTGCAACTATCGGTCTTGTCATTCACCCAGCAAGAACGTACTGTCTCTGGTCGTTAATTCAGTTTTGTAAGTTTGTGCGAGTAAAAAATTGAATTATTGTTGGGAATATTATTAATTGAACATATCATACCTCTGATTGTATCAGAACTTCCTTGATATTCAAAATCAGTGCCGTTATAAAACCGATTATCCTGCATCTATTAAGAAATTAACACATTGTGGCAATACTTTGGTTTTCGATTCTTTGTCAGAAACGGTTCAGAATTTGATTTAAATTCACAGTCCTCCGAATTGAACTCATGCATTCGTGATTAGAACTTGCTCATCAATGCACCAACAGTCTTTAGCATTGTGGCATCGGCTCCTCCTCTGGCAAGGTTTTGTTTTTATATTTTTCACATTATGAATTAACATAAAGATTTAAGACAAGTTTTCATTGAAAACGTCTAATGCATTGTTTACATATCAATGTAAGTCAACAACCGCTGGTCACAGTTCGATTGAAATGATGTTTTGATATCTTTGATAGATTGTCGTCTCACAATTAATAAAACTTTGGGATAGGTCATTACTTTTCCTCCCCAAGGATATATCATCGCTTATTCTGATACTATCGGCCTTATTTCGCACTGAAATTTCATGCAATTTCATCATGAGATGCCTCTGACACAGGCCATCTGAAGCAATCAAGAAAATCTTCCCTACATGGTTTGACTTTTGATCACAATCAAATGGTTACGATGTCCCTTGCCAAGACATGTGCAATTGCAGATTCTTTAATATGCTCAATGAAGCCAGTCTTTGTGATTATTAATATATTGGGTCCCAGTTTTCATGTCTCCAGGGCTGCATGCCTGCGTTTGAAGCTTTTGCTTAAGGAATCGGTGAGAATATTTAAATAGAGTTTATGAACTTGTTCATTCCTGGATGAGGAAACTGCCCACATGTGATTTGCCTTACATTCTCCCCACGACTGTGCATTTTATTTTTACAAATTAACAGGTGAATGGGCAAAGCAAGTGTGGGTTATTCCAAATCCAATTGAAGGAAGATGCACATTGTTGTGCTTTTCGATGTTATAAAGTTAAACACGGTGGATGAGAAACGAGATTCGAGGGTTCCCGCAGATAGTTCTTTGAAATTTCACGTGTAGTTGCCGAAAATAATACAAGTTTAAAATCACACAACATCAGGTCATAGTCCAACTGGTTCATTTGGAAGCACTAGCTTTCTGAGCGCTGCTCCTTCATCAACTGGTTGTGGAGAGCAATATTGTAAGACACAAAACGTACGCAAAGGTTTACGGTGTGATGGAAGTGCAATTATATATTGAAAATGACAAGATTGCTTGTTACGTCTTTTAGATTGACCATGTTGGTTTCAGTTCTTTGATATGTAAATCGCAATATATGTGCACACACGAATTTACAGAATCTTACATGGATTCATGCAGTTTTGAACAAAGTAAACTGTACTTCTGTAAGTACAAATTCACCCACAAAACTGTATGTGTATGTGTGCATGTGGGTGTGTGTTTGCCGGGGATTATGAGTGTCTGTGGGAGAATGTGTGCATGTGAGTGTGAAGGGGTCTAAGTCTGTAAGAGGGTGTGTTTGGTGGTGCATGTGTGAGCGTATGAGAGAAGGTCTGCCTGCCTCTGTGTGTCTCGAGGAAGGTGTGCATGTGTTTGTGTGCGTGTACCTGTGTGTGTTTTTTGTGTATCCGCCTATTTGTGTGTTTTTATAGTGCAATGGGGTCACCTATAGTGTGACATGAACCCAAGTTCCCGTTTGATGCATCCTTATGGGTACTGAACTTGGTTATCATCCTCTGCTTGCCCACTTTTCGTTGTTGCCGCCTTGGAGGACGGTGACCTGAAGGTCCGAGGTCGAATGTCCCGGACCGCTGAAGTGTTCCCCGAATAGGTGGGAACACTCCTATCTGCTAATTATTGTGTCGTGTCCATTTATCCATTGCAGTTGACTTTGCTTGGTCTCGCCAATGGACCATGCCTCAGACTATCCTTATCTGTGGCGTATGAGACAGACAACGTTTGCATAATCGCATGTGTACCTGCATGGTGGGCGGTGTCTCCAAGCGTAATGGTGGTATTCTTGTCAACATTCTGAGAGGTCTTGCAGCGTCTACCGTGACAAAGTTGTTTGGTATTGTCGGGAAAGCCGGACAGTTTGCTGCGACCAATGATCTGTTTGAGATTTGGTAGTTGTTTAAAGGCAAGAAGTGCATGTATGGGGAAGGTCTTGGCGAGATACTCAGCCTCATTGATCATATGTTGCAAGCTGCGAAGACGAATGCATAGTTTTTGGGCTCTTGGAATATATTGGAAAACGAATGTAAACCTGTCTGTTGCAGCTCGTGTCTGTCTCCTGTGGAGGACATTACTGTTCCTCGCTGTGGCACTTCGGAACTGATGATAGATGAGTTGAGCATCGTTCCCCGTTTTCATGAGGGCATCTCACCACCCCCACCCCACCTGAGTACTTCCAAGTGCCGGTTAATTTCCGCCTCTCTGAACAGACCCTATGTTCGCAAAGAGCTTGTCAATAGGGGATTTTTATTTCAATATATTTCGGGTGGAAGCTGAAGAAGAGTTGCATCATGAGGCTATCTGTGGGTTTGCAGTAGAGTGATGTGCAGTAGAGTTTTCTTGAGAATGTAACTTTTAAAAAATCTTTGCCATTTATATGTGAAATAACGAAACGAACATGGCCATTCTAAAAAGTGAGAAACTTAATAAACAATCCAGGCAGTTTTTCAATATGTAATTTCAGTTACAACATACTATAAACTTTTGCCATAGATTGTATGTCTTACAATCTTATTCTCCACCACCGTATGATGAAGGAGCAGCCCTCCGAAAGCTAAGTGCTTCCAAATAAACCTGTTTGTCTATAACGTGGTGTTGTGTGATTTTTAACTTTGTACACCCCAGTCCAATACTGGCGTCTCCAAATCATGGAAACATTCAAGAGTGCTCATGGAATTCCTACCTTCCTATCAAAACGGCGGGTGTATAATGATACGTATGTTACTCGGCAATCAGGCATCACCTGTAGTATTGTGAACAGATTTGAGCACCACAACTCCGGAAAAATATTTTCGTGCTGGAAAGAGTTCGATACACGGGGCGGCACGGTGGCACAGTGGTTAGCACTGCTGCCTCACAGCGCCAGAGACCTGGGTTCAATTCCCGACTCAGGCGACTGACTGTGTGGAGTTTGCACATTCTCCCCGTGTCTGCGTGGGTTTCCTCCGGGTGCTCCGGTTTCCTCCCACAGTCCAAAGATGTGCGGGTCAGGTGAATTGGCTATGCTAAATTTCCCATAGTGTTAGTTTAAAGGGTAAATTTAGGGGTATGGGTGGGTTGCGCTTCGGCGGGTCGGTGTGGACCTGTTGGGCCGAAGGGCCTGTTTCCACACTGTAAGTAATCTAAGGTTACAAAAATAATACCAGATCTTCAGGCGTTAATAGAAGAAGAGAAGCCTTTTTTTATTTTTGGAGTTGTCTAATCGACATCTTCACGGTATTAGCAGTAAAAGCCAGATTTGATAAAGATAAGCTCTTTCCACTGGTTTAAGATTATAGAATCCGGGGGCAAAGTCTAAGTAAGCAAAATCTCAGCAGGTCTGGGCGTATCGGTGGACAGAAAACAGAATTAACATTTCGGGTCCACTGCTTCTTCTGTCTTTGATTTGAATTTTGAAATTCCGCAGTCATTTCAATTGTTTGGAAGTATCTAAGAATTAAGTCTGGGCCTTTCAACAGAGATGCTCGAAAGAAATTTGACAAACATTAAGGCGTGAAGGCTGGGACTTCTAATCCATAGACTGGAGTCGATTCTCATTCAACTGTTTACTATAAACCTGAACCACACGGTCATTTATTAAACTAACATGTCATGCATATGGAGTTAGGATACATGAATGCATTGAACAGGATCAAGGGAATGAATGGCCTAATCGTGTTCCAATATCAGGAAAGAAATAGAAAGACTTCACCATGGACATTAGTCTCTATGTGATGACTTAGTCTCTGGGCTGGAATCTTAACTCTTGCACTGCTGATTCATTGACGACATTGTCACCAACTATTCAATGTCACTATCAGGTACACCCGCTTCTGACTTCGCCAGTGCAAACAGATAATACAACAGAGGACAGAAATAGGAAATGAAAGGAATCAATGAAAATATGTTCAAGGTCATTCTACACACGTCGGGGTATTTCGTGTCTTTACGTCCTTTATGACACTTTGTGACAGATGCAAAGAGTTGCAAGTCTTTTGAAGGATAATTGTTTGATTTTCTTGCTTTGGCTTTTATCAATATTATATGATACATTCTTATATAGAATTTGAATCAAGACAGTACAGCTTAATAAGAAATGTTTCAAATCACCGTAATGACTGTAAGAAATTCAATTAGGTTTCTTGTGCCACAGAGTTATGAAATCATGCTCTATTCAAACACACACTTTATTCGAACTCACCCATGCGACTATGCTCCCAACCTAAAATACTCCCACCTGCCTGATCTTGGCCTATATCCTTCCAAACGTTACTTTTTTCACCAACTTATCGAAATGCATTTCAAATTCTCTGACAGTTCATTCCACACACGATCCACTCTTCTCCTTAATAACTTGCCTCATAATTTTGAACTCCCCCACTCTCGGAAACGGGTGCACTCTGTCTCCCTGCCCTGCTGTGTCTGACTCTGCTCTGTCGACATGCTTATCCCTGTCTGACTGTGTGCCGTGTACCTGCTCCTTTCTGTCTGGCTGTGATATCTACATCTGATCCTCCCTGTCCAACTTTGCTGCCTCTTCCTATTCGTCCATGTGGCTGCGTGTTCTGTACCCGACGATTAAGTGCCTGTTACAGTAGAATATTGTTAACATCGGATTTCATCGATAGTTTCTCTCCTGAATGCAAAGACAGTTTCGTCTTGATACCGTATCAAACCTGCCTCTTTAGCAACTTCGCTTCACAAGACTCACCCCTATGGACTTTAAGAAGAAGCACAGATAAATTACCCAATCGGCACTTCAAGCTGAAAGTTTTGGCATTTCTTTTTTTTTGCATTGATGTGGCAGGCTGTCCTATTATTGAGGGTCGAGATATTTGTGGGTCGTCCTCAGTACTCGACCACTATTCATGACCGACATAGCAGGACTCCCCTCCCTCCCTCCCCTCCCCACTCCCCTCACTCCCTCCCCTCCCCCACTCTCCTCCCCCACTCTCCTCACTCCCACCCCACTCCCCTCCCTCACTCTCCTCACTCACTCCCTCCCCACCCCCACTCCCCCACTCTTAAATCTGATCTGAGTGTTGCGAGACCTCTTACCTCTGCCCATCACTTGCTGCTTACAGTGGTTGCCACTCATGTAGTGCTATGTTAATCTTCATGTCGCCAGGGTCCAGTTTGATCCACAAGGTTCCCACATCTGCGGGAATTTCTTCTGGACCACAGGTAAGTGTTAATGACTTATTTAGGAAGGAGGATCTGGCACATAACAAAGATTCCCGGCAATGAGAAATCAGATCGCAAATTAAACCATGTAAAACTATATTCTCCAAATCACTGACATTCCCAAATATTCAAGAGAATAAAAGTTGAACTTCAGGCTGGGGCAACTGGTTCAGGCGGGAGAGCATCGTGTTTCAATGAACTAAATTAAGGCTAAAGTGAATTTCGTTGAAACAAATAGATGTAAGTTTAATATTAAATGACAGATTTAATCAGTCAGCATGGAAACAGACCCTTCAGCAAAACTAGTCCATGCTGACACGAAACCCAAACTAAACTAATCACACCTGCTTCATTTTGGTTCATATTCCTGCAAACAGCTCTTCTTAATGATCCTTTACAAACACCTCTCAAACACTACAACTGGACCTACGTCCACCAGTTCCTCTGCAAATACATGCCACACACAATCCACTCTCTGCTTACAAAAAAATGCCCCCATGTTATTTTTTTAACTTTCTCCTCCCACCTTAAAAATGTACATTTAATCTTTAATCACTCCACCCGATGGGTAAAAGGCCACTACAATTCATGTTATCTATTCTCCTCATCATATTATGAACCTCTATATGGTCGCCACTCATGCTTCTCTGCTCCAGACAAAAGAAAAATACAAGTTCCTGGTTTATCCAGCTTCTTCTTCTAACTCAAATCCTCCCATACCTTAAACATCCGAATAATACTTTACTGAGCCCTCTCCAGCTTAGTAGTACCTTTTGTATAACAGGGATACCAGGACTGTATTTCAAAGGAAGCATCACCAAAGTCCTGTACGAACACTGAAAGGTGTGAGAAATGAAAACAAGCAAGCCTTGTTCAACAACTGCAGCTCTATGTGATGCATACTTCAAAGTATTTTGAACGAATTGAACGCTCTATTCTACAGCACTGCCAAAGGGTCAATTATTAATTGTGTAAGTCTTGCCTTTTGTTGCTTTAACAAAATTCAATAGCCCGCATTTCTCCAAATTATATTCCATTTGCCTCTTTTCAGCCCAATGACTCAATGAATCACAATCTCTTCATAATTTTACATAACCTATTGACTGTCCGCTATACAACCAATCCTGATGTAAACTATAAACTTACTAAACATGCTTTCTATATTCGCATTAAATACTTATACAAATGACAAACATAAGTGCACACAATACTGATCCTTGTCAGACCTTGCAGGTCACAGGCCTCCAGTCTGGAAAAAAAATCCTCCACCACCATTGTCTGTCTCCTGTGGTTAAGCCAATTTTGGATCCAATGACAAGCTAACACTGAACCTCTGGTGTTCCATCTTTACCAATTAGGTGGAACCTTTTCAATGTCTTTACTAAATTCCAAGTTAGCAAGGTCTATCGCTTTGCCTTCGTCAATCTTCTTGGTTACTTACTCAGGGGCTCTATCAAGTTTGTGAGACACGATTTTCCTTGACCAAAACTATCCTAACTACCCCGAATCATTCTTTATCGCTCCAAATGTGTATAAATTCTGTCTTTCAGAATCACCTGCAGCAACGTGCCAAGCACAATACTCAAACATACAGTAAAAAGTTCCCAGCCGTCTCTTTACACCCCCTCAGAAACAAAGGCAAGACATTACCCACTTCGCAATCATTCAGCAGCTTACTCGTACTGATAGACGTTACACGTATATGTGCAAGGGATCGCACAATTTCTTCCCCAAATTCACAGGGGTCCTCTGATACACCAGTTCTGATCCCAGAGACTTATTCACTTTTCTATTTTCAAAGTTTGTGAGAAGATTTGTAGCTCGGGTGCTCGTTGTTGTGATTCTGTTCACCGAGCCGGGAATTTGTGTTGCAGACGTTTCGTCCCGTGTCTAGGTGACATCCTCAGTGCTTGGGAGCCTCCAGTGAAGCGCTTCTGTGATCTTCCCTCCGCCATTTGTAGTGGTTTGAATCTGCCGCTTCCGGTTGTCAGTTCCAGCTGTCCGTTGCAGTGGTCGGTATATTGGGTCCAGGTCGATGTGCTTATTGATTGAATCTGTGGGTGAGTGTCATGCCTCTAGGAATTCCCTGGCTGTTCTCTGTTTGGCTTGTCCAATAATAGTAGTGTTTTCCCAGTCAAATTCATGTTGCTTGTCATCTGCGTGTGTGGTTACTAAGGATAGCTGGTCGTATCGTTTCGTGGCTAGTTGGTGATAGACCGGAAGCGGCAGATTCAAACCACTACAACTGGTGGCGGAAAGATCACAGAAGCTCTTCACAGGAGGCTCCCAAGCACTGAGGATGTAACCTCAGTGACACAAATTCCCAGCTCGGCGAACAGAACCACAACAACTTTTCTATTTCTTAAGACCACCAGCGCTTGTGCCAGTCTGCAGAATTATGTCAAGGTCACGTCATTGTTTTGTAAGACCAACAAGTCTCGAGCCGACCAAAGACCGCCTTTCACCGAGTTGATAGCTCTCTAAGGACAGGAGTTGCTTGTCACTCTAATCCAGAATTTAATATTCCTGCCACAAGGGAAATTCGCGCGGAAAAGGAACAGGTCGAGATCTGGACCAGTGGGTAACCTTTGGATCTTCAGGGGGCACAACGAATGATGTTAGCCTGAAAATGTGTAGTCTTCCTCCATTCGTTCTTTCCAGCCGGACGGGCAATTCTCTACTTGCTAGAAGCCGGGAAAGCAGTAACTTTGGCTTGGGCCCCTTTTGCAGATTTCCAGGCGTAACCATTGTGGCAGGGGTTGTTGCAGCTCCGCCAGCGGCCGATGGCCTTCGAAGTGGGACAATTCCTCTCGATATGCCCCAATTCCTGACAGAGTTGATGTTACATGCCATCTAACTCGCACAGTACACAATTCCTCATGAAGCACTGTCAAAGTTAATGAAGACCTGGCACTGGAAGGAATTGGTGTATGTCAAACTTGCCTTTTTCAAGCCCAGCGGGATGGATTCAATCCCTGACCTCACCTCGCTCAGCAACTGGATTGTGTGAAGAGGAGTTCGCTGGCAATAAAGGACAGGACCTTCAGGATCATGATCCTCTGTAATGTGCCCTCCAAAGGGTCGATTGACGATAGGTCCCACCCTCAGGGAGCCTATTCTCTAGGGCCTGGTGAATCGCCCACTCAGACCATAGGGAAAGCACACCTTCCATTTTGAGAGCCATGATAATGGTGAGCGGGCTGACAACACCAGCTATTGCAAGCCTCTATTTTAATTTGTGAGTGGTGTGTACGTTACTCCCCAGGCCCTTGGTTAGGAACCTGAAGTGTTAAAGAGCTAAAGTTGTGGTTGAATCAGGACTGTCAACCACTTCAGCATATGAATGCAAGGACCCGGCGTCGGCCACCATGGTGTCGGTGTTACCATGTAAACAGTTATGGCTCCCTCTCATGACATATAAATTAGCAGCAGAGCACAAGAAGGCAGCAACACAATAATTCTGGTCAAGGCTGAGCCCATACAGCAGCACCCACCTTTTCTCAGGAGCAGCACTACCACACTGGCTCCGGCTCAGCTCCACTCTTCTCCTCCAAGTTGTTCCTATTCCTCCCAACAGGCTTAAAATTCCTTGCTGCATTCCCATCAATGTCTCTCAGTTCGGTAGGAGCAACACTCCGACTGTACCTGAAAATGATTTTAGTTCATCATTTCTCTTTGTGCCTAATAATCACGCTGTTCCAGAATGTTGTCACACACTTACTCCAGAGAGACTTTAACCGGGGCATCCTTTTTTTTCAGGGTTAGGGAAATTACCACTGTTTCACAAGAGGCGCCTTTTATTCTGGATTTTACTGAGACAACGGGTGAGGTTTCAGGTGCTGGAATGATCATGCAAGTATAAACACGTAATATTCAGAGCAAATTGGTAACATTGATTCAATCTTGCGTCAGTGACAGCCAAAAATGTAAGATATTTAGGGATTTCTGGGCAATGGATTCATATAGGTCTGCAGGGTGGATCAGGCCCTTTCGCTGAACTTGCCCATGTCACCATTTTTTTAATACTTTAAACCGGTTCCATTTGACAGCATTTGATCGATATCCCTCGATAATTATTCAATCCATGTACCTGTCTAAAAGTTTCTTCAATGACAAAGTTCCTATTGCTTATATCACTACCTCTGGCAGCCCGTTTCAGACATTCCACACCTACCGTGTAAAACAATTGCCTCTCTATACACTTTGAAATCTCTCCTCGGTCATCTTAAACCTATGCCATTTTGTTTTAAAGTCGACCACCATGGCGAAAAGCTGTCCGCTATTTACCTTATCTGAGCAATTCGTAATTTTTCGTATCTTTCCAAGTTCACCCGTCAGTCTCTTGGCCGCTTGTGAAAAAAGTCGCAGCCTCTCCTTCCAATGCAAATCTTGCAATCCAGGTAGCATCCTGGTGAATCTTTTCTACACGCTTTATATTTTGATAATATCCTTCCCTTTGCATGGCGACCAGAACTGCACGCATTATTACAAATGTGGCCTCACCAACATGTTCTATAGCTGTAATAAGATCTTCCAACTCCTGTGGTCTGACCAATAAAAGCATATATCCTGAACGAAACTTTGAATTGAATGCATGTCAATTTCCTGGGCTGGATGTCACCGTCGAAAGAACGGACAACGGAGAGCTACAAACCTGCGCATACAGAAAACTGACGAACACTGACCAAATACTTAACTACATGAGGAGAATCACCTACACAACATATTCAAGAAGAACGGATTCTCAAAAAACACAGGCCGTAGATTCCTTAAGAACAAACCACGACAAGCAGAACAAACACAGCCAGAAACCCTAACCACCTAACTGTACATCAAAGAAGTTTCAGAAATGACAGCCAGACTACTGAGACCCCTCAGAATGCTAGTAGCACACAAACCCATCAACACTCTCAAACAAAAACTAACAAACTTAAAAGAGTCAGTATAACCTATGGACAAAACCAACGTCATCTACAAAATTCCATGCAAGGACTGCCACAACCACTACGTAGGACCAGCAGGAAGAAAGTTGGCCAACAGGATACACGAACACCAGCTAGCCACAAAAAGATACGACCCTCTCTCCCTCGTAGCCCTACACACGGAGGAAAAAAAACCGCCATTTCGACTGGGACCACATATCTATCCTGGGACAGGCTAAGCAAAGACATGCCAGAGAATTCCTAGAGGCCTGGCTCTCCAACCACAACGCCATAAAAATAACACATAGATCTACATACCATCTATCAACCCCTCAGAAAACGAACAGGAAATGACATCACCACAAACCCCAGGAACCCCATCCAAATAGAAAGCAGGAGACAACAGCTTCGCTTCACTTGGAGGTCGCCACTGATGAGGTTACCTAGCCAGGTAATGAAACGTCTGGATATCAAACCTGCAGCTCAGCGAGCAAACCTACACCATAAAGGCCCAATTCTCTCCCAGGTATTCTTTCTGCCCTTCATGTACTTGTAAACCCTCTTTGGATTCTCCTTTCCCTTATCTGCCAAAATCCAACCCGTGTCCCTTTGTTAAGACTCCAAAAGTCATATTCATCGAGATGTACAGCATGGAAACAGACCCTTCCGACCAACCTGTCCATGCCAACCAGATACCCAAACCCCATCTAGTCCCACCTGCCAGCATTTGGCCCATATTCCTCCAAACCCTTCCTATTCATATCCCCATCCTAATGCCTCTTAAATGTTGCAATTGTAACAGCCTCCACCACATCCTCATTCCATACAGGTATCACTCTCTGCGTGAAAAGGTTGACCCTTAGGTATCTTCTGTATGTTTTCCCTCTCACCCTAAACCTATGCCCTCTAGTTCTGGACTCCCCCACTCGAAGGAAAAATACTTTGTCTATTTATCCTATCCATGCCCCTCATAATTTTGTAAACCTCTATAAGATCACTCCTCAGCCTCCGATGCTCCAGGGAAAATAGCCCCGGCCTGTTCAGCCTCTCCCTAATCCTCCAAAACTGGCAACATTCTTGTAAATATTTTCTGAACCCTTTCAAGTTTCACAACATCTTTCCGATAGGAAGGAGACCAGAATTGCACGCAATATTCCAACAGTTGCCTAACCAATGTCCTGTACAGCCCCAACATGACCCCCCCAACTCCTGTACTCAATACTCTGCCAATTAAAGTAAAGCATACCAAACGCCTTCTTCACGATACTATCAACCTGCAACCCCACTTTCAAGGAGCTATGAACCTGCACTCCAAGGCCTCTTTATTGAGCAACACTCCCTAGGACCATACTATAAAGTGTATAAGTCCTGCTAAGATTCGCTTTCCCAAAATGCAGCACCTCGCATTTATCTGAATTAAACTCCATCTGCCACTCCTCAGTCCTTTGGCCCATCTGGTCCAGATCCTGATGTAATGTGAGGTAACCCCCCTCGCTTTCCACTACAGCTCCAATTTTGGTGTCATCTGCAAACTTACTAACTGTATCTCTTATGCTCGCATCCAAATCATTGATGTAAATGACAAAAGGTAGAGGACCCAACACCGATCCTTGTGGCACTCCACTCGTCACAGGCCTCCAGTCTGAAAAACAACCCTCCACCACCACCCTCTGTCTTCTACCTTTCAGCCAGTTCTTTATCCAAATGGCTGGTTTAGATTAGATTACATTACAGTGTGGAAACAGGCCCTTCGGCCCAACAAGTCCACACCGACCCGCCGAAGCGAAACCCACCCATACCCCTACATTTACCCCTTACCTAACACTACGGGCAATTTTAGCATGGCCAATTCACCTGACCCTGCACATCTTTGGACTGTGGGAGGAAACCGGAGCACCCGGAGCAAACCCACGCAGACACGGGGAGAACGTGCAAACTCCACACAGTCAGTCGCCTGAGGCGGGAATTGAACGCGGGTCTCAGGCGCTGTGAGGCAGCAGTGCTAACCACTGTGCCACCGTGCCGCCAAAGGTTCTCCCTGTATTCCATGAGATCTAACCTTGCTAATCTCTGTTAAGTATACTAACACCTCTATCCTCCTCAAGGAATTCACTTGACCCCAGCTGGCTCATTATGTAATATCCTTGCTTCTTTTCCAAGACCAAAGTCACAATAACTCTCGCCATTCAACGTTGCTGACTCCTGCTAACATACACCTTCATTCTAACAGGAATATGCTGACCCTGTAGCCTCACTTCTGAATGTCTCCCACTTATCAGACCTTTGTAAGTTCATGTCTAAGACCACCAAAATTTAACTTGCCCTAATTTAGAACTTAAACTTATGGACCTGACCTGTTATTTTGGATTGCTATTTTTAAACTCATGGAAATATGCTCACTGGTCTGAAACTTGTCCACTCCTAAGAGGTTTTGTCCCTTCCCTTGCAGGACCATCTACAAACTGGATGAGAACTGCTTCCTGAGCGCATTTAGCACATTTCTCCCCCTCCAAGTCCCAGTCGATGTTAGGAAAATTAAAATCCATGACAATTACAACCTTATCATTTCTCGCTCCCTGCGATCTCCTTACCTGTTTTGTCTTCAATCTCCCGCTGACTATTGGTTGGAGGGATGGGGGGCGGGGGGTGAGGGGGCGTTCCAAGTGCAATGCGTTCAAAGTAATCTCTCCTCAAATTTACTTTTCACTGCCATCTATACAGACTCAGTGAATGAAATGTCAAAAAATTATTCTCTCAGTGAGGCCATCATGTTCTGCCCAATGAAACACACAACTCCACATCTGTTCTTGTCTCCCTTTTCGTACTTCCTATAGCATTGGTTAATCTGAATATTGAGTTCCCAGTCCTGTCTCTCTGTCAGCCATGTTTCTGTGTAGGTTATAATATCCCAGTCGCACATATCGGTCCATGCCCCGAGTCTATTTGCTTTACTTTTCAGGTCTCTTGTAATGATACGAACCCGACGTCCCCTGATTCCTGCCATGCTGTTGCCTGCCCTGTATAATACTCGGATTACCAGCACTGACTTTAATATGAAACTTGTTGTCATTGACCCTTGTACGATCCTCAACTTTCTCTTTTGTTGCTCCAATTGTTTCGATCCCAACTCCCTGCCTGACACGTTTAAACACTCCCGAGTGGCTCAAACAAACATTATGCGAGGATGTTTGTCCCTCTCCATTTCGGTTGCAACTTCTCCGTGTAGAACATGTCACTTCTGCCGTTGAAGGTATCCTAATGACCCAAGAAACTGAATCCCTGTCACCTGCACCAGCTCTCAAGCCTCACATTTATCTCTTAAGTTCTCCTACTCTTACTCTTGCTAACACTTGGCACCGGATGCAGACCAGCAATTATTACACTTGAGGTGCATTTCAACCTTCTGCCTAACTCCCTCTGAGCATTCTTCATAACCTCATCCCCTTTTTCAGCCTCCCCCTTAAGATTTCCGTGCAATTGCTCAGATACATTCTTGACCATGACACCAGGGAGATAACACTGCCTCCTGGAATCTCAATTGCTGCCACAGAAACGTCCGGTTGTGCCCCTGTCCAGCGAGTCCCCGACTATTTATTCTCATTGACACTTTGCCTAACCCTGGTGTACAGCAGAGCGAGTAGTGATATCACATCTAAGCCGCTCTTATGGTACTCCCTTGAGATGCTATTCCAACCAACTCTATACCCGTTCGAGAGAGGAAAGGCCACAAGAGACTTCTGCCCTCCCTGCCTTTTCTTTCCTGGCAGTTAACCATCAACCTGACTAAACTTACAGTGTGATCACCTCCATGGTCTTCGTGTTAATCTCACTTTCTTCCCAGTGTATGCCCCTCGCTGTGTCTAACTGCCTCTCCAACTGATCAATGCGCTCTGTAAGGTTCTGCAGAAGTAACCAGTGGGACTCAAGACTGCTCTCTGATGTCCCATGACTCTCAAGAGAACACTACAACCCAGCTGCCATAGCTACCCGTTTACAGTAAGGGGAAAACGGAGTCTAACCGTACCCTTACCTTGTTGCTGAGTGCCCCTCCTCACTGAAGCCTGATATTCACCAAACCCCACAATTAAAAGTCTAGTACATTTCACCTGCAAAGTAGTCCATCAGAAAATGGCTGCTCCAAAAATGGTCGTTTCGAATTAGTTGTCTGCAAGGAACCTGTCAATTTCTTTTATATATTTCGTAATTATGAATTGATGCATCAGGTGACTGACAACTTTTTAGAAGATGTGAAACCTAATTCTTTTTTATGTCGCAATTCCTTAAAGGCCTCTCTTTCCATACGTCCCATTGGGAACCTGTTCACTTACCTCAAGTGAATTTTTGTCCTTGTCCGTTGATTTATCTCGACTAATTTAATAATAGCTGAAATGAGATTTTTCACGGCAGTTTTGATTCGAGCTCTGAACTTAGACTGATTTATGACATATGTAAAAGTGTTTGTTCAGCAATTTGCATTAGACAGCATGAATCCATTTCTTGAAACATATATAACGAATCATAATCAAAGAAAGTTTCGACGTTACAATAAAATAAAATATGTCAGCCATAGACGTATGAAACTTCTGGATATGGTGTTGAGCAATATCACAGATCTCTTCCTGCTCTCAATTTCTGGGTCAGAGTGTTTCGCTCTTTTGCTTTGAAGCTTCAGTACGCGACAGGTACGATGAACTACTGTAATGTTTTTGATTGTCAGGGCATTGAAGATTAGAATAAAAGCGAATGGGAGAAACGGTGTTGAAAGTGCATCAAACCAAACAAATACAATCTGTGTATCATAGCTATTCATCTGAGAACAGAAACACGGCACATCGTCAATTATTTCAAAAGGTTCTTATGTAAAATAGAAAGGAATGTTTTTTTTGAGCAGAACGGAATACCTATTGTAGCCAGAAGAATATCTGCAGTTCTTACGGTACAATGTTTCGTTTTCAGATTCTCGCAACGACTCATCACAAATCTAAGAAAGATAAATGCAACAGTGAACCACACTGAGCAGTCTCTGACTGTAAACTTCAGGACACTGTGCAAGCTATGACAAGAGTGATGTCCAACGGAAAGTAATAGCAATTAATCTCGAAGAAGAATGACCTCTGTGATAATGACCATCAGATCCGCCAAAGCTATGGCCACCTGACGGTGAGTAGTGCATTTGAATCGTCCACATTTTCCCTTATGCAGGGTCACGATCGACACTAAATTAACAGTAAAAGAAAAGATGAATTTGTGACCTGGCATTAATGAGTAACTACTCCACATGTGAGAAATCGAATTGGAAAACTGATTTACAGACTTTGAAACGTTACAGAGCCTGTAAACAGAAAATGCTTTTCTGAGTTTAAGCAAACACTGCCAGTAATCCTGACCCTCTGAGACTGCCCGATATTCTGTGCTTTTCCTGCAGCGCACTCTTGACTGTGATCTCCAGCAGCTGCAATCCTCAATTTCTTCTGCCAGTATATAGAATATATGTCACCCGCCTCCAACACACTCCATCCACCTGGACACCCCGTGCTGGCCTATTACTCACCCTCGATCTCTTCGTAACCAACTGCTGCACAGACATTGTCTGCCTCAAACTCTCTACCCTCTACTCCAACGCCTCACCCTCACAACGCGCAGCCCTCCACTTTCTCTGCTCCAATGCCAAACTCACCCACAAACCAGCAGATAAAGGGGGTGCAGTGGTAGTTTGGCGCACTGACCTCTACACCACTGAAGCCAGGTGCCAACTCGAAGACACCTCCTCCTACCGTCCAATCGACCGTGACCACCCCATCACCAAAACATCATCTCCCAAACCATACGCAATCTCATCGCCTCCGGAGATCTCCCACCCACAGCTTCCAACCTCATAGTCCGGGAACCCCATCCCGGCCGATTCTGCCTCCTTCCCAAAATCCACAGGACAGACCACACCGGCTCAACCCATTGCCTCAGCCTGCTCCTGCCCCACCGAACTCATCTCCACCTACGTTGATACTGTCCTATCCCTCCTAGTCCAGGCACTCCTCACATACGTACGAGACACAACCCACATCCTCCATCTCCTCCAAGGCCTTCATTTCCCCGGCCCCCAATGCCTCAGCTTCACTATGGACCTCTAATCCCTCTACACTTCCATCCGCCATGACCAGGGCCTCGACGTCCTCCGTTTCTTCCTATCCCGATGTGCCCACCGGTACCCTTCCACTGACACTCTCATTCGTTTGGCTGAACTGGTCGTCAGCCTTAACAATTTCTCCTTTGAATCCTCCCATTTACTCTAGATGAAAGGGGTAGTTATGGGCACACGCATGGACCCCTGCTATGCCCGTCCCTTTGTTGGCAACGTAGAACAGTCCATCTTGCTTACCTACACTGACACCACTCCCCACCCCTTCCTCCGCTACTATAAGGACTGCATTGGCGCCACCTCTTGCTCCTGCGAGAAGGTTGAGAAGCTCATTAACTTCACCAACACATTCCACCCGACCTTAAATTCATGTGGACCATCTCTAACACGTCCCTCCCCTTCCTGGACCTCTCCACCTCCATCAATGACAACCGATTTAACACTGACATTTATTAAAACATACCGACTCCCACAGCTACCTGGACTACACTACTTCCACCCTACTCCAGGTAAAATGTTATCCCGTATTCCCAATTCCTGCACCTCCACTGTATCTGCTCCCAGGAGTACCAGTTCCACGACAGAACACACTAGATGGATTCCTTCTTAAAATACAGTAATTTCCCTTCTCACATGATTGAAGACGACCTCCAACGCATCTTATCCACACCGCGCACCTCCACCCTCAAACCCGACCCTTCCAACCACAACAAGACTGGAACCCCCAGTCCTCACCTTCAACCCTACCATCCTCCGCATAAACTGCATCATCCACCAACATTTTCAACTCCAAACGGACCCAACCACCAGGGAAATATTTCCCTCCCCACCCCTTTCTGCTTTTGGCAAAGACCGTTCCCTCCGTGACTACCTGGTCTGGTCCACATCCCCAACAACCCACCCTCCCCCCGGCACCTTCCCCTGCCATAGCAGGAAATGCCAAACCTGCACCCACACCTGCCTCCTCACCTCCATCCAAGGCCCCAACGGAGCCCTCCACATCCATCAAAGTTTTACCTGCACATCCACCAATGTCATTTATTGTATCCGTTGCTCCCGATGCGGTCTCCTTTACATTTTGGAGACAAGACGCCATGTCTCAGAGCACTTTATGGAACATCTCCAGGACACCCATACCAATCAAACCCACCACGCCATGGCTGAACATTTCAACTCCTCCTCCCACTCTGCCGAGGCCATGCAGGTGCTGAGCCTCCACCACCGCCGCTCCCTCACCACCCGATGCCTAGAGGATAGACACCTCATCTTCCACCTCAGAACACTTCAACCCCAGGGAATCAATGTGGACGTCACCATTTTCCTAATTTCCCCTCCCCTCACCTTACCATAGTTCAAACCTGCCAGCTCAGCACCGTCCTCATGCTCTGTCCTACCTGCCAATGTTCTGTCTCACCTGTCCGCTCCACCACCTCTCCGACCGATCACCTTCATCCCCATCTCCATCCATCTATTCTACTCTTGGCCACCTTGTCCCCAGGCCCACCCCTTCCATTTATCTCTCCAATACGGAGGCTCCCTGCCTCATTTCTGATGAAGGGCATTTGCACGAAACGTCGATTTTCCTGCTCCTCGGATGCTGCCTGACCTGCTGTGCTTTTCCAGCATCGCTCTAATCTAGACTGTGATCTCCTTCATCTGCAATCCTCACTTTCCCCTCATGGTCCTGAGCGCTGTGATATTGTAAATGCCTTTGTACTGATGTGCTAGGCTCCCTCATCATTGAGGACAGAAATAATTGTTGAATGTCTTCTTCTGTTATTTTGGTGATGTTTCGCCGCCATTCACAACTGGATGTGACAGGCCTGCAGAGTTTAGAATTAATCCGGTGGCACTTAGAATGTTGAGTTCTGTTGAGTTGTGTTATGCTTGGCACGCAAATGGACTTGTTGTGCAGATTCAGCAGATGAATATCTCATTCATAGTTACAACCAGTGTTTTTTTTTTTTCATGGATCCATCAGACATGATCAAATCATGTTTGATACCTTTGCTTAATTACTAGAGCTGTACGGTGAGATATGTTGCAGCTTGAGTTTGGTATTTGCGTTTGAAACAGGATTCTGCAGCTGTTGATTGCCTCTTGAATGCTCAGTTTGAGGGGCAACATCTGTTCAGAATCTTCTCTATTTAGCACGGTGATAGTGTCACACAAATTATTGTAATGTATCCTCAAACTGAAGGCATAACTTCTTCTCCTGCTTGACTGTTGTGTGGACAGTCTGTGTTAATGTTTTTGACAGATGCATCTATGTCACATAGATTGGCGAGGATGACGTCAAGTATAAATTTCCCTCACTGTCGGTGGCCTCACCACCTGCTAAAATCCAGCAGAAATATCCTTTAGTGTTCAAACAATCGTGCTGCTGCAGTTCTGCTTGAAAACTTAAATGTTCCACTGACAGATATATTCTGCGCACTTGAAGTCATCTGTGCTCCCTCGAAGTGTTATTCAACATAGAGCAGTGTTGATAAATTAGCTGAGGGAGGATGGGGTGTGGTAATCCGTAGGAGGATCCTTGACCACGTTTAACATGAAAGCATGAGGCACCATGGAATCCGGAATCAATTCTGAGTAGTCACAGGGGAAGTCCCTGCCGACTGTAAAGCACTGTGCCGCAATCTCCGTTGGCTCTTTCCTGCTGGTGGGACAAGGTATATCCAGGAATGGTCATGTTCGTGTCTGGGACATTGTACGATAAGATTCCACGAGTACCACGTGTTAGACTGTTGGCCGACCAACCTTTCAGTTCTGTCCTTTTTTGCACGAGGCCCCAGATATTAAGTAAGGACGATTTTCATGGCCAACATAGCTATGTTTTTGTAGTCTCATCTCTGGTACTTGCGTTGTTGCCATTTGGTCCAATTTTCTTTTCCAGGCTTCTTTGCGATTGGAATAACTGATTGATTTGCTGTGCCATTTCAATGGGCAGTTTAGAGTCACCGATATTGCTGTCGACGCAGAGCAACATGTTGACCAGACCAAATAGCACAATACGTAATAGAAGAAGTATGAGACCATTTGTTCCATTAAGTTTTCACCGTGCTTAGACTTTAGATGTAATGTTTCCTATCCCCATTCTCCTGCTTTTGCCCACCAAACCTTGATCTCCATGCTCATCAAGAACGAATCAATTCCATTTTAGAACATAAAACCTGGAACAATAAAGCGCAGAACAGGCCATTCGGCCCTCGATGTTGGCCAAACTCTGACCTAATCCATGCCTATCTCCCGACACTATCCCGTCATCACCCATTTCCTTATCCAAAGACTGTATAATTGCCCCTAATGTGGCTGACTTAACTACATTGGCTGGCAAGGCATTGCACGCCCTTACCATTGCTTCTGACATCTGTCTTAAATCTCACACCCTTCAATTTGCAGATAAGCCCCCTCGTACAAGACGAAGTCATCATCTGAGGAAAATAACTCTCACTGTCTACCCTATCTAACTCTCTGGCCATCTTGTATGTCTCTATTAAGTCCCCTCATAGCTTCCTTCTCTCCAATAAGTATAGAACCAAGTCCCTCAGCCGTTCCACATAAGACCTTTCCTGCAGATCAGGCCACATCCTGGTCAATCTCCTCTATACCTTTTTCAGCGTTTCCTTATGCCATTTGTACTGGATCTACCATAACTGTACACTGTATTCCAAGTGTGGCTGGCATGCTGTTTTCTACAGTTGCAGCATGACATCACAACTCAGGAAGTAAATCCCTCTACCAGTAACACCGAACACACTGTATTCCTGCTCAACCGTACTATCAACCTGAGTGGCAACTTGCAGAGATCTATGTACATGGACACCAAGATCCCTCTGCACATACACGCTACCAACAATCTTTCCATTGGCCTAGTATTCTGCCTTCTTGTTATTCTTCCCAAAGTAAATCAAAATTACCTGCATTGAGCTCCGTTTGCCATCTCTCTGCCTAATTCTGCAGTTTATGCAAATGCTCCTGCAACGTTCTACGGTCGACCACACTGTGCATCAATCATCCGACTTCATTGACATCTTAAAACTTACTAACCTATCCACCTATGCCTGCTCCGAGTCATTTATTATAATGGCAAACACTAATGGTCATAAAACAGATCCTTGTGGCACACCACCAATGATAGCAATCAAGACTGAATATTTTCCATCAACCACCACTCGCTGCCTTCTTACAGAAAGGTAGATTCTAATCAAAATTGCTAAATCACCCTCAATCCCATGCCTCTGCATGTTTTCCAAAAGCCTACCGTGTGGAATCTTATTGAAGGCTTTACTGATGTCTACGTACACCACATCAACTATCCAACCCTCATTCACGTTCTTGGTCACCTTTTCAAAAAATTCAATGACGTTTGTGAGACACGATTTTAGATACACGTAATGAGTTGCCATTCACATCCTTCTGTGACAATGATTTTCACAGATTAACCACCATCTTGCTGAAGAAGCTCTTCCATATCTCAGGTGTAAATTATCATCTGTTTGTCTTGAGTCATTACTCTCAGCTCGTAATCTCTCTGGCTTGTGGAAACATCTTCTGCACGTCTGCACACCCAGGCTTCTCAGTGTTCTCTCAGTTTCAAAGAGACCTCACGTCCATCCCTCGGAAGGATATGAAGGACAGATCTATAGTCCTCACATGCTCCTCATATAACAATATATTCATCACCAGGATCATTGTTGTAAACCTTAGCTGGATTACCCATGCTTGATGCAACTTTTCAGGGGGAGGGTAGAAAGCTGGGTCTGGGCGCAGTGCTCTTTTGAGAGTCGGTGTCACATCGATGGCCGAGCGGTCAGCTTTCAAACAATAGGAATTCTATTATTCTCTGTGGAAATCCTTCCAATGCTAACACATCTTGCCTTTGATGTGGGGTTCACAACTGCTTGCCATATTTGAAATGTGGTCACGCCAGAGCCTTATGCAGCCTCAGCAGTATAACTGTTATACAAATGGAATTTGGTCTAATTGGTGTTGCATGATTACGACAGTCAAAATGAACAAAACTAAAAATCATATATGTAACTGCATTGGATGTACTATGAACCGATGCATATACGCATAAGCATCATCCATAACAAAGTGGAAGATATATTTACACTTGATGAAAAAGCGGAAGAGCAGCAGAAGATTCACACCAGATGTGTGGAAATCTATTTTATTTTGCCAGAGTGTCGTGGCAAATGAGAACCCATTGCTTATCAGGCTAATAAACTTCGAAACCCTCATCACATTTCAGAAGCATTCAAGAGTGCACTTCCAATGTCACTTCCTTGTCATGGAAAATGGATTAAAATAGACGGTCGGTTTTGCCTGGCGTGTAAGGGGTTGACGAAACGGTTTTTCAGTGTGATTTTGATTTCTATGACTGGACAACTGCATTGTGTTATGATTCCAGCTGATAACAATATTGGACAATACTGATCCCAGAATGAAATCCGATTTATTTAAGCATATATTTTGTTGTTATTGGCAGAGATAAAGTGATAATCGTGGCAGAAAAAAGTCACATATGCTTCAGCATTTCCCCATTTTGTTAAGCATGCCTTCTCTGAGGTTTCATTTATCCTTTTCCAGGCGAAAAAGAAATGTATATTTTCTTCTCCTGAAGAGCTCCTGCAAACTATCTCGATTTTCATTTCTGCAGCTTGTTCTTTTTAGGGAACACCAACCTTATATACACAACACTAGAATGAATGATAACAAAAACAAAATGCTGACATTTGAAATTATGAGTGAAATTTAAGCAGAAACTCTCAGGTCATACAATATCTGGGGATGGAGAAACAGAATTAATGCTTCGTGCCCGATATGATTGTTCTTTAGAACAACATAAACAAAGCTTTCATGAAACCTCAATATGGTCACTGCTCTCGAACGCGTGGTGGACTGAGGTAATGTTTTGGATAGTCTCGCAAACGAGATTTTTAAAATCAAACAAACCAGATAGATTACCAACGCCGCACGCTACAAACTCAAAATTCTAGCTAATAATGATGTTAACAAACGGATTAATATATTTAACCTGGTCTTCAATTTTACTGGTACAAAACCTTCTGTAACAAACCAACGTTTCCATGCCAACAACATCACTGCGTGTGTACGTATGTCGAAATGAGCATTCCGAAAGAAATGAAGTAATTCACAAAGTTCAATAGCCCCACTAGTTACTTTACCTGTTCAGTGCAGCTTTTTTACAATATCTGAAAGTGAGTGATTGTCTGCAAAGGCGGCTGTAAATCAGTAGAATTCCGATTTGCAGAGAAGCTTTTGCCACCATGCACTTATTCTTCGTGAACAGTTCAGTCTTGGTCACACAGGCAAATGTCAGTGAAATTGCAACAACAATACGTGCAGCGTGTCAACGTAAGGAGCATCGCAAAACTCGAAAAACGTTTCGATCTACATGTGCATTTATTCTACCAAAATATTCTCCAAATTCGCATTGAATGATGCAATTTTGAGTCCAGAAGAATGAGAACCATCCTCCTTGCCATATCCTCCTGTTTCACTTTGTGTTGGACAAGCTAATTGTGGATGACGAAATTAATTCTTCAAAGTTCACTGGGAGAAATTTAGCCAGAGAAGTTTGAGCATTAAAAATGTTTAATTGATCCGATGTAGAAAAGGAGCAAACCTGGACCTTACTAATATTCATGGGTCAATCGCAAGAAAATCTGTTGTACTTGACACCGGAAAGCATGAGGCAACTGCAGCAATTCTGTAAGTGCGCTAAGATTTAATTCAATCGTACGTAAATATTGCACAAGCATAAATGTAATTGTGTCAGACAGCTTGTGAGCTGGATATAAAGACCGTTTTAAAATAAATGAAACAGAATAATTCTGATGCGTTTCTTTACAACATTGAACTAAAATAAACTGCAACGAGAACCCAGTATATGTGTAATGGCAACCATTACAATAAATGTAAGTTGTTCTTCAGAACAAAAAAAAAACAGAAACGATCAGCTCAGAAGGAAAAGCACACAACCGCAATGGTTATTTTTACTTACCATGAACTCCAGTGACAACAACCAATGTGTCAAACGTTTTGTCAATCAAAGCAAATATTTCTCCCATCTTATCAACGTAATAAAATGTCACTTTGTGCTGCGAGAAATTTCCTGGAAGTCAATTGTGATATGGTGAATTCACTGAGCCTTTCATTTAGATACCATTGAAATCTCCATACGTTACCTCTAATTATAACTACATCATTTCACACATTTGATGTACATATTACGAAAGATACGTCAAATGAGTTTGTGTTGTGACAGAATAAGTTTAAACACCGCAGCTGAATCGGTAAACACGAGATTCTGAACAAATACGATCACATTGATTCGCTCTTCTCAAATTGAATGATGTTATTTTTTGACAACATCGTAACATTTAAGCATTAATTATTCCATCGATAGATTGGTTCGTTTTTCTTCGTGGAATTCACTCTGCTGTGTCCATTACAAACTTGAATTGTAAAAGTAACTGCTGCACTTCTCTGGCTGCTCTACTGCACAAGTGGATCGGTACACTTTCATTAAAAATAACCATGCAACTAAATATTGAAAGAAAAATTGGAAGTCCTCTAAGTTTCATAGCTCTTGCAATTAGTACAACACAGTACATGAAATGAAACCCTAAATATATAGTGCACATAAACCAAATTCAGAATCTGTGCACAATATTGCACCTCGAGTGACGGCTTCTTAATTGTCAACAGCATATCATAGAGCAACTCACATGATCGGGCACATAAACATAACTCAGCTCTTCTAACCACTCCAGTGCATCAGATCAATCTATCAAATTTAGCTGATATATACTTCCAGTCGATCACATGCAGACGACAAAGTGAAGAATTATCAACCAACTAACCAACTCAACATAATTCAAATTCATAGCATCATACAGCGTGGAAACTGTCTCTTTGGCTCAACTTATCCGTGCCGACAAAGTTTCCCAACCTAAACGAGTCCGATTTGCCTGCATTTCGCCCATTACGCTTGAACATCTCCTATTCATGTCGCAGTCCGAATCTGTTTCAATGTTGTAACTGTTCTGCAACTAACTCTTTCTGTGGCAGTTCGTTCCATATATGAATATCTGTCCGTGTGACAAAGTTGCCTTGCGAGTTCCTTTTAAATCTTACTCATCTCACCTTAAAATTATGCCTGCCAGTTCACAAATCATCCAGCCAAGGGGAGAAAACTTTATTACTATTCAGCTTTTCTATGTCCGCAATGAACCATTTATAGTTATTGTATAATTCAGATGCCTAAAACTGAAAGAAGAACTTTTAGTTATATGCACGTGAAAACACAATTGGCCGAGTGGTAGGAAACAGATGGTTATGGTTGAGAGGCGGTTTTCCAACTGGACGTCTCTGACCAGTGGGTTTCGACACTGCTCAATGTTGGAGCATTAGCTATTTATGATATATATGAATGATTTATTCGTGAATGTACAAAGGTTGATCGTTAAATTCACTAATGATACGAAATTGGCAGGATGGTAAATGATAAGGAGAATAATCTTAGACTACATGAGGTTATAGATCGGATGGCCAGATGGGTTGACTTAGGGCAAATTAAATTCATTCTGGAAAAATATGAGGTGATATTCCTGGGCAAGAAAAAGCGGCGATGGGAATACATGATGAAGGGAAGGAAATTGCAGGCACAAGAGGCATATTCCTGTTCCTCTGTAACAGATTAAGAGGTTGAATGAATGAAGCCTCTGCACCTGCTACCGGCTTAAGAGGCTGAATACAATCCGACTATTACTGTATAAATAGTCCAAGTGGCAGAGGTAACTCCTCCTGTTCCCCTGTAGCAGATTCGATAGGCCGAATGACCACCTACTGTTCCCTGTATCAGGCTCGAGAAGGTGAATGACAACCTCCTGTTCCATGTACCAGATTCGAAAGGATGAATGACTATGTCCTGTTCCATGTACCAGGCTCGAGACACTGAATGATCTCCTCCAGCTCATTTGCAACCGGGACAGAATTGAATGAGCTACCCATAATTCACTGAACAGGTTCGACAGGCTGAATTTATTTCTACAATTCCCTGGGTAACAGGTTCAAGAGGTTAATTGAACTCCACATTTTCCTGTGGACCAGACTCGGCAAGCTGAATGCCCTCCTCCTGTTCGCATGTAACAGGGTTGAGACGTCGAATGAATGCTTCCTCTTCCTGAGTGACAGTCTGGAGAGGTGTCTGCCTCCTTCAGCAGACTCAAAAGGTTGACTGACCAGATTGTGTGACAGGCTCCAAAGGGTAAATGGCATCCTTCTCTAGGGTGTTACAGGCTCCATATAGTAAATGAAATCGCGCCCTCAGCAGCAACATGTCTCCAGCGGGTAAATTATCGTCACTGTATTTCAATAAAAGACACGAGATGTGGAATGACGTCACAATGTTTCTAAAGGTTCTGAATGACCTATTCCTGACCTGACTGAACAGACTCGAGAGGCTGATGACGTCGTTCTGTGCCTGTTGAACAGATTCGAAAATCTGAATGGTCTCCTCCTGTGGCCTATCACATGTTTGAGAGTCGAAATGGGCCCCTGTTGTTCGTATACAACACATTCGAGAGACTGAATGACCTCCTGTGGTTATACTGTATGTTGTATGATCATACTAAGTGCATTTAAAAGTTAGTATGGCTAATTTGATTAATTTGTTTGTGACATTACGCACCTTTGTCAAGGCAAAAGTATAGAAATGTTTTCTAACGATATTTTAGTTATTACTTAAAGATACAAGTGTTCATGGTCGTGAATAAACCATGATGCTATGATTGATGAAAGGAACACAGAGAAGGGAGGATAAACACAGCAGCGCACGTAACTGTAGGTAGAGTAACAGAGATGTATTTTAGGGATAGAATAATGTATTCTGATTAGCCCCTAATCAGTATTCATTATGTGGTCTTAATAGGGACCGATGGTTTCTACTTCCTCTGACAAATCTGGTAATGAGGGCTAAGGCTTTTGGTGAGAGGCAATTGATCAAATCGAATAATTTAGGAGATACAAAGAAACATCCTGTCATCACCTCATGTTGAAGATAAGACATAAATTCAATTAATAAATCTGGAATGTAAAGCTCATTTCATTAATAATGACCACGGAACAATCGTCAACTGCACCATAAATCTTTTTCGTTATCCACGTATTTCAGCGAGGTAACTCTGCTCTCTTTGACTTCACTCGTGTGCATTTACGTTCGGAATCAACTATCGTGGCTCAAAAATACCGACCTTTGGAACACCTCAATCATCTTAAACAATGTCAAAAATCCCAAAAATATACTTAATAAGTGGGTAAATCATGAAGTATGAATGTATGCAAGCTAACAATATTAAAAAAATGATTGTGAAGGTTTTTACTTGTAGAAGAATGTACGAGAGAGGCAAGATTGGGTGTTGGACTGCTGGAAAATCAAAGTTGTTGAGGGAATGATGAGATATATGTACAGTGGAGAAACCGAATAGAAAATTTCATCCATTTTCATAATGGAAGACACCCCAGCAAAATTCCACAACTTCAAGATAATCAGATAGTAAGCAGAGCGGATATCATTAAGGAGAATCAGCTGTGAAACCTCAAAGATCTGAAGGTGGAGAAATCACTTAAATCATCAGATCAGATTGATGAAGAGAATGTGGGGTGGACAGGGTGGAGAAGACGTCGTTTGCTACACTTGCCTTCCTTGGTCAGACCATTGAGTACAGACGTTGGGGCGTCATATTGTTGCTGTATTGGACATTGGTGTGGCGACTTTTAGAATACTACACCCAATTCTGCTTGCCCTTCTCTGGGAATGATGTTACGACACATGATGGCCTGCAGTAAAGGTTTCTCAGAATGTTACTGGGGCGGGAGGATTTGTGTTACATGGAGTGGATGAATAGGCTGGGGCGCTTTAGATTGACGGATCACTTTATTATTTTTATTTTGTTTGATGTTGTTTTATTTTATCTATCACTGTCACATGCACCTAGGTAGAGTGAAACTTTTTTTTTTGTTTGCAATGCAGGCACATCTCCAAGGAGTCTATCTCTGTCCTGTATTCCGTCTCGTCATTGTTTGTGATTCGATTCACAATGATGGTGGCGTCAGGAAACTTGTAGGTGGATTTTGGACCTGGTTTAATCACGCAGTCATCAGTACACAAAAAATATAGTAAAGGTCTGAGGACTCAGCCTTTCAGGGTGGTGGTGTTCAGGATTATCGATAAGGTCTTGTTGCCTATTTTCACTCATTGTGATCTTGGGCCTAGGAAGTCGAGCGTCCAGTTGCCAAAGGAATGTCAGAGACCGACGTCTCTCAGGTTGGAGATTAGTTTGGTTGGAGTTCTGGTGTTGAAGGTGGAGCTGTAGTCAATAATAAGGAGACAGAGGTTTGTCTCCTACTTATCCAGATTTTTGAAGGATCAGTATGGGGACAGAGTGACCGTGTTCGCTGCAGACCAGTTCTGAAAGTCGTTAAATTTCATGGCATCAAGACACGCTGGGAGAATAGAGTTGACTGAGCCATAACTAACCTTTTGAAGCACTTCATCATTATGGAGATCAGAGCCACCCAGTAGTATTGATTGAGATATGTTGCATGAGCTTCGTTTCGCACGGGGATGCTGATGGTCTCCTTGAACCAAGTGGGAATTTCAGATCATGGTAAGGACAGTTTAAAGGTGTCAGCGATTTCTCCCACCAGTTAGTACGCACAGGATCTCAGTGCACGGCCCGGGACACAATCTGGGCCAGTCGATTTAAGTAGTTTCACTCTTAAAAACGCAAATTTGGCCTCTGGAACAAGTGACCAAAGGAACAAGTATACCTGAGATTGCAGGGGCAGGTGACATAATTCCTCTGAATAGCTCAAAACGCGAGTAAAATGCGTTCAGAGCCTCAAAGAGGGATGGAATTTGAGCACGATTTTGCTCTGTTTCGCTTTGTAGCCCATTATGCCACTTCAGCCTTCCCATAATTGCATGTCCGTGTGATTAATTTGGGCCTTTCGCTTCGACTGTTTTTGAATTATGACGTCTGTCTTTACAGAGGTCGTATCTGGCGTTCCTGGAATCGTCAGGATCATCTGATATGAACACCAATCACCTGAACTTTGGTACACATTGGGGTTCCCGGTTCATCCATGGTTTCCAGTTGTGGCATATTCGAATTAACTATTGTGGCAGCAACCTTCTACATATGTGTCAGTTAAACCTGTAACGGCACAGACAACAAAATAAAAGTAAAAGTCACGATTGAAACTGGAAACTTTCTCTCTTTCCTTCCATCCTTCGGACATTGTAACCAGTAAGCCATTTTGTGTCATGTCATTTTTTGCTGAGGGGTATGTTTCTTTGGGCCTGTAGCAAGAATTTTCGGCACAGCATCTTTAAGTTGGATTTGTTGTGGATAGGTTATTTTCTGTTCCTTGTGTTTAATTCGGTAAATTTGCAAATGAATTTTGTTTGTTTAGAACTTGACAGCCGAATCAAATAATTCATTGCAGGAATATCCACGATAAACTTAGTTAAAACAAAAACCAATGTTATGGACTGGGCTACATACTCAAAATATTCTGAGGGAGAAAACACATGAAATACGTCCATGGAGACATTTGAGCGACTGTGGGCAAGCTAGGAAAACGAGATTCCGACAAAGTAAGTTTCATAAAAATAAAGGAATGAACTAGTCTAAGACTGCTGGTAGCTAGAAAGACAAAGATCAAGGTTGGAAACATAAATTGATACGAGCCCAGAAATACATGCGTCAAAAATCACAGATTGGTGTACCTGCTGCATGGCATTACAGAGATTGTGGGAATTGAACCCGTTGGAAACGTTTGCATTCATAGTGAACAATACAACTGACCTGCTGGATTGTGTGTTAAGTATTAAGAATAATGGAGTAACGTGCACGTTGCCTGTGAGACTGGAGGCCCATGCAGTAACAACAAGAACATACAGCTGATGGAATGAATACAGATAGAGAATGTTTTCAATCTGTAGGTGGTTAAAATGAAGGAAGGTGGATTCCACGGAAAGGATACAGAGGTAATAACGTTTATATTTAGATTTACAGTTGATTTAGATTTTATTGCCACGTATACACACGTACGGAGAGCAGTGAAAAGTGTGTAATGTCACCATACACAGCGCCATCTCAGTACAAATTACCCAGTCACAGAAATAGAATAAAAAAGAAGCAAGTTAAACCGTTCAGCACTACAGTTTGTTTACATAATAGCAGAAACATAAAACAATAAACTTAGCATATCAAATATACCTCCTTTCTTGATCTATGGTTTTACAGCCTGGAAGTTTTTACCGTAGTTGAAAGGATATAATATGAAACAAAAAATTCCGTGCAGTGAGGGTTTGAGGACATGAGCCTGGAGTTGGTTATTGAAGCAAGGAGATAAAGGGAGCAGAGGTATAGAAAGGGGTATATAAACATGGAGGATTTCGTCGAGCGGGAATTGTACGGGGAGGAAATTGTTGAATCTCACCTCCAGATACCGTCTGACTGTTTCTTCAGTTGTCTTTTATCCATTGTTTCATGCTCTTCATTAGTTTTTGTTATTGTCAATTTCCTAAGACATAAAGGACTCTTGTGCAGAAAAAAACGCTGAACATTGATATGCTTGGCCTCATATCTCAATCCTTATTTAATTGGCGGAGTTCATCAAATCATAATCTTACATGTCATTAGTTTTTTTTTCTGTTGCATTGACTAGATTACTTACAGTGTGGAAACAGGCCCTTCGGCCAAACAAGTCCACACCGACCCTCCGAAGAGCAACCCTCCCAACTATTCCCCTACATTTACCCCTTCACCTAACACTACAGGCAATTTAGCATAGCCAATTCACCGAACCTGCACTGTGGGAGGAAAACAGAGAACCCGGAGGAAACCCACACACACACGGGGAGAATGTGCAAACTCCCACAGTTGCCTGAGGTGGAAATTGAACCCGGCTCTCTCGAACTGTGAGGCAGCAGTGCTAACCACTGTGCCACCATGCCGCCCCACTGAATACTTGCAAACAGGTCCTTTGCACCCTAAAAACCAAACAATACAACTTTATGGACCTCTATAAATTGCATTACAGTCAAGAAGATGAAACAATTACACATAAAAATTATTCTAATACAGAGCTTACGTTTAGACAATTTCTGTATCTCGAATATAGGGGGCAGCTGAAGGATATAATTCTTGACACGGTAGAACAACCAAATACTGTAGCATATCTAATCAAACATGGAAGTCTGACTTGAATACCAAATGTACCTCTTTCCAACTTATGATTATGGAGCTAATCATCATGTAATGTCGTGATCAAATTTGCAATTCCATGTTGCACTTCTCTGTCAAATGAGATGAGGAAGCGTCGCATGATTTCAGACTTCAAAGATCTGCATTAATTTTGTTATTATATTAGAAAAATGACTGAACATACATCTTGATTTTTGTGTCAATAAATTCCACCAACCATCATATGATATTTCCGTATTTCAGGAGAGATGCAGATATGCCACAGGCTAATAAATGTAGGAAGCACCAAGATGTCGAAGAATGTTTCCGAGATTGAAAGTATTGTAGGTTCCAAAGCAGGTAACAGAAGTATTGAAGACTATTTTTAAGCGGTGATTCTTAAGATGTAGTTACTGTTGCTTGGATTCTGACGCTTGACAAGGCGAGAGAAGGCAGTTGTGACTTTCAGAAATTGTGAATTAAGGAGCATTTCGCTGCAATAGGAAAATATCGATTTAGAGAATGCTGTACCTGTCAGATAATGCTTTGGATAGCAGAAAGTTATGACAGCTGAATAAGGGTTCCGTTACAAGGAGTGTCGAAATCATGGAGAATGCTTATTATGTAACAGCACTTTAAAATCAAGGCGAGTCCAGAAACAATGCCATTCACCCAGCAATCATAATTGTCATAAGTTAAACAATGGCAGATAAACCAATCGGCGTTGAAACCTTTAGTAGAGAGGGCAGAACAAAATAATATTGGATTTAAGTGACTTGAAGGATTGGCTGGAGCCGTGAAGTCTTCAGACTGATTTCGGGCGAAACTCTTCTCAGTCTCAAATAATAATATCTGTTTGGGAACACCTGGAGAGAGTTTCAGGGAATGGATGGTATATGGACGTACAAACGTTCCTTGCCACGGATACCAGGTGTTTCCTGTAGACACTTCGCCGTGGTGTGTGGAGGTTATCGAGCATTATCTGAGTGAGAACCTTAATTATTTGAAACAGTGTTATTGCCTTTGGCGGAAAAAGAATTTCCAGCATCTACAGTGCCTTTTGTCTGGATGAACCGAAATCTTCTGATATTTCTAGATGTGAACAGTTGTGAATCCAGCCATTGGAATTGGAGAAGATGTTGTGGAACCTGTTTTTTTTTTACATTTTGCTCGAGAGAAAGCTGCGACTGGTTTCTTCAATGTTCCGAGGTCAGCACTTATCCTGGTTTCATTTCAAATCTGGCCTTTCACTTTTACAGTGAACTTTCACTTGTTAGCCAAATATAATTTCTTGACCTTGATTCCCTTCAATGTGGCGAACACGTATCCATATTTGAAACTTTCCGTTGTCCCCTTCTGACTGATAGCTTTTTACAATTGCTCGCAACTCTATCAATTTCTTTCTCCCAAAATCGTTTCGTCTGCTCTCTCAAGAAAGCGCATTTAATATTTCAATAGGAGGGAACGATAGAGTCAGATATGATGCATCTACACAGATGTATGTACGGGGCAGTGAGCAAAGGAATACATATCCTCAGAAAATATGCCATAGGTTGAGGTAGAGGAATTGGATTGGTGCAGGTTTGGAGGGCTGAAGGGCCTGTTCCTGTGCTATAAATTTCTTTTTTATTTGTATTTTGAGTCACGTAGCTTTTCTTCAGATTGAATACGTGCTAACAGTCTTGGTGAAAAGTGCTTGGATTCGAATCGTGAACTCTGCTTTTTTTCCAAAGATGTGTTGAGACATCCTGATTTTCTGCTGCAATTTCTGGCTTTGTTTGAAATGGTGATTGAGCATGGGATCCGTTAAAATAAAAATTAATGAACCTATCCAAGACAAGCCAGAGGTTTCCATTGCATTGGATCAAGTTCTCGTTTGTGATTTGGAAATTGTCAATAGGTAACAGTTTTCAGTGACTAACGCACTCATAAGTTTAACGTCATCTTGCTTGCAATTGTGACTGAAAGGTCCACGTGGTATTGGAAAAAGAATGAAACAAACAAGCATAGAATTGCGTCCTGAGCTGAAATGACATTCTCGAGCTCAGATGTGCCATTAAGACGCTGGCCTCCGTCGATAATTAACATCCATAACTTAATTAAATATAATGGCCTCATGACACCAGTACGGAATAAATTCTCAAATGCACTAATTAGTGTTGAAAGTTTGGTGTTAGAACTCTGAAAATGTACAGCTCAACCTGATAACTGGTTTGTACCTTCGAACATGCAAAAATACATACACACATTCACACACACACACACACACACACACACACACACACACACACACACACACACACACACACACACACACACACACACACACACACACACACACACACACACACACACAAACACACACACACACACACACACACACTAAACATTATTTGTCCTTGTGGAATCTTCGGACAAAAACACAAACCAGAGAGAACCTTTTTACTCATTTGTACATTCAGTAAAAACAATCATATAGATCAGACGGTCTGTGGCTTTTCTTGCAACAAGTTTGGAGTTGCGGGCACGATGTCGGCAAAACACGAAAAAGGTTGAAAAGGTTGCTGCAACGAGTCCAGTGCGTTCTCACATACTTGCGTCGCTCATATCCACATGCTTCTAACTTTTTTCTCCAAATTCACATTTTTACACATGATTCACATCTGTCGCCCATTATATTTCGAAATATCCCATGTATTTTACTTTCTTTAATTTCTGCCTTCTTTTCATCTCATTGTTTTCAGAAACAGTTAATTGCTGAAACGTTATAAACTCAAATTTACTGTGAATCTCACTCAAATAACGTCGTCTCTCAGGATTGCAGGCCCTTGACCATCTGCTCTGATGTTCGTTGTCTGCACCACAGTCAGTTCTCTCTCGAACGATCTTCACTTCATCGAATCTCTTTCGCAATCTCCTCTCTCTTCTCTTTCAATCTACCGTTAACTGTATCTCGCTCAATTGTATTTCTCTCCCCCAAAACCCAACTCTTTTTCACTCTGGAAGGATAGATTGAGATCATTTTTGGGAAAAAGAGAAAGAGGCTGCCGGACGGATTCAGGGAAAAAGGGACAATGTCTGTCAGACACAGAAAGTAAGAAATACCAGCAAGGGGATGTGTGAGAGAGGGTCAATGCAGGGAAACCGAGACGACGTCAAAAACATACAAGAAAGCAGATTTGAGACAGAAGATGAGAGACCAATTTCACCAAAGAAAGCAAACTGAAATATAAATGAAAGAAAATGTATGATTCCTGCCATCTCTCTTTGAATTTTCACAATCCGTCTCTCACATCAAGTCCAAAACCATGCTCTTGCGCTCTTGCAAGGGTGGTTGGCGAGTGACACACACACACACACACACACACACACACACACACACACACACACACACACACACACACACACACACACACACACACACACACACACACACACACACACACACACACACACACACACACACACACACACACACACACCTTGGATGGCAACATGGTTAATGAGTGCATCTTTTTGAGGCATTCCTTTAAATACCCTGAGGCCTGTATTTCAACTCAGCACACCCTCCAAACCAGAATTTCGGATTCTTCATGAAACTCCCAGATTTTTCCATCTGGACCCCACGTCCCTCAGGTATGCAACAAAGCAGAAGTTTTCTTTGAATCATTCTCATTGGCTAGAGAGTCCAGTAGTTAAATAGTTCACCCCAGAGGAGCCTCGCACCTTCTCATTCCACTCTACTATCTATTTCTGAGAGAAAACACAATGAGTGCATTTTCAATCCTACAGTTAGTTTGAAGTTTACTTTTCAAACTTGCGACTCATTTCAACGGGACTGAATCAGGTTGAAGTGTTCACGGTGGAGATTATCGTTCAACTTCGCCAACGGCCATTTTGAGTGCCAGCAGCAGCGGAGGTAAGACGAACCCGGAAGACTGCAGTTAAGGTAAGGCAGATTATAAAAATTATTTACCGGTAGCGGGCAGCGGTGCTTTCTCTTTCACAGAAGGAGCGGGAGTAGCGGAGGAAGTGACGAGGACCAAAGGGGCAGCCGGGAAGGAAAGCAGTGACCATATATATCAGCAAGGTGGCTAGTGTCTCCCACCCGCCCCTCCTCCTCTAACCTAGTTAATAAGGTAAGGTTCATTCTAAACTTCCTCTATTGAATATAAGTTTGTTATTAATTTTATAGCAACTTGAACTAAGTTTTATGTTTTAGTACTGAGTGCGTGTTCAGATAAGTCGGGTATGGATGCTAGGGCAGTTGCTTGCTCCTCCTGCAGAATGTGGCAGGTGGGAGACATGGCACACGTCTCCACTGGCTACATCTGCGGGAAGTGCACCCAAATCCAGCTCCTTGAAAACCGTGTTAGGGAATTGGAACTGGAGCTGGATGAACTGCGGATCATTCGGAAGGCTGAGGGGGTAATTGAGAGGAGTTACCGGGAGTTGGTCACTCCTAAGGCTCAGGACAAGGATAGATGTGTTACAGTTAGGGGGAGGAAAGGGGACAGACAGACAGTGCAGACATCCCCTGTGGACATTCCCCTCAACAATAAGTATACCGTTTTGGTTACTGCTCGGGGGGATGACCTACCAGAGGAAAGCCATAGTCGTCAGTTCTCTGGCAGTGTGGCAAAGAAGGGAAGGGGGCAGAATAGAAAAGTACTCGCAGTAGGGGACTCGATTGTTAGGGGAATCGACAGGAGATTTTATGGTCAGGATCGGGATTCCCGGAAGGTATATTGCATCCCAGGTGCCAGGGTCCGGGAAGTCTCCGATCGGGTGTACAAGGTCCTAAAAGGGGAGGGCGAACAGCCAGAAATCGTGTTAATTTTGGCACTAATGATATAGCCAGGAAAATGATTGAGGATATAAAAAGTGATTTCAGGGAGTTAGGATGGAAGCTGCAAAGCAGGAAGAACAGAGTAGTGTTCTCTAGTTTACTACCGGTGCCACGAGATAGCGAGGTGAGGAACAGGGAGCGGGCGCAGCCTAACACGTGGCTGCGCAGCTGGTGCAGGAGGGAGGGCTTCAAATATGTAGATAATTGGGATGCCTTCTGGGGAAGGTGGGACCTGTGCAAGAACGACGGGTTGCATCTGAACTGGAAGGGGACCAATGTCCTGGGTGGAAGGTTCGCTCGAGTAGTTCAAGAGGGTTTAAACTAGTATGGCGGGTGGGGGGGGGAGGGGGGGGGAACCTGAGCTGTATACTGGAGGTGAGAGTTGATGCAGATGAGGCAATAGCAAGAGGTAGACCAGCTAGTGGGAAGGATTTTCCTGGGAAGGAACCAAGGGATCAGTTAAAGTGTGTTTGCTTTAACGCAAGGAGTATCAGGAATAAAAGTGATGAACTTTTGCATGGATCAGTACTGGTGCTATGATCTTGTAGCCATAATAGAGACATGGGTTTCTCAGGGGCAGGAATGGTTGCGGATGTTCCAGAGTTTAGAGCATTTCAAAAGAATAAGGAGGGGGGGGGGTGAGAGGAGGGGGTGTAGCACTACTAATCAGAGAAGGTATCACAGCTACAGAAGCTTCCATTGGCGAGGAAGATCTGCCTACCGAGTCAGCATGGGTGGAAATTAGGAACAGCAAGGGAGCAGTCACCACCTTAGGGGTTTACTACAGCCCCCAATAGCAGCAGGGAGATTGATGAAAGCATGGGTCGGCAGATTTTGGAAAAGTGTGGACGTTGTCGGGTTGTTGTAATATTTAACTTTCCCAATATTGATTGGAACCTCCTTCGAGCAGAAGATTTGAATGGAGCTGTTTTTGTAAGGTGTGTTCAGGAGGGTTTCGTAACTCTGTACGTTGACAGGCCGACGAGGGGAGAGGCCATTCTGGACTTGGTGCTCGGAAAGGAGCCGGGGCAGGTATCGGATCTTGTGGTGGGAGACCATTTTGGCGATAGTGACCACAACTGCCTCACACATTTTTAATTGGGGAAGAGGAAACTATGATGCGATTAGAGTTAGGAAGCATGGACTGGGAACCATTGTTCCATGGTCAGGGCAATGTGGACATGTGGAGACTGTTTAAGGAACAGTTGTTGCAAGTGATGAATACATATATCCCTCTGAGACAGGCAAGAAATGGTAAGATAAAGGAAACTTGGATGACGAGAGCGGTGGAGCTTCTCATCAAAAGGAAAAAGATAGCTTATATAAGGTGGAGGAAGCTAGGGTCAAGCTCAGCTCGAAAGGATTACAGGCAGGCGAGGAAGGAGCTCAAAACTGGTCTGAGAAGAGCCAGGAGGGGGCACGAGAAAGGCTTGGCAGAATGGATTAGGGAGAACACAAAGGCATTTGACACTTATGTAAGGAATAAGGGACTGGTCAAAGAAAGATTAGGGCCGATCAGGGATAGCATAGGGAATTTGTGTGTGGAGTCTGAGGAGGTAGGGGAAGACCTAAATGAGTTTTTTGCTTCTGTCTTTACGAAGAAAGTAACTAGGTAGTGAATGAAACCTTTGAAGAGCAGATGTGCATTATGGAATGGATAGAGATAGAGGAAGCTGATGTGCTGAACATTTTGTCAAATATTAAGATTGACAAGTCGCCAGGCCCGGACCAGATTTGAACTCGGCTGCTTTCGGTAATGATAAATGCGACTGCTTCGCCACTTGCGAAGATCTTTCCATCCTCTCTCTCCACTGGAGTCGTACCTGAGGACTGGAGAGAGGCAAATGTAATTCCTCTCTTCAAGAAAGGAAATAGGGAAATTCCCCGGCAATTACAGACCAGTAAGTCTCACGTCTGTCGTCTGCAAGGAGTTAGAAAGGATTATGAGGGATAGGATTTATGACCATCTGGAAGAGCATGGCTTGATTAAATGTCATCAACACGGCTTTGTGAGCGGCAGGTCATGCCTCACAAACCTTATCGAGTTCTTTGAGGATGTGACTAGAAACGTTGATGAGGGTCGAGCTGTGGATGTGGTGTATATGGACATCAGCAAGGCATTTGATAAGGTTCCCAATGGTAACCTCATTCAGAAGGTCAGGAGGAATGGGATACAGGGGAACTTAGCTCTCTGGATACAGAATTGGCTGGCCAACAGAAGACAGCGAGCGGTAGTAGAAGGAAAATATTCTGTCTGGAAGTCAATGGTGAGTGGTGTTCCACAGGGCTCTGTCCTTGGACCTCTACTGTTTGTAATTTTTATTAATGACTTCGATGAGGAGATTGAAGGATGGGTCAGCAAGTTTGCAGACGACACAAAGGTTGGAGGTGTCGTTGATAGTATAGAGGGATGTTGTAGGCTGCAGCGGGACATTGATAGAATGCAGAGATGGGCTGAGATGGGCAAATGGTTTTTAACCTGGATAAATGCGAGGTGATGCATTTTGGAAGATCGAATTTGAAAGCTGAGTACAGGATTAAGGATAGGATTCTTGGCAGTGTGGAGGAAAAGAGGGATTTTGGTGTGCAGGTACATAGATCCCTTAAAGTGACCACCCAAGTGGACAGGATTGTTAAGAAAACATATGGTGTTTTGGCTTTTATTAACGGGGGATTGAGTTTAAGAGTCGTGAGATCTTGTTGCAGCTCTACAAAACTTTGGTTAGACCGCACTTGGAATACTGCGTCCAATTCTGGTCGCCCTATTATAGAAAAGATGTGGATGCTTTGGAGAAGGTTCAGAGGAGGTTTACCAGGATGCTACCCGGACTAGAGGGCTTATCTTATGAAGAGAGGCTGACTGAGCTCGGACGTTTTTCATTGGAGAAAAGGAGGAGGAGAGGGGACCTAATTGAGATATACAAGATATTGAGAGGCATAGATAGAGTTGATAGCCAGAGACTATTTCCCAGGGCAGAAATGGCTAATACGAGGAATCATAGTTTTAAGCGGGTTGGAGGAAAGTATAGACGGGATGTCAGAGGCGGGTTCTTTTCACAGAGAGTTGTCAGAGCATGGAATGCGTTGCCAGCAGCAGTTGTGGAAGCAAGGTCAATGGGGACATTTAAGAGACTGCTGGACATGCATATGGTCACAGAAATTTGAGGGTGCATACATGAGGATCAATGGTCGGCACAACATCGTGGGCTGAAGGGCCTGTTCTGTGCTGTACTGTTCTATGTCCTAAGGTAAGCACTGTCGGCATATTGGTGCGTTTTCACGAGAAAGATAAAAAACAGGAGTCCTGGGTCCTGAGTCCTGTGCTTAGCAGCCCAATCAACATTCATTCGCAGCTCCTTCCCAATGCAGGGTGGGAAACGTCTCTCTAAAGGATACTCTGCCTTCTCCAAGCCAATTACAGCAGTTTTATGCATTTTGCATTGTAAGTATTTACATGCACCATTGATGTTATTGTTAGCCACATTTCCTTAGTCTACACATTCAATGCTGTGAACACACAATCAATTTTGGACAACACGACTGGCACCCCTCAGTCCTCCCATGAACTTTTCAGTTATGATTTGTCTTTTGGGTATTGCAAGGGATCTCATTTACTCCAATTCGTTCAATGTGGAATGCACATGGAATTAGCTGTCAATAGAAGTGGTTGAGTCAGATATATTAACAATATTTAAAATTTATTTGGACCATGACATGAACATGAAATATTTAGAATAATATGGGCTAAATGCAGGGACGGGGGTTAGCGTTGACCGACAGGTAGGAATCCATGATTCGGTAATTCTTTGTCTTCTCATATATTTGCCAGTAACCTGGATGTTTACTTACTCCTAAGGACTCCTCTGAACACCGTGTTGTAATTTATATTCCGCATTAAATTTAATTCGGTAGATTTCAATGATTGGTAATCGCAACTAAGTTAATAAAGATTTTTGTTAAGATTGGCTCGAGCAAAAAGCGACCTTAGTCTGTGGCAAGGTTGATGAACTGGGGACAGATTCTCATTCACGTGGCCCTGAGAGGGGCAAACACCCACAGTCTGTCTGTCTTGAAGCTGCAGTTAACGACTTCTGCCGTTTTGTTTGGTTAATTCAGTGGATAAGGGTATCGCTGGTTAGGCCAGCATTTATTGCCGATCCCTCATAACCCAAAGGGCAGTTAATAGTCAAGTTCCTTGCTGTGGGTCAGAAATCACCTGCAGGCCATACCCGTTAAGGTTGACTGTTTCCTGTTCTGAAGGACATCTGTGAACCGGATGCGATTTTCCAACAGCTGACTCAGAATCCGAGATTTTTGTGGAACTCAAATTCGACCATCTGTCGTGACACGACTCAAAACGGGATCCCTGGAATTTAACTGGGGACTTTGCATTACCAATCCTCCAATAATCTCATTGGAGCATCGCTGCATCTGCACATGCTTTATGTTGCTTTTAAACAGAATTTTGTTTCTTGGACAAACGCTTCCGCCCCTGAGCTAAACAAAGTATCTTTACTGAATAAGACAATATCTATTGTAGTTCCATTTGTGAGGGCGAAGTTCAATCAGTTTCACTGTTTAACCAAATCATTAAGACAACGTTATTTGGATTCTGATTGTACACCAGTACATGAATTCGCTCCAACTTTTATCTTATAATTTATCTTTGTCATCTTTCCTTTGATGTCTTGGTGCACAGATGTATTCGGCAAATTCACAAATCTGTTCGGCAAATTTACAGGCATAGAAATCTGTTTGCTGATATGTTAAACTGCAATTGTTTCTGTCGCTACTGTTATAATGACTGTGATTTATGACTTTTCTCTACCCCTTCCCAAGCTGCGGTTCTCTGTTAGAGTTTATGCGTTGATAGCAATTGCTCGTTTTGTCCCAGTTTACACAATATATGCACATATATATAGACAATCGTTATCTTTTTCCACTTCATGTCTTGATGTTGGCTTATAGGTTTACATTTCTGACGCATAATTCCCTAATAATTTCAGATCATTGCAGAACAAATCTTTCCTTTCGACATTTTACTAAGCAACAAACTGGGCACTGTGGTTAATGCTCAGGTACATGTTTCTTTCTTAAGAGTATTCTTTATCAAAATGTCTTTGTGTTCAAAGTTCCTGGATGTAGAAATTTGATTAAATTATTCTCATTTAGACAATTTTATGACTCCCACGGGATCTTTCACTATCATATCCAATCACTCTGTGTGGAGACAAAAGACTTCCTACGAAAGTGCTATATCTAGCTGCTAATTCGCTTTCCGCCACTTTATGTCAATTAAAAGGTACTGCGCATCCATTTCATGTCAGCTTTAAACATAGGCCGCTCCAACAGTCAGAGACGCAAGGTTGTGCAACATTTGCAATGTCTGAAGGAATACATTTGTTAATGGAATTGTAGAGGAGTGCACAGCATCAACCTTAAAGTATGACAAAACATGAGACGGAAACCAATTTGCTCTCCTTACTTGATGGATGCATTTGCTGCGTGACTTGTTTTCCCACTTTAACCCAGGAGGTTAGTTTTGTCGACTAAAAACCTAGCACACCTTTCTCCCCCTGCCAAAACTGGAAAATTGTCCAGAACTAAGAGTTCAAGCCAGAGACAGAAAACGTTCAAAATTTGCATATTTAATACAAAATGGGAGAATAGTGGGGACTAAAACAAAGAACTGCCTGTTATGTAATATAAAGTAGGGCAAATGAAGTCTGGGATAAGCTTTCGCTTTCGGCAAAAATCTCTTTGAAAATTAATTTTGAGTTAGACAGTGACAAAAGCTCCTTTTTGTCTGAGATTTTTTTTGTTTTCCAGGAACACATGGAGAATTAAGAACAATGGAATCCTATCTCTTTTAATATAGTGTGGAAAAATCGAAAGAGCTTCAATTTATTGAGAAACTGACTGAATTTACGGTTTTCAGTTCACATGCAGAGATCTGTTTCCCAGCAGTCACGGAGCAGCTAATAATATCTCATTGACATTTATGTCATATCTCATCGGAGGAAACATGGCCATCTTAGTGTTCGGAACAATTCACACTTGAATAATCTCACATCGTACAGACAGCTCCGTGTTTAGCATTTGCCCGCAGCTCAACAGAAAATGCGTTATTTTTCTTTAAATCCTACTGAGAGGTTGCCTACTATCACTGGAGTTCACAGTGGGTGTCTGAAAGTAAGATTCGTGTACAATGCGTATTGTAAGATAATCTTTAGAGCATTGTACGTCAGTTCATAATCATTCCATTTCCTGTACTCAGGATTCATCCTCCTTTTCGGTATGTAAGGTACCATATTTCCCTGTTCAGTATTCTATCCAATCTATTACAAGAATTATATTACACCATTTTAATTCTGAATACTTCACGTATAAGAAACGTTTTCCAAAACATTTGCAACATTTGGATCACTTTTACAGTATTCCACAGACAAATGTAGGACAACCACGCGCTGCACACACAAAATAAACCCGAATAGCAATAAGGATAGTTAGTACAGGCAGCAATTTTATTTGCTTCGTCACAATAATCTTACCAGATCTTAAGGGCTGCTTTCTCAGTAGAGAGAGAAGCGACCGGCGGTGATTGAATCTGATGACCAGCAGAGCTAAGGCGAAGTAAGAGGTTGAAAAAGAAAGCTTCATGGTAACCATAAATGGGTGATGGGAACTAAACACATGTTGATACCTTTACGCTGTTTTGTAACCGACAATCCATCTAACCTATCGAAACCGATGCCCCAGCGTCTTAATTAATATTTAGATCAAAGAGAGCGAGATTTCGATTTGGTTGATGTCTGTTTCCTCGATCTCATTCAATAAACACACATCACGTACGCCATCTCTGTTTGGGAATGAGACTGCTATGGAAATCTACTTCAACATTTACTCAACAAAATGTCATGGATACATACCTGGAGTGCCTGTGCGTCGGTTTCGTCCCCTTACTTAGGAAAGGATGGCCTGGCACTGGAGGGGTGCAGATATGGTTCACTCGGTTGATTTGAATTGTGGAATTTGGCTTATGAGGACTGGCTAAGTAGATAAGGATTAAATTCATTGGAATTCAGAATAGAAATCGGGGGCTCTGATAGTAAAATATGAAATTATGAAGGGAATCAATAAAATAGAAATAGATAAGAACTTTCCACTGGTGGTTAAAACTATGTTAAGACGGCTTAGCCTGAAGATTCGAGGAAAAATGTTTGGAAAATAACTGAGAAGGAACTTCTTCGCCCAGAACTGTGTTCACCGAAGGAACTCCTTGCCCATGGAAGGAGTTGATGCCACTTCAGTAATCACTTTTAAAGCTAAGCTGGATCCTTTTTTGAAAAATAACGGAATTAAAGGATAATGTGAAAACGAGGGTAAGTGCAGTTGAGTCCACGAAAAGATTAACAATGATCTTATTGGGCGTTGGAGCAGGCTCTAAGGGCTGGATTGTCTATTACTGCACCTGGTTCTTGTGTCCTTATGTTCCGTACCTCCCAATATTCAGAATTGCAACACGTGCAATGTGAAATGGATAAGCAAATGAAATTGATTAAATGGATTCCAGTACCGAGAATGTAACTGATTTCCTCCCTCATCCAAATGTTTGATGCACGTTTTTTTCTCCTTTATTTGGACAATCGGTTTCTCGCAATGTTGGGGTTATGGAGACAAGACAAAACTGTGAAGATAAGAAATGTCAGGTCAATTCATAGAATAGCGGAGCAGAATTGATGGTCTGGATGGCAAATTCAGCTGCTGTGGCTTTTGCTGTCATGGTGAAAGAGAAAGCAGGTTGGAGAAGTTAGAATTCAACAAATAAAGACAATAACATCTGCTACAAAACAAAGTAAGTGTGATCAAAATAGTCCATGCATAATTTTTACATAACACAACAAAGCAGGGCATGCTACGTTTCAAGAAACGCATTGAAATTGTAATTTATCTGTCAGCAATTTTATTTTACTTTTAGTCCTATTTCCCAATTGGCCTCAGTATTATTGGACAGAAAGAGCTTATCATACTTTTCAGCGCTTTTCTGTATTTCCTCAGCGTTATTACATAAATGAACGGGTTCTGTAAACAAATCAAAAATTTCAGCAAAGTCCCCACTTCAACAGAGATATATCGCGGATCATTGTATTCGCCTCTGTAATAAGTGGTGTTTGTAATTCTAGTTGACACAAAGCTCACTGAAGCCGTCAACCAAAACAAGATGAAACAGCTTGAAACAGAGAACAATAAAATGATGGATTTCATGCGGTTCTCAATCTCTGGATCACTGCATTTTTTATTTCTGTAACCTCTGAGGGCTTGGCGGATTCTATTGGCCAGGAGAATAGATCGTATGGTCAAACAATTAAACAGGAGAATCAGTGAAAAAGGAAACCAAACGACCCAGGTGCTGTGAAACCAGACGAAAGCTATACCTGGTGGTGAGAAGAAAAATTCTTCACTTGACTGACATCCCCACTGCACTCCGTTAATTAGTTGTTGGGTTTTATATGCAAACAAAGTTGGAATATTCTTGAGAAAACTGACAAAAGTGAACGTTGTTATTACCACGACAGCATTTCTTGGGGTGCAGAAACTTCGTTTAAAGTTCTGGTCACAGAGAAATGCAAAACGGTCAAACGTGAAGGAAACTGTGAACCAAACAGATAAGTCAACGCTGGAAATCATCGTGTATAAAATCGTCTTGCACACTGGAGTACGTGCCAAGAATGAAAATGGAAAATGAAAACTGAAAATGCGATATAAGGTTACGTCGATGAAAATAACCATTAAATCTGCTGACGCCATGGCTATCATGTAGACCAACGTACACTTTGTAACACCACAGTACCTTCGAGGCAGAATTATAAGTGTCATCACATTTGCTGCAAGGAGAAGAGAACAGATTCGACACGTTTTAACAACTCATTGCCATTTATTAAGAAAGCACTTGCCGTGAATGATTGATTGCATGTCCTGAGTATCAGTATGAAAACAAAGCTACACGATGGACCTTATTATTGGGATATTGCATGGGAAGTGATACATTTTATATATCCCGTTACTATTTTATAAATGCCATAGGTATCTTAAATACCATTATCACCGCTGTCTGAACTGCAAAGGGTAATACAGAAATCGACTAAAACATTTGTGCAGTAATTTCAATAAAAAATATTGCAACAGGAGTAATTGTATTATATTAAGGTCGATGGAACATGATCGAATAGAATGTTTTCGCACTTGACAAGCGGGTCTAGAACGCTTATTCTGAGGAGAACATGACTTTTCTGCATTGTAGTAGGGAAAATAAAATAATCAATATCAATTACTAATTCATAGGTCACAACACAACATTTTAGAGTCCAACCGGTTTATTTGAAATCACAAGCTTTTAGGAGCACTGAGATTTAGACAGGTGAAGTCACCTGAAAATAACCTGGTGCAGTTTGACTTCTGAGTTTGTCCATCCCAGTCCAACACCAATACCTCCACATCATCGCAATTGTCAAGAAACAGACAATTAGAACTTACCAGTTATACCGATGGTTGCAATAATCGGGTAGTAAATCTCTTTTACCAGCATTATTGCAGGATTTTCCATTTTTTCTGTGAATTCTGTATGAACAGGAAGGCGCTAACTGGTGGATATCATAGCTAATAGACGACTAGCTTATTTATGCACGAACCAATCCACCAAGGAGATAATTAGTTTATTTACAATTAGCATTTGTTACACTTGTTTACCAAGTACAGACTGACGGGTTATGTTTACGTGCATGACAAACCAGATATCAAAGGAAAATTCGCATTGATATTCTTATTCTTTTTTTTCTGTAAAACAGGTAGGTTCATAAAGTTTGGGTTGGTCAGGATGTCAGATTTAAGCAGCCTCGTTTGCTTAATTTTCTGAACATGAATGAGATACAATGATTCAATTCCAGCAGAGCGGGTGAGGAAATAAAATCTGCCACATGCACGATGAAACTAGTATTGTAGAAACGTTGTTAACAGATCATTTTGGGGATGAATACAGCTATTGCTCACACAAAAATGAAGGGTACTACTGTCCTTAATATTGTAGTACCATATTCACAATATTAGAAACATAGAAACACAGACAGTGACTGGAGGAATAGAGTAGTCGGCCTTTCGAGCACGCGCCACCATTCAACAAGACTCACTAACTCATTCCAACCCTCTCCCTATATCCCCTTGAATATATCTGATGAACTGGCATGAAAAAGAATCTTGTGTCAGAGAATTCCATCGGTTCACAACTCTGTGAATGAAGAAATTCTTCTTTATCTCAAACCTGTCTAGAATACTCCTTATTAGGCTCTGACGCCTCGTTCTGCACTTCGCCAGCATCAGGAACATTCTCCCGTCATCTAGCGTGTCTCGCCCCATGAGCAAGTCAAATGTTCCTGTGGCCATGGCCCGCCATCCTTTTAAGTTCCATTGAATACAAGCTCAATCCAAACAAGCTTTCCTCACCTTCTTTCACTGACAAATGAAAGCCACCCGCCAACTGAAAGAACAACAAATCAACTTTTTTCCCTGGGCCCAGCAAACACACGGAAGCAATGTCGATTTCACCAGTTTCCTCATTTCCCTTTCCCTCCACTTCATCCCAGATCGAACCTTCCAAGTCAGCAAAGCCTTTTTAACCTCAGCAAACTGCCCATCCTCCTTCTCAGCCATCAAGATCATTCTTACCACCAACGTTTCGAATCACTTCCCACCTGCATCCATCGACCGCCATGCAACCAAACGTCCACCCAGCCGCACGCCACGCCTCCATTTATGTCTCAGCCACTCCCTCCGAAACATTCCTGAAGAAGGGCTTATGAAACGTCGAATCTCCCACTCATCAGACGTTGTCTGATCTGTTGTACGTATTTCTAGCGGCGCACATTTTGACTTTTTTCACATGTCAATCTTGCCATCTTCAGAATCAGTCTGGTGAACCATTGGTGGACGCCCTCAATAGCTCATTGGATGCTGCCTGACCTGCTGCGCTTTTCCAGCAACACATTTTCAGGCTTGCAATAAGGCCAGAATTCCATGAGGTTTCATGACTGCCTTCTTACCTCCATACTAACCTTTAGCGACCATTCCACCATGATACTCAGGTCTCGTTGCTCATCGCCCTTCCCTAAACAGTTACCATTCTGATAATATTCTGCCTTCCAATATCCAAAATGCATAACCTGACATTTATCAACATTATGGTACATTTGCCAATTATTTTCCCATTCAGCCAGTTTGTCCACGTCACTGTGCAGGCTCTGACCATCCTCCTTACAATGCACACATCCAAATATCTTGGTATCATTCAATTGCTCTGGTGCTTTCCTAAATGTCCTCATCTGATAAAATAAGATTTTATCGATTTTAATTTGTAATGTCTGATCAGGCAATTAGTAATCTTCAAAGAGCTCATAAAATGGTGTTTCCTGTTAATAGTTTCAAGTATTAAGTGAAATTTTTGCAATCCTATATCGAATAGATCGCAAACAAAAAAAGGGATCAATAAATTAACATGAAGAGAAATGAGCACAATAATCTGAAAATATATTTGCAAAATTCCTTCAGGAGAACAGAATTTGATGAATGGCAATAATAGAATCATTCAGGTAGCATTCAATATATGACTATTTCAGCAACATTCTAACTTTGAAATCATGCCCAAATTGTGGATTGTTGAGTCTCGATCATAATGTTCTCAGAAGATATTTATTTCTACCTGAACACAATCGCTATAATTATTGAGAATATGAGTCACGAGTAAAGAATTCTGGGCTATCCGAGATGTGTAAAAACAGACTTGATAAAGAGCAAGTAATCATCGCTGTGTTAAAATTAGAATCACTGTACCTGGTCAGGAAAACAATATTTTATGGAATTAAAGAATGGGGATATAAAGATTCCAAGATGTGTGTAACATTCAAAGAGTTGAAGAGAAAAAAAAATCATGCTGTAACAAATTGTGGATTAATGGAAGATAGACCCAGTAAGGTCTAATGGGCGAGGCCAGATTCTATCAAAGCTTTTTAAGGGTGTATCCCAGAACCCACCGTTGCTAGTTGTTTTAAGGAGATGTGTCGCTGATAGTTAAGGAGGGGTGCAGCTTGAAACAAAACAGAATTTATTAACAAGATTACCAAATAAAACACAAACAAAAGAGAACACAATACAGAATAGCAATTCATTTAAAACCCAACACATTATGCCAACTTAATGATGTTGCCCCCCCAATACTTACCACAAAACCCATAAACAGCCTTTGGCACAAAGGTTAATATAAAACATAGGGTCTGACAGGAGAGAAATCGTTTCGGGCGTGGGGCATAGTCAGCATGGACTTGCTTCTGTTGGTTCAAACTGTTTCCGATTTCCTGACTGCTTTTGGTGAATAGTCAAACTGCCAAAAACGCAATCCAACCAGAGTAAGGCTGGGCTGGGAGAATGGACCACTTCTCTTTAAGTTTACAGGTCTTTGTTTAAACTTGAAAGCCTTTTTTTTCTGAGGCAGTAGCTGTTAGCTATAATCCAACTCGTCATAAAAACTGTCGAAACGCATAACTTTCGTAACCTGTGCCTTGCACGGCCCCTCTAAAAGAAAAAAAGGACAACATCACCTTGTTAAAGGGGAAGCATCGTCCCAAAGGGAAGTGTTGTTTTGTCAATGTAAGTCATCCGACAGTAGGGTTCTAAAGTACAGAAAATTTGATCATACACTGTGCATTTGGGACATAGAAGTATTAGTCTGAAATGTATGATGCAGGATTGGGCATTTGACAGAAGACACGAAAATTATTAGTCATTTTGATAGTAATGCAGCATATTGTGAATAAAAAACCAAACAGAAGGAATAGATCAGTAGGCTTGGGAGCATCAATGAAGACAATTCAGAGCTAATGTTTCTGGCCCCGTGACACTTCCTCAGGACCGAGAACATTGTGCACACAAGCCAAAAGCAAAGAAATGGTCAGCTTGCAGAAATCAGGATGTGCCTTCACTTTAGGGAATTATGAGAAAATATATTTGGGCATAAATCACTGCATGAGATTAGGTTAAATTCATGGCAGGAAATCGAAAAAGGGAAAGAAGAGCAGGGATTTTCAACAGCCAACATTCACAAGTCTTTGATAACGTCAGGAGAGGGCAACAAAGTGATCACGTGTGATACTATCCTATTGACAAAAACCTTTTGCGCACACGTTTTCAAAGTGCATTACGAGCAAACTGATTTACCTTATAACGAGCAAGACCAAAAAGTAAACTATGTTATGCACATTTGGGTGTACTGTACCTTTAAGAGAGTTGAAACAAGCAGTGGCAGCCCAAAGCGTTCTGAATAATGTACAATGTAACATGTGTTCCAGACATTCGGTTAGACTGGGTAGCTGGTTGGATGGAGACAAAGAAGCAGATTTGAATTAGTCCAATCAGTTTATGTTATACCCAAAAATACCAAACTCCAAACTAATTTGAATTTAGTCCTTTGACAATCTTTAAATTCAATGACGCAACCAGTGGCTTTCTGAGTATAAGTCCAGGGAAAGTTGAACAGTTGAGAGGATAACTGCCATGCCACCAGCAGGTAAAGAGAGTGTCCAGTGAATAGCTCTCTGAGAGGTACCTTTATCCATCATCACCCTGTAAAACAGAAGCCACAAGAAGAAGAAAAGAAGACAGGAGTACACAGCAGAACTGAAGTCTGCTTTGTTTTGAGATAAGAGGGTTTGCTTTGTAAATTTTCAACAGGTATTTTATCGGAGTAGTTTTGTAGAATAGGAAAATGAAAGATAGATCATAGGAAGGAGTTCTAAAGAGTTGTAGGTGAATTATTATCTGTTATATTTTACGAAATAAAGTTGTTAACCTTTACTTTAAATATTTCTCGACCTCTCGAATTTTCACTGATTACTGCATGGAACAAATCTTCACTGTGTCGCTGTTTCAAATTAATGAGGAGAAATTAAATCATATCGTAACAATTTGGGGGCTCATACGGCATTTAAACTGGTTTAGACAGATCTGAATATATTTTGGGGGTGCAAACATCCCAGAAGATTTAAACATTTGTACATTAGTGCACTATAATTTAAATAATTCATAGATAGAAAATCCGTTTAATTTGGGTGCCTTGTGGTTGATTAAATTAGAATTTATAGAAATGGCTCTTAGAATTGATAAAGCGTTTCTGGGATTTGAAGACGATTTTCAAATTTGACAAGAAAATTTAGTAGGAAAGAAAAACGCCATACTTTTAAAATTAAGAAATAATTTATCGTTGGTTAAACCAATGACAAAAGTTAAGCTGAAATTGTATGGGAGTTTTTCAAACACTTAAGTGTGTCAGAGAAACAGACAGAGCAGTAAATATAGAAAGGTTGAAATTACAATTGAGAAAAGTGGAGTTAGAAGATAAGCAAAGAGAGAGAGAGGAAAAACAAAGCGAAAGAGAGAGGGAAGAAAGGGTGAAAGAAAGAGAAAGAGAGAGAGAAGAAAAGGAGAGAGAAAGAGGAAGAGAAATCGAGAAGAGAGAAATACGAAGAGAGAGAAGGTTCTCAGCTCAGCGAAGAGAGAGAGAAGAAAGGGAGGGACAAAAAGACAGAAATTGAACTTGACAAGTTGCGTGTTAGTCAACAAAGCTTACTGGATGGAGATTAAAAGAGAAGTTAGCGATATATATATGACAAAACTCTGCTACATTTTGGTTAGAAAGATGCCGAAGCCTTTTTCATTTCACTTGAAATATTGACAATGCAGATGGAATGGTGCGAGGATTTATGGGTATTACTCATTCAGTCTTAACTGGTGGGCAGAGCCAGTGAGGTGTTTGCTGCATGCTACACGAAATGTCAAGAGATTATGAAGAGGTTAAGCAGGCTATTTCAAGTGCTTATGATTTGTTTTGAGAAGCATCTGGACAGCGGCTTGTAAACACAAAGACAGAATCAGCTCAGACTTACGTTGAGTCCAAAAGAATTAAACATAATCATTTTGATAGATGAGTACGTGCTTTGAAAATAGATAAGTCGTTTGAGGCACCTAGAGAGAGTATTCTGCTGAACGAGCTTAAAAACTCACTTCCAGAGATAGTAAGAATTTACTTGTAGTGACATAAATTTCAGGAAGTAAAAAGGGCAACAGAATTAGCAACTAAGCACATGCCGGTACATAAGATAAGCTTCCGGCCGGAATTTCGTCCTGTGAAGGTTAGATGTTGGGAGAAGGTGAGATCCTACACGACGAAGCCATGAGTAAAGAGCATTTACAAGATTTTACAACGCTGTACAAAACAGAAGCCCAAGAGGATGAAAAGGAGTTGAAAGGCCTCAGGTGTTTTCACTGCAATTAAGTGAGACACAGAAAATGGATTGCTGGTGGTTTCAGAAGAGTACTGTGAACAGGTGTTTTCACTGCCAGAAAGGTGGCCATATACAGTCACAGTGCTGGTCGTTGAAAAACTGTGCTGTGGGAAATGATGTTGGAACAGAAGCTAAGCCAGTGGCATTAATGAAGGTAATAAAGGAAAACGCAATAAGAGCTGAGGAGGTATAGAGAGTGTAGTGCACAGCCTAGGTAGGAAGTTAGTACCTGATCTCTCCAAAGAATTCAAATCTGGGTAAAGATTACTCAGAAAGAACAGGGGGAGAAAGTTTAGAAGTAATAATTTTGAGCGACACAGGATCTAACCAGTTGCTGATTGTAAGGGATGAGCGAATATGCACCCTTTCTGGTCTGCTGCCTGGAAGTGTGGTAATTTGTGGGATAGACGGAAAGAAATTTGGTGTTTTGCTCTGTAAGATCAGGTTGGATTGATAACTTAAGACTGGGAAATTTGCAGTGCGAGTGATTGAAAGACTATCAGCTCTAAGAATTCAATTTGTTCTTGGGAATGATTTGGCAGGGTCCAAACTGGGAGTGATACTCAATGTTCTGGAAAAGCCTAAGAAAGACCAAGAAACTGATGAGTTAAAACGGAAATACTCTGGTATTTCCCCACCTGTGTGGTAAGCAGAGCCCAGTATTATAAGTTAGAGCACGATGCAAACAGCAAAGAGTAAGACGAAGGAGTTGATGTTCAGTTAGCGAAGACCCTGTTTGACGTAATAGTGTAGGGAAACCTTGAACAGGCAGAGGGACAGACAGATGTGTTTGCTCCTGAAAGACTAAGAGATTTGCAACAGCAAGACAAGACAATAAACAAAAAATCATGTGGGTGCGTACTCTGGAAAGGAGGCAGGGAATATTCCGGAGCGTTATTATCTGAAAGATAGAATCCTAAGGTGGAAGTGGAGTCCATGGTAGGTTTCTGCAGAGGAAAAATGGGCTGAAGGCCACCAGGTCGTGTCGCTTTTAGCATGCAGACCGGAGATACATGCTCTGTCTGCAAATACGAGGTTACGTTGGGGCACGAAAGACGCAGAATAAGGTCCAAAACATTTTCAATTGGCCTGGAATGCACAAGGATGAGGATTATTTTTGCCGAACGTGTCATGCATGCCAAATGGTCGTGAAGTCACAGGCTATAAAAGTGCAGCACCTTTGTTGTCATTTCTGAATTTGAAGAACATTTCATGTGGATTATAATTGATTGTGTTGGTCCATTACCCGGAGCCAAAAGTGGAAATCGACCAGATTTCCGGCGGCAATTCTATTACGGACTAACAATTCCAAAAGAATAGTAGAGGAGTGAGTGGCTTTCTTCACAGGATATCGGCCACCCAGAGAGATTCAGTTGGACAAATGACAAAATTTCTGCCAGGTCAATTAAGGAGGTTAATAATAGCTTAAGTATACATCACTTTCAGTCTACTGCGTATCATCCTGACTCCCAAGGGACTTGAGAAAGGTGGCATCATATATTGAAGAACATGTTGACAGCATACTGTCAGGATAACCCACATGATTGGGATAAAGGTATCCCATTCGTATTCTTTGACATTAGAGGTACCCAAACGAATCTACTCAGTTCACTCCCTTTGAGTTAATATTCGGTCATGAAGTGAGAGGTCGTTTGAAATGAACCAACGTCGGAGACTTCACACTTCCATTATGTTTCCAAGGTAAGCGAGAGATTGAATAGAATAGGTGAGTTAGCTGAACAGCACCTAAAGAGGGCACAGTATAGAATGAAACAGGTGGTAGATAAGGTCTCTGACACTCGGATGATTTCCTGAGCAGATACCTTGCTAGTACTGTTACCTGTGATAGGAAATCGCTTCAAAGCCAGGTTAAGTTGTCAATATCAAAATGAGAAGAAGTTCAATAAGATAAACTATCCAATCAAGATGTCAGATAGAAAACAAAGGTAGCCGGTATATCATGTGAACATGCTGAAAAAAAAGTTATGCCAGAGAGAAACAACTGGAAATAAAAAACAAGTGTACAGTACTGCACCACAAAGTGAGGAATCAAGTCCAGATGATGTGCCTCAGAATGGATTTTATAAATGAAGAAGAGCTACCTGTCTTAGGACGATAGAGTACATTCAAGAGATTTGTCATTGCAGTATTAGGACATATGTAACAATCAGATGAGGAGGACCTATGATATTGTACACGAAGTAGATGTAGGGAATACTTCTCCAATAAATCAACATCGCTATTGGCTTAATCCTTTCAAAGCCAGAGAGGGCCAGATGGAGGAGTGTGTCATGTTCGACGAGGAAATCGTTGAACCACAGCCACAGCCAGTGGAATGTATCGATCGTCTCTGTTTCCAAAGATCACGGGACTCACTGATTCTGCGTGGATTATCAGAAGATCAATGCCGCTACAAAATCGGACTAGATTGAATGACTGTATCAAGAGGTTCGGACAATTCAGTTACATCACGAAGTTGGACGTAAAGCGTGGTTACTGGAAGGTACCTTTATCAGAGAGGTCGAATGGAATTTCTGCGTTTATAACTACAATTGAGCTATATCAGTTTACATTGATGCCCTTTGAAAGTAAGTACGCACTCACCACATTAAAAAGACACGTCAACAGAGTTGTGGCTGGGTTAACAAACTGTGCAGTCTATTTGGACGATGTATTGATCTTTCGTATTACCTTAATTGGTTGTCTGCTTACAGAACATGAAGTAGGCAGTTTAAGACGGCAGCTTAAAATGTGTTGCTGGAAAAGCACAGCAGGTCTGGTAGCATCCAAGGAGCAGGAGAATAGACGCATTAGGCATGAGGCCTTCTTCAGGAATGAGGAAAGTGTGTCCAGCAGGCTAAGATAAAAGGTAGGGAGGAGGGACTTGGGGGAGGGGCGTTGGAAATGCGATAGGTAGAAGGAGGTCAAGGTGAGGGTGACAGGCCGGAGTGGGGGTGGGGGCGGAGAGGTCAGGAAGAAAATTTCAGGTTAGGAAGGCTGTGCTGAGTTCGAGGGATTTGGCTGAGACAAGGTTGGGGGAGGGGAAATGAGGAAACTGGAGAAATCTGAGTTCATCCTTTGTGGTTGGAAGGTTCCTAGGCGGAAAATGAGGCGCTCTTCCTCCAACCGTCGTGTTGCTATGGTCTGGCGATGGAGGAGTCCAAGGACCTGCAGGTCCTTGGTGGAGTGGGAGGGGGAGTTGAAGTGTTGAGCCACGGGGTGGTTGGGTTGGTTGGTCCGGGTGTCCCAGAGGTGTTCTCTGAAGACGGCAGTTCATCACCACCCTATCACGAGAAACTATGAATGGGCAACAATTGCCACCAAGCCAGAGACACAGACGTTTCAAATGTGCTACGTCTGTTAACTAGATTCCTTTACGAATATCGTTGCTATGGATCCAAATAATTTGAAAATTGCGTGCTATTTTACTCTCTTTCCTATCGGCAAGATGTTGTGAAATTTGAAATGGCGTGGAAAAGATTTACAAACTTGTTGCAAACATTGGAGGATTTGAACTGTAGGGAAAGGCTAAATAGGCAGGGGCTGTTTTTCCTGGCGTGTTGGTGGCTGAAAGCTGAGCCCATAGAGGTTTAAAAAGTTAAGAAGTGCTTGGATAGGATAAATAGACAAGTTTTTCGCTGGGATGGGGAAGTTGGGAATTAGAGGGCATTGGTTTTGGGGAGAGAGGAAGAATTCAGAAAAACCTCAGGGCAGCCTTTTCATGCAGAGGTTGTTGTTTGCATGGAATGAGTTGTCAGATGAAGTGGTAGAAGCTGGTACAATTAGAACATTTAAAAGACATCTGGACGGGTTAATGAATAGGAAGGGTTCAGAGGGCTATGGGCCAAGTGCAGGCAAAATGGGATGTGATTAGGTTATGATATCTGGTCGGCATGGACAAGGTGACCGAAGGTGACCGAAGGGTCTGTTTCTGTGTTTTACACCTCCAAGAATCTTTGACACTATGACTGGAATATGAAAAAGTGCTTATTGTCCAATGGTTGGAGGATATCTCGAATGTTCCTTCATCTACTGATTTTATTATTTCATGATTTTCTCTCGCAAATTCGTTTTTGGCTGAATCAAAAATAATTAGGTTTAGGTTTAGGTGTAGCCAAACGCAGTGATATGGGAGGACAGCGAAATGTGTGCAACGTCTGGGCGGCACGGTGGCACAGTGGTTAGCACTGCTGTCTCACAGCGCGAGAGACCTGGGTTCAATTCCCGCCTCAGGCGACTGACTGTGTGGAGTTTGCACGTTCTCCCCGTGTCTGAGTGGGTTTCCTCCGGGTGCTCCGGTTTCCTCCCACAGACCAAAGATGTGCAGGTCAGGTGAATTGGCAATGCTAAATTGCCCATAGTATAGGTAAGGGGTACATGTAGGGGCATGGGTGGGTTGCGCTTCGGCGGGGCGGTGTGGACTTGTTGGGGCGAAGGGCGTGTTTCCACACTGTAAGTAATCTAATTTCGTCACCGTGCACGGCACTATCTTCGGCAGAAAAGTACCTCAGTGCAAAATCTACTGCAAAGTAAAGTAGAAAAGTTAAAACGTGCAAAATCCTTGCCTTTTTCTGTGATAAACCTTGCGTCTCCATCGAGGCCAATACCAGCAGGATGCGGATGCAATACGTGGATTGGCTGACTAGAGTGGAGGCTATATACCGGATTTGGTGCTTGGCAATGAACCAACCAGGTGTCAGATTTCTCGGTGGGTGAGCATTTCGCTGATAGTGATTGGAATGACGTTTCCTGTATTCCTGGCGAGCGTTAAGAGCAGGTTGTATGGGAAATTATTTAACTGAGGGTAGGGAATCACAATGCTATTTTAAAGAAACTGGGACGCTAAAAGTGGGAAGAGATGTTCTCTGGTCAATGCAGGACAGAAGTATAAAGGTTGTTTAGGAAGCAGTTGCTCATTGTGCTGGGCAGTTTTGTCCCACTTAAGGAAGGACGGGGTGGTAGGTTGAAAGAACCCTGGGTGATCAGGCATGTGGAACATATTGTCAAGAGTGAAATGGAAGCATATTTTAGCTTGAGGAGTCAAGGATTAGACAGAGCCTTAGAGGGTTATAATTTGGCCAGAAAGGAACTGAAGAATGGAATGAAGACAGCTGGGGATGGGTGGCATTAAAAAAAAGTTTTAACAGGAAGGATTAAGGAAAACGTTAAAGTATTCTACGCTTCTGTGAGGAAAAGGAGGATGGTCGGAATGAGGGTATGGCTGATCAAGGATGGTGAAGAAAACTTGTGCCTGTAGTCGGAGCAGGTAGGGGACATCTGGACTGAATAATTTGCTTCGGTGTTGAGTCCTGAGAGTGATCTTGTCTTTTATGAGGATACCGTGACACGGACGGATATGCCAGAACAGGTTCGTGTTCGGAAGGAGGATGTGATGAACGTTTTGAAAAAATGTCACCCCAGTTAACAGAGCGGATATATCCGAAGTTATGCCAGGAAGTGAGGAAAGAAATTGTTGCACCTTTGAAGACGACCTTTGCGTCTGCACTATCTACTGATTGAAGGGTAACTAATATTATTCCTTTGTTCAAATAAAGGAATAGGGATAATCCTGGGAAATAACGATCCGTCAGTCTTATGTCAGTTGTGGGCAAATTATTGGAGAGGATTCTGAGAGACAGGACTTATGATTACTTAGAAAAACATAGTCCACACGGACTTGTGAGTGACAGGTCATGCCTCCGAAACCTTATTGAATTGTTTGTGGATGTGAAAAAATATGTTCCTGAAGGTATAGCAGTCGATGTGGTGTACAAGGGTTCCAGCAATGCATTTGTAGTCTCATTCAGAAAGTCAGGAGGCATGAGGTATGGGGAAATCTGGCAGTCTGGATAATGAATTGTTTGGCCAATAGAGGAGAGCATGAGCTCCTAGGTCTAAAGTATTCAGTCTGGAGCTTGGTGACTGGTGGTCTTCCACAGGGATAGATTATGGGACCTTTACTCTCTTTGATTTTTATAAATGATTTGGATGAGCAATTGGAAGTGTGGATGAGTAAGATTGCTAATGACACGAGGGTTGGTGGAGTTATGGATAGTGTGGAGGGCTGTTACTGGTTGCAATGGGAACTTTGAGAGGAAGACGACTACCACCAGGGCAGCAAGGTAGTTCAGGGATTAGAACTGAGTTCGATTCCAGCCTTAGAGATTGTCTGTGTGGAGTTTTCACATTCTCCCTGTGTCTGCGTGGGTTTCCGGCGGGTGCTCCGGTTTCCTCCCACAATGCAAAGATTTGCAGTTGAAGTTAATTCGCCGTGCTAAATTCTCCAGTGTTCAAGGATGTGTAACTTGTGAGCATTAGTCAGAGGTTAAATGTAGTGAAATGAGTCTGCGGGTTACTCTTCAGAGGGACGGTGTCAACTTGTTGGGCCAAATGGTCTGATCTGCACTGTAGGGATTCGATGATTTTGGGATGCAGACCAGATGGAATTCAAACCGGAAACGTGTGAAGTCATTCATTTGGAAGGACGAATTCGAGTGCAGATTACAATATTTAAAACAGGACCCTTGGCAGTGTGAAGGAACCGAGCAATCTTGGAGTCCATGTCCATAGAGTCCTCAAAGATGTCACCCAAGTTGATAGGGTAGTTAAGAAGGCACAAGTAATGTTGGCTTTCATTCATAAACGAATTGAGTTTGTGAGCCACGAGGTTATGCTGCAGTTCGACAGAGCTCTCATTAGAACACACTTGGAATATCGTTTCCAGTTCTGGTTGTGTCATAATGGGGAATATGTGGAACCTTTAGATAGGGTGCAGAGGAGATTTACCACGATGCTGCCTGGACAGCAGGGCATGTTATGAGAAGAAAGGTTAAGGGAGAGAGGGCTTTTCTCATTGCAGTAAGGAAGGATGCGAGGAAACTTGAAAGAGGAGTGCAAGATGTTGAGAGGCAGAGATAGAATGCATACCCAGATACATTTTCCCACGGTGACAATGTCTATCACGTGGACCATGCTGTAATGGAAATTGGAGGAAGGATGAGGGGAGATGTCAGAGGTAGTTTCTTTACACAGAGATTGGTGGATGCGTCAAATTCAATGCCAGAATTGGAAGTAGAGTCAGGTACCTTACGTACATTCAACTGTCTCTCGGATAGGCACATGGAAAATAATACAATAAAGGTTCTGCCGGTTAATGTGATGTTTGAATGTGATAAAACGCCGGCACAAAATCGAGGGCTGAAGAGTTTGAACTTCCATAAGACTGCACTGACTGTAATCGTATGTATAAATTATTCGATGTGTAATGTTATCATTATCTTTGGAAATATTCATAAGAATCGTAGATTGAAGTTCAGAAGGCCAAAAGTGCCATCAGGAGTTTGGGCAGGAAGATAATGGTCTGTAAACCCTGTTGAAGCAATAGCATTCCATTCAGACAACAAATAAAATTTATTGATTTACTAAAGCAGATGAATCGCTGAATTCACTATCTCAATTACTTCAACAATAGCCCATATTCTACAGTAGAGGGACCAAACAACTATGGTCGCAGCCAGGGTAACGACTGCACCATTGAAGCTTCAGTCTGGCAAAAACCCGAGTTCTGATGAGCTTCCGTACTGGCCCCTCAGGAAGTGGCGAGTATTTAATTAATTAGATTTAATTTTTAAAACTCAATACATTCAAGGGAGGTCGGTTTAGATGGCGAAATGGCAAATAGAACACAGTGGACACAAAAGTAAAAAAAAACTCGTGCCAGTTAAACTAACTTCTTTTTGAGGAAACATATTTAAGATGTTACAATTGGATACTCTAGTTCAAATTAATCATTCGTAGTCGACATGGTTTGCCAAAGGAAAATCATGTGTCTTTTAATTAGTGGTTGGTAACTTTTTGTGCGAAAAGGAGAACGATTAGTTTTATTGAAGTTAGTTTTCCAGACGATATTTTATGATATACCGCTTCGAAGGACAGTGCTGAAAACAAAGAGACTCGGGTGTGACATGTAACATATTGACATTGGTATAGATTGGCGGAAAAACAAAATGTAGAGAGCTTGCAAAGTTAGATCTTTTACAGGTTGGAAAATGTGTGCCAAAACGATCAGTCCTGAGAGTGCAAATTAGATGCATTGACAAATGCGATTGCAAATTTACTTCGACAAAATGATATACCAAACAGCATAAGCAGCAACTGATAGAAATAGCTAACCGATCTCACAATCAATGGATCACATCTGAGATCTGATCCCCTGATACATCCAGTTGATTATAGTGGTGGAGAATTAAATAACTCAAGAGAGAAGCGGACTCCACAACTATTTCTGTTCCCAATGATGGAAGAACACAACGAATCAATGCAAAAATATATGTCTAAAGCATTCGTAATACTTTCATAGCTAGTGACATTAGGAGATGTTTGGCGGCACTGAACAATTCAGAAGCGATGGGCGTTTGCAACATTCCCGCAATAGAACAGAACTGTCTCCAGAAAACTGCTGCTCTTTCCAGCGCAGGCATCTATCAAATAATGTCGAACATTTCACAGATACCTCCTGTGTGGAAACAAAATCAGAACAAATACATTATGGTCGGCTACCACCCGTTAAGCCCTCTTTCAATCATTGGTAAAGTGATGAAAGTTGTCATCAGCAGTGTTATCAAGCGGAATCTGCTCAGATATAAGCTGTGTAAAGATGGCCACCGTGCATCCCGCCAGAACTATTGAGCTGCTAACCTAATTTCAAACATGCACAAAGAAGCTGAATTCCACAGGTAACGGGAAAGTGACAGAACTTGACACCAACACAGCATTCTATGGGGTCTGGCATCAAGCTCTTCCATGGATAAAAAAAAACTGTGATGAATGCGCAAAGGGGGCAAACCCTCTGCTAGTTAGTGATATACCGGCCCGTAGGAAGATGACTGTCATTGTTGGATGTCAATGCATTTAGCTCCAGGCCATCGCTGCAGCATTTCATCAGGGTAATGCCTGGATCCAACAATCTTCAGCTCCTTCATCAACGATTTTCCCTCTATCATAATGTCAGAAGTGGTGTGTTCAGCCACGATTGCACAATGTTCAGCGTATTCACAACTTCTGAGATACTGAAGCAGTCGAATTTAAAATGCAACAAGATCTGGCTAATGAGCAGCCTGAGCCTGATAGCTAGCCAATAATATTCGTGCCTCTCAAATGCCAGGCAAAGAGCATCTCCATAATTTTATCATGTTATTGCTTTTCATACCCATCCCGTCTTTTTATTGTCAAGCTGGAAGCGATTCACGTGTTCTTTAAGGTCTGATCAAATTGAATACACGAAGACACAGACATATTTCTGAAAGGAAAATACATTTACTGAGTCCGCTTCATATATATGCGAAATAAGATGTGAATGTATCATCTAACTTAATGTATATATCCAACAAGAGAGTTACAGTACCTTTAACACATTGAGTACTCTAGACTGACGGCTGGCAGACAGAGCTCTGTTTTATTTTCCACAGCACCTGTCCACGAACCCCGTCTGATGAGATAGTGAACAGTCCCATTGGCGGGGCTCAGTCCTTGATATTGATATTATTCTAAATTTGTGGTTATGGGCTGAATTTTCATTTCAGTACTTTTCAGTTTTCGGTGTCTCCAAGCTCACTACTTTAAAATGTTTCTGGCAGACCATCAAGATGTTATGCAGTTACCTCGCAGCCAAAACAAAATTATTTTACACCAGATGGATTGTCATGTATTTTCCCACATTGTGTGAATTGTGCATTGACATGTCCAAATAACCCTTAACAATTAACCAGTGTGTTCTGATTTGAGAGTATTATTCTTGAGCCGAACATTCCTTCTCTCAATGATCATTTTCGATCTGACTAATCTTGTTTGTGTATCAGCAGAGTATATGAATGGGCGAGTTCCTTTCCATACCTTCAGCAGGGGAATGGTCCCTCGCCACCTGACATAACTTTTGTTTGGTGAGTAGAAGACAGGAGACATTCACTAAGCTGAATCTCTTCTGAGACCTCAATAGCTTCTGAGGCCGCTAAGAAACCTTGATCTGTGAGACCTGGTCTGACTCATTCAGGCCGCATTATAAAACTCCAACGCCTCCACAGTATTTTGTTCAATTGTACTTCAGTAACCGGATCTGAACGTCTACATTGCAACGTCTCTTTTAAAAAAAAAAGGCCAGGACAACAGAACTCCTTAAATTGACAGCACCGTCACACGTTCCCATTGAATAAAAAGGAGGCTTCATTTTTGAAACCCTTAGACCAACTCTGCCAGTACACAACAAAAAGTGTACGTTACACAGATTTCAAGCTTCAAACATTCTTTCCTACAGTATATTTCTGCCTATTACACTCTCCACTGAACAGCTTCATCTTTCATCACCAGAGATGTGACAACGCATCGGTAATTATGCTTTATCTTCCTGGATTTGTATGGCTGCAAAAATATCTCCATCGAAATAGTCTGGAACTTCGGCCCTTACATTGTTCGAGACGTTTTAAGAAGTGATGCTCAGACATATTGCTGACATTATAATTTATTAAATGTTGTCAAGCCAGCACTAAACACAAGATTTCTGGCTGAACTGTGGACCGTTTTTGTTGCTGAGCACCCAAATTTCTGGACGAAAACCCCACTAGGTATTTCTCGACGTCTTCTTGAAAGAGTACAGCACTGGTACAGACAACACATGCATCCATAGTCACCGAGGGAAACATTCAGTAATTAGTTGTGCATTACACTGTGCCCAACTTGAATAAAACTTTTAGAGAGTCCGTTGACTCTTGAAATATTCTGAAGTTGTTCAATAAGTTAGTCAGTGGAGCAACTGCACTGCAATAATGCAGTCCGAACTTGTAATAAAACCCAGTCAATCAAGGAATCATAGTACTTCCCTCCCCGTCGATGGTATAAGAAACATTCTAGTAATCTTTGTCTGCATATCGCGTGAGACATCGATCAATGATCAATGACACGTCACAGGAGTGTGATTTGGACTGTTTAAAACTCACTCTCAGGCAGGTAGATAACTCGGTCTGGAAGAAAGTGATGCTGGAAAACAGAGTTAAATAATGTCGTGCTGGAAAAACACAATCGGACAGTTAGCATTAGAAGAGCAAGAGAGTCGACGTTTCGAGCATAAGCTCCTCTGCATCATCTTTTCGAGAATTGGCCCTTCACCAAGACTGCCTTCTGACGTTGGTCGAACAATTTTGATAGATGCTGCAAATGTTCATTCCAAGTGTGACTAAATATCACCAAGTCGCCGATGTACACCACTCATTTGGCTAATCCAGAAATGACGTTAATGGTTAGACTTTGAAATGCGTTTGGAGATTGTTCATACCGAATAGCATGAGTTTAATTGCCATTCGGTGTTACAAAAGCCAAAATGTTCTTTGCTCTTTGAAATAATGATGCCTGTCATTAACCTTACAGTATGCCAAATTTAGAAATATGAATTGCTTTTCCCACCTTATCAGTGCGGTCTTCCAAACGTGAAATCAGATACAAATCAGAATTTGTAACTGTGATCGTTCACACATAATCGTTGGGTATAACCTAGCTCTGGCATTACTAACATGGGTGACGTCCAGTCGCTGCAAATCACTGCTATTATGTTGTCTTTGAGCATACATGCACTCTCGTTTTGAACCTTTACTAACTTTAGAAGGTTACGTTGATAAGGATATTGCTTAATTGGAGCATGTCCTATATCAAGTGTCATTCGGTTCTATTTGCCAGAATATTCCCACATTACTAACCATGTTATTCTAATAACTCTTTAAGATCATTTCAGATTTCATCTGGAAGAGAACTCCATAATTTATTCCAATTGCTTTGAGAACTTCCTCATTGCCCAACTTAATTTGTTGCATGTCCAATTCAGAATGCGCTGAACCTGGTTCTTCACTCTGTGTTATATCCAGAAATATATCCCCATTCCCAATCGAAAATACTGTTTGAGCATACCCAAATGATGTCCACTGCAACATTTCTGTCTTTCTTGCGTTCTTATAAAATAGCTCACCTCACCCAATCTTCTTTCGATTTGATCGGTTCCATTAAATATTGTTGTTAAGGATTCACCGATCACTGGAAATTGCACTCTCACTTTATCTCCTCTATCAAAATGGATATTTTTGATTTCTTTCGGTTTCCTATTTTATCACGTGCTGTGCTAATTTGAAATGATGTAAAGTCAACTCACCCACTCTGTTTAAACTTTGCGTAGTTCTGCTTTTTTGTTGAATGTGTGGGAAATTTCCCAACTACTTTCGTTTTATCATCTTTTGGGGCTATTTCTCCATGTCCAATAACATGGCTCAGGAAGAGGACTTGGGCTTTTGCAAATTCACTTTTCGTTACGTTTTACCACCAAGTCTGCCTTCCAAAGTTGATCAAACAAGTCCGATAAATGCTTTAATGTTCCTTCCATGAGTGACTAAAAACCACCAGGTAATCAATATACATAACACAATTGGGCAACCCAGCAATGATCTTATTAGTCAATCTCTAAAGCGTGGCTGGAGCGTTTTACCGACCAAATAGCAAGACTTTGACCTGATATTGTCCATTTCACGTTACCAAGGCCGAAATTACCTTTTTTTTTGTCTCTGACAGAGGTACTTGCCAGTAGCTTCTGAACAAGTCTAACTTATATCTGTTGCGTGTCCCACTTGTTCGACACAGTCCTCCAACCGTGGAATTGGATATGCATCAGTCTTTCTATCAGAGTTGAATTTGTGGTAGTCCACACATAACCATTGGGTACCATCTGGCTTTCGCACCATGACCACGAGTGAGCTCCAGTCACTATAACTCACTTCACTTTTGCCATCTTGGAGGATGCACTGTATTTCCTTCTGGAAATCTGCCAGCTTTCGAGGATTATTCCACAAAGGATATTGCTTAATCGTAGCATCATTTTCTATATATACATCATGCCTAATTAAGTTTCTACTTCCCAGTTCATTTCTGCATATCTCTCCATGTGATAGCAATAACACTTTCAGGTCATTTAGATTTTTTGTGGACAGTAACTCAATAATTTATCCCAATCTTTGACAACTTGCTCATTGTTCAATTTGGTTTGAGGACTGTGCAATTCAGAATTCTCTGAACATTTTTCTCCTTCTGTAATGTAATCATTAACACCTTCTTCACTTGCTTACCTTCCAGATCAAAATACCTTTTAAACATATTCGCACGACACAGATTTCTTCCTGTCTGGAGTACTTATCAAGTAGTTCATTTCACTCAATTTCTTCTCGATTTGATACGATCGACATAACATTCTTTTTAAAGGATCACCTGAAAGTGGAAATAACACCAGTATATTAGTGGTGTTACTTCCTGCAGCTTGCTCTTATTCACGTTTTGTAAAACTTCGGCAGTCAGCGCATCCACATCCAGAAAGTTTTCGACGGTGGAATCAAACAGAACTATCCCAAGCTTTGGCTACCCAAGCAAATCAAAACCTGAAATAAAGATACGAGCATCTACTACTCGCTGTTAAAAATCCCGTCAAGAACCCCTAATCTGTCATGGCCGAGGTCAGACCACTCAAAACAATCTTAAACAGGCAGTTCAGAATATCGTTTTGCAATGTGTTTCGTTAAGTGTACAGTGAAAATCGCCTGGGTGAAGTTAGCGAGGTGGACTAACTGGTTTAAAACAGGCAAAACATCTATTCATAATGACACAGGAGGAACAGAATAAAGAACCCCTACGGAACACATTCTGTCCAAACTGTCACAACAGACCAATAAGCAAACCCCCTTTAAAACACAGTACAAAAACGATCAAATGCTTACAGGTTGAAATTAGAAGTGCAGAATAGAGAGTTTCCATACAACTTATTGTTTAACGCCCAACCAGTTCTGGATTGAACGAAATTGCTCAGCTACAGATCTGACCGCTCCCCTCTCATTCTACAGGTTACTTCTAAATCCTGACCACTTTGGTCTGAAGTCTCACCTGTGTACATAGATGAAAAAAATGCCCCTAAAAATCATGTTCATTTCCGTACCAAACCAATTAGACCGGAGCCCGGACTGAGTTATTATCAGTCTGAAAAAACTCAAGGGCAGAGTATCGTTGAGACAAGGAACAGCTTCTTTTGAAATACAAAGGACTTGCTTTATCATACGACCTAGTATAGCAGTCGTACTTCTGAATGCTATATCCCTTGAATCGCGAACCAATAAAGCAAGACACGCTCCCATATCTCTTTGAACTACAATTTCTTACCCTACCCCTCTTTGCACGTACAAGTTAACATCACACGCGCGAATTAATCGTGCAAACAAATCTGGCACAATCTTCTCATCCAACCTCGGGCCAGATTGCCACATTCTGGTGCAGCTTTTCAGTTTCCCCTTTGCTTTACTTCACCATTTCAACAGAATTCACTGTCTTAACCTACTTCTCCACATCCGTGTTCACAGTGCTTTTCTTAAACCATTAACTGTGCGACATTATTACAGTGAACATATCTGAGCCTTTTCTCTTCACTTTACACCTCATGGGTTTTCTTTTGTTTACTTTGCAGTAGCGTATTTTTATTATCTTCAATTAGATCTCTTTTTTACCAGAACACCTGAGGATGTCTATTTTCCTGACTTTCTATCTCTAACACGTCGAAATTGATGTTGAAAGACCAAACATTCAATTCTCACAGAATTATCTAAGTTCAGTATGAAAAAAAAATCCCTTCTATCCAACAATCCACACCTAAGCTCCGTAGAACCATTCTGCTTAAAACCTATATTCAACCCTGATTAAGCACCTAACCTGGTCATCCCTGAACGCCATGGGAAATTTAGCATTGCCAATTGATTTGGTGCGTACATCTTTGGATTTTGAGAGGAAACTGGGACACCAGGAGGGAATCCACATTGAGACACGGACAATGTTCAATCTCCACACAGACAGTTGTCCCTGGCACAGTAAGGCAGCAGTGCAAACCACTGAATCCTTTGTTTTATGAATCAGCAAATAAACATCAGCAATTTCAATTGGGTAATCTTGCAGTCTTAACTGACTGCTCTTCCACGTGAGTTCTCACTACTTTGGGAAATGAGTTATTCTTCCATACTACTCGTCTCTCAAAGAAATCTTATTTTCAATCTTGTCTACCTATCCAAATTACTTTATATCGTCATTTCACACTTAACGTACATTTAGTCAGGGTCCATCCTTAGGTTCCTGAAACGTTGTCTGTAGGCTTCTGGCACCAGCCCATATGCAGTTAAGATAGCATTTTTCACTTCATTACACTCCAAAATATCTTCCCTTATAGTGAGGCAAATACTCCACTCTGTCTGACTCACACCTTTATGTGGAACATCAATACCCACATGGTTACCGCTCACATCATCTGTTTCTCCACTTTCTCAAATGAATAGAAAACGGCTTCTACATCCTTCTCATTGTATATCTGAAGTGTCTGGTCACGTTTGAATAGATATACACTAAGTTTGTTGGGGACAATGGATTTACTTTGCATCACTATCCTCCTCACTAAGCTGAACTTTTACATTCACCTCCGTCTTTTTAGAGTCGACCTTGCTCTCTATTTCCCACCTTCTGAAGTTCAAACCCTTTCTCCTTATGCTTTTGTTCGCTGTATATCTCCCTTGCTCCTGCAAAGCCCTCTTTCTCTGCTTATAATCACAATTTAAGCTGTATAATTTCCTTTTCTCTTTATGTTTGACTCGAATTCAAGCTGTTTCGTTTACAGCTGAACTTTGGCCATTTCCAAAAACGATGATGATATTGTCGGCGATATTCAATGCTGTGCAGATGCTAGAATCACCTCCGCTTTCCTCGTAGATACAGACAACCTGGGCTCCAGCTTGTTTGCCAGTTCAAAAATCTTTGCTTTGCTTACGTGTTTGAAACTCCCCAAAGTAACTTATTCCACGGCCAGAAAATTCATAACGAATGAATGAGCAATTGCAACACAACGCACACACTGTTTAAACCAGCCGAGTTCAACATCCGACATTAAACACTCGAACAAACATCACTCACAGCCTTTGCATCCAACAATCCTGAACCCAAGTTGGAGTTCAGGATTTTGATCCCGACTAGCTACCCTGTTTGTTATGGACCAACCAGACCTCTCACCATGTTTTAAAGCTATAGTCGAGATTTTTCTTATTTCAAGGGCAGACTTAAAGTATCTGTTACTGACGAATGCGGCTGGTCAAAGTAGTCGACGTCAGACAAAACACAATTTGTTTGAATAATATAGTTAAAACGCAAACAACGAAAATATAACTTAGAATATCTTAACTCTGTTAGACACTAAACAACATAATATATCCAGTAATTACTTCCAATTAACTCTTCTGATGTCATAACAGTCGATAAACTCTCCCCCTGGCAAACGAGGAAACTTCAGAAACAACTTCTCACATATTGTTCTCCAATTCACGTGGAATAGACATGAATGCAAAATTCAGTGAGAGTGGATGCCAGGTTACATTCACTGAGGCTATTAACTCTTTTGTGACCCCAATAGCTTCTGATGACAATCAGAAACCTTAATCTGTCACCACGCCTAACCCCGCCCCCCGCCTAGTTCCGTCACCACGCCTAACCCCGCCCCCACGACGAAATCCGTCACCACGCCTAACCCCGCTCCCACGCCGATATTCGTCACCACGTCTAACCCCGCCCCCACATCGATCTCCGTCCCCGCCCCCAGGCCTAATCCCGCCCCCACACCCAGCTCCCGCCCTACACCAGGTCCTAGCTCCCAGTCCTGTCGTGTTTTCACCATCCCTCCAGACCTACCCCTCTCTGAGGATGAAAGATCAGTCCTCAGCAGAGGCCTCACCTTCATTCCCCTACGCTCTCGGATTAATGAGTTCAACACGCGGTGTGACATTGAACAATTCTTCCGCCGCCTTCACCTCCGTGCCTACTTCTTCAACCAAGACTCTCACCCATCCTCATCCTCTGACAACCCTTTCTCCCGCCTCCAACACACCCCATCCATCTGGACACCCCGTGCTGGCCTCCTACCTGCCCTCGACCTCTTCATAGCCAACTGCCGCCGCGATATTAACCGCCACCTGAACTCCCCCACCCCTCTCACGCACTCTAACCTCTCACCCTCGGAACGCGCAGCCCTCCACTCCCTCCGTCGCAACCCCAACCTCACTATCAAACCAGCAGACAAGGGATGCACGGTAGTAGTTTGGCGCACCGATCTTTACACCACTGAGGCCAAATACCAGCTCGCAGATACCTCCTCCTACTGCCCCCTTGACCATGACCCCATCCCCCACCACCAAACCATCAGCTCCCCAACCGTCCATAACCTCATCACCTCGGGGGATATCCCATCCACCGCCTCCAACCTCATAGTCCCACAACTCCGCACCGCCCGCTTCTACCTCCTGCCCAAAATCCACAAACCTGACTGCCCCGGCCGACCCATTGTGTCAGCCTGCTCCTGCCGCACCGAACTCATCTCTGCATACCTCAACACGGTCCTGTCCCCCTTAGTCCAAGAACTCCCCACCTACGTTCGGGACACCGCCCATGCCTTCGACCTCCTCCATGATTTTCGCTTCCCCGGTCCCCAACGCCTTATCTTCACCATGGACCTCCAGTCTCTGTACACCTCCATCCCCCATCACGAAGGACTCAAAGCCCTCCGCTTCTTCCTTTCCCGCCGTACCGACCAGTACCCTTCCACTGACACCCTCCTTCGACTGACTGAACTGGTCCTCACCCTGAACAACTTCTCTTTCCAATCCTCCCACTTCGTCCAAACCAAAGGAGTAGCCATGGGTCCCAGCTATGCCTGTCTCTTCGTAGGATATGTGGAACAGTCCGTTTTGCGCAACTACACAGGCCCCACCCCCCACCTTTTCCTCCGCTACATCGATGACTGTATCGGCGCCGCCTCGTGCTCCCACGAGGAGGTTGAATAGTTCATCCACTTCACCAACACCTTCCACCCCGACCTCAAATTCACCTGAACAGTCTCAGATTTCTCCCTCCCCTTCCTCGACCTGTCTATTTCTATCTCAGGCGACCGAATCAACACGGACATCTACTACGAACCGACCGACTCCCACAGCTACCTGGACTACACCTCCCACCCTGCCCCCTGTAAAAACGCCATCCCATTCTCCCAATTCCTTCGTCTCCGCCGCATCTGCTCCCAGGATGATCAGTTCTATAAACGTACAACCCAGATGGCCTCCTTCTTCAAGGACCGCAATTTCCCCCCCACCCTCCGAAGTTTTCGACAATGCCCTCCACATCTCTTCCACTTTCAGCTCCTCCGCCCTTGAGCCCCGCCCCTCCCACCGCCACCAGGACAGAACCCCACTGGTCCTCACCTACCACCCCACCAATCTCCATGTACAGTGTATCATCCGCCGTCATTTCCGCCACCTCCAAACGAACCCCACCACCAACAATATATTTCCCTCCCCTCCCCTATCAGCATTCCGTAAAGACCACTCCCTCCGTGACTCCCTCGTCAGATCCACACCCCCCAACAACCCAACCTCCACTCCCGGCACCTTCCCCTGCACCCGCAGGAGGTGCAAGACTTGCGCTCACACCTCCCCCATCACCTCCCTCCAAGGCCCCAAAGGAAACTTCCATATCCGCCACAAATTCACCTGCACCTCCACACACATCATCTATTGCATCCTCTGCACCTGATGTGGCCTCCTCTACATTGGGGAGACAGGCCGCCTACTTGCGGAGCGTTTCAGAGAACACCTCTGGAACACTCAGACCAACCAACCCAACCACCATGTGGCTCAACACTTCAACTCCCCCTCCCACTCCACCAAGGATATGCAGGTCTTTGGACTCCTCCATCGCCAGACCACAACAACACGACAGTTGGAGAAAGAGCGCCTCATCTTCCGCCTAGGAACCCTCCAACCACAAGGGAGGAACTCGGATTTCACCAGTTTCCTCATTTCCCCTCACCCCATCTTGCCTCAGTCAAATCCATCTAACTCAGCACCGCCTTCCTAACCTGCAATCTTCTTCCTGACCTCTCCGTCCCCACCCCAGTCTGACCTATAACCCTCACCTTGACCTCTTTCCACCTATCACATTTCCGACGCCCCTCCCCCAAGTCCCTCCTCCCTACCTTTTATCTTAGCCTGCTGGACACACTTTCCTCATTCCTGAAGAATGGCTTATGCCCGAAACGTCGATTCCCCTGTTCACTGGATGCTGCCTGACCTGCTGCGCTGTTCCAGCAACACATTTTCAGCTCTGATCTCCAGTATCTGCAGACCTCACTTTCTCCTCAAACAACCACCTGATCAAGGAGCAGCGCTCCGACTGCTGGTGTTTCCAAATAAACCTGTTGAATTAAAACCTGGTGTTGTGTGATTTTTAACTTTATGCTCAAAACGTCATCTGTCCTGCTCGTCGGATGCTGCCTGATCTGCTGTGCTTTTCCAGCGTCACACTTGTGGACTTTGCATTTAAAGAAAGCCTCCCAAGCTGTTTACTCAAGTGGCACCCAGCAACCAGATTGAAACATTGATCTTCCAATCTCGCTTCCAGTAAACGGACAATATAACCTTATAAAAGAGATAGAATCGTCACCGGTAAACACAACGGGCGTACGGATTCCTGTTGGAATGGCTATTGCATCATCCTGTTTAGTTTTACACAAAAACGTAGGACTGAATGGAGGTGGAGAATTTGGAACGGAAAAGCGACGGATGTGGTCATCCTCAACTAAGGAAGATAATGTACAGAATCTCTTAAACTCACATATCTCAATACTTGGAAATTGAAAGGCAGTTTTCTTATAGAAAACCATTTAGTCACTCAGTTGAGAAGTAATTTATTTGAAAGAAACTTTTAGACATATATTTTAAGTGATATCCGCTGACAAACTAGAACAAAGTTAAAACCTTCTCTTGCGTATTTGTGTTTACTTTTCCCTTGGCAGCTTAGAAATATTAAACATATCGCTGGCGAGAGGACTCCACTGTACCCTGGCTTGTATCATTTCCTTTTTTAACAATTCCGGTCCGAACTACACGTTATGTCTCAGTCTCTTAAAAACAGTGTTAAACCTGTCCACGTTTCCAGAGAAATGGGTGATATGCTGGCTTCTTTACATCTGGTCTAAAGGTCGATGGCCAACGTGCAGAAAACATTGTCTTTTTGCTCTCATTTCCATATCTTTGTAAAGTAAGCTTTATTGGAAATTGTTATTCAGCAATCGGATGAGTGACCAAATGGAAGTTACGGTTTTATGGGGAAAATTCGTCACCCATTAATAGGGGTGTGTGTGTGTGTGTGTGTGTGTGTGTGTGTGTGTGTGTGTGTGTGTGTGTGTGTGTGTGTGTGTGTGTGTGTGTGTGTGTGTGTGTGTGTGTGTGTGTGTGTGTGTGTGTGTGTGTGTGTGTGTGTGTGTGTGTGTGTGTGTGTGTGTGTGTGTGTGTGTGTGTGTACGGATGTAAATATGTGTATTTTTGTTTTTACACACTCGTATAAAATGGCATGTCCTGCAAGGACTTAAAACATAGTGTGTCTTTCAAGTGGGCCTTTTTTTTATGATATTCACAAGAAAGATATATTCTGGAACGTAATTTACAATTTCTGTTACGTTTTGCCACGTTTATATTATAAATGTTTCACCCAATATTTTCAGCGGATATTTTAAACCAGTCTTTAACTCCTGCCTGAATTTACTTTGTGTCCCAGCATAAATAAACGGGTTCATACAGGAACTTAATAGCAGAAGCATAAATCCGGTCTCTTGGAGAATAAACGTAGAATCACTGACATTGGAACCTGTCAAATAAGTAGCATGCGCAATTTGGACATTCAGGATCGTCACAAAGTAAAGCAAATTTAACAGTATGAAATTACCCGAGATGGCAAACAGTAAAATAATGGACTTCCTCCGTTTCTCTATCTCTGGGTCAATCTGATTCAGTACATTTTTCTGGGTGCAGAATCTTCTACGTGCCCTATTGGCTATCAGAATGTGCCTCACCATCAATACATTAAGTAGTAAAATGAGAATAAATGGGAGAAAAGGATTTAAAATGGATCGTATCCAGTCATATGCAGTCCAGGCTGGTGATGTATAGTATATTGCTTTTATGACACAGAACCACGGTACCCCATTAATTATGTACTGTGGTTCAAATTGAAAATATTTGAAGATATTTTTCAGAATGGCCAATGCAGACACGATTCCTGTTACCCGCGCTGTCACGTTTATTGTACAGTATTTTGTTTTCAACTTCTGACAGGAGATAGCCACAAAACGATCAAAGGTGAAAGCAACAGTTAACCAGACAGAGCTATCAATTGCGATAAAAATTAAGACAGTTCGCACAGCGCACACTGGCGTTACAGACAAGTAACTGAATGGGAAGTAGACAGAAGCAATCCTGTTTAATATTACAGCATTGATCATGACGAGGATATCTGTCACCGCCATGGACAGCAGATAATAAGTAACACATTCGGAGAGACCACATCTTCTTCGATACAGAACCATTACCACTGCTACATTAGCTGGAATAGAGAGGGATGAAAATATGGATGGAAGGAAAGAGTAAAATCGTTACTGAATCGGCTGCATTTTCTATGATACATCGTGATCTCAATGCTTGTAACTGTCAAAGAATATTGAAAGCTTTGCTTTATCCAGTGGAAAAGTATTGCCAGATTGTAGCACACTGATCAAGGTTAAGTTTATAACGTATCAGTACGAGTACATTGAAAAATATTCATTTGAAACCTAACAGACGCAATGAACAAAAAACTCGACTGAATCTCCACTCCAACACAGGAAAACTAAATCCACCAGAAAAAATAACACAGCAGTAACAAGAGAAAATTTCTAAAAAGTACGTTTGTAGATCAATGCTGAAACATCAAAGTTGTGCAGAGAAAAATGTATTCAGCAAAGATTTTAACGCGCTTAGGATGCAATGTGACATTACTAGAATTAACTCAAAGTGTTCACTCATTTAAAGTTGATTGTCGATATTCATAAAGAGCTGGAAATGTGTTGCTGGAAAAGCGCAGCAGGTCAGGCAGCATCCAGGGAACAAGAGAATCGACGTTTCGGGCATAAGCCCTTCTTCAGGATTCCTGAAGAAGGGCTTATGCCCGAAACGTCGATTCTCCTGTTCCCTGGATGCTGCCTGACCTGCTGCGCTTTTCCAGCAACACATTTCCAGCTCTGATCTCCAGCATCTGCAGCCCTCACATTCTCCTCAAAGATATTCATAAAGAACCCGCTATACTTTGCAAATGACCAAATATGATGCCAAAACGTCTGCTCTTCAGTCACCTGAATAAGCACTGAGGGGAACAAGCATAAAAAAGGAACATCACGTAGTGCGTGTTGATAAACAGATGTTCTTGGTGGACCCAAGGAGGTGCAAAAGAAAATGCTCAACGTCAATCTTGTTTTATTAGCTAAACTGAGATGAGATCTTTCGATTTTTTGGCAACAGCGTTTGACTTTGGGAATGCTGCATAAATAATTATTATTCATGACATTTATTCTGTAAAAAAGTTGCAAAGACTGCAAGCATTTCTTTGCCTGTGCATGACTCCAACCTCTTCAGCTAATATGAGTATCGGATAATCCGTTTCGATTGCACCAATGCAACTCTCAGGTGATGAGATCACACTAGCAGAATAATCTCTCGATCTTTCCATGTTACCTCGCCACTACTACCATAAAACGAAGTGCAGATCTTGCTCATTGCTGATGTAGGTCATTGGTGTTAAATGTGAGCTATTTTCTGCAATGGATATTTGTAATTAAACATTACAAATTACACATTAGATATTCCACCAGTTCTGATGTTTCATCTAATATGAGGAGAATGGTGATGATGTGAAAAGACTTCCCCTGTGGTAGTGACAGAGGAAATCAAACAATCAATTGTCATATACTTAGGCACATCAGAAACTGCTAACACTGAAGTGTAACAGTGTCCTGTGAATTGGGAGAAACATTGAACTCTTCAGTCATTTTCAACTGTAGCAACACTTCTTGTGTCAATAGCTCAGTGACTGAGACAATTCACTTTGGGAAATTCGTTCATTTATTTTGCTGGAATTATTCATTGGCGAAAGCCAATCGATTTTGAATCAGTTGTTGACATTGTTTCCCACTGTGAAGATCAATCGCACTGTCGTCCTAAAAAATATTATCATCACAATTTGATAATTCAACCAGAGCACAATAAAACTTCAGCGAGATTACTCAACAGAATACATATTCACACATATGATATTTCTACACTAAAATAGTTATTTCTTTGACCATAACGCACTTCTGTTGATCATGTATAACCAGCAGCTTAACACAACACAACTGGATTTATACAATGGTGATTATGGACAACTACACTTATCGAATCATGTCCAAGGCCACAAAAGAGCTTGTTTTTGTGGTTCTAAGTTTGTGAGATGATTTGTAGCTCGGGTGCTCGTTGTCACTTTACACTGCAGCACGCGAAGTGTAAATGGCGGAATGGATATTATTTACAAAGTTTAGATTGTTAACTGATGCATAAGTACATTTTAACTTTAGAAATACCAATTTAACTTGTCAGACGTGAACAACGGATCTACTTCGGGGAGAAATTATGTTTGGTGTGACATATTGCTACATTTGTGTTATGTGGATTGTCCAGTAATGCAACAAAAATGTTGCACAACATTGTCAAAACAGAACATCATATTGTTTAATGTTCAGACGTAGCAACGATGAATGGAAAATAAAACATCAAATATGATAAAGAAAACATCCAACATGGAGAAGCGTTACCTTTGAATTGAAAATAAAATTGATGGAGCTAAGAACTGAATGAAAGAACTGCTAACGCTAGACAGTGTCTTACCTGGAACCCCGATGGCAGCAATAACTGGGTAATAGATGGCAAACACAAGATCTGTCAATAGTGCATGCATTTCGGACAGAAGCTCTGAAAGGATTTTGCAATTTATTCAAAATTATACTTTATATATCACATGTCATTCTTCAGGGAGGTAATTAGCGTTTGATATAATGAAGTAATCAAAGTTAAAGCAAAAAAAAAGGAATTATTGCAGTTGTTGATCAGACAGATTTTATGTTTTGCACGATGTGCCTTTCTTTCATGAGATCGACAAGTTTCTGAAGTAAAATATACAGAAGTAACACACGCATCTCGGTTACATTACTTAAGTTGAAGAAGCAGTGAATTGATGTGATTATTCGACTAAGCTGGGGCTTTGGACGACGGACTGTCTTGAGAAGGAGGGCGTCGAATATTTTGGTGGTCGTATTTGCTCGTAACCTAGAAAACAAAATTCTGAACTGGGAGAACTGGCTATTCCCGTGCCACTTGTTTTGTAAAAAAAACTAGGCTCTTCCTCGAGGCCTTGACACCTCTGCCTTCATGACCGCTGTCTAAAATAAGAACCAAGGACAATATCACATTGTTAGAGTGATAGCATCGTCACGCATTTTGGCGGACAGGTTTCCTAATTCCGCAAGGGACAGTTTCAGCTAGATTGGCCAGGGGAGGGGTGGAATCTTCAACAGCAGGGAGACAAGTACGAGGCCTAAAGGAGATAAAGTAATCAGAGTTAGTAAATTGAAGATACATATCAGTCTGGAACGCGAAAGGGAGCAAGGAATGTTCGATTAATTTTCATATATTTTAATGAAAGATGAGTGCCAGATAAGGCTGATTAACTCTGGGCGTGAATCGTTACGTGGGACTGGGATATCATCGCCGTTAAACAAACATGGCTAAGGCAGGGGCATGAGTAGCAGCTTGTTGTGCAAAGGTATAGTAGGTTGAGGTGTTATCGATGTGGTGGTAGTACTGAAATAGACATTTCATTTTTGATTAAGGCGACGATCACAGCAGTAATCAGAGATGAAATTTCTGAAGGTTCATCCAGTAAGTCTTTGTGGGTGGAACTAAGCAATAAGCACGTTATGCTGACGGTATAGGTGAAGGTCTATGACCCCTCAAGAGGGGCCTCTTGGTTCGAGATCTGTCAAAGGAATCAATGGAATGCGGTCTGTACAAAAGCACGTGTCATTCGTTTATTGATTAAGGTACCTTGACGCAATTCTATCCAGCAACACAGAGATTAAAGCTTCTGTGTTCCATGGTGAAGTTCCACAATTACATTCGAAAATTACACATTATTTATATGCATTTTATAAGAGATAGTACAGCCTGAATTAGAAGAAAGACCAAACACATATAATAAGGTGACATGATTTGCAGCACATTAAACCAATGATATTTCCTGGGAAAGGGTTCTTATTTACGTCAATCATCATGCCATTATAGCTGTTCAAGGTCAATTAATGTGTGCGGTATTCATTTGATGAAAACTCTATTGTCCTCTTATCTTTTGATTTCAGCTTAATTCTGCAAATCAGCAGTACAGGTTCACAGAGTTCAATCACTATTCTCAACCATTTTGTTACATTCTTTTATATTTAAAAGCCATTTTGTTATTAGTAAATAATCTACGTTTACTTGTTGCTTCTAATAATAACCTAAATTCAAATTTCAAATCCTCATAGGGATTGTACGAGTGGGCACCAATTAGTCAACGGGAATTTGAAAAATAAACATGCAGAGAGATTAGGGAAACTTGCAGGAGCAACTTGGTTTTCATAGTACGGGATTTTAATTTTCATCACAGAGAATGGGACCAACCGAGCGTTATGGGCTCAGATGGGGTGGAATTTGTTTAGTACGTTCAGGACTGCCGGAGCGTTAAGGGTTGAGATTGGGTGTAATTTGTTAAGCAGTGTTCCTCAAGCAGTGTGTAGAGGATCCTACTCAGGAAGTGGCAAACTTAGACCTACTCTTGAGGGAAAGGGACACAACAGGTGATTGAAGTGACAGTGTGGGGAGCACTTTGGGATCAGTGACTACAGTTTTATTAATTTTGAAATATCGATGAACAGAGGCAAAATTGTTTCACAGGTTCAAGTTCTCAATTGAGGCAAGGCTAATTTTGTTGGAATTAAGCAGGAGCTTGCAATATTTGATTGAAGGAATTTATTTCTGGGCAAACGATTCTCTGGCAAGTGGGAAGCATTTAAAAGTGAGATACTTAGAGTTGATCTTCGATATGTTTATGTAAGGGTGAATGGCAAAGTTGCAGGAATAGGGAACCCTGAATGGCAAATGTTATTGAGGTTTTGACCAGAAATACAGAAGGTGGCACAGCTAAGTTAACGGTAGCTGGGATAAAAAAAAAAAATCCATGGATTTATACAGGGAATAATGGAGTTTACTGAAGAAGGAAATCAGTAGGACTAAAAGGGACACCTGATAGCCTTGACTGAGAAAATTAAGGTGAATCTAAGCAGGCATTTTAAGTAAATTCAAGTGATAAGAATAAGTTGAGACAGAATAGTTCCAAGGTGAAAGAATAGCAAAGATGATTCTCGACAGGAGCGAGAGTGACATGACAGTTGTTATGTTGAACTTTAGCTGTCCAAATGCTGACTAGCAATACTATACTCCATTTACTTTAGATGGGTCACTTGTTGTAATGTATGCAGAAGGGCTTCCTAACACAGTATGTAGACAGGCCAAGAAGGAGCGAGGCCGCATTTGATTTGATGCTGGGTAATGAAGATGGACAGGTGTTAGATTTGGAGGCAGCTGAGCATCTTGGTGACAGTGACCACAATTCTGTTATGTTTAGTTTAGCGATGGAAAGGGATTGGTACAGTCACATGTTTAGCTGGGGCAAAAGCAAATATGATGCAATCAGGCAAGATTTAGGATGCATAGTATGGAGAAGGAAACTGCAGGAATGGGTAAATTTGAAATTTGGAGCTTATTCAACGAACAGACACCAGGTGTCCTTCACAAGTATGTGCCTGTCAGGTAGGAAGGGCGGAGTCGAGCGAGGAAGCTGTGATTTACTGAAGAAGTTGAAGTTCTTGTCAAGAATAAGAAGAAGGCTTATGTTAGGATGATTTGGAGATGCCGGTGTTGGACTGGGGTGTACAACCTGTTGGACTATAATCTGGTGTTGTGTGATTTTTAACGATGTTAGGATGAGATGTAAAGGTTCAGTTCTGGCGATTGGAAGTTGTAATTTAGCCAGGAAAGACCTAAAGACGGAGCTAACAAGAGACAGACGGGACATGAGAACTCATTGGTAGATAAGATCAAGGACAATCAAATGGAGATCTATTGGCATACCAGGCATAAAGGAATGACGTTAGTAAGATGAGGGCTAATCAAGGATAGCAGTGCGAAGTTGTGAGTGGAGTCAGAGGAGACAGGGGAACCACTAAATGAATTGAAGGAAGCCACACTGGAAAAGAAAATTGTCGAGGAGACTACTGATTTACAGGATACGAGAATAGATGGGATTGAGCTTCACAATTACGACGGTGATAGCGATTCTGGAGCATGTGAAAATAGATACTTCCCCTGGTCCGGATGGGTTTTATCCAAGGATTCTCTGGGAAGCCAGGGAGAAGATTAGTCTTTGATTTTATTTCGTCATTGTCTACAGGAATAGTGCCAAGTGACTCAAGGATAGCAAATGTTGTCCCCTTGTTCAAGAACGAGAACGGAGACAACACCAGTAATTATAAAACATTGAGCCTTACTTCAGTTGTAAGTGTTGGAAAAAGGTAATAAGAGATAGGATTTATAATTATCAAGAAATGAATAACTTGATTAGGGATAGTTAATACGGTTTATTAAGGGTATGTCGTGACTCACAAACCTTATTGAGTTCTTTGAGAAGGCGAGCAAAGAGATGGATGAGTGTAAAGCTGTTGATGTGGTGTATATGGATTTTGTAAGACCTTTGATGAGGTTCGCCACAGTAGGCTATTGTACAAAATGCGGAAGCATGGGATCGAGGGTGATTTAGCGGTTTGCACCAGAAATAGGCGAGCTGAAAGCAGACACAATGAGATGGTTGATGGGAAATGCTCATCCTCGAGTTCAGTTCCACGTGGTGTACCGCAAGGTTCTGTTTTGGGGTCACCGCTGTTTGCCATTTTTTAAATGACCTTGTTGAAGGAGAAGAAGGATGATTAGTAAATTTGCGGATGATACTTAGGTCGGTAGAGTTGTGGATAGTGCTGAAGGATGTTGCAGTTCAAAGAGGGACAAGGAGAAACTACAGAATTGGGCTGAGAGGTATGAAATGTAACGTCATGCGTAAAATTATGAGGTTCTTCCCTTTAGAAGGAGCAACAGGAATAAGGAGTACTGGGCTAAAAGTAAGATTTTTGGTAGTGTAGATGAACAGAGAGTTCTCAGTGTTCATTAACGTAGAACCCTGGAAGTTACCACCCAGATTGATCTGGTTGGTAAGACGACATACGATGTGTTGCTTTTATGAGTGGAGAGATCGAATTTCGGAACCATTAGGTCATGCTACACCTGTACAAAACTCTGTTGTGGCCACGTTTGTAATATTGCGGACAATTCTAGCCTCCACATTACATGGAGGATATGAAACTTTGGAAAGGGTTCAGAGGGGATTTACTGGGATGTTACCTGGTAAGGCGGGCAGTTCTTACGAGGAAAGGCTAAAAGACTTCAGGCAGTTTCTGTAAGAGAGAAGAAGATTGAGAGGTGGATTATTTGAGGCATATAAGAAACTCGGAGGCTCAGGTAGGGTGGACAGTGAGCTTAATTCTCCTGGAATATTGATGGTGAGCACGAGGGGACATAATATTTAAGTGAGGAGTGGTAGATATCGGACGGTGTGAGAGCATTTTCAACACTTTGAGGGAAGTAGGGGCGTGGAACAGCCTGTCAGCAAGAGTCGTAGACTCGACAACGTGAATGGTATTCATATGGTTAATGAATAGACATATGGAATAGTGTAGGTTAAATGGGCTTCAGATCGGTTTCTCAGGTCGGCGCAACATCGAGGTCTGAAGGACCTGTCCGGCAACGTAATGTTGTGTATTGTATGTTCTACGTTAAAAGGAAGACTCAAGGACGAATGTAGACGTGTGTGTGTAGAAGTACCGGAGATCACCCGACGTTCTCAATAAAAACGTCCTCTCGGCGACAGAAAACCTGTTTTTGTTAGTTTGGTATAACACTCATTATATTGGGCTTTTTAAACTAACTGGCTGTCTTCAACAAGAGTGTATTACCCCTCGAGGCTGTTTGTAGCAGTATATACTTCAGCACGTGCGCTCTTCAGATATGTATGCGTTGGGATGTAAACTACAGCTAGGTCAGAGAGTTAGCCACCAGAGTTAGCATGTAGTGCAGATTGCACTTCACTATTAAACAGTCTCGGTCCAGGGAACAGTAACTAGTAAAGTTCGTCATGTTTAAGTACCAAGACGTGTGGATCAGAGGGACCTTTGCCTTGTCCACGCACACCATGCAGTGAATCTGGTGCTTTGAGAAAACCCTAGGTTGTAAACCAAGTTGAGGTGAAGGAGGAGTGAGCTATTTCTCTTGGCGAGACGAGTCTTGATTTATGTCCTTCCAGCGGGGGAGGGGATCTTCAGTCTCACCTGTTGGACAGCGCTTCTCCAACTTTTCATGGATAAATGGCTGGTTCTTGTCAAGCCTGTGAGTCGGAGTGGATGGTTTGCTGTTCCAGAAGGGAAATGCGTGTACCTGATGTGATCCCCGGCATTGGTTTTGGCTTTGGTCTCTCTTGGAGTCTTGTTGTCGGTGTGGTCAGACCTCAATGTTGGGTCTCCATATCATTGTTAGGGCGTCGGGTCCATTCCATGAATCAGGTCCCCGATCGACTATGGGTGGGGCCTTGTCGCTTTTGTCGTTCCTTACAATGTCCTCGTACGGCCCAAATAAGATTTTCACAGCCGAAATGCAATTAGCCAACTTTTGTACTCAAAACACGGAAAAATGAGCGCAAGCCTGTCACATCCTTTATTTACCAACTTAGTCGTTTGTGTTGCACTTGCAGGACCTGCCACCACAAGATCCCTCTGCATATCAATAATAATAAGGGTCGTTCTATTTGGTTCTCTGCCGCTTGACTTCAAAGATGCGTCACTTCAAATTTTTCTGGAGTTAAATACATCTGCCATTCCTCCTCTCAAATTTTCAATTGATCTATATCATACTGCATCATTTCACAACTTTCGTCACTATTATAACTTCATCCATTCTCATGTTGTCAGCAAACGTACTTATCAGACCACCTACACTTTCACCCAAACCATTTACACATACGTGTACGCATATTATATGCATATATGGGGCACACCTGCACACATGTACATATACACATATACATACACAAATACACATAGCAACACACACACACAACAGACAAAATATGTCCTCGCCCAGATCCTTGCTGGAAAACAAATGGTCATAACTTTCTATTCAAAGAAATGAAACTTCAACAATTGCATTCTGTCTTCAATGACAACTCCAATATTGCATCCAACTTGCAAACTCACAGACGATTGCATGTGACTTGATCTGGACCAGCCTACCACGGGACGTTTCGTTGAAAGAGCATAGATCATAGAACAATATAGCACAGTACAGGCCCTGCGGCTCTCAACGTTATGATAGAATTTTATCCTACTCTAAAATCAAACTGAGTTCATTTAACTATCTGCCATTTAACTAACTACTAAGATCCCTCGGAATCCGAGTAGCACACAAACCCACCAACACTCTCAAATAAAAGCTAACAAACTTGAAAGACCCAGTACAACCCATGGCCAAAACCAACGTCATCTATAAAATTCTTTGCAAGGACTGCCACAAACACTACGCAGGACAAACAGGAAGAAAGTTAGCCAACAGGATACATGAACACCAGCTAGCCACAAAAATTCACGAACCCCCTCCCTCATAGCCCTACACACGGATAAAAAAAAAACACCATTTCGACTGGGACAACACATCTATCCTGGGACAGACTAAGCAAATAAATGCCAGAGAATTCCTAGAGGCTTGGCACTCCAACCACAACGCCATAAACAAGCACATAGATCTAGATGCCATCTATCAACCCCTGAGAAAACGAACAGGAAATGACATCACCACAAACCCCAGGAACCCTACCCAGGAGAAAGATATAAATAGAAAGCAGGAGACAACAGCTTTCGCCACTGATGATGTTAACTAGCCAGGTAATGAAACGTCTGGATATCAAACCTACAGCTCAGCGAGCAAACCTACACCCTATATCTGCCATGTGCCTAGTCAAAATTCGCTTAACATTCCCTAATGTATCTCACGCGACTATCACTGTCGGCAATGCATTCCACGCATCCAACAATCTCTGTGTGAAGAACCTATCTCTGAGTCTCCCCTAAACATCCCTCCAAATACCTTAAAATTATGCCCCTTCCTGATAGATATTTGGGAAAAAGTCTCTGGCTATCCACTTTCTGTACACCTCTCAACATTTTGTCCATCTCTATTTAGTCACACCTCATTTTTATTCTCTTAAATAACAGAATCCCTGGCTCTCTCAAACTTTCTTCATAAGAAATGCTGTCCCATCTAAGTAGCAACTTGGTAAAACTCGCCTAAACCATCTTTAAAAGTTTCCTGTAATGAGACGATCAGAAATGAACACAACATTGCAAGTGTGGTGTTACTAAGGCTCGATAGAGCTGCCACAAACCTCATGTCTCTTACACTCATCCATCTGCTAATCAAAGCCACCACACTTTACGTCTTCGTAAGAAATGTATCAAACCTGGGTTGTAACTTTGAGCGATCAACGGATTCATACCTCAGAATTACTCTGTTCCTCCACACAGCCTATAATCCGGCCCTTTAAACCCTCATTTGTGTTTCTCTGGAAGGACCGTATTTTCTCAGAACATAATGATAATTATGAAGAGGTAAGAAGAGAGCGTTAGTGAGGAAACGGGAGACACTGAGCATGAACGGAAGATTTTTGCGAATGCATCAGCCTTGTCTTTTTCACTGATGTGCTGGACACATCTATCATTGTGGATTGTAACGTTTATGGAGCCTCATCCTGCAGTGAGCTGACTAATCATCGATCACCATTCATAACAGGATGTAGAAGTACTGCAGAATTTAAATCTGATCAGTTGGTTGTGGGATGGCTTAGATCTGTCTACACTTGCGGCTTACGCCATTTCTTATGTGCATTCTTCTGTTTGGTAGCTTCATGAGATTGACACCTCATTTTTCGGATTTGCCTGATTGTCTCCTGACATGCCCTCCTGCACACTCTATTGAACCTGACTTCATGGCAATGTTTGAGTAGGGGTTATGGCAGGCCATGAGATTGCAGATTGTGCTGGAGTGCAGTTCTGCTGCTGTTGATGGCCCACAGCGCCTCATACTGAGTCTTGAGCTGCTAGATTGTTTCAATGTCTGTCCTTTTTTAGTACATTGATCGTGCCACACAACGCGATGGAGGTTATTCTTAATGTGAAGGCGTGACCTCGTCTCCACAATGGCACGACTTTTACCGATACTGTCATACACCAGATGCTACTGCAGCCGACAGATCAGAAAGGATGAGATCAATTACATTATTCCATTTTGTTTGTTCCTTCACTTCCTGCCGCAGACACAGTCTCGCAGTTATATCATTAAGGAACCGAACAGCTCAAAGGATAATGCTGCTGCAAAGCCACTCTTAGTAGGGGCATTGAAATCCCCCACCCAAGATTGCATTTTACACATTTGCCACACTAAGTGCTTTCTCCAAATGTTGTTCCACATGGGGGAGTACTGATTCATCAGCCGAAGGAGGAAGACGTGTTATTCAGTAAGGTTGCCTTGCACATGATTAACCTGAGGCGATGAGACTTCCTGGGCTTCAGAGTCGACGTCACGGACTCCCAGGGCAATTCCCTACAGACTTAATGTCACTACTCCGCCACCTCTTCTGGGTCTGTCCTGCCATAAGCCAGGACATATCGAAGGATGATAATGGTTGTGGTCTGGGGGTGTTATCTCTAAGTTATGATTCCGTAAGGATGACTATGTCAGGCTGCTGCTCGACTCGTACGTGAGACAGTTCTCCCAATTTCGGCACGAGACCCCAGATATGAGTAAGTGGTGTTTGCAATGTCGACAGGAGTGTTTGTGTTTCTGCCGCTTTCTTTTATAGTTCCAAGATCGATGCCAGGTCGACCATCCGGTTTTAGTTCATTTCTGTGGCTTTCTAGACATTGATACAACCCAGTGACTTGCTCGACCATTTCAGAGGGCAGCTGAGAGTCAAACACATAACTATGGCTCTGGAGTCGCATGTAGGCCAGACCAAGAGATCCGATGTCCTTCCCGACAGGACATTAATAAGCCAGATGCAGTTTTCCGCCAAGTGATATTGGTTTCATTATCATCAGCCGGCTCTGTATTCCAGGGTTTTTTTAAAAATTGAATTCAAATGCTACCATCTGCCATGGTGGGCTTCGAGCCCACCTCACAATAATTCGTAATGTGTTCCTGCAATAATCGGCCAGCGATAATACCATTCGGCTATCTCTCCCCAGCTTGCTATACGCAGGATGTGTTGAACTGGAAACAGTGCAAAATAACATTACAAGGCGTATACCAGGACTCAAGGGTCTGAGTTGTTGGGAAAGGTTGCACAAGCTAGGATGTATTCTGCAGAGCATAGGAGCTTGAAGGGTGGTGGGTAGGGTAGGATCTTAGAGGAATGCAGAAGATCATGAGAGGAGTCGATCGTGTGAACACTCTTAGTCCTTTACCCGGGATTGTGGAATCAAGGACGAGGGGACATCAATTTGAGATCCGAAGTTTAAGAATGCAAGGGAACCTGAGGTTCAACCTCTTTACACAGATGGTGGCATGTATATGGAATGATTGGAAGTTGTTGAGGCGGGTAAATTAACAACATTTAAAAGGCTTTTAGACACAGATATGGTTAGACTTTTTTTTAAGAAAAGCTACAGGCCAAATTCAGGGAAATAGTGTAAACTTTCATGGACAAACTGTCAGCATGGAGGAGTTTGGGTCAAAGGACATTGCTCCGTCCTGTTGGACACTGTGACTATTAAACCCGCTTTATAGCTTTATTAAAACATTCAGAGTTGGAAACTATCTGTTCGCAATAAAATATCATTGGTGTTTTTGAAATAAAATTGTCAAGGAAATATATGACAAGCCAATGGCGTTGGCGCTTTAAGTTATACGTTGCAATTAAGAAAATGTTAAGGTCATCGAAAGAAAGAAAATAGAGAAATCAAAATCCAGTTGAGAATATCAAGTACGAAGGAGAAATAACAGTTCATCAAGGAAATATGGATACCAGTGCAAATGTGTTGCATAAGCGTAATGAACAGTGACTTCCGAATCTAACAAAAAATATAGGTTATATCCTGCTGGGGATGAAACATCCTTCACGCTGTAAACTGTTGTATTACTGTTATTGGTTTGGTCATTTCGCTGCCAACATCTTCATGATCAGTTTAACATGACAAGAGAGAACTGACAAATATTTTTCCTTATTATAAGGAACGATCTACCATTCAAAACACAGAGATAAGCCTGGGCTCTTCTGGTAGACACTTAGGTTTGTCTGTCAATTTGACCATACAACTTTGTCTGACGCTGAGATCTTCCTGAGAGAGGAACATTTTACCAATCATTATGCCGCACTTGTGGTTTTAACCGGTTATATTGTTTTGCTTTTGAATAGAGTTTTAAGCCAGACAGAGCGAGCTACAAAAGAAGAATGCATACACCTTGGGACGCCTTGTGTGTGTTTCTTTAAATTTGGAACAATACAAGCAACCAGGATGATTGTGGCCAGCTTTCAGAGACCAGAATTTCCAGCTTCCTTTTTAATTTTTAAGTTTAGTTTGAAGAATTACTTTTGAAGTCGCAACACGGCAGAAGTGGTTGGAAGTTTGAAGAAGCAAAATATATATTTTTTCCCTCGCTCAGTTACAGGTAGAATCTGTGGTTTTGTCCACTGCTGGTTTGCAAATCTATTTTTCTGAATTCGTCTTCTTGTCAAGTAGTGCGTTAACGGGATGGGATTATACTGGCATGTTAATAAGTAAAAGTTAATGTATCTATCATTCTATTACGTTTCTCAATGGAATTGAGTTAATCTAAATACGTCTTTATTTTGTTTTACTTTATCTATAGTGTATAAAGAAATTTTGCTTTGTTAAGGTTGACTAGTTTGGCCAATTGAGTTGCATTTGAACACAGAACATGGCATTTGCCTTTAAATAAGAAAAATTGATAATATCGAGGCTACTTTCTTGAAATATTTTCATGGTGTCGGAAGCACCATGCAAACTCTCCTCAGCACTGACAACATTAATAATGATTTGTATGATACATTAGGTTGTGACACCAGAAGGTTGTGTCACAGTTGCCAAAGGATTACCAAAGACGTGTTGAGATAGTGGTGATTCCGCAATGTTGAGAGGCTTTGATTGGTCTTGGGATCACAAGGCAAAACAGTCAAACCAGATGTCACAGAGGAGCTTCAGCAACAATTAATTTTCAAGGTGATAAACGGTGAAAACTTAGACTGCTGGAGATCAGAGCAGAGACGTTGGACTCTGTAGCGCCAATATATAAGCCAATTACTTTTGCAGCAGGACAGTTTAAGTCGCTGATACTGCTGGCAAAAAATCGCTTTGATTGTTCATGCCATTTCAGTAACTGAATTCATCAGCAAAAATGCGAAGCAATACATGGTTATAATGTTGTCAAATGATTACTGACTGGAATTATTCTGTTCCTTGAAGTATCAGCAGTATCTGATCCCAATATCGGTATAATGCAGTTAATATGCACTAAATAAAACGCAGTGGATTAACACTTACACCATCATAGTACTTCAAATCCTTTTTCACTGAACGAAATTCAGCAAGATAAATGCACAGACAGAGCTTGCGGAAGTTATAAGAATAAAAAGAACTGATCTGCACAACGTTTCATCCAATCAGGATATTTATTTTGATTTTAGTCTACTTGGTGTTTTGTTTTAAACTTGGAAATGAAATAGATGGTCTGAACAAAATGAACATACTCAATGAAAAACTGCAGCCATAGAGAGCTTCGAATCCACATCTCTTCAGAGGCAACAACCAAAACCCTGCTCTAGAGACTGATCAGCTACGTTAACACAACTCTTCCTTCCTTCATGAAGAATTGGACAGCCACAGCCACCCCAGGATAACACGAGCATCTGTTTTGGGCCAGGCTAGACCTCCTGACAATTTTTTTTAAGAAGGGAGCTCAGACACTAGCGTTTCCTTAATTGAGTTGCAGATGTGAAGTAGATATTCCAGGTGTGATGCCAAATCAGACTTCCATTCAACAGTACGGATGAAACACAAGCAAAAGAGAATGGAATTTACAGTAAGTTAAATTTTGAAAACGTAACTGACCGGACACAACACATTCACTCAGTAACTGCTCCAATCCAGTTACATCCCATAATCACACTCCTTGTCAAGAAGTTTAATTTAAACGCAGATTCTTACAGGCAAAAGAAATGAAAATCATACACAGAGATTTCAGAGGAAGTCAAGCAGGAATAATTTGCTGAAGCTTGTAGAATTCCTGTAATCCAGCATTTTGTGGCAGCCACAGATAAACCATAATGGAAAAAGAAACTTAACCTAGGAGAACTGGCCACTCCCTTGTTGTCGTTAATCCGGGCGCTTCCTCGGGTCCTTGCACCACTGCCTTTACAACTGCTTTTTAAAAGAAAATGTCAAAGAACAAAACAATCTTTCAACAGTGACAGCATCACCACACCTTCTGCATTAAAGAATAACGAACTTTAATATGTAAAGACAGCTGCATTTTAAACCGCATAGTCTTAGGCTGCTAGCACACAAAAATACATACACATTACATTGACTATAACCATGCAAACGTTCATTACTACATTCCATTTCAGTGCGTTTACTCTTGCCACTGGGTCGATAATTACTCTTATTCGTCCTGTCACAAGTATAATTTTCAAACTGAACAGCTGCAATAATAAGCTCCTTTGAAATATATTGGATTTTTGCTCTTACATTTCTCCAAAACTTTTCATGTATTATGATCAGTACATATGATCGTCTCAGACCCATTACTGTGAGGATGTGTGGCGCTTGCAAAGCAAAGCAGGTCGAGCAGCATTGGAGGAGCAGGAGACACGACGTTTTCGGCATAAATGGTTTATCAGTAATGGAGAAGGGTTTCAGGCTGAGAGATCAAGAGAAGGGTGTTGGGACTGGGGACAAGGTATTTGGAAGGCGATTGGTAGATGAAGGTGATGCTGATGTTGACAGGTTAGTGTGGAAGGTGGAGTGGATTTGTGGGAATGAAGAATGATAGGTCGGACACTTCACGAGAGCGTTGTTGAGTTGGAAGGTTGCATCTAAGGTAAGGTGGGGGTAGATGAGGATACTGGTGAAATCGACATTGATGTTTTGTGGTTGTAGGGTCCAAGTGTAAGATGAGGGGCTCCTACCTTCAGCCTCTGGTGGCTTGGATTTGGTGGTGGACGAGGTGCAGGACTTGCATGTCCTCTGCCGATTGGGAGGGGGAGTTGAAGTGGTCGGCCACAGTGCAGTGTGGTTGTTGGGCGCGTGTGTGGTCGAGATGGTATTTAAACTTGGCGTCCTGTCTCCTCAGTGTCGAGGAGACATTTATGACATTCATAAATGAATATCCAATTTCCTGGAGAAATGTCGAACAGCTCTTTCTGCCTTGTCTTTGTCTTCTTGTAAGAGTAGTAACACTGGAAGCCACCTCACTCACATTCATAACCAACTTGAATAATTTTGCGTAATTAAATGTGGTGAGTCGAGCGTCAGTGGCTAACACAGCTTTTAGGCTGTCTTGCAGTTTGCTGTCCAGTGAATCTTCACACATTTCTTCAGTTCTTCAGTGAGCAGAGCAGCCATCCTACTAAACTTCGGCATGAATTTCCAACAAAACCTACTTAATCCCAAGAATCATAATACTGCTCTCGTCATGGACGTATGGAAAATATCCCAATGATGTTAGTTTTCACATTCAATAGGACCACATATCCATGTCTGATAATATGGCCCAGGAATGTGTCTTGAACTGTTTCACACTTACCGCAGGTTTATCACCAATCTTGCCTTCTGCAGTCGTTCAATCTATTTCGATAATTACTCAACATTTTTCTTCCTTGTGTGATTAAACGCCACCGGGTCGTCAATGTACACCACACAATTGTGTAATCCAGGAAAGACTTGATTAGCTAACCTTTGAAATGTGGCTGGGGCATTTTTCACACCAAGTGGCATGAGTTTAAATTGATATAGTCCATTCAGTGTCACGAAAGCTGAAACAGTCTTCACTCTTTTAAATAAATGTTTCTGCCAGAATCGTCTGAGCAAGTCTAACCGAGCGACATACATCGCTTTTCCCATCTTCACAATACAGTCATACAAACGTGGAGTCGGATATGAATCAGAATTCGTAACTGTGTTGACTGTGCGATTGTCAACGCATAACTGTTGGGTACCGTCTGGTGTTAGCACCATTACTATGGGTGAACTCCAGTCACTGAAACTCACTTCGATTATGTTGTCTTTGAGCGTGCGTTTAATCTCTTCTGAACCCGAGCTAACGTTACAAATGTTAAGTCCAGAAGGATGTTGCTTAAGCGGAGCAGCATGTTCTATATCGACACGATACAGAATTACATGAGCACTGCCCAACGAATTTCCACATATCCCTCATGTGATAGCAACAAATCTTTAGAGAGTCATTTGAGAATCCTCACGGAGGTAACTTAATAACTTATGCCATTTTTTGACAAATTCCTCATTGACGAATTCAATTTGAAGTATGACCAATAGAGAATACTCTGAACTTGGTTCTTCAGTCTATGTTGCGGCCAGTAACACATTCTGCTTTTGTTCTCCTTCACTCTTAAAATGTGTTTTGAGCATATTGCCGTCGCACATTCCGAGTCATTTCAGTCTGTTTGCAGGCCTTATCAAATAGCTCACACCTCTTAATCGTTGTTGTACTTAATAATGTTCACAAAACCTTACGTTTAAAGGTTGACGGAACTTGAACTAAGAAATCTTGATTTCTGATAGCAAAATTGTGACTTTTGATCTTTTGCAAATTCCTTTATTCATCATAAACTGTAACATTTTGAAATGCTGTCTCGTCAACTCCCGCGCATTGTTTGACCTTTCTCTAAAATTTGACTCATAATACAAATATATGTCTCTGAATTCTGACTCATCAATTTCTCCATAATTTATTTCATGCTCCTATCACGTCAGGCCCAATCAGTAATTCAAATTCAGTAAATTCGTTTGATTCATTTGGTGCATGTCAATGGCAAAAAACGTACAAACTGAATCCCTTCATCCCAAATATCTGGACAGCCATAATGAGAAACATTAACATGTCCTTGAACGTCTGAGGTCTTCTTTTTAGCCTCCCCCGTGATGCGGGATGGTCGGCAGTAGATTACAATTGTTTTATTCCTAAGCTGCCCATAACAAGAGGTGAGGCCATACTGGATTTGGTTCTGGGTAACGAACCAGGCCAGGTGTTAGAATTAGAGGTAGGTGAGCACTTTGGGGACAGTGACCACAATTCGGTGACTTTTACTCCAGTGATGGAGAGGGATAAGTGTGCACTGCAGGGCAAGAGTTATATCTGGGGGCAGGGAAATTATGATGCGGTGAGGCATGACTTAGGGTGCGTGGCTTGGAAAAGTAGGCTTCAATGCAAGGGCATAATTGATATGTGGAGCTTGTTCAAGGAGCAACTATTGAGTATCCTTGATAAGTATGTACCTGTCAGGCAGGGAAGAAAGGGTCGTGTGAGGGAGCCATGATTTAATAAGGAATTGGAATCCCTTTTTAAATTGAAGAGAGTGGCCTATGTAAAGATGAGGCGTGAAGGTTCAATTGGGGCGATTGAGAGTGAAAAGGTAGCCAGGAAGGACCTGAAGAGAGAGCTAAGAGCAGCAAGGAGGGGACATGAAAGGTCCTTAATTGGTAGGATTACGGGAAAACCCTAAGGCTTTCTATCGGTATGCCAGAAATAAAACAATGACTAGGGTAGGAATAGATCCAGTCAAGGGTAGTAGTGGGAAGTTGCGTGTGGAGGCTGAAGAGATTGGGGACACACTGAATGAATACTTTTCGTCAGTATTCACTCAGGAACAGGACATTGTTGCCGATGTGAATACTGTGTCACAATTAAGTAGAATGTATGGCTTTGAGGTATGTAGGGAAGAGGTGTTGGAAATTCTGGAAAAGGTGAAAATAGATAAGTCCCCTGGGCCTGATGGCATTTATCCTAGGATTCTCTGGGAAGCAAGGGAGGAGATTACTGAGCCATTGGACTTGATTTTTATATCCTCGTTGTCTACAGGAGTAGTGCCTGAAGACTGGAGGCTAGCAAATGTGGTTCTCTTGTTCAAAAAGGGGAGTAGGGATAGCCCTAGTAACTATAGGCCGGTGAGTCTCACTTCTGTTGTGGGCAAAGTCTTAGAGAGAATTGTAAGGGACAGGATTTATTAACATCTGGATAGGAATAATGTGATCAAGGATAGTCAGCATGGTTTTGTGAAGGGCAGGTCGTGCCTCACAAACCTTATTGAATTCTTTGAGAAGGTGACTAAGGAGGTGGACGAGGGTCAAGCGGTAGATGTGGTGTATATGGAATTTAGTAAGGCGTTTGATAAGGTTCCCCATGGTAGGCTACTTCAAAAAATACGGATGTCTGGCATACAGGGTGAGTTGGAGGTTTGGATTAGGAATTAGCTGGCTGGAAGAAGACAGAGGGTAGTAGTTGATGGCAAAGGTTAATCTTGGAGTGCCGTTACTAGCGGTGTTCCGCAAGGATCTGTTTTGGAACCATTGCTGTTTGTCATTTTTATAAATGACCTGGAGAAGGGGCTAGAAGGTTGGGTGAGCAAGTTTGCGGATGATACGAAAGTCGGAGGAGTTGTTGACAGTGAGGACGGATGTGGCAGGTTACAGCGGGATATGGATAAGCTGCAGAACTGGGCAGAAAGGTGGCAAATGGAGTTCAATGTAGCTAATTGTGAGGTGATTCACTTTGGTAAGAGTAACAAAAAGATGGGGTACTGGGCTAATGGTCGGATACTTGGTAGTGTGGATGAGCAGAGGGATCTTGGTGTCCATGTACACAGATCTTTGAAAGTTGCCACCCAGGTAAATAGTGCGGTGAAGAAGGCATATGGCGTACTGGCTTTTATTGGTAGAGGAATTTAGTTCCGGAGTCCTGAGATCATGTTGCAGTTGTATAAGACTCTGGAGTATTGTGTGCAGTTTTGGTCGCCATACTATAGGAAGGATGTGGAGGCACTGGAACGGGTGCAGAGGAGGTTTACCAGGATGTTGCCTGGTATGGTAGGAAGATCGTATGAGGAAAGGCTGAGGCACTTGGGGTTGTTTTCATTGGAGAAAAGAAGGTTTATGGTTGACTTGATAGAGGTGTACAAGATGATTAGGGGTTTAGATAGGGTTGACCATGAGAACCTTTTTCCACGTATGGAGTCAGCTATTACGAGGGGGCATAGCTTTAAATTAAGGGGGGGGGGTGGGGTAGGTATAGGACAGATGTTGGGGATAGGTCTTTTACTCAGCGAGTCGTGAGTTCATGGAATGCCCTGCCAGTAGCAGTGGTGGACTCTCCCTCTTTATGGAAATTTAAACGGGCATTGGATAGGCATATGGAGGATAGTGGGCTAGTGTAGGTTAAGTGGGCTTGGATCGGCGCAACATCGAGGGCCAAAGGGCCTGTACTGCGCTGTACTCTTCTATGTTCTATGTTCTATAACTTCCTTGAATAATGTTGATGCAAAATCTGACACTTGATCTCATTGTGTCCCTGTGTGTAATCCATATCTCGAAAAGTATATTGAACAACTCTTCTACAATCATATTAGCTGTGATCTTGCGTATGGAATAGCCTCTGGAAATCTCTGAGCACATCCATTATTGTTTACAAATAATGATTCTCACTTTTGTTTTAGGTAGTGGTTCTGTGCCATTAATGTAAAGCTTTGTAAAACGTTCCTGTAATGCATGAATGATTTTTGAAGGTGCTACTTTTATTAGTTTTCCAATTACCTTACATATATGACATGTTTACCAAATTTCACCCACATCCTAATGATGTCCAGACCAGTAGAAATGTGTTTGTACTTTAGTTTGAGATTTTATTGCATCTAAACTAACCTCCCACAACACCTCCGTTCCATAAGCAACTGTTAATCCAACTTCATTAATACCTACCATTTCTCAAATGCCTCAGTATGTTATGTTTTCTATTTGCTCATCAAGCTTTCATTTTTAAGGCATTAACATTCAGGCATACACTCACATGCATCTTCCTTGTACTCTTGTTGATACAATTGTTTCAGTTTTTTGTCTTTTTTGTAGTAACTGTTAATTTCTCTGAGCTGGTAATATCGACTTTAGCTTCCATCTGTTTTTGTTTCATCTCATTTATTTGATCAACTATGGTCTTTGGTAATTCTACCTCAACTTCTTTATCTGTGTTCTTTGAATTCTCCTCCTGTTTTAAGTGATGGCTTTGTGACATTGTTATCACTCAGTCAGGAAACATCCTAGTATATTTGTTTCATTACCTCAGTTGTCTGATTTTGCACTGCATATTCAACGGCAGCAGACGTCAATTCTCCCGGTTACCCAGCTATATTATTCGCAAGAACAAGTTGTATTTCTGGCATGGAAAGATTTTCCTACCAACAGTTCTCCACGTTCCACTGGACACTCTACCCTTTCTTTTCTGTCATGGACGAGAAAAAGCCTTTCAAAACATTTCCTGAAGGAAGCCAGACTCGAAAATTTCTAGTTGTTTTAAGCAGGTGTGCAGTGGATATTCCAGGTGTGATGCAACTGGCTCAACCACTCACTTTTACACCAAACCGTATTTATTTAGACATGCACAAAACAAAGCCAAATTTGGAATCATAGCACTTTGTAGAAGCTTCATTGACTCTATTGCGACATAACGATGCTATTCCAAATACTTGCAACATTCCCATAAACACCCCCTTGGCCAAATAGCGGTAAAATTCAACACAGGTTTTTACAGGAGAGATAAGTGATTGAGAGAAAATATCAGCATGGAGCTGTTTGTTTGACAAGCAAGCTGAAAAAAATACTGTTTGCTTTCTGAATCCAAACAAACCAAACTCCAAGATCTGCTTTTGGAACTGACCACTCCCCTCTCACTGTGCAAGTTTTTTTTTAACTTGAAAGCATTTGCCTGAGACAGTATCTGTTGGCTTTAATTAAACTGGTCATAAAAACCATCCAAATTAGATACATCGAAACCTATATGTTCACGGCCCCTTTGCAATGGACGGACAGCCTGATCTTGTTAAAGGAGCTACATCGTCATACTACTTAACGAACACTTATTCTCTCGATATGACCTCCACGTACTTGCACTTTTCGGCAATAGTCCTTCGGAGTTGCATATCTCCGCATCTCTCATCATCAATGTTTGACAAGATCCGCATCTGTTAATACTGAGACTTCTTCACCTGCTGCTTCTGGCTTCTGCGAGTAAACCTCACCTCTGCAAACAAATGATTTATGACATTCTAGCGCTTCCTCCTGCCCCAACCCCCGACCTGGTTGTACATTCTAATGCAGATATTTTGTCTCCACTGCGCCTTCCTTTATCACTTAAATCAAATTCACAGTCTTATCCTTGTTTTCTACATCCGTCCTCCCAGTGTTTTTTTCCAAACTAACATCACTGAAAATTCCATTCGCCTATTTATGTATGATGTATTTTAATACTATTGTCCACCCATCAAAATTGGTTTGATCCTTTCAAACTCAATGTATTTTTAACGAGGGTCCTTCGTTCGATTCCTGAAAACTTATCTGGACATATCTGGCAGAATCTCTTATTACATTTAAGATGCCTTTCCTCACGCCCTCAGAGTTATCGGACACCTCCTCAGATATTGCTTTATACACCTCACTAGCTCTACCTCGCAGTTTTGTTTGGATCAATAAAACCCATATGGTCTCTGGCCACTTCAGTCAATTTGCCACCTTCTCAAACCAGATGAAGAAGGCTTCCACATCCTTTTCGAAGAACATCAGGACTGCAGATGCTGGAGACAAGAGTCGGAGAGGGTGGTGTTGGAAAAACACAGATGGTCAGGCAGCAACTGAGGTGCAGGAGAGTCGACGTTTCGGGCACAATCCTTTTGTGAGGAATGAGGCTTGAGTGCCAAGGAGTTTAAGAGAAAAATGGGAGGAGGTTGGTTCGGGGAACGTAACTGGGAATACAATATGTAAATGAGGGTCGAGTGAAAGTGATAATTCTGAAAGGAGGCTGGAGCAGATATATGAGAAGGAGGATTGACATGCAGGACCATTCAAGTTGGTGGTGCCGAGTTGGGAGGCTGGGACTTGTATAATTTGAAGAGGAGGTGTAATGGGGAAGCTTTTGAAATCCACATTGATCCAATGTGGTGGAAGAATCCCAAGATGCAAGACGAGGCACTCTTTCTCCAGGTGTCAGGAGGCCAGGGCTTGGTGGTGGATGATGCCCAGAAGTTGCATGTTCTTGTTGGAGCAGGTGGTGTGTAGTGGGATAAATCTGTTCAAGTTCTTTGGTGCAGTTGTCACAGAGATGTTCTCTGAATCTATCTGCACGTTGGTGTCCTGCCCCCGCCCAGTGTAGCGGAGGCCAAATCGGGTGCAACGGATGCAGTGGATGGCATTGTTGGAACTACAGGTAAATTTCTGTCGGATATGGAAAGATCCTTTTGGACATCGGACGGAAGTGAAGAGGGTTATGTGGGAACAGTTCTTGCACTTCTTTCGATTGCATGGGAAGATGATGGGAGGGGATATTGGTTTGTGGGCTTCGAAGTGACAAGGGAGTCGCGGAGGGATGGTGTTTCTGAATCCAGATAGGGTCGGCGAGGAAAATATATCTGTGGTGGTGGGATCTGTTTGTATGTGGAGGAAATGACGGGGGATAGTGCGTTGCATCCGAAAGTAGGTGGGGTGGAAGGAGAGGACCAGTGGTGTTCTGTCGTGCTTTCCGTTTGAAGGGCGGGGTTCAAGGGCGGAAGTATGGGACGTGGAGGAGATGCATTGCAAGGCAGACATTCTTCTCATTAAAGTTATGAGATTGCTGGATATTTTTAAACAGTTCCCCAATAGACCTTTGGCTGCGATGTGTTTGCTCTCCTCCTCATTATCTTCCTTACTAAGCCTATGTTCTATCTTCACCTCCATCTTTTTAAGCTGACTTTCCTGTCTCAGTGACAATTTCTGAAATTCAAACTCTGTCTCTTTGTCCCATACAACTCTCTCTTTCTCTCTGTATCTCTTTCTCCCTTTCTTCTGCTCGGGCTTTCCTTTCCTTCTCTTTTGTTCTGGTGAAGCGATTCTTTCGCTTCATATTTGGTCTGCTCAGACGATCCGTTCCGATTGCTTTTCTTTGCAATTCAAACTGTTTCAGTTTCCTTTCGTGTTCAAGCTGCTTCACCTCCAATTAAATTCTAGCAATTTACGAAGATTCACAAGACATTTCCTGCAATTTTAAATGCAGAATCATTTCTGTAATTCCCATCCCTTTTTCTCACAGCTGAAGACAACACGAAGATTTGCCTTCCTTTTCGCCATAATAGTGAATATTGTGGAATAAATTCAATGCAAGGCTTAGAAATGAGTAAGTTAGTAATATAACAAGCTTCAACCGGAGAATCAGCAAATGGAGCACACGCTGCCATCATGACAGTCAAAAATTAAAATGATCGGTTCTGTTCGAGTTTTGCATGTTTATTTTCTGCACAACGTGTTTTCACTGGTAGGTCTTCTTGAGTCTGATGATTACGTTTTTAGCTATGGAGTACATAAAAAATGTACATCTGTTGTTGAATTTTCTGACTCAAACATTATTCTGGTGTGTAGAATATCGAAATAACAAGAAAAGAATGACAAGGAAATTTGGTAAGGCTTTGAACATTTCAAAAGTAGGAGTCAACTCTGCTGTTGAGAAATACCTTCTGCTTCTTCAAAACGGCGGATTTATAATGGCTCTATCGAAGGTTAGGGATTGAACAGATTAACGAATTTTGGTCGTATCAGCCAACGAAGAGGAACACAACTTGCTGTCACAGGAGTATTCTTCACTATCTTTGGAGTTTCTGACTGATTCGCTTCACATATGAGAAAAACATGATATCGATCACACTGGAACAACGAGGTGCTAGGAGTTCTATCAACTGTTAATATTTTCGGTCACTCAGCACATGATAGTTCTGAGCCAAGTAGATAACTTTTTATCTGAGTCTAGCATTGCTGAAAAACATCCCAACTAACATGAAACATGGTTGTCCATTTGAACAGAATGATACTGATTATTTCCCGTAATACAATGCTACAAAAAAACTGGGAAAGTAAGGAATCAAAATAACGTATCAACAAAAGAAACACATTCTTGAAAGCCACAGGCTAAACGTTAGTGTACACGAACCACCAGATTACGCAAATCCCGAGTTCTTGAAGGACGTGTTCACAGAGAAAGTGGATGAATTGGTGATTATTTAAAATTGATAACCATATCTGCAAGCTGGTAACTTGCAAATTCACTGGTTCATAAATGAGTAGGACGGAGAAAGAAGAGGCGTTCGACTCATGCCAGATGTTAGTTAAAAAGCCATACCCCAGTTGCAAAGATTGTGAACACAGGTAACGTCAGAAAAGAACTAGATTGGAAAGATACAACATTTACTTTTATTGAGCATGGATCTGATAAAGTGATGGAAAGCAGAATATGAGCACAGAACGAATTATTTTCTTTCCTTCAAGGTATCTTTGTGTGCTACAAAACATGTTAAGTCACTTTAAATACACGACATTTCCTGTTCAGAGTCAAATTTGTTCGTACATTTTCTTAATGTACAATAATCGGTTTTGACAGCCGTGACGAAATGCCACACCCTTACTCAGGTTTATGCACCCAGCCTTTCCCTGATCACAGTAATACACAATGTGGAATGCTAACGCACTAAGTTCACTAGATCCCAGATTTTCTTCCGTACCAAGGTTAATTACTACTTTTCTTTGCATGATGTTTGATCTAAAATGGAACACCTCTTGTTGTCACATCAGTTCAAGACCACCAGTAAATGATGGTTTTTGCTCATTTTTGCTTTTCTCTACACAATATGTTCTCACTGATGGCCTCTTCTTCAGTCTGCTCAGCCAAGGTGGTGTTCAGATGAACTAGGTTGTTAGAGGACAATTCGAATGACAAAACATGCGGATGTCAGACAGGTAGAAAGAAGAAGAAAAAGACAGGAAACTTTGGGAGGCTCTTGAACAATTTCGGAATAGGAAAGTTTGTCACATGTTTGATTTGGATCTTCAATCTCCTTCTCCAAAAATATCTCGTACACATTCCAAGAACTAGTCTTCAACACCATTAGTGCAAATTAGATTTCTCCAGTGAACATGTCACATGAAGTCTCCTTTTTTACTGCATTAGCCTAGTTGCATGAATCATGATTTGCCCAGCTTAAACTGTAGTCAACTATGTGCCCTGTTGTGGACCACAGCACGACCCTCAAAATATTTCAACAAAGTAGCCGGGTCACGAATTTTGCTAGCTGGTTTAAGCGGGTTTATGGTGGAAATTACAGGAGTGATTTAGCTGGTGAATCCACTTAGTTTTAAACGAAATAGAATTTATTTACACGATTACACGAAAGCCGGCACAACATCTGCCTTCTTCACAGCCCTATTAAATTGGGTGGCAACTTTGAAGGATCGATGCATGTGGACACCAAAATCTTACTGTTCCTTCGCATTGACAAGAATCTTGTCTTTAACCCTGAAACCTGCATTCAAATTCTACCTTCCAAAATGAATCACTTCACATTTTTCCAGGTTGAATTCCACCTGCCTCTATCTCAGCCCATCTCTGCATCCTGCCAATGTCCCATTTACAATGTACAACAGACCTGGACATTATCCACGATTCCACCCGCCTCCGTGTCATCGGTCAAATTATTAACCCACGTTTCCACTTCATTTGTAAATATTACAAAGAGCAGAGATCTCAGAACAGATCCCCGTGGAACTCCAGTTAAATCACTCCTCCTGTAATTTCCACTATAATCCCGCTGGATCACCAAGCTCCAGTCTGAACACTTTCCATTGGATTCCAAAGTCTGCCTTCTATCGGCAAGCCAATTCCCTATCTAGACAGTCACGTTTCCCTGTATCCAATGCCTCATTACTAGCTGAATGAGTTTACCATGGGGAACATTTCAAACGCCTTGATAACTCCTTTCTCACCACATCCACTAATTTACCTTCATCAATGTGTTTTCTCAATCTTCAAAAAATGCAACAAGACTCATGGGGCATGACCTACCTCTCACAAAGCCATGCTGGCTATCTCTAATCAAACTATGCTTTTCCAAATAGTCATAAATCTTGTATCTCAGAATTACGTATAATAATTTGCCTATCATCTATGTAAGCCTGAATGGTCTGTAATTCGCAGGAGTATTCCTAATCTGTTTCTTGAACAAGTAGATAATATTTGCCACCCTCCAATCAACTGGTTCTAATCCAGTGGACAGAGGGCAGAAGGGACATCAGCAAAGTGCATCAACCTCTTCCCTGACTTCTTGTCGTAAACTGGATACATCGCACTTGGTCCGGGGAGCTTATGTGTTTCAAAATTTCCTGCAAAGTCTGCTTCTTAATAGCAATGATTTCGAATGCATCAGGCTGTTTCACATTGTCCTCACAAGCGACAATGCCCGTCTCACGAATGAATACTGAAGCAAGGTCTTCATTACGGACTTCTCCTACCTCCTCTGACAACAGATACGACATCCATCCGCTATCCCTGATCGGCCCTCCTCTCAGTCTGGCCATCCTCTTGTTCCTCCATAAGTGTAGAATGCATTGATATTTTCGTTAACCGACCCCCCAAGGCTTTTTCATTCCTTTTTCTAGAACCCGTAAATCTATTTTATTAGTTGCATCCTTGATAAGTTGTAAACCTCTAGAACCCTGTTTAATTATTGCTTCCTCGACATTAAGGAACCTTCTTTCTTCCTCTGACCAAATGTTGCACATCTCTCGTCATCTTATGTTCCTTTGCCCGACCATCTCTAATTTACATCAGTAGGAGAAACATATCTGTCACTCGCAGCAAGTACTCCCTGTTCCACAGTTTCAGCCGAATAGCTTTGTAATTCACTATCTCTAATTAAATACTTTTCAATACCGTATGCTCGTATCCCTCTCAATAACTACAGTAAAGGCAGGGAGCTGTGATCAGTATCATCAATATATTATTTTGTTCAGTATTTCGATAGAGTTACATTTAAGACAGGGAGAAAGTGAGGACTGCAGATGCTGGAGATCAGAGCTGAAAAACGTGTTGCTGGAAAATCGCAGCAGGTCAGGCAACATCCAAGGAGCAGGAGAATCGACGTTTTGGGCATGAGCCCTTCTTCAAGAATGAGGAAGGTGTGCCAAGAAGGCTAAGATAAAAGGTATGGAGGAGGGAATTATGGGAGGGGCATTGGGAATGTGATAAGTGGAAGGAGGTTAAGGTGAAGGTGATAGGCCGGAGAAGGGGTGGGGCGGAAGACCGCAATTTTCCCTCAGACGTGGATGACGATTTTCTCCACCCCATCTCCACCACTTCCCGCTCCTCCGACCTTGAACCCCGCCCCTCCAATCGCCACCAGGACAGAACCCCACTGTTCCTCACCTAGCACCCCACCAACCTCCAGATACATTGTATCATCCTTCGTCATTTCCACCACCTCCAAACAGACCCCACCACCAAGGATATATTTCCATCCCTTCGCCTTTCAGCGTTCTGGAAATACTACTCCATCCACGACTCCCTGAAACCTTCTTCCACCTGCCACATTCCCAACGCCCCTCCCCCAAGTCCCTCCTCCCTATCTTTTATCTTAGCCTGCTTGGCACACCCTCCTCATTCCTGAAGAAGGGCCTATGCCCGAAACGTCGACTCTCCTGCTCCTTGGGCGGCACGGTGGCACAGTGGTTAACACTGCTGCCTCACAGCGCCAGAGACCCAGGTTCAATTCCCGCCTCAGGCGACTGACTGTGTGGATTTTGCAAGTTCTCCCCGTGTCTGTGTGGGTTTCCTCTGGGTGCTCCAGTTTCCTCCCACAGTCCAAAGATGTGCAGGTTAGGTGAATTGGCCACGCTAAATTGGCAGTAGAATTAGGTAAGGGGTAATAGGTAGGGGTATGGGTGGTTTGTGCTTCGGCGGGTCGGTGTGGATTGTTGGGCCGAAGGGCCTGTTTCCACACAGTAATGTAATCTAATCTAATCTAATCCCTCGTCAGGTCCACACCCCCAACAACCCAACCTCCACTCCCAGCACCTTCCCCTGCAAACACAAGAAATGCAAAACTTGCGCCCATACTTCCCATCAAGCCCCAAGGGATCCTTAAATATCCGTCACAAATTCACCTGCACCTCCACACACATCAGTTACTGCATCCGCTGCACCCAACGTGGCCTCCTCTACATTGGGAAGACAGGCCGCCTACTTGCCGAACATTTCAGAGAACACCTCTGGGACACCCGGACCAACCAACCCAACCACCCCGTGGCTCAAAACTTCAACTCCCCCTCCCCCTCCACCAAGGACACGCAAGTCCTTGGCCTCCTCCATCGCCAGACCATGGCAACACGACGCCTGGAGGAAGAGGGCCTCATCTTCCACCTAGGAACCCTCCAACCACAACGGATGAACGCAGATTTCTCCAGCTTCCTCATTTCCCGTACCCCCACCTTATTTCAGTCCCAAACCTCGGCCTCAGCACCGCCTTCTGGACCTGAAATCATCTTCCCCACCTCTCCACCTCCAAATCCTCTCCGGCCTATCACCCTCACCTGAAACCTCCTTCCACCTACCGCATTCCCAACGCCCCTCCCTCTAGTCCCTCCCCCCTACCTTTTATCTTAGCCTGCTTGGCACACCCTCCTCATTCCTGAAGAAGGGCCTATGCCCGAAACGTCGATTCTCCTGCTCCTTGGATGCTGCCTGACCTGCTGCGCTTTTCCAGCAACACATTTTTCAGCTTACCCTTAAGACAGTTTTATTTTATTTTTGTTTTTTTTCTGCATTTTACTTCCAGTGAAGGAATAAAATGTTTTGTTTCATACCTGATCGTTTGACCTGTCGAGTTCCATCCATAACACAACGTCTTACACGTAGATTTAAAATGCGTAATTAGGTTATGGTCTCGGTTGTCTTCAGTTCCAGAATGCTATCAAACTTAGCAATGCATTTACTGATTTTACAAACCGGTATAATCTCAACACTCAGCCTCTGAAGATCCAGAATTAAAGGTACTCCCATATCCAGCCGCTCTCTATATCAAAAACACTCCAGTCCTTGGAAAATCATTGTAAACATTTGGCTGTACCTTTTCTAGTTTCCCAACAGTATTCCTACAGCAGAGAGATGAGAACTGTGTGCAGTACTCAAAAAGTGGCCTCAGCGATGTTTTGCACATCGTAACATGACATGTCATTTCCTTTACTCAAGGTTCTGACTTATAAACGCAAGCTTTCCAAACTCCTTGACCACCGTCGTGTCTACCTCAGACGCCACTTTCGAAGAATTCTGAAACTACACACTTAGGTCTGTCGGCGTCATCAGAACTCCTCGGGGTCATGTAAGACATGTCCCGGTCTCACTTATAAAATGCAACACCTTGCATTTACAGAGGCTAAGGTATATCTGTCAGTTCGCCGTGTATTGGCGGCGAGCATGAAACATTATTGGCATATTTTGTTTCTGGAGTGTGAAAAATGTATCGTTGCTTTGCAGAAAAAAACAGACCAAAACAAAATCTGCCTCACTTTGCTGAAGCCACAGATGAGTTCATGTGATTGAACATTTTCTGATCGGCATAGAAATTACGACTAAACTTTTCGGTCACAAATTCACGTAATGAATTAATCTTGTATATTTCAGACCAGAAGTGTTCTGTCTGCCTCTACTAATACTTACAGTTGATTAATACTTGCATTTTATTTCAGCCTTATAAGCCACGACTTCTGCTACATCCAGGTGGATGCCACCACCAGAGACATGTTTCCTTCTCTCTTGTCAGCCTTCCACAAGAGCCACTCCCAGCACAACTGTCACAGCGTCACGACACTGTCCCTTATAACCACAGAAAGTGTAATGCCTGCCTGTTGACCTCCCCCTCCTCAGTATGTGTTGGCCCAAGCACATTTTCCAGGTGAAGCACTATCTCTATCTACCCACTTATTGTTTCTACTAACCCTGTTCCCCGATCCGGTCATTACCTGCACTTCACTCAGTACAGTATTCTGTATTTGCTACTCACAATGTGGTGTGCTCTACATTGCAGAAATAAAGAATAGCGTGGGCGGCTGCTTCCGAGATGACAAATATTCTGCGCGATATTTCTGTTGCCTAGCAATTCAATGCAGCACATTGTTGACTGATCAACTTCTCTGTTATAAGCTTACTGCCGTTCTTCATCGAAGTTCAGCCTAAGGTGGAAGAAGACAACCTCATTTCCTGCTTTGGAACAATGCAACTTTCTGGGCTCAATGAAGAATTCCACAATTTTAGTGGTTGAACAAATTCTTCACGTTTTCCTCCTCCTGGACACACCAGGCCTTGTTATCACGAAGTCTACAATTATGCATACACCGATTTTAATAAAAAAAACCACCATTAGCTGTTAAACATTTTCTTGCAGCGTGATCGTTATCCACTTTCTTTTCTGCCCAACAGTTTTGCACACTCTCTATCTCTATCTTGCCACCTATTGTTTCTTCTAAACCTGTTCCCCTACCCTGTCTTCTACTGAAAACTATTTCCCTAGCTGCTGTAACGACGTGAAATCCGATGCGCTCTGCTCATCGAAAACACCTAGAAAAGCTCGCCTTGCATCGTAATCTGCTTAATGTGAGTGAGTTAAAGAAAGTCCCTGAGTTCCACTCTTTATGAAAAGAAATTTCGATTTAATTTCCTAATTCTAACAGTGGACACTGAATTGAATCCATTGAGAAACCAGAGGCCCCTTTTTGCCAACTTACCGCAATCGGATCCCAACTGTGTTAAAATCCTACTTGCATTACACAGTTAATAGACATTAAATTATCTTGGAGTCTCAAAGTCCACCAAGTCTCTCAGCAGTCGTCAGCATCTGCTGTTTCCTTCCGTCATACAAATCGTTCTGCCTCCTCCTCGGGGCTTCTTTTGAATCTTTATTGCTGTAGTCTTTCTATAACGATCTTGTTACATCTGAAAGCGGGTGCCTTCTGAGAGATCACCTTTCAGACGACAACTGCTTTGCAAATCGATATTCGTTGTCTATGACTAATTTTCAACGTGCCTTTCCTAGTTGAAGCCTAAAAGTTCATACCTTCTGAATGATGCAATTTTATCAATATTATAAAAATCAAATGCAATACGTTTTTGGTGTCCTGAGCATACATTAAAATAATTGGTTAAATTTCAAATCCGGTGCCTTCACATCAAAACTCAACTCCAAGCTGATTCTTGCATAATATCAATTCTCAACACACTCTCAAATGTCATCTAATAACAGACACATGTGCCGTTGCAGTCTCTCATCTCAGGAAAGACACAATCTCTCATAAATTGACCATGCGCTGTTCCGAGATAGCAACACAACTATCAGGTAATTAGAAGGGTCACTGAATCCAATACATTAACTCTGATTTCTCTCAACAGGTTCTGATAGACCTCCTCAGTCCTTACAGCAATTTTTGCTGATACTTCTCATTTCCAACATCGGCAGGTCTTTCAGACTATTTTTACACATTACATCTTATTTCTACATTTTGTTTTGTTTCATTTTTTTTTAATCTCCCAAATTCTGTACGGTTTTGAAGTCATCTTTAAGAGTGAGTGTTGCTTACAAAGACACAATTAAGTGCCTATGCACATATAAAAAAGATACAAGTCAACGCTTTGAAACTGTTTTCTCAGCCCATTACAATGCACGTCGTACTTCCTTTTGCAGTTTTAGTGTAAGTGAAATATCTGTCAGCTAATTTGAAAGGCGCTTAATGGAGAAATGCATCATTTTGAACTGGAGTCACTTATGTTCCAGAGTTGATAACGTGGTGAGATTTCCTCTTTTAAAAGACTTATTTAGCCATGCGGTAATTTATGTGAAATTTTAAATACTCATCGTCATTTTTCATTTACGTTCCGTGTATGTTTTTTTCTAAAAAATCAGCTTGCGTAATTAATGCCAGGCAAAGAAATTGCTTGGATTGGCCTGTAATTCGACACGGTATTTCTTTATATTCAATGGAGAATGTTGCTGGAGTCAGATTTCACAGAATCCCTCCATGATGGAAGCAGGGAATTCCGCCCATCGATTCTACACGGTCCCTGCAATTCCCAAGTCTACTCCACCTACCTGCACATCCTTGGACACAATGGGCAATGGAGAATGGCCAATCCGCTTAACCTGCAAGATTTTGCAATGTGGGATGAACCGAGAGCACCAGGAGAAAGCCCGCGCAGACACATTGCCATTGTGCACACTCCACATAGACAGTTCCCCAAGGCTAGCAATGAAGACGTGTCCCTGATGCTGTGAGGCAGCAATGCTGACGACGGAGCCACTGTGCCGCCCCGAAACATCTGGATTAATTACATTTATCTTTTTAACTTATCCTTGCACAATCTCTGACAGTCTGTCTTGATATGTCTCACTGATTTGTTTTCATATTTTCTTTTCCTTTATCTGATACATGGTCATCCATTTGATGCCCTTGAAATTACTCTCCACTCTAAGAAATTGTTTCTGCCATCCTCGCAATTCACTTCTTTTGTTGTAATACAATCTTAAAATGAATTTGATAGGCGTCATTGATTCACATTTTCGATTGAGTTTTACTTTTTTCAAGGTATGTACGTCTAATGCAGACTGTGTTTATTGTTTTTAAATGCAAACCATTTCTGTGCACCCTCAAAATAATTAACAAATTATTTTATAATTTCTAATTTGGTAAGAGAACCTATTTGGCTAAGGATTGGGACACAGATAAACTCAATATCATATCTTTAAACCATTTTCTGAACTGAGATGTCACCATTTCTTATTATAAAACATTAAGTCATCTCATGAAGTGAATTAAAATAATTTCTGGGATTTACGTATAAATAAACCGAAATATGAAACCCATTCAAAAAGATGAAAGACTTACCAGTAATTACACTGTAATGTAATATAATCTAATTTAGATTAGATTACGTTACAGTACAGTGTGGAAACAGGCCCTTCGGCCCAACAACTCCACACCGACCCGCCGAAGCGCAACCCACCCATTCCCCTACATTTACCCCTATACCGAACACTACGGACAATTTAGCATGGCCAATTCACCTGACCTGCACATCTTTGGACTGTGGGAGGAAACCGGAGCACCCGGTGGAAACCCCCGCAGACACGGGGAGATTGTGCAAACTCCACACAGTCAGTCGCCTGAGCGGGAATTGAACCCGGGTCTCTGGTGCTGTGAGGCAGCAGTGCTAACCACTGTGCCACCATGCCACCCAAAATATTTGATCAGTATATTATTGCAACTGCATGACACAGCAATCTTTTGCTGTAAATTCTGTGTCTTATGGCCCTGATTCACAGCTGCTTGATGAAGGAGCATGCGTCCAAAAGCTAGTGTTCCCAAGTAAACCTGTTGGACTATAAAATGGTGTTGTGTGATTTTTAACTTTGTCCAGCCCAGTCCAACACCGGCTCCTCCATATCATGGCAGTCAAATCTGTTAGTCCATTTTCTCAATTGATCACAAACAAATTTGACAGCCATCGCTAAATTCCACACCCTTATGCTGATTTATGCACCTAGTCTTAAAGATAAAAATGATCACATTCATACATTATGTGGAGTGCTAAAACATTAACGTGACTGTATCCCAGATTTTACGCTGTATCAAGGTTAATGATAATTATTTTCTCAGTGCATAATGCTTGACTTAAAATAGACAAATAAGTGAAATAGAATTCACAACAATTTTAGATGTCATTCAAAAAAACAGCAAGGAACAGCATTCATTACCACAATTCTTAATATTTTTTCTCCTTTTTCCCACAATGGCGAACACTTTCGAGTAAATTCAATTCAAGACTTACAAATGGCGATGTTGACAATACTATACATTTTAAAAATGGAAACCAACAAAGGGAGCGCATCCTGTCGTCACTCCAGACAATGATAGGTAAAATGATTTTTTCTGTTCGGCATTTTCTTCTCTACACGATATTTTATCACTGGCGAAGTCTTCCTGAGACTGCTGAGTAGATTGTGAGCCATGGCGGAGACCAGATGAATGATACTTTTGGAAGACAATTTGATGAATACATCATGTATAAGTAAGACAGACAAAAGTAACAAGAAGAAAGTGCCAGGAAAATATGGGAGGCACTTGAACAATTACGGAAAAGGACAATTTTGTTACATTTTCAATGTAGATTTTCAATTAACTTTTCCAAAAATATCTCGTCTAAATTGCAAGAAGTAGTCTTCTTCATGATTAATGCTGGTTAGATTCCTCCAGTCTGCATGTACTTTGAAGTGCCCCCTTTTCTGACTGCATTACCAAATTATGGTCAGATGCACGGCAGATGCAGTTTAATGTGGATAAATGTATGGTTATCCACTTTGGTGGCAAAAACAAGAAGGCAGATTACTACCTAAATGGAATCAATTTAGGTAAAGGGGCAGTACAGAGAGATCTGGGTGTTCTTGTACACCAGTCAATGAAGGTAAGCATGCAAGTACAGCAGGTAATGAAGAAGGCTAATAGCATGCTGGCATTCATAACAAGAGGGATTGAGTATAGAAGCAAAGAGGCTCTTCTTCAGCAGTACAGGACGCTGGTGAGACCCCACCTGGAGTACTGTGTGCAGTTCTGGTCTCCAAATTTGAGGAGAGACATTCTGGCTATTGAGGGAGTGCAGTGTAGGTTCACGAGGTCAATTCCTGGAATGGCGGGATTACCTTACACTGAAAGACTGGAGCGACTGGGCTTGTATACCCTTGAGTTTAGAAGACTGAGAGGGGATCTGATTGAGACATATAAGATTATTAAAGGATTGGACACTCTGGAGGCAGGAAACATGATTCCGCTGATTGGTGAGTGCCAAACCAGAGGACACAGCTTAAAAATACAGGGTAGACCATTTAGGACAGAGATGAGGAGAAACGTCTTCACCCAGAGAGTGGTGGCTGTGTGGAATACTCTGCCCCAGAGGGCAGTGGAGGCCCAGTCTCTGGATTCATTTAAGAAAGAGTTGGATAGAGCTCTCAAGGATTGTGGAATCAATGATTATGGAGATAAGGCAGGAAGAGGATACTGATTAAGGATGATCAGACATGATCATGTTGAATGGTGGTGCAGGCTCTAGGGGCAGAATGGCCTACTCCTGCACCTATTGTCTATTAAACAATTTACCTGCGAAGGTAAGATTTACATGTGTAGGCCAGGAGAGCAGGTAAAGATGATCCGGTATTCTGACATTTTGAATCAAATCCATCTTTGATTTTGACAGGTGACGAGATATACAAATCTGAAGGACTATTGCCAGAAAAAGTGCTGGTGCATGGAATCCATAGTGAGACGGTAAGTGGTCAGTTATGCATAGTGAGGTTATAGTTTTCAGTGAAAAGTCAAGTAGTTGATGTAGGAACATTGGAAGAACTCTCAGTTCCAAGGAATATAATTTGTCCTTGCTGACGATAAGGAAGTTCACAGGTAGGAGTGCTGCCAACATTGGTGGAAAAGCCAGTGGAAAAAAAAATAGGCGATTGAGTTATTATAAGAAGGAGATCTTGGGGATTTTTCCAATCACAAATTCAAAAAGCCATCATTTGAAATGCGAGGAGGAATCAATTAACACATAGGAGAAACTTGTCGTAGAATTTTCAGATGCTACGTTTGATTGAATGGATGGGACAAAACAAGAACACGAAGCAGAAAAAAAATCAAAAACCCACATTTTTGCTCGCGGAGTTAACGTTTTATTGTTATTTCCAGTGATATGTGAACATTCAGAAGCGAGGTTTAGTGGATCTTATCAAGTCGAAATGAAATTGAGTGACGTGAGCGACTTGTTAAGGACTCGTGGCAGAAATAAATCTCAGAGGATGTCACGTGAATGCGGTCAAAATTTATTTTGACTGAGAAGAAAAGCAAAAGGAGATTGTGTTACTGCTAGCAAGACACAGTTGAAACTCAAGTTCAGAGAATTCGGAATTAGACAGTCTTCAAATTTAATTGAACAATAAGGAATTTGGCAAAAATTGTGAAATATCATTGAGTTACTTTCCAGAGGGAAATCGAAATGGCATGGAAGAGTTATTGCTATCTCTTGTGGGAAAATGTGGGAATATGCTGGGAAGTGCTAATCGAATTTTGCATGATCTAGATAGAGGAAATACTGTTCCAATTAAACAACAAGTTTGTAGTGGACGTAACCCCATGAAGTTGGCACAATTTAAAAAAAAAATGAAGACATGCTCCAAGACAACATCATCGAAGTGAGTTGCATTGATTGGAGCTCACACATGGCAGTGGTGCCAAACCCAGACCGCATGAATGTTATGTAAATCTTGTATGCCAAGTCAATGCAGTTACAAAGGATGATTCATATTCGATTCCACATTTGGTTTACTTTATTGAACAAGTGGGACAAGCAACTCATATTTCTAAGAGGATGCTGGTAGGTACCACTATCAGAAAGAGCAAAGACAAATGTGACTTTTGTAACACAGAATGTACTGCATCAATTTGTCATGAAGAGTGAGCAGCCACATTTCAAAGACAAACCAATAAAATAATTTTTGGATTAACCAATTGCGTGGTATACATCAAGGAACTGGTTACTTTTAGGCAAAACTGGAAGGACCATTTGCAGTATTCAACAGAGGTGTCCATTTGAATTTGGGAGTTAGGCATTGCGAGAAACAGGCAAAGAGTGAATTGGCCAATACCCAAGACACGTTTCTGGGGCCTTGTTACCAGGCATGACAATTTGATCAAAGTAATTAGGAAGGTTGCGATGCCAGTAACGAAGACAGATGTTGTACGATTCCTGGGATTGAGTGTGTTTATCAGAAATTTGTACTGAACTTTAGCGGTGCGGCTGCTGCACTCATTGCCTTGCCAAAAACATGCAAGAAGTTTCAGTGGATGGTAGAATGTCAGAAGCCATTTGACAGTCTGAAAACTGTGTGACTCACTGCCCCAGTATGAGCCAAATCTAATTATGCAAAGGCATTCAAGGTGGTTATCGTTGTGAGTCATGTGGGTGTTGGTGCTGTACCCTTACAAGAAGATGACGAGAAGATAGAAAGGCCGATCTGACATTTCTCCATGAAAATGAACACTCATCTGCAGAAATTTTCGAAACTTGACGAGGAGGCTTTGAGCTTGGTGTTGGCCTTGCAACATTTCAATGTTAATAATGACGATAACGTGTCTGACACAGTCATATATACGGATTATGATCTGGTCAAGTTTTCTCAAAACTTTAGGGACAAAAACCCAGAGTGTTTAGGTTGAGATTATGGTAGCAGCCATTCAATCTAAACATCGTGCATGTTGCAAGACGACAAAACGTTATTGCTGGTACGTTGTGGAACGTTGTGTGAATAAAAATCAAATGTGTTTGATGGCAGGAGTAAACACTCTGAAATAGAATATAGTCGTAAATGTTTGCATGGTTATACTCAACGTAATTACACGTACGTCACGTACCAGCAGAGTAAGACTGATGTTTTTACAAATGAAGCCATTTATGTATATTGACGATTCGTTTTTGGTGTCACATTTAAAATATTATTTTGTCGTGTCGTTTTATTTTAAAAGAGTTTGTAAAAGCAGAGGCGCAGTAATATTTCAGAAAGAGGCTAGTTTAACAATGGCAGGGGAGTAGCCAGTTCTCCCAGTTCGGGTATATTCGAGATTAGTTTATTTCCAGCAGAAAAGCTGCTGGTGGCAGCAGCAGAAGCTATTGCAGCTATTCCAAGTTAGATGTTTGCTGGCTGGCATTCTGTCTAAAATCTGTTTGGAAGATGTTTCCTGTTGTCTGTAAGAAACTGTGTCTGAATTTGCAGTTTCTCAAGGGGTGTGTTTATGGTATGTTACAGACATTTCAACAGTTTGTTCGTTATGGGGCGGTATGGTGGCTCAGTGTTTAGCACTGCTGCCTCACAGAACCATTGACCCAGGTTCGACTCTTGCCTTGGGCAACTGTCTGTGTTGACTTTGCATAATCTCCCCGTTTTTTCCGGTGTGCTCCGGTTTCCTCACACAACCCAAAGTTGTGAAGACTCGGTGAATTGACCACGATCAATTGCCCATGGTGTTCAGGGATGAATAGGCTAGGTACATTAGTCAGCGGTAAATGTACAGTAATAGGGGAATATGTCTGGTTGGGATTCTCTTCAGAGTGGCAGCATGGGCTTCCTGGGCCAAAGAAACTATTTGCACACTGCCGGGATTGTATGATCAAGTTGCTGCATCAAGTTCGATTAGCTTTCAAAGAGCTACGTTATATTAAACTCTACGTTTTCAATCTGAATATGATCCTTCACAGAAACATTCGTTACATGGCCAGCCTCATTGTACTGCTTCTATTTCTGTGCCCGCTTCTATTCGGTCAGTAGGAAAACATTCCCCAATACCAGTTCCAGTCTCGCTTCCACTTCCGATGGGCTATGCTGCATATAAGATTTAATTTGAAGTAAATGCAACTGGCGCAGCTAAAAGCAGCTCCCCGCCTAAACCCCAGCTGGAAGGGAGCCCCATCAATACGGAGAAAGTTAAAACCATCCATGACAACAACAGTGTTATTTTCGCTTATTTCCACAATCTGACTGCATATGTCTTCCTTTGTTTCCAGCTGTCAGCGTGGCGGTCTGCTGTACAATCCCAAAATTGTGGTTGAATTATTTCAACTGCTGATTTCTAACCATGAAGCCCCACTTAAGATCATTCCATGGTGGTCTCCCTTAACTCAGTAGTGGTATGCTCCTTCACCAGTAACGCAACTGTCTTCCCACTTCTGATTCCTCCTTTGTTTCATCTAAAATATCGATAAAACAGAAGCTGTGAGTGCCTTCCCTCTTTCAAAAATATCTTTGTGATAGCAACGCCATTGTATTTGCATGTATGAGGCGAGACTCTTAGTTCATCCAGTTTGTCTGGGAGACGTGTTGCATCAAAGCAAATATATTATAAGCCTTCAATTGAACTGAGATTCGCAAACTTCCTCTGACTGCTCGTCAAATTAGCTATATTAGCCTTGCCTCAAGCTCTTCTCCAGTCTCTATACGTACTGACCTGAACCTTAGCTTCCTGCCTGACCGTTCCCACCAGACCAGTTTAAACCTACCGAGTGACAGTATGAAACCTCTCTGACAGTATTTTGATGCCCATCTAGTTTCGGTGAAAGTCATCTTTGTTGTACACATCCCACCATCTCTGAAAGGCATCCTAGTGATTTACAAATGTTAAGTTAAATCCCTCCCAATCACGCACCTGTTCATCAATCATGTGCTCAATGTACGACCTCTCCGTTCCAGGCCTCAGTCCCAGGTGTGTGAGGGTGCTGCTCTTTTTAAAAAGTTTATATTGTCCTTTTTTTTCAGAGGGATCATAAAGTCATGGTATCCGACATGTCTGAGCGTATGTAAGTTAAGAAACTTTTAAGTTTAAAAAGCATTTGCATAATTTGAAGGGAGTGGCCAGTTCTCAATCTCAGATATCTCTATTTTGTTTTGTTTTTAACTGTCCGGCTGTTCAGAGCTGTTTGTCTTTTTAGCCTGGGAGATCAAAAGGAACAGATACATTGGAAGAAGGTTCCATGCAAAATCTCTCCGCCATCTCTCTGTCCTGAATGTGTCTGATTTTACCTTTTAGCCAAGGGAGTGTGAATGGGTACTTGTGCAGATGTTTCGAACAGCATCATTAGGTTGGGATAGTCTGTAGCCTGGTAGTTTAAGTTATTCTATATTCTGCTCTCTTTTGTCTGTGTTTTATTTCTTCCTCTGTAAATACATTCTGTTTCGTTTCTAACTGAGGGGTTTTGACCAGCTGCATCATGCCGGGAATATCCACAACACGCCTGCATAAAACAACTAGATATGTTAGGGCTTAGGCTTCCTTCTTGAAATGCTCTGAGGGGACTGGCCTTGTTCAAACCAAATGGAAAGAAGAGTAATCCTGAGATTACCACCCAGAGTTTTAGTTTCCTACCTGACTCTCTAGATTGTCTTTACAGGTCTTCCTACTTATGTCATTTGCGCCAATGTAGGCAATGACCACTATCTCGCTGCCCTCCCATTTTACGATGCACCGAAGTCCTATTTGCATCTTTTTGCACCAACACAGCAACGAATTTCAAAGTTATAAATAAAGGTAAATAATCTGTCAAAGTAGGATTTATTCTGGAATTTGCCTTGTGTTGACATTTGCTACGGTATTAATAGTTTCAAAGGTTTAAATATATTGACATCCCATAAATTCCTTCTGTAACGTGTTTAAAAACTTTAACCACTCTATCTCACATACTAAGCTTCTTTTTTCACTCAAGCACGATCTGTTCCATTAGTTGCTATTGCGGGAAGATAGCTGCATGAATGTGTTTTCCTCCAATAAGGGTTATACGAAGTACAAATGATGATCAGAAATAATTGTGTCTCCAGTGGCGAACATCAGATATAAATAGGTACACCGTTTTCCTTATTTCAGAAGCCAGAAGAAAGCAATTCAGTCTTCTGATTGAAAATGCATGCTCCTGCAAAATCGCTGATATTTTTAATCTATTACTCTGCCCTTGCAGCTTTCGGAGTATCAGGTAAGTTACGAGAATACAGTATATTTGACATATTGATATTTAAACTTGTGTTCGCAAAAAGAAATTCTCAGTTGTTTGATAAACTTGTAAATTAATCTTTGGAACAATGGAATAAGTTTACATCTTTTTTTTGTTCATGCATTCAAAAAGAAAGTAGCTCACTCTCCGAGACAGTGAGCAATGGCAATCAATGGTATTCATTCTCGTTTCGAAGGATCTGCTTAAAATCCCAATCTGGTTCCCTCAGATATTTAGTACAGTTCTATTCGCACTCATATCTCTTTTTGTATTTCACTCGATTCCTTTATGAGCACATTTCATTTCTAGACTTTGTTTTGTAAATTTTTGTGAGATATATGTCAGTATGCATTACCTAGCCCCCCGATTGCCTTCATGTATTAAGTTGAAAGTTTAAATCAGTGCAGTTCATTTTATGATACACACCGAAATGTTATGAGGGAAGGAGTTACAGAATATTGACATGGCAGCCCTGAAGGACAGGTAATATGTTTCCAAGTCTCGGTGATGATTAGCTTGCAGTGGACCTTACAGGTGCCACTTTTCCCAGTGATATGCTGTCTTTGTTCTTCTTTCGGGTAGTGGTCAGGATTTAGAGGATTCTCTCACAGCAGTACTTGTGAATTTCTGCAGTGCGTATGGTCTACTTACAGACATGCTCTATATTCTATTACTCTATACTTCTAAGCTGAAAAATGCGTTGCTGGAAAAGCGCAGCAGGTCAGGCAGCATCCAAGCAGCAGGAGAATCGACGTTTCGGGCATAAACCCTTCTTCAGGAATCATGCCCGAAACGTCGATTCTCCTGCTCCTTGGATGCTGCCTGACTTGCTGCACGTTTCCAGTAACACATTTTTCAGCTCTGATCTCCAGCATCTGCAGTCCTCACTTTCTCCTACTCAAAACATCAAGTCAACGTTGCATTGCACATGTCTGCCTTGCAGAAAATGTGCAAGTATTGGAATTTATCGAATCAGCTCCTCAATCATGCACAATATTGTTTCTTTTCAGCTGGCAATTCCGTGGCACTTTTGTGGCACGAGCATTTGCCACTTACCAGTCCTAAAGCAAATCTATGTGTTTTAGAATCTGATGAGCTGTAGATGACATTGAACTTTGGGCATTCATAATGTCCCAATTCTGGCTTTAAGTTGGTGGAAAGAACGTTTACCTCTGAGCCGAAGAGGTGAGTTTCTTGTTTCTAAGTCTATTGTTATTGTTTACTATGATCAGATATGACTCAAACTGCTTTCTGTAACCATTGTAGCATCGTTACTCTGTCTACTTGGATCTGAAAAGGAGTTCAATTCCTTATGTTTGTATCTCATAGGAAGTTTCAAAACATAAAGTCCCTGAAATAGTTCGCATCCTGGGTTCAATTATTATTTGTGACAGACATTCTTGGCAAGAAACCTTTAAAATTGCATGAATAAAATACGTATTTTCATGTTTAAATCCAGCATATATAGACCAAATTTTGTTATATCGCTTCGCCGAATTAACAGTGTCATTTTTTCTATTTCCTCTGTCTGCCTGTATGACGCTGTCTCTGATTGTACGACTGTCCCGCTCACACTCGTTTTCTTTGGCACTTTGTCTCTTACAGCCAATTTGGTGACGATAGTGTTACTTTCCCGAGGAAGATGTGGCCTTTCAGGATGCATCACCCGATACCTTGTATCTATGGCAGCAATGGATCTCCTTGTTATTGTCGTTGCAGTGATTTTAAGTCGGCTTTTGGCAATTTATTTTCCAGCTAGTTTACTGAATACCACAACAGGATGCCGTCTGATAATTCTTCTCATCTACTGTTCCCGAAACTGCTCTGTCTGGTTGACTGTTGCTTTCACCTTTGATCGGTTCATAACCATTTGCTACCAGAAGCTGAAAACGAGATACTGCACAGAAAAAGTAGCATCTGTAGTTATAGGAATAGTGTGTTTGCTGTGCTGTTTGATAAACATTCCATTTTGTTTCATCCATGAGCCCTTATATATAATTGATAAAATAGGCTGGTACTGCAGCATAAAAGATGTCTATTACACTTCAGTTGCATGGAGATTGTTTGAAACGTTTGACCGCATTCAAACACCATGCCTCCCTTTCCTCCTTATTTTGCTGCTTAATGCAGTAACTGTCAGACACATTATAGTTGCCACGAAAGCCCGCAGGAGACTCCGATCCAACAACAATGAAATGAGTAAACATGACACAGAAATGTAGAGCAGGAGAAAGTCAATCATTTTATTATTTGCTATTTCAGGCAGTTTCCTCCTTTTATGGATGTTGTACATTTTACATTTTCTACGTGTGCAAATTTCAGGCGACAGCTATTCGATCGGTTCCAATCTAAATGACACAAAATTTATCCTGCAGGAAAGCGCATATATGCTACAACTCTTAAGTTCATGCACAAATACTTGTATTTATGCAGTGGCACAGACGAAATTCAGAGGTCAATTGAAAGATACTTTCACATACTTATTTAAGGTTATTACAAAATGTAATAAACAGTGATTGCAGCTGAATAACTTGATGTGACTGTAACACTTCAATGAACCCACAGACAGCACCATAAATCTGTAGCGCAGCAACTATGACATGTGTATCATCACGATGCCCAGGCTTGTTAATTTATACCAATTACAGACAAATCAACCTACTGCGTTAAATCTTCGTGGCAGCCAATTGTGAAGAAATTGTTTCTCAACACTTAGTCTCTGCTCCCTGGCCCAAAACATCACGACAAGGAGATTTCCTTTTGAAACGGAATTGATTGACGCCTGTTTAAATTCTGAATGAGAGGATACTCTTTTGTCTCTGTCATAACTAGTGACCAACAGTAGGTGGTTTTTTTGCTAAATTGCGTAAATGCACATTTGCTCACCAAGATTGCTTCTTTTAAAAAACGTCAGAAATAAAACAAAAGCTTACTGTTCTGTCTTGATATTCTTGGGGCTTCATGTCAAAGAAACTAAAGAGAAACTGTTCGCATTATAACTCGTATGCACGCATCTGTCAAGCAACATGTGTTAAGGTCGACATTAAAATTCCAATTAATGCAATATTCGCTAATAATAAAAAATAAATTCCAGGTATTGAGACATTTTCTCATTTTCCCCTTATTATATGGAGGTGCCCGTGGTAGAGTCTAGTGAACAAAGTCAAAAACCACGTGACACCGCGTTATGGAAAGCACAAGCAATCACATAAATGCACATGCGCACACATAAAACGTCAGAAAAAGAAAATAACTTTAAGATTCTATCTTTACTTTATTGAGGCTTAATATGTGTGAAATACGAGAGAAAATGATCGACATATACGTCGTGCGCACATATCTGCCAAGTGTCATGTTAAGGTCGATATTAAAGATCCATTGATAGAACATTCGCTAATAATAATAAACAAATTAACATTTCCAGCTCCCGAGACACTTTCTCATTTTCCCCTTAATATGTGGAGGTGCTGGTGGTGGACTTTGGTGGACCAAGCCAAATATCACATGACACAGGGTTATAGTCCAACTGGTTTATTTAAAACCCTAAGCTTTGGGAGCTAAATGTCTGAGGAAGGAGTGGGATCTCTGAAAGCTTGCAATTTCAAATAATCCGGTTGGACGAAAACCCGGTGTCTAAGGATATTTGACTTTCCCTTTAATAACCATTAGTCAGCTGTGTCACCAAAAATTAATTATGTTTTGGAATTTGACGCAACCAACAAAAAGAGTAAAAATGTGCAACATTTCCCAATCCATTAATGTCATTAGGAGCTTAGACACATTTCAAATACTTGTTTGGCAACATTTGTTCAGCAGGAGGAGAAACCCTCGTAGGTTTCTTGACATGAAGTGAGGTGTTGTCTCGAATACACTGAAAGCTTTCTCTCACCATCGTATTTTTTCAAAAACTCTTCCGACAGATACTATGGCAAAGTACAGAAATATTTGTATTACCTTACCTTCTAACTCAATGAGGCTGTGATATTTGCACTTCGTGGACTCCAATCGATTGCAGCAGTCCATTTCTTCAATTTTGGAGGTTTTGAATTGAGGAAGGGTTTGGGAAGTCCAAAGTAATAATATAAAACAGCTGACTGTAGCTGCTGGTGGTCAAACAACACAGTCCAAGTTTATGAAAACAGAAAATCCACAGGGTAGTGTCATAGAGTCATAGAGATGTACAGCATGGAAACAACCCCTTCGGTCCAACCTGTCCATGCCGACCAGATATCCCAACCCAATCTAGTCCCACCTGACAGCACCTGGCCCATATCACTCCAAACCCTTCCTATTCATATACCCATCCAAATGCCTCTTATCGAAACATATTTAGATGTAATGAATGATCGTCCTTCCATTAAAGTAGGAATCGTTGCTTCTAGCGACACAACGTGACAGCCAAAGTGGTAGCACTTACTAGAAAAAAGTTGATAATCGAGAGTACAAGACCGGCGGAGTAGGATACTCCAAGGGGAGCTCCTCTGCTATTTTCTGTTCCCTTCTTTTGTTTCCCCCCATTTTTTCCCTTTGGGTCTCTGGGCGGCTCTCAGCCTGCCTTAGCAGCCTGGTATCTCAGCAGGTCATGGCGGTCCCTGCCTGCTCTGTCAGCGGTTCATAGTGGTCCGAGCCTCGTCGCTCATTAGCTCATGGTGGTCCCGGCTTCGTCTCCCAGCGGCTTAAGGGGGTCCCAGCTTTCTCTCTCAGCAGCTCATGGCGGTCTTAACCTGTGATTTTAGGGGCTCACGGAAGTTCCAGCCTGTCGTCTCGGCGGCTCATAGCGTTCCCAGCCTATTATCAGCGGTTCATGGCGTCTCTCAGCCTGGAGTTTGGGCGGCTCATGGCTGGGTGGTGTTCAGCGGCTCATGGTTACTCTCAGCCTGGTCTCTCGGCAGAATATCAGCTGATCTCTAAGCGTTTTATGGCAGTATCTCTTCTGCAGTTTCAGTAGCAGTGACGGTTATGTGTCGGGTTGGTGTTGAGGACAGACAGCTGATCGAGATAAGCGCAGGAGTCATCAAAGACTGTTGAACGTTCAACTTATTCCTTTATCATTCTCGTTGAAACTAGGATATTTTAATTTAAACTATTGTCGATTCCTTTACCTTTCTTATGTTCTATGAAGTAATACTTAGCTGTTTAATTATTGTTTCTCTTACTACTTTTTTACCTGAGTTTCCTTTTTTGATTCATGGTAATTGGTAACGAAAATGGCGTCATCTGTTACAACATGAGATAATTTTCACGGTTACCTTGTAATTCTATGCTTGATTACAAGTGATATCAATATCTAAAAAGATGAAATGTTCAGCACGAATTAGAACATGAATCGTTTGCAACTGTAAGTATGACATGCTCTTTCAAGATTCGAAGAATTATTTCAGTTTTGACAGTGAAATTGCACTTAAAGTGAGGGCAATACTCACAGGTCACGGTAGTGCTGATTCAAAATTTGTTCATTCAAAAAAAGCGTCTTCAGAATTTCGGTCATGGAATCAAAGGGCATCAAGACAGGCAGGATAGTGGCGTTGTCACTACAGCCAAATCATCCCAGATCTTATCAAATTCGGGAACTGGTGCAGTGGGCCAGGCAGCTTACAGCTTTTTTTTTTCAACTCATCCAGTTGCATTTTATTCTGAGTAGTTTCACAAATAAAAAAAGATAATTTTCCCAAATGTGCCGGAGTTAGATATTGGGAAAATCAACCATCTTTCATTCAAAATTGCCACTTATTCACAAACAATGGAGTAAAATGTTGTTGGGGTGTCTGGAATTGTGGGTTTGACATTATAATGAGATCAGCAATGATTTTACCGAAAGACGGTGCAAGCTAGAGTTACGTTGCTTCCAACTCCCTCATATCCATTTGTTTGTGAATCATTTTATCTTATTTTATCCTAACAAGTGGTCTCCCCCTTTCCAATTTATTAATGGATTCAATGCACACATCTTTTCGCTATTTCTCAACAAGTTATTTGTTCCCTCATCTACCGGCTTTTATTTATTTATTGTCCCACGGTATATTGGCTGGAGACAAGTGGGAGTCACTCCTCTGAACTGAGAGTAATCTAGTGCCCTGGTGTCAGCTATATAGGGTTGTGACCAGGGAACAGTTCAAAAGCAGAGTTCACCATCAGAAATGCCGAGGTAAAAGAAAAAGTGAAGGGGAGTGTAGAGATCAAATCAAAATAGAATTGGAGGAAGAAATAAAGCACTCCACATCTCGCTGTGCACTCTTCTCATTGCAGTGAGGACATTGCATTCTCCTTGTACAAGGACACCCCCTCCCGGCATTTGTCAACAATTGAGAAAGTATGATCGCTGGCATTCGATATAATTTATCGCCATCTAATTGGAATTTCGAATGACTTTTAAAATTTGGATATGGTTCATTGCGAGTCTGGGTATTCATGTTCCGAACTCATTATTCTCTCAAACAACAACAGGAAAATATTTGATGCTCAACACAAATAAACTACAGAACAAAATACTTTTTAACCATATAATCAAAAACTCCCAGAGCCTATCAGCACAAATTAATTTCAAAGGTAAGTTTTCTCTTCTTTTTTCCCATTAGAACTTTCGGGGTTGACACAGCTCATGGGGTCGTACTGATAAAACAAATCCCTATAATGTGTCCAAAAACAAAACTTTCCTATTTCAAATACAAAATTTGTTTCTACACAATGTATAATTATATCCACACTGTTCCACCGAAAATTGCCAGCGTTTGTTCAGAATAAACAAAAACACAATGAAAAACTTCATAGAATGCTGCAATATAGAAGAAGGTCAAATTAACGCTCATGTCTAATTCAGCTCTCGAATTACCGATCCAGATAGTGACAATATCCAGTCTTATCTCCGTATTCGTCTACCGTCAATATGCTATTACAAGTTAAGATCAGGTTATCGGGTAATTGCAATTACTCGAGTAATTATCGAGTAATTCCCTCTCACGTTGGAGAGAGGGAAGACTCAGGTGTCAAATCGGAAAGAGTGAGAGGTAAGATTGATATGCAGGAAATATCAAATAAACATTTGTTATGGCACTATTGTTGCGATTAATCTCAACGTTTATTAGCTCTAAATGCAGAGAGCATCTTTTATTCTTTCCGTATGACTTCAAACATTGAGAACAAGACGTGTGAGAGTAACCAGTTGATATATTTGCTTAGGTATCTCTATCAATGCTGCGTTGTTTACAGGTAGATGTTTGTTTTATTTATTTCATTCAATTGTCTAATCTCGGACTTCTATTTCTGGATTCATACTGATGAATACCTCATTGGTTTCACGTAAAGTTAAGAAGCAACAACAGCGGAAAAATACAGACTGAGTTCCATTGGAAACAAGCATTATTTAAAGAATATTGATGGAATTTCTAAATAAGAAGACACTTCTGGAGCATTACTCGCAAGAGATGTTCCAAATGTTTCTAAGTTCAAAATTCTATTTTGCATGTGCGGCGGACAGTATCAATGAAGCATCTCAAACGAGGTCAATATTCCACTGAATGGCAATTTGATTGAGTTTTTAATGGACTGAAGTAAAAGAAATCTCAGACTTTTAAATGCACCCATGTTTACATTTTATAATATGAATGTTTTCAAGCTCTTGCGTTTCTAATAATGCTTCTAAGATCTTGCGAACGGTGGAAAATGTGTGACAATGCTACTCCTTTAATATGTTTATGTTGCCCTTGTATTTTTTTCAGCCGGTCGTAAAGACACACGTTCCGAAATGTCTGGAGATGATCTACTTGAAAAGCTTTCAAGTTCCAAACAAAGCACTTGTACAATGAAAGGGGAGTGGCCAGTTCTACCAGATAAACCTTTCTGTGGTTTGATTTCGTTTTGCCAAGCAGTAAGTTGTGAAGCTGCTGGACGCAAAGAAACAGGACCATGCTAATGTTCCCTGTCTTTGACATCTCTCCTGCAAGACGTGTTTTGATTTTTCCTTTTTTTGCTATTGGATGTTTACGGAGATCTTTGCAAGTATTTGGGAAAGCATCATTAAGTCGGATAACCTGTTGGGTTCTCGAATAGCTTACTTCTATATTCTGTACTCTTTTGTTCGTGTTTCATTCTGAAAACTTGCAAATGACTTCCGTTTGGTGTAAAACTGAGTGGATTGGTCAGCTGCATACTCTTGCAATATTCACTTAACGTCTGCTTACTACAACTAGGAGGGTTAAGGTCGGGGCTATTTTCTTGAAGTGCTTCGAGGGGCTCAGGCCTGGTCCAAAATACGCGCCTTTTGTTGCGTTCTATACAACTGCACTAATGTTAAAGACACAGCAGGTAAAGTACATGAAGCAAGCTTCCACTACCAGTTGTTACAAATTATCACATAAAATATTATGTCGGTTGGAGAATGAATACTGTCCTAAAGTACTGGAGAGAATTCAAGTTCTTTTTGTAAAAAATGATAATTCGCAGCATTCTCGTTCAGCCAAAGATCAACAAAGAAATGCATCTGGCCCACTGTCGTAAAATACAAACCAATGTGGTGAGTATGATTTGCATTTTATTTCAGGATTATTACCAAACACTTCTGCCACCTCCAGCGGGATGCCACCACCAGACATATACTTCGTTCTCTCTTGTCAGCCTTCCACAAGAAACATTCCCTCTAGCAAACCCTGGTCTACTTCTCATTCACTCCCAATACCACCCTCCACCATGTTGTGACATCTTCGCCTGCAACCACAGGGGATGTAATGCTTTCCCGATTACTTGCACCCTCCTCAGTATCTATCTGGAACATACCTTCCAGAAGAAGCATGGGTTTATCTGCACTTCACTCAGTATATGAGTATAGTCTTCTGTATTTGCTGCTCAAAGTTGTGTGCTCTATCTTGCAGAAATATTCTGCTTCGTTGACCACAAAAGTTTTGTCCACGGAGCAAAATCTCTGTGTTTTCCATTACCTGCCCCTTCAAAACGTCACATTCTTCGTTTGCCAAGATTTCTGTTGCATGCTTACTGAAATGCTTCAGTGAAGTTCAGCAAAAGTTGGAAGAACAGCACCTAATTTCCTCCTCGGTCAGTCTGCAGACTGCAATGCTCCATGTAGAGTTCAACAATTTTAGGGCATGGACAAACTCCCCACGTTTCCTCCGCCATCACACACCAGGCCTTGTTTTAATATAGTTACCAGAATGCACAACCCATTTTTAGACATGAGTAATCCCCATTAGAAGCTGTGCATTTTCAGGAGGTTATTGTCATCCATTTATTTGTCTGTTCAACAGGTTTGCTTTCTCTCTAGTCTCGATAGCTTCACCAATTGTGTACTCATGACCCCCTCCCGTTTCTCTACCTTCTATACGTAAATCTTTTTCCTAGCTTTCATCAGTTCTTTGGAGATTCACTGGATCCAAAGCGTCAACCCTGATTTGTGTCCACCTATGCTGCCAGACGTGGTGAGTTTTTCAAGCAATATCTGTTGTTGTTTATGATTTGCAGCTTCAGACGTTCTTTCAGTAATTTGGTGGTATGTTGCATCTCAGTCCTGCATTTTCTTCTCTTTGATGTTTCCAAAATCTCACAAATTCTCAATGGCTTGACCTCATTCTTGTCGTGTGAGCGTTCCTAACCAAGAGACCATTAATTGCCTATCTAGAAAAAAATGATATAAACCACCTCTTTGAAACTTTGTTCTCAGTCCACTTTGATTCATGTCTCAGTTCGTTTTGCAGGTTTAGTACAAGTGAAATGTTTGCCAGGCAATGCAAAGGTCTTAATGGAGAAGTGCATCACTTGGAACTGAGTAGAGAATGGGAGGTGGGATGGACAGGTTATGTCAGGGGTCGAGGCTGTAACTGGGATGAGGTGGGAGATCGGGATATTTCTAAGCGGGCGATGTGAATGGTGAGACCATAAGTTTGTAAGCTCCCGATGTCGTAGATGAGGTGTTCTCTTTCCACTTTGCGTGAGGTCTTATTATGATGGTGGAGGAAGCCCAAGGTCGTCATGTCTTTGGGAGAGTTGAAAGAGGTGTTGAAATGAATGTCTTCTAATGATTGTTCTTGTCTATGTTCCCGACACTGATTTGCCTGCTTGACTATCATTTTCTCTTTTGATCACTCACTAACCATTTATTGCCAGGAGCAGGTAAGGAAATACTGCACACAAAGAGTAACACCTGTAATTATAAAAATAGTCTGTATATAGTGCTGTTTGATCGAAATTCCTCTTTATTTCGTGTGTGGACCATTTCATATTCTTAATAGCGTCAGCTAGTCATGAAACATAAAAGAGATTGAACAGATACTCAACTTCAGTAGCAACTATTCAATCACCCACAAAGGGATGTCATTTAAATCAGCCACAAGACACTGCAGCACCCAGGAATTCCAACAAGGCGAGGACAAATACCTATGCAATGTATTCAGGAACAACAGATATCCTGTAAGTGCAGTCCTTCGATTCCTGCACAACAGACTTAAACTGGCTGACTCAACACGCCCAGAGACACTAACTACCTTACCATCCATCAAAGACTTCTCAGAGATGATGGCCAGAATACTCCAGACCCGAGGCATCATGCTCGCCCACAAAGCTACCATCGCACTGAAACAGTTACTGATGAATTTAAAGGACCACATACCCACAACCAGCAGAACGAACGTTATCCATTAAATGTCCTGCAAAGTCTACAAAAAACATTACAGTGGACAAACTGACAGGACAGTACCCACCAGGATACATGTGCGCCAACGATTTAACAAAACAGGACCAACTGTCACAAGTATCCACACACAGAGACGAAGAGGTACATTGGCTTGACTGGGGCAATACATCCATCCTTGGACAGATTAAATAAAGACACATGGAGAAATTCCTCAAGGCCCGGCATTCAAACCGGAAATCATTTAATAAACATATAGTTTTGCGCCCCATCTGCCAAATTCTCAGACACAGTACCGGAAATGATATCACTTACCACAACAAAGTAAGACACACAACTAGAAAGCGGGAGAGAACAACCTCAGCAGTGTCCAGCTTATGGTATGGCGGCACGGTGGCACATTGGGAAGCACTGCTGTCTCACAGCGCCAGAGACGCGGGTTCAATTGGCGCCTCTCTGTATGGAGATTGTACAATCTCCCCGTGTCTGCGTTGGTTTCCTCCTACAATCCAAAAATGTGCAGGTTAGGTGAATTGGTCATGCAAAATTGCCCGTAGTAAATATATGGGAATGGGTCTGGGTGGGTTGCGCTTCGGCGGGTTGGTGTGGACTTGTTGGGCCGAAGGGCCTGATTCCACACTGTGAGTAACCTAACACATATTACTGAGAATGGTGACGAAACATCTCAGGGAGCAAATTTCCAAACTGTACAAAGACATCGGTTGCATGGAAACTAGTTAACATTTTTGACCACTTTCAACCTCCATATCTACCATTCCTCCTTATTTAGCTCCTTATTGTAGTGACTGTCAGACACATTAGAGCACATTGGACTTCCACCCCACAGCAAGGAAATTAGTTCAGGCGACACAAAATGGAAGATCAGGAGAATATTCATCGCTACAGCCAGTTTCGACCAGTCGTGGCTGACGTGCAAGTACATTTTATACTTGTGCAAATGTCAGGTGGCAGCTTTTCGATGAGTTTCAATCCCAATAACCCAATTCTTTCATCTGCAGGAAAACTGGTTCATACTGCAACTCGTAAGTTCATGCACGACTACGTGTATTTATGCAATGTCAAAAAACACAATTCAGAGGGGAGTTGAAAGATGCTTTCAATTACTTCTCCAAGCTTAGAAGGAAATGTCAAAAACAGTGAGCCGAGTTGAATAACTGGATGTGACTTCAGCATTTCAGCAAAGCACGCACAGCAATATGATTCTGCAGCTCAGAAATTCTGACGTGCATTACCATTGACAGAAAAAGCAACACACAACTCTGCTTTATCTGTTCATGGCAGCCACCTGTGAGAGAGATTGTTTCTCAAGGTTTCACCTCTTCTATCAGCAGCAAAAAAACTCACAATAAGAAGATTTGCTTTTGAAATGGATTTGAATGATGCATGTGTAAAATCTAGATGGGAAGATATCTATGGCTTCTGTTAAAATCATTAAGATTTTTTTGTTTTGAAATTGTGCACAAATGTACACATGCACACCAAGATTGTCCCTTATACTAAACATAGAGAAGAAAAGAGGTACCCCCAGTTAAGATTCTGTCCTGACGTTCTTGGGGGCTTCATATCTCTGAAATATGGGAGAAAAGGTTCATATTGTACAAATCAGCTTTGTAACATGAAACTAGTTATGCTACCGAATTTGACACAACTAAAAAAAAAGTAAAAATATGTATTTTTTCAAACTAATCCTTCAATGTCATGCATATGAGTGCCCATATGTGACAGTTTTTCATTGGCAGAATTTGACCACCAGATAAATCTTTCTAGTTTTCATGACAGGAAGGCAGATTACAACCTAAATGGAATCAATTAGGTAAAGGGTCAGTACAAAGGGATCTGGGTGTTCTGGTACACCAGTCAATTAAAGTAAACATGCAGGTACAGTAGGTAGTGAAGAAGGCTAATAGCATGCTGGCATTCATAACAAGAGGGATTGAGTGAAGAAGCAAATAAGTTTTTCTGCAGATGTACAGAACACTGATGAGACCACACCAGGAGTATTGTGTGCAGTTCTGGTCTCCAAATTTCAGGAAAGACATTCTGACTATTGAGGGAGTGCAGCGTAGGTTCACGAGGTCAATTCCTGGAATGGCGGGACTACCTTACTCTGAAAGACTAGAGCGACTGGGCTTGTATACCCTTGAGTTTAAAAGACTGAGAGGTGATCTGATTGAGGCATATAAGATCATTAAAGGATTGGACACTCTGGAGGCAGGAAACATGTTTCCGCTGATGGGTGAGTGCTGAACCAGAGGACACAGCTTAAAAATACGGGGTAGGCCATTTAGGACAGAGATGAGGTGAAACTTCATCACCCAGAGAGTGGTGGCTGTGTGGAATGCTCTGCCCCAGACGACAGTGGAGGTCCAGGCTCTGGATTCATTTAAGAAACGGTTGGATAGAGCTTTCAAGGATAGTGGAGTCAAGGGTTATGGAGATAAGGCAGGAATAGGATACAGATTAAGGATGAGCAGCCATGATCATATTGAATGGTGTTGCAGGCTCGAAAGGCTGAATGGCCTACTCCTGCACCTATTGTCTATTGTCTATTGAAGCCGTGTATTGCTTTGCATGCACTGGAAACTTTCCTTCAACATATTAAACTGTGAAGACAAAGTCTCTGCAGATCTCAGAGCAAAACACATAATCATTTGTATCACACTACATTCTACCTCAGTTAAGACGTATCATTTCCACATCATGAATCTAACCGACGGCAGCAGTCCACTTTTTCCAAATTTGCTCGCAGAAGTTTTTGGGTTGGGGAAGGGGTTGGGAAGTCGGAATAAACAAAATTAAATCAGATGACTGTAGTTACTGGAGTTCAAACAACTCAGTCCAATGTTGTCAAAACAGAAAATCCTCAGGGTACTTTGATGAGACCAAGCACATAGCAAACTTCCATAATCAGATATGACCAATTAATAGACAAATTATCGTTTCAGTTAACGAATGGAAACAGTCGTCAAGTACTAAAGAGGACTCGATTTTTTAAAAAAAAATAAATACTATTTGGGAAGATTCTCGTCCAGTCGCTGTTCAAAACAAATGCATCTAATTTCCTCTTTAAAATACTGACCGATATACTGAGTATGACTTGTTCTTTTATTTCAGGATTAGTGACCACAATTTCTGCCTCCTCTGGGTGATGTAAAAACCAGTCACATACATAATTCTCGCTTGCCAGTATTCCGCAGATACCATTCCATCCAGGCCACCCTGGCCCAGCCCTCATTCACTTTCAACATCGCCTCCTGTAGCGACATGGCACTTTACCCTGCAACCACAGAAGTTGCAACATTTGCCCTATATTTGGTGTCCAGGCCAATGAAAGCAAGCTTGCTGTATGCCTTCATGACCACCTTATTTGTGCGATTTAGCACTGTACGCGATCTGGAGACCATTGCACCCAAAACCCTCTCCATGTCAATGTGGCTAAGAGTTCTGCCATTTATTCAAGAATTAAAGAGCTGAACTTGATCTTACAAAATGCATCAAATTACAATTTCCGGGTTAAGCTCGATTTCTCGACCTAATTCTGCAATCTGTCTATCTGCCAGTATATCCTTTGACAATTCTGACAGTTATCTTCACCTAAGACAATGTTTGTGTCATCCGCAAACTTACTAATCAGACCTCCCACCTGCATTTACTTTCAAATCATTTATACGGATCAGAAAGAACAAAGATCATAGAACTGATATCAGCACAATACCTCGAGTAACCTATCTCTGTTCTGAAAACTACGTTACCATCACAACTCTCTGTTTTCTAGATCCAAGTCAGTTCATCTATCCAGCACACCCCAGAACCGACGAGAATCTCCATTTTGTTCCAACCTCCCATAGGTATAATATCAAATTGACTTATAAATGTCCATTTGGAAACGATCCGGTGCCCTTCCCTCATCACACACTCTTGTCTCCACCTCTAGAAAACAAAATCAAGTCGGTGAGAGATGATGTTTTCGGCAGTAACCCATGTTGGCTATCACTAAGAAGTCAATTTGCCTCCAAGTGTGAATGTTACTGGTCACTTAGTCTCTGCTTCAACAGCTCCCACGGCGCTGACATTTGCCTCACCAATGACAGAAAAATTACGCAAATGATCTTTGTTTCCCTTCTTAAACAAAGGAAGAAAACATTTGTTACACAAACGTGTTCTGTACCTCATTATTCGTCATGTCCTTTTCTGTGTAGATTACTGCTCCAAAGAGTTCATTAAGGATCTCACCCGGTTACTGCGGTTCTGCACATGACCTCATTCTTTTTTGTTGTGCCGACTTAGTCTTTCCTCTCTCTCTCTCTCTCTCTCTCTCTCTATATATATATATATATATATATATACAGAACAATTGCTTCGTTCAGGATACGCATGTCCCTGTGAAAAAGAAGGACAAGAATGATAGGAATTTGGAACGTTGGATAGCAATTTATCAGATTGGTAAAAAAAAGGAAGGATATATATATATATATATATCCTTCCTTTTTTTTACCAATCTGATAAATTGCTATCCAACGTTCCAAATTCCTATCATTCTTGTCCTTCTTTTTCACAGGGACATGCGTATCCTGAACGAAGCAATTGTTCTGTGAATGACTCCCAAAAGTCAGATGTGCATTTGCTCACAAACAGCTGCTCTCAATCCACAATCTCTGATTATTGCTTAATTCGATTTCAGCTAGCCTTGCCCCTAATATAACACCTTCATCCGAGGTCCACTCTTGACCTTCTCCATAAGAATCCAATACCTTATGGCCACTATTCCCGCAATGATCGCCCACTGAAACTTTGCTCATCTTGCCTCGCTGCAAAATAAATTGATGACGTCCTCCCTCAACACAGCTGTGATATGCTCCTTCACCAGTAGTGCAGTGTTTCTCCTTACTAACATGCTGCTCTGGTTCCAGCCCATATGTCCCTACCACACTAATTTAAATACCCCCGAATGCCACTGTCAAACATCCCCGACAGGATTTTCGTGCACATCCATTTTAGAAGCAAGCAGTCCTTCATCTAAAACTGCAGTTTAATTTCTAAAAATGTGAGATTCTGCATTTTGGAAAGGCAAATTAGCGCAGGACGTATACATGTAACAGCAAGGTCCTGGATTGTTACTTGAACATAGAGGCTAGGGAGTGCGGGTTCTTGAAAGTGGAGTCTGCGGTAGATAGGATGGTGAAGAAGGCGTTTAGTATGTTTTCCTTTAATGTTCATTGCATTAAGGAAAGGAGTTGGCACGTCCTGTTGCGGCTGTTCAGGACATTGGTTAGGCCACTTTTTAAATATTGTGTGCAATTCGGATCTCCCTCCTGTGCAAAGGATGTTGTGAAAATTGGAAGGGTTCAGAAAAGATCTAGCAGGGTGCTGGCAGGGCTGGAGTTGTTGCGCTGCAGTGAGAGGCTGAATAGACCGAGGCTGTTTTCCTTGGAGCGTCAGTGGCTGAAGGGTGACTTTATAGAGGTTTATCAAATTATTAGAAGCACGGATAGGATGAACAGAGGAGTTCCTTTCCATGGGTTATTGGAGTCCAGAACTAGAGAGCATAGTTTTGCGGTGAGAAGGAATCGTTTCGAAGTGACCAAAGTCACTAAACGGCTGGTGTGAGTATGGGAAGAGCTGCCAGAGGAACTGGAGTAAGCTGGTAGGATTACAACATTACAAAGGCACCTGGATGGCTACATGAGTAGGAAGAAGGTTTTTAGGGATGGAATTCTCCATGGCTACATGAATGTAGGACTCATGTTCTCTGGCAGACATCGCAATGATCCGTATATCTTAAGCTAGCCAACTTCAACAGACACACACCGGTTAATTTACCATTGTTTTTAATGTACAATGTGTCTGTTCATACGCTGCATTGTACGTAGCACGGGACGTAATCCTGAGATTATTACCGGAGAGTTCCTGCATTTTAGATCTAACTCTCTGAATTGTTATTGCAGGTCGTCCCACCTATGTCAGTCTTCCCAAAGTGGACAATGACTTCTGTCTGTCTGCCCGCCCAGTTTAGGATGCCCCAGAGTCTCATTCGTATTTCTTTCAAAACCACCACAACAACAAATTTCAGGGTTTAATATATTGCTTATCAAACTACATGTCTTCTTGAAATTTGTCTTGGGCTAGTATTAACTATGCTTTGTAACAGTTTGAAATGTGTAAATCCTTTGATATCCACATGATTTCGTTTTGTTACGTGTTTAATCCCTGAAACTAATTTATCTCACTTACTGAGCTTTTTTGTCTTCTTTTTAAGCACGGTCTATTGCCTTCTTTGTTCTTAACGTGAAAGTGGCTGCATTTATTTGTGTTATTTTTATAAGGACTGAACCAGGTACAAAAGTTGATCTGAAATAATTGTGTCTCTAGTGGTGTTGATAAGATATAAATAGGTGCATCACAATTCTTACTTCAGACGCCAGAAGGGAGCAATTCATTATTCTAATTGAAAATGCATGCTCCTGCAAAGTCGCCAATATTTTTAATTTATTACTCTGCCCTTGCAGCTTTCGGAGTTCCAGGTAAATTATGAGTATACTTGGCATAGTGTTCGCAGAATAGCTGTGAATTTATTATATTCTGAGATAGTCGATAAAATTCTTGTTTAATCAGTACAGCATTTTAATAAGACTATACATTTTTGTATTTTCAACTCTGAAGTTAGGTGACTCACCGAAATAGAAAACAAAGACCATCAATGACTTTCATTCTGTTTTCGACGGTTTTTATTTGCAGTCACAACATGGTTCCCGAAGATGTTGTTTGCAGAAGTGTTCGCATGTACATCTACTTTCTGTAACTTACTTGATTCCTTCATGAAGATTTTTTATTTCTGAACATTTTTTCGATACTTTCCTGGAACATGGGAACAGTTAGATGGTTCAACATGTATTATCCAACCCTAGATTCCCTTTAGAAGGTGTTGGTTAAGTTGTCGTTTTGAACCACTGCAGTTCATCTTAAGCAAGTACACCGAAATGTAGTGCGGGAAGTAGTTGCAGGATAGTGACACAACAACACTAAAGGAGCGACATTATGTTTCCATGTCAGGGTAATGAGAAGCTTGCAGGTGCTGCTATTCACAATGATCTGGTGTCCTTGACTTTCTTTCAGACAGTGGTGATGGGTTTAGACGGTACTGTCTCACGGCACTTTGTTGATTTCTGCAGTGCATCTTGTAGATGTTACAGACCAGCTAAGGTCTATTACTACCAGAGATAGTTAATATTCCTTGAAATGGTGACAGTAAAATTAGCAACATGTTTTTCCTGAGATGCAGTCAAGTTTGTTGTCGGAACTGCTAACATCCAGTAACCATTGAATTAAATACTTACTGTATTGCACAGTATGTGCAGGATTGGGGATCCATCAAATGTGTCATAGAAACATGTTCATTGTTATCTCTTTTGAGAAGTCAAATGCCTGGCAGTTGAGAAGCACGAAAATTTGTTCCTTAAAACTCGCCCTGCAGTTCAATGGTGTCTGATTAAGAACCCGATGATCCGTTAACGATATTGATGTTTTTGCAATGATAAGTCAATGGCGCCAGATCTAGCTTTAACTTGGAGAATAGATCGTTGATGTATCAGCAGAAGAGGACTGTTTCTTGGTTGTATAGTTATTGTCATCGTTAACCATATTCAGATATTGCTCAGAATGCTTCTGTAACAATTTGCGCATAATTACTCCACCTATTTGGTTTTGAAATGCGGTTAAATTCCTTACATTTCTATATCATCAGAAGTGTAAAGTTTCTCAAATATTTTATACTATGGGGTTAATTATTATTTGTGTCAGGCATTGTTGTTATTGGGTAAAAAGACTAATTTTCTTAATTGAATCCAATGTAACTGATACAAATCTCATGCTATCCCTTCGTCAAACTTATATTTGTTGTTTCTTATGCCTGCTTGTGTCTCCTTCTCTCTCCCTCTCACTCTCAGTCTCTTTCTCTCACATTCTCACCCTTACAGCCAACCTGGTGACTATAGTGATACTGTCCCGAGGAAGATGTGGTCTCTCAGGATGCATCACTCGATACCTTGTGACTATGGCAGGAATAGACTTGGTTATTATTATCGTTGCAGTGGTTTTTAGTCGGCTTCTGGCAATTTACTTTCCAGCTAGTTTACTGAATACCACACTGGGATGTCGTCCGCTAATTCTTCTGACTTATGCTTCCCGAAACTGTTCTGTCTGGTTGACTGTCGCTTTCACCTTTGATCGGTTCCTATCCATTTGTTACCAGGAGCAGAAAAAGAAGTACTGCTCAGAAAAAGTATCCTCTGCAGCCATAGGAATAATCTGTTTGATTTGTTGTTTGATAATCGTTCCATTTTACTTCTTATACGAGCCTTTATATATCCTTAATGGCAAAGGCTGGTACTGCAACATAAAAGCGAATACTTACACATCGGTTGCATGGAGATTGTTTGACACCTTTGACCGCATTCAAACGCCATGTCTTACTCCATCATCTTACTCTTTGCCATCTCCGGCAGTTTCCTTTTGTTGTGGCTAACGTACATTGTATATTTTCTACTTGTGCAAATTTCAGGTGACAGCTACTCAATAGGTTCCAATCCCAACGACCCCAAATTTATTCTTCAGGAAAGCGGGTACATGTTACAACTGTTAAGTTCATGCACAAATACGTGTATTTATGCAGTCACGCAGACAAAATTCAGAGGACAATTGAAAGATTCGATTAAATACTTCTCCAAGCTTATTATAAAATGTCATAAACAGTGATCCCGGCTCAATAATTAGATGTTACTTTAACAGTTCAGTGAATCAACACACAATTACATGAATCTGTAGCTCAGTAATTCTGAAATGTGTATCAGCACGATCCCCAAACTGTTAATTCATGCCAATGACAGACAAATCGACCTTTATCCCCGTGTTATATATTGATGGCAGCCACTTGTGGAAGAGACGATTTGCCAGACTCAAAGCCTAAGCCATATAAAATGGATTGTATGATGTATGTGTAAACTCTGAATGGGAAGATATCGATAGTCTCTGATAAAAATCAATATTATAGGCCAGGCCAGACGCCAGCAAAATAACTTAAGAAGGTATTCTGGATCCTAACCCTTTATGTTTAAGGCAGATTTGAAGTGGACGTTGCAAGTGTGGTGCAGCTGGTCCAACCACTTGGCTTAAAGGAAAACAAAAATTACTAAAAGCTACAATTGAAACACGAGCAACAGAAAACTAAATTAACTTTACTATTGGAAACTTGACTGACCGAATGGACCAAATTAAGTAAGGAGCTGTCTAATTCCTGTAACATTCCAATAGCAGAGCCCTTGGCAAACATTAAGTTCAAACGCAGATTCTTACAGACAGGAGAGATTTTAGATAGGCATGTCAGTCAGTAAACATCCCCTGAAGCTTGAAACATTTCGCTACGGCACCAGCTTCTAACTTTTCCAACCAAAACTAAGTACAATAAAACCTAATTTGGGAGAATTGGCCACACCCATAGCATTATCAAAGTAGGCCTTTCAGGATATCTGCTATTGCCACCTCTCTTGAGAAACAAAGGGAAAAATAGCATTTTAAAGTAACAGACTCCTTTATAAAAGAACCATCATTACACAAAGACAGCTTCATTATAATCATCTTAGTCTTACTCTGTTAGTACACTAAAATATATATACACTACATTGAATATAACCATGAAAACCTGTACTTCTACGTTCTATTTCTTTTTTGTTTACACCTTCCACTGAACACCTTCATTTTTTTCATCAAAATCTTGACAATGTGTCAGCAATTACGCTTTCTCGTCCTACCACATATACAATCTTGAAATTGAAATGCTTAAATAATAAGCTCAATTTAAACAGTATGAATTTCTTGCCCTTAATTTTTTCCAAAAACATTTATGGGTTATGATCGGTATGTATGATTGTTTAAGACACATTGCTCGCAAAATAAATATTGAACTGCTGTGAAGCCAATACCAAGCTCAAGGTGTCATTCTCAATTTCCGAATATTTCTACTAATGAATGTTCAATTTCCTGGAGAAATAGCGAAAGTTCTTTTTATCTTCTCGTCGTCGTTCGGTAAGAGCACAACATCAGCATGCAGATCCTCGCCTCATTAACTACTTTCAAAGGCTTTGTGTAATTCGGTGTGGCTAATAATGGAGCAGTGGGTACCACCGCTTTCACGCTGTCAAATGACTTTTGACAGTTTGCTGTCTACTGAAACACCGTGCATGTTTTCAGTAATTCAGTGAATGGAGCAACCATACTGCTAAAATTCGTGTCTAATTTCCCGTAAAACACACCCTCTCCCAAGATTCGTAGTATTTCTCCCTTCATCGATCGTATGGGAAATTCCCCAATATCCTTTATTTTCACATTTTATGGGGCCATCGCTCTGTATCTGGTTACGTAAGCCAGAAATGGGTTTATCACCAAGCCTGCCTCGCGATGTCGATCGAAAACTTCAAATAAATGCTGCAAATATTCCTTCTGTACGTGACAAAAAATAATCACCAGATCATCAATGCATAACACACAATTGGATAAATCAGAAATGAGTTTATTGCTGAGTCTTCGAACTGTGGCTGGCACGTATTTCATTCCAGCTGTCATGAATTTAAATTGATATAGTCTATTGAGTGTTGTGCAAGACGAAATGAAAGTTACTCTTCCTGTTAAATGTCCCTTCCAGTATGCTGTGAGTAAGTCCAACTTGGAAATATCCGTTGCTCATATCAGCTCGTCAGTGCATTTTCCAAACGAATATTATTCAGACTTTGAGATTACATTGACTTTGCGAGAGATTACACATTACCTCTTTGTACTGTCTATTTCTGACACGATTCCTAACGGTAAGCTCCAGGTACAACAACTCACTTGCATCATGCCATCTTAGAGCATGCATTCATTCTCTTCTCTTGCAAGCTTAGAAGATGAATTTTACAAGGATGCTGTTTAATTGAAACAACATTTCCAATATCTACGTCATGCATATTAAGATTAGTACTTCCCAGCTTATTTACATATATCTCCCCATACAAAAGCGATAATTCTTTCAGGTCCTTTTGGTTTTCCACTTGATGGTAACTCACTGCTTAATCCGTTGTTGTTTTTTTATTCATAAAATTCCTCATTTTCCAATTTAGTTTGATGAATGTGCAATTCAGAATGCTTTAAACTTGATTCTTCACTGTGTGTTGTAACCAGTAACACGAAGTCCTTTTGATTTCCTACCAAGGCCAACCACCTTTTGATCATATTCACCTGATACAGTTGGTGGGACTTATTTCTGTCCAGAATCCTTCTGCTATAGTTCATCTTACTCAACCGGTTTCTGATCTGACGAGGTGCACTTAACCTGGCTTTCGCAGTTGCACCGTCACTGGGAGTAACACAAAGACTTTGCTATCGTCAGCAATATGTGAGCTTTTGATTTCTTATTTGCTCCAGCTTTCATGGTGTGCTGCGATATTATTAAATGCTGTCTCGTCAGCCATTTAACTGCCATTTTAAAAAAATAACCTATATTCCGAACACTTGGTCTCTGAATCGCGATTCATCAACTTCTCCTGAATCAACTTTTGCCGTAATCTGACATCGTGCCCAAAAACTAATTCAAACAGAGTGAATTTAATCAATTCATTTGGTGCACCTCTAATGACACAAAAACACAAGCCGAATTCCCTTAATCCAATCACCTGGATAATTTTGAGTATAAGCCCACCACATGGTCTTTAATGTCTGATGCCACTTTTCCTGCATTCCCTGCTATTCTGGATGGCGTGCACTGGATTTGAATTGTTCTGATGCGAAGGATTTCATAACTTCCTTGAATAATTTTGTTGTACATTTTCAGTCTTTACCTAATGGTAGCTCTGTGGGTCATGTATATCTGGTGAAAAATTGGAACAACCCCTTTACAATGCTTTCAGCTGAGGTAATGCAGGATAGAATGGCCTCTGCAAATCTACTCGAGGCGTCCATTATTGTGAACAGATACTGATGCCCACTATTTTTTAAGGTACGCATCCTCAGCAAACACTTCAGACCCTTGAGTTACATGTCAAGGATTGACATGTTCCCGCATCTCCTTAAACTGTAACTACGTGTTTTTTACGAAGATCTGACATTTCCTCAGTAACCAACTTCCCATTAGGTTGTACATTCTGCTGCTGCTTTTCAATCTCAAATGTGCTTTCCTTTATCATTTTAACAAAATTCCCGAACTGTACTCTTTTCCTAATCTGTCTTCGCAGACTTTCTCTCGCCCACCAAAAAAGTGACTTTATATTGTCCAATTTATTGCAGTAAAAACTCTGGAGCTTTTCAACTTCTCTCTACCCTTCATGGCTTTCCTTTAGATCCCGATAGTAAGCAATTATTTTCACCAGGATCTACTTTCCCCTTACGATGTGAGGATTTGTGGTATCCCAAACTTCTATCCCTCTGTGATTGAAATTCATGTTGGAAGCCAAACTTTGGTGTATGAACCATTTCATATTCATCAGTCATTCCAGTTGCTAATCATTTTAACTCTCTCTGCTTCCATCTGGTTCTCACTATCTCAAGAATCTCAAAATCTCAGATTTTGAGTGCGAGCAGCAGCTGAGGTTAAACGAACCCGGAAGACTGCAGCTAAGGTAAGACGGTTTGTTTTAAAATCACCTACTGGTAGCGGGCAGCGGTGTTTTTTTTTCTTCACAGAAGGAGCGGGAGCAGCAGGGGGAAGTGACGACGACCTGAGGGGCAGTGGGAGGGAAAGCAGTGAGTATATAAATCAGGAAGGCGGCTAATGCCGAGACTCTACCACTGTAGTGTCTCCCACCCGCCCTCCTCCTCTAACCTTGTAAATAAGGACTCTGGTTTGTTAAGGGAAATATTCTCTATTTCTTTATCAGTGACTGGTTAAAAATTTACTTTTTTGATTTATCTATTAATTGATTTTTAGAAAAAGAATGCAGCAGAGAGGTTTCAGAAAGTATTTTAACTCAAATTAATAGAAAGTAATAAAGTAATCAACTAAGCAGAGATGGCTGGGCAGGTGATGTGCTGTAGCTGTATGATGTGGGAGCTGGCTGATCCCATTGTGAACGGCAGTGACCACATCTGCAGCAAGTGTTGGTTGCTGGAAGAACTCCGAATCAGAGTTGATGATATGGAATCTGAGCTTCAAACACTGCGGCACATCCGGGAGGGGGAGAGTTACCTGGACGCTTTGTTTCAGGAGGCAGTCACACCTGGGAGATTAAGTAATTCACATTCAGTCAGTGATCAGGGACATCAGAGTGTGACTGTAAGTGAGGCAGGTAGGGGGAACCTGAATTCAGGAGTGCAAGTGCCTCAGCCCTTGACCTTGTCCAACAGTTATGAGATTCTTGCTCCCTGTACGGATGAGGGAAAGGGCTGTGGACGGGATGAGCCAGCTGACCACGGCACCATGGTGCAGAAGGCCATTCAAGAGGGGGGAGCAAAAAGACAAGTAGTTGTTTTATAGGATTCGATAATTAGGGGGACAGATAGTATCCTATGCAAGCCGAATCGGGAGTGTCGCATGGCGTGTTGCCTGCCCGGTGCAAGGGTGCGGGACATCTCCGACCGGCTTGAAAGGATATTGGAGCAGGAGGGGAAGGATCCAATTGTTGTGGTCCACGTTAGGACTAATAACACAGGCAAAGCTAGGGTTGGAGGACCAGTTTGGGGATTATCAAGCACTAGGAAGGAAATTGAAGTACAGGTCCTCAAGGGTCATAATCTCCGGATTACTGCCCGAGCCACGTGCCATTTGGCATGGGGATAAGAAAATTAGGGAAGTAAACACGTGGCTAAGGGATTGTGTGGGAAAGGGGGATTCCACTTCATGGAGCATTGGCATCAGTTTTGGAACTGGGGGGATCTGTACCGTTGGGACGGTCTCCACCTGAACCGATCAGGTACCAATCTTCTAGCGAAGAGGATAAATAGGGTGGTCAGTAGGACTTTAAACTTCTGAGTTGGTGGGAAGGGAAAGTGAAAGCGACAGGGAGTATGGAGTTAAATAGAAAGATAAGCAGCAGGATAGCATGTGTGCAGGTGGATTTAAACTTGAGGCAGATTAGGAATGCAACAAAAAGAAGGATAATTTAGGACATCTTATGACTTCCAATATCTCTAATGATAAGAAAGTTAGCATTAAGGCACTTTACCTGAATGCTCGTAGCATTCGTAACAAAGCAGATGAACTAATGGCACAGATTATCCTGAATAATTATGATGTGGTAGGCATCACATAGTCATGTTGCAGGGGGGTCAGGGCTGGCAGTTAACATCCAAGGATTTTCAACTTATCGAAAAGACAGGGAGGTGGGCAGAGGGGATGGGGTGGCCTTGTTAGTTAAGAACAAAATTAAATCTATGGCACTGAATGACATAGCGTCGGATGATGTGGAGTCTTTGTGGGAGGAATTTAGGAACGACAAAGGCAAAAAAATCCATAATGTTAGTTATGTACAGACCTCCTAACAGTGGTCAGGACCAGGGGCGCAACATGTACCGGGAAATAGAGAAGGCATGTCAGAAAGTCAAGGTCACGGTGATCATGGGGGACTTGAATATGAAGGTGGACTGGATAAATAATGTTGCCAGTGGATCCAAAGAAAGGGAATTCATGGAATGCTTACAGGATGGCTTTTTGGAACAGCTTGTCATGGAGCCCACAAGGGAGCAGGCTATTCTGGACCTAGTGCTATGTAATGAAGCAGACTTTATAAAAAATCTTAAAGTAAGGGAACAGTTAGGAAGCAGCAAACATAATATGGTAGAGTTCAGTCTGCAGTTTGAAAGAGAGAAGGCAAAATCGGGCGTAATGGTGTTACAGTTAAATAAAAGTAATTATGAGGGCATGAGTGAGGAACTGACGAAAATAGACTGGAAGCAAACCCTAGCGGGAAAGACAGTAGAACAAAAATGACAGGGGTTTGTGGGTATAATTGAGACACTGTACAGACGTACATCCCCAAGAAAAGAAAGATTATCTTGAGAAGGCTTAGACAGCCATGCCTGACAAAGGAAATCAGGAAATGTATTAAAGAAAAAGAGAGATCCTATAAATTGGCCAAGAGAACTTAATAAGTACTTTGCGTCAATCTTCACAGTGGAAGACATAAATAATATCCCAACAATTAAAGGGAGTCAGGGGTCTGAGTTGAGTATGGTTGCCATTACAAAAGAGAAAGTGCTAGAAAAGCTAAAAGGTCTTAAAATTGATAACAGTCCTGGTCCCAATGCGCTACATCCAAGAGTTCTGAGGGAGGTGGCTGAGGAAATAGCAGAGGCGTTGGTTGAGATCTTTCAAAAGTCACTGGAGTCAGGGAAAGTCCCAGATGATTGGAAGATCGCTGTTGTCACCCCCTTGTTTAAGAAAGGAACAAGACAAAAGATGGAAAATTATAGGCCAATTAGCCTAACCTCGGTTGTTGGTAAAATTCTAGAATCCATCATTAAGGATGAGGTTTCTAAATTCTTGGAAGAGCAGGGTCGGATTAGAACAAGTCAACATGGATTTAGTAAGGGGAGGTCGTGCCTGACAAACCTGTTGGAATTCTTTGAAGAGGTGACAAGTAGGTTAGACCAGAGAAAACCAGTGGATGTGGTCTATCTAGACTTCCAAAAGGCCTTTGATAAGGTACCACACGGGAGGCTGCTGAGCAAGGTGAGGACCCATGGTGTTCGAGGTGAGCTACTAGTATGGATTGAGGATTGGCTGTCTGACAGAAGGCAGAGAGTTGGGATAAAGGGTTCTTTTTTGGAATGGCAGCCGGTGACAAGCGGTGTCCTGCAGGGTTCAGTGTTGGGGCCACAGCTGTTCACGTTATATATTAATGATCTGGATGAAGGGACTAGGGACATTCTAGCGAAGTTTGCCGATGATACGAAGTTAGGTGGACAGGCAGGTAGTTCTGAGGAAGTGGGGAGGCTGCAGAAGGATCTAGACAGTTTGGGAGAGTGGTCCAGGAAATGGCTGATGGAATTCAATGTGAGCAAATGCGAGGTCTTGCACTTTGGAAAAAAGAATACAAGCATGGACTACTTTCTAAACGGTGAGAAAATTCATAAAGCCAAAGTACAAAGGGATCTGGGAGTGCTAGTCGAGGATTCTCTAAAGGTAAACATGCAGGTTGAGTCCGTGATTAAAAAAGCGAATGCAATGTCATTTATCTCAAGAGGGTTGGAATATAAAAGCACCGTTGTGCTACTGAGACTTTATAAAACTCTGGTTAGGCCCCATTTGGAGTACTGTGTCCAGTTTTGGTCCCCACACCTCAGGAAGGATATACTGGCACTGGAGCGTCCAGCGGAGATTCACACGGATGATCCCTGGAATGGTAGGTCTAACATATGAGGAACGGCTGAGGATCCTGGGATTGTATTCATTGGAGTTGAGAAGATCAAGGAGAGATCGAATAGAAACTTACAAGATAATACATGGCTTGGAAAGGGTGGACGTGAGGAAATTATTTCCATTAGGCGAGGAAACTAGGACCCGTGGACATAGCCTTAGAATTGATGGGGATAAATTCAGAACAGAAATGCGGAGACATTTCTTCAGCCAGAGAGTGGTGGGCCAGTGGAATTCATTGCGCAGAGTGCAGTGGAGGCCGAGATGCTAAATGTCTTCAAGGCAGAGATTGCTAAATTCTTGATGTCACAAGGAATTAAGGGCTACAGGGAGAATGCGGGTAAGTGGAGTTGAAATGCCCATCAGCCATGATAGTGGCAGAGTGGACTCGATGGGCCGAATGGCCTTACTTCCACTCCTATGACTTATGGTCTAACCACTGAAAATTATCGTCTACGCACGTCATATGATTGACCTATTTTTAATGCCCTTATCCACTTTTCAAAATTACTGTGTTTGAACCTTTCAAACGCAATGTACGTTTGACCAGGGTCACTGGTTAGACTATTTAAACATTGTCTGTGGGCCTCTGACACATGGTCCTATGCACTTAAGATGGTTTTCTTCATGTCCTCACGTCCCCAGATACCTCCACGGACCGTGATGCAAACACCTCACCAGCGCGACCTGACAGCTTTGTTTCGATCAACAGAATCCATGTGGTCTCTGGTCACTTCAGTTATTTAGCCACCTTCTGAAATGAGACGAACAAGTATTCTATCCCATCTCTTACATTTGTAAGATGTTTGGAATTTTGAAACAGATCGCTACCAGAAATTTGATTGCGATGTGTTTGGCCACCTTTACTACCTTCTTCACTAAGCCTATCTTTTACATTTATCTCCTTTCTTTTAGGTCGACATTCCAATGAAAGTGCATTTTTCTGACTTTAAACCTCCCTCTGTCGCTTTCTCCTCTCTCATTTTCCCCTTCTTCTGTTTTTCTCCCTTTCTTTGCTCTCTTTCTCTAGTTCTTCTCCGCGGGCCTTTCTCTACTTCACTTTTTTTTTGTTTCGCGAAAGCGATACTATGCATTTCCTTCTATTTTTGCTGGAAAACTCATCATTCTTCTCCTGCCTCTGCTTTTCAACGTCATTCAAACTCTTTGATTTTCTTTCCATGTTTAAGCTGCGTCATCTGCAATTGAATTCTAGCTTTTTCTAAATATTCTGATATTATTTCCATCAAATTTAACTGCCAAGCTGTTGCTGTAATTAGCTCGTTGTTCCTCACAGATGAAGACACCTCCAACTCCAGCTTGTCTGCTATTTTCATCAGGTTTGACTTGCTCTTTTTTTTCAAAACATCCAAAGTCACTTCTTCCACCACCAGAAAATCCCAAGTGACTGAACAACGGTTTATTACACCGAGTGATTTTTAAACCAACAGAATTCAAACCCGAAACTGAAGGCATTAAAAGACACCATTCGCTGGCTTTAAGTCCCACAACCCTAACCCAATTTGGAATTATTGAATTAATCACGAAAAGAGCCCCAAATCCGTTGTGATCCAGGACAAAACTTGCCAAAAACATTTTAAAAAGGAAACCGAGATCTTAAATTCTTATTATTTTAAAGGCTGATATAAATGCATATTCCACGTGTGATGCAGCTGTACAAAACGTTCGCCTTTGAGCAAAAGGGAATTTATTTAAACAGTCCAGTTGAAACACACATAAAAGAAAGCAGAGTTTAAATAACTTACCTAATGGAAACTTAACTGAACAAATCTCGTTCCTCAAACATTCAATTAAAAAACACTCCTTGGCAAAGTGTAAACTCAAACGCAGGTTCTTACAGGCAGGAGACATTTCAGAGAGAAAAGTCATTCGGGAACTATCTGCTGTAGCTTGAAATCTTTCTTGACGGCAACAGTGTCTGCTCCAGCAACAGCAAATGCTTATCAGTGTCACAAGCAAACCAAAGTAGAAAAAAATCCTCAACTGGGAGAATTGGGTACTCCACTGCCTTTGACAACGTAGAAGTGTCAGCGCCTCTGCAATGACAACCTCTCTTGAAAGCAATATGTCAAAATATCCTTTGTGAAAGTGAAAACATCGTCATATCAGTGACAAACAATAAGATGATATTGTTGTTATATTTGTATAAATTACTAAATGCACACTACGACTGTTGCTTATGCAAAACACGAAAGAAAGGTCATAGTTCTAGTAAAAATTTAGTTTGCACTTCCTGGTGTCTTCATATCTCTGCAAAATGGGAGAAAGGGTCTAGATTTCATTTCATACGTATTTGTCAAACACTATGTGTTATCAACATTACATTACCATTGATGTAATATTCGCTAGTGCATAGTACAATCCCAAAAAGAAATCAACAAGAAGACATTTCCATAAATTTGTACATTTTGCTGTCTGTGCCCTGAAATGTATTCATCTGCTGTGAAACCTATAATTTGCGCTGAAAAGTGGCAGGAGCAGGCCACTGATTCTGTATGAAAAAGTTGATAATCTCGTGTTATTGCAGCGGAGTAGTACGCTCCAACCGGAGATTTTCTGCTCTTCTTATTCCCTTCTCTTTTGTCTCCAGTTGCTACCTCACGCATGTCAATCTGGCCTCTCTGCAGCTCATGGCGGGCCCCGGCCTGGTATCCATGCGACTCTCAGCCTGTTGTCTTAGTGCTATGTTGACTGGTCTCTCGACGGTTCATGGTTGAACCTGGCCTGGTCTCCCGGCGGCTCGTGGTGAGTTCCGGTCTCGTCCCGTGACTGGTCTTAGTGGTTCCATGCCTGGTCTCACTGTGGTATATCGGGCTGTCTCTCTCCAGTTCATGGTGGTGTCTCCCTTACGCGTGCAAATGGGTCCTGCTCGGGCATGTTGCTGAGACACAGGGGGTGATCCGACTGGTGGCAGTTTCAACAGGAGTGATGGTATCTGTGGCAATGGCATCCACAACAGACAGCAGAATGAGAGAACCAGAGGACTCATCAAAGTCTGTTGAACTTTTATTTTGTTCATCTGATATCCTCATCTAATCTATGAAAAACTTTGATGTGAAGTATTCCAAGTTTGTTTATTTTTGTCATATTCTATCAAGTAATATTTCACTTTTTAAATCTACTTTGGACCGAAGCTTTCTCTTTAACCCAGGTAGATTGTCGGTTCAGATGAGGCCTTGCATGGGAACGAGACACAATATTCACTGTATTGCTTATGTCTTTGCTTGATTACACATGACAAAAAAATTAAAATAAAATAGCCGATGTTTCGGCACTGAATAGAACAGGGGTTGTTTTGCGACAATAAATATGACATTGCCATGCAAGATTTAGTTAACGGCATAAGTTATGACAGTGATACAACAGTTAAAATTACTGTAACATAAACACAAGGTTCTTGCGCTCAATGCTTTTTAACAGAGTGACTTCAGCCCCTCAGTCATAGAGTGAAAGGGCATCAGGGAAGGCGGGAAGTGGAGTTGCCAGCACAGCCAGTCCATCCATGATCTTATCAAATTTTGGAACGGATATGTGAGCAGGACGACTTTCATTGGTTTTATCTCAAGCAGTTGTGCTTTAATTCGAGTACACAGTTTTACACGATCGAACGGTAATTTTGTCGAATGTGCTCCGGAAAAAAATCAAACCACTTCATTCCACATTGAAACTATATGATAAACGTTTGCTGGCGTGGATAGAACTGTGGGTTTGAGATTATAATTAGATCAGCAATGATTTTAAGGACCAAGAGTGCAAGCTGGCGTTATATCGTGTTCAACTCGCTCAATTACATATGTTTATGAATCACTTTATTTTAATTCACCCAAATACTGCTGTATCCCTTTTCAAGTTATTAATGGATTCAATGTCCACACCGTTTCACCCTTTCTGTACAAGTTATTTTTCCCTCATCTCCAAGCTTTTTATTTTTTTCCCACTGCACACTGGCTGTGATCAGCCAGATCCGAGTAACTCCTCTGACATGATTCTGATCTTCAAGTTATGCATTTTTCAAAATACACCCGTACTACTGCTGTGGAGCCATTTTGCCAGGGAACCAGTTTTCGGCAGATCCTCGTAGGGGAACTGCTTCTCTGAAAGTAACTGTGAAGGTGACAGTACGGATCAAACAAAATACAATAGGAAGAGGAAGGAAAGCACTCCACCTCCCACGGTGCCAAACTGTCCCTCAAAACATTAGTGGATATCACAGCTTCACTCTCCAAGGGCACACTGTCCTGCCTTCTAACAGTGATTTTCTAACTATGACTGCTGTCACTCGAATAGAAGTATTCGCCATCTACTCTGTTGAAAGTTTGAATGATTTTTAAATGTGGATTTGTGAATCCGAGAGTGTATGTATATATGCGGAGAACTCCTTATGCTCTGAAATAACAACTACAACACAACTCGATTCATATAGAACACAAATAAGATGCAGAGCAAAGCGACTTCCAAATTGTCCAGTCAAAATTTCCCAGAGCACATCGGCACAACATAATTCATAGTAATGCTTCTTCTTCTCTATTTCCCATTAGCACTTCCAGATGTGGCTGGGCGAGCAGTCCAATATAGAGTTTTTGATGAATTTCGTGAAAAATGGACTTGGACTAAAATATGTGGGGCAACTAAGGCGAGCCTTGACCAAAGTGACTACTCTATTAAACATGCTGCAAAATCCAGACCAGTTGCACCTACCAGCAGGAAGTTTGTTAGTTAGGTGCCATTTGCTCATATGACATCGCATCAGTTTAGTTGCCATTGTGCTTTGATTGAAGATAGTTGGTCCTGTAGTCACCACCTTTATTTTTGTGATCTATCATGCTTGTGTTCAGGATCAAGAGGAGGAACTGTGGTTGGACCGGCTGCTCAGAATTATAAACTCTATTATGGATTTGGTGATAAACGGGCAATTACTAAATCATGCTAGGCAACTAAGGCGAGCCTTGACCAAACCAACTCTGCTATTATACATGCTGCATAATCCAGTTAAGCTGCAGCTACCAACAGACAGTTTGCAATCTACCCGAGAGTTGCAGATTTAGCATACACACCAGAATCTGGGTTCGAATGGAATCAATGGAATGTCATTGTCAGGCAGAATGTACATCAATGCTTGTAACAGACATCGGGGCGCAGCACACTCTTACGTGAAGGAAACTACGTGCACCCAGCACCTACAGTAATGGGCACAAAAGGACCAGTGTGCCATCAAAAAGCAAATGTTTTTTTGAGTCCAATTAAGCAGGTTGATCGAGCCTCATGGATTCATTGGTGATGGTGAAGACTTTCCCAAAAGAGCGCAACGACCATGGAGAATAAGAATTGGTAGCAATCCATGGTCGGGGCAGTAAATTGGGAATAACCACCGAGGAGAAATGGCACCTGAGTTCTTTGGCAGAACACCAAACACAATCACGAAGTGGCGCAAGTCCAAGTTTTAATGTGGTGGTATGTGATCATAGAATTCTTGCAGTGTGGAAAGAAGACATTCACCCCAACAAGTCCACACCAACATTTTGAAGAGTATTCCACCTCGACCCGTTTTGCTTTCCAATTATTGTATATTTCCCACGACTAACATATATAACCGACACACCCCTGAACACAATGAAGAGTTTAGAGTATATTAAATTCCCGACAGTGTGGAAATAGTCCCTTTGGGCCAACTAGTCCACGCCGACCCTCCAAAGAGTAACCCACCCAGACCCATTTCCCTTTTACTAATGCACGTAGCACTGTGGGCAATTTAGCATGGCCAATTCACCTGACCTGCGACTGAATTCGAAATAAACAACCCATTAGGAAGGCCAATGGAATTTTGCCCTTCATTGTTAAAGGGATTGAGTTTAAAAGCAGAGAGATAATATCGCAGCTGTACAAGGTGCTGGTGATTACTTGAGAAAGGATGTACTGGAATTGGATGGGATGCAGAGGAGGTTTACTCGCTCGTTTCCGAAGTTGAGGGTGTTGGCTTATGAGGAGACACTGCGTAGATTTGGATTATACTCATTGGAATTCAGAATAATGAGGGGGCATCTTAAGTTGTTCATAGTCCACGGAAAGATCAGCCATGTACTTATTGAATGGCGTGGCAGGCTTGAAGGTACGGACAGTCAACTCTTGCTCCTGAATATTATGTTCTTAAGTTCTTGCAAAGTCTCAAACTACATTAGAGTTATTGAAGTGCCTGCATTTTGCTCATGCGAGTGTACTTATTTTGGAGATGCAGCAAGTAAATTGCTCGTACCAAGCTTCCACAACCAGACACGGCAAATTACAAGAGAAGCTATCATTTCATAATAAATGAATGAATGCTGTTTTCAAATACTATGGACAACTCGATTTGAACAAAAAAAGCAATTGGGAGAATTCTCGACAGAGACTATTAAAAAAAATTGATCTCGTCTCGAGCAAAACTGGCCAATCTGTTGAGTATACCTTGCATATTATTTAAAGACCATTCGCCACCACTTCCTGCATCTGCAGGGAATTGCCACCACATGACACACATTTCCTTCTCTCTTGTCACCCTTCCAAAAGTACCATTCCCTCTGTGGCATCCGGGCCAATTCCTCATTCACTCCCGACAATACCTCCCACGGCGTCATGACACCTTTCCCTGCAACCTCAGTATGTGTGGACCCAAACACACCTTGCACGTGAAGCGCCGCTTTACCAGTGCTGAGCTCAGTATGGTATTCTTGCTCATACTTTAGTGCCTTCTATCTTGCATAAATGAAGCATAGACTGTTTGACGGCTTCATAGAACACAAACATTATCCCTACATAACAAAATCCCTGAGTTTCTCGTTGGATGCTCCTTCAACGCATCACATTGTCCCCTTCTTACCATTTCGGTCACAAGTTTGTTTCAGTTCCTCAACAGTCCTGCTCTACCCAATAAAAAGAAGACCCCGCGAGGACGATTGTTACTTAACGCATTTTTTTGTTTAGATATATTTTAATTTACATTTATTCAATCTCTCCAGGTAAATTACAGCATAGGAGATGGAGGTTAGCGCAGTTACGTGCTCCTCCTTTGGGAAGTGGGAGGTACAGGACAACATTGGTGCGCCTGCTGACTTCGTCAGCGGGAAATGCACCGAACTCCAGCTCGTCAGAGACCGCATTAGGAAACTAGATTTGGAGCTGGTTGAACATTGGATAATTTGGGAGGCTGAGTGGGTGATGGTGAGGAGTTATAGGGAGTTCGTCACACCTATGTTCCAGGTAAAAGTTGGTTCAGAAACCCTCAACACAGCGAAAGTAAACAGCAAATATTGCATGAAGCCCCTGGTGGCCTTAACCTCAATAATAAGAATACCGTTGGTATACTATCGGCGGCGTCATCTACCCACAAGGGTAAAGCCACAGCGGCCAGGTATATGACACTGAGCCTGGCTGTGTGACTAAGAAGGGAAGAGCGAAGAATCGGAGAGCAATAGTATAGGGCATTCAAGCTTGAGATGAGTAAACAGGAAATACTGTGGTCTGAGTGAGAGTCCTGAATGGTTTTGCCGTCCTGCTGCCAGGGTCAAGGATGTCTCTGATCGCATCTACAGGGTTCTAAAGGGGAAGGTAGAGCAGCCAGAAGTCGTCGTACACCTCGTGAACCAATGACATATGTAAGAAAAGGGAGGAAAAACAAAAAAACGAAAATAGGGAATTCGGTTGGAAGCTGGAAGGCAGTCCAAACAGAGTTTGTAATCTCAGGATTGGGACCAATGCCACTTGCTAGTGAGGCTAGGAATGGAGAGTGAGAGCAGATGAAAGCATGGTGGCCGCGCTGGTGTTGGAGTTAGGGCTTCAGGTATGCGAATCATTGGGATACTTTCTGAGGAAAATTAACCTTTCCAATAAAGACGGGTTGTAAGTGAACTGGACGGGCATCAACATCCTGGGCACAATGTTTACTGGAGTTCTTCTGGAGAGTTTAATCTGGATTGTCGGTTGGGTGGTGTGGTGGGAAACTGAGCTCCGGATCATTTGATGGAGTAGGCAATGAACACCCAGACGTAGCGCGCAGAGAGGCTGCAACGAGGGAGAGGCCCTTAGGGGGGAAAGGTGCAGTCAGTGTGATGTGTTGAACTGTGTCTATTTTAACATAAAAATATGAGGAACAAGAGTGACGAACTCAGAGCATGAATCCGTGCTTGGAACTATGATGTTGTGTTCATTACGGAGACTTGGATATCACAGAGACAGGAAATGTTATTGAATGTTCCAGGGTTTAGATGTTTCAAAATAAATAGGGGGGCATATAAAAGAAATTGAGGGGTAGCAATGTTAAACATTGATATTAGCAATGCTGCAGAAAGGGAAATCTTCGAGAAGGGTTTGTCTGTAGACTCAGTATGGGTGGATGTCAGAAACGGGAAAGAAGCAGTCACTTAATTGCAAGTTTTCTATAGGATACCAAATGCTAAGAGAGGGAGGGAGGAGCAGATTACGAGGCAGATATTGGAACAGTGTAGAAGTAACATCGTTGTTCTAATTGGTGATTTTAACGTCCCTCATAATGATTGGAACCAACTCAGTTCAAATAGCCTTGATTGAAATCTTTTCAGATATTTGCAGGAATGGTTCCTGGTGCTATGTGTAGGTAGGCTGGAGTAGAGGTCGGGCTATATTGGATTTGCTGTTTGCCAACGAACCAGGCCAGGTGTCGGATCTGTCGGTGGGAGAGCACTTTGGTGATAGTAATCACAACTGCATGACCTTTACTCTTCTCATGGAGAGAGAAAGGAGCAGACGGGATCAGCAAGTATTTAATTGGAGAGCGGGAATTACAATGGTATGAGTAAAGAACTGGGGCACCTGGACTGGAAACCAATGTTCTCAGGCAAATGCATAACAAAAACGAGGAGTTTGTTTTGGAAGCACCGGCTTAATATGAAGGACAGGGGTGTCTATCCGAGTGGGGAAAGACAGGGATGTGAGGTTGAAAGAACTTTGGTTTACAAGGGATGTGGAACATCTCGTCTAGAGGAAAAATAAGGTTACTTAAGGTTGAGGAGGAATGGGTCAGGCGGGGATTTAGAGGATTACAACGTAGCCAGGAGAGGTCACCATTTTTTGGGCGGAGAGAGAGAGAGAGAAATGGAGAGAGAGAGAGAGCGTGAAAGAGGACCAGGGGGCTGACAGGAAGGCACATTTTCCCAGATAAAAGTGTCTTACCTCGAGCGTCAGGAACTTGCATTTTTCGGGAGAAGTGGAACACAGAGAGTACCAAGGGCTACCAAGATAGAAAGTCTTCCCAGTAAATAGGGACTTACCTCGAGCGTCAGTGGCCCTCATTTGCATTGGTGACCAGAACGATGAGGGTGACGTGCTGAGTGCGAGCAGTCAATTTGCCCTCTGGAAACGTGAGCGAAACAATATTTTTTGAGGAGTAGATAGACGGTTTTGTAGTCGAAAATTACGCTCCCGAATGGTATATAAGCACCTATGATATAGGTTAAAAATTGATTGAAATCCTACAAGCAGCATTTCGAGAGTTTGAAGCCAAGTTAAAAGGGAAGAGCTCAGAGGTAGTAATCTGAGGATTACTCAGCTAAGGGAGATAGTGACTGTGTGACGAAACAACAGAGAAAGAGGAGGAAGGCAGTGCAGGTGTACCCTGTGCTCATCTCCCTCCAAAACAGATAAAGCGTTTTGGATACTGTTGGGCGACACACCTCACAAGGGAAAAGCAGCATTAGCCAGGTTCAAAGTACCATGGCTAGCTCTGCTGCGCAGACGAGTAGAAAAAAAGAATGGAAGTGTGACAGTGATAGGTGACTCAACTGTAAGGGAGAATAGATAGGTAATCCTGTGTTCGAAAACGAGACTGCTGAATTGCGTGTTGCCTCCCAGGTGCACGGATCAGGGACGTCTCAGATCGACTGCAGAACATTATGAAGAGGGTGGAGAACAGTAAGTTGTCGTGGTGAATATAGGCAACAATGATATAGGTGAAAAAAGGGATATGGCCCTGCAAGCAGACTTTCGGGAGGTAGGAGCCAAGTTGGAAAGTAGGACCTCAGAGAGAGTAATCTCAAGGTTGTTAATAGTGCAACACGCTCGTCAGAGTAGAAATGAAAAATATCAGCTGGATGAATGCACAGCTTGAGATATGGTGCAGGAGGGAGGGGTTTATATTTTTGGGACTATGGGATGGATCCTGAGGTTGTTGGAACTATTAAAAACTTTATTAGTCTACGATGAACGCAAAGTGACTACTTGTGTTAGGTGCATTTATTATGATGCCAGAAGCGTCATAGATAAGTTTGAAGAACGTGGGCCGGAATTAGTACCTGGGAGTATGATTTTTTGTTATTACAGAAGAGTTGAATAGGTAATTTGGATCTGCCTTCGTTGGGTAAGACATAAGCAATCTCCCAGATGTAATAGGACCGCGGGTAATGGATGAACTGAAGGGAAATTATTAGGCAACGCTGGATGGACCGTTAGGTCAGAAGGCTGATATATCATCGGGACCTGATCATCTGCATCCCAGGGTACTTCAGGAGGTGGCTGTACAAATAATGGACGCATTGGTAATCATTTTCCAATGTTCTGTAGTTTCAGGATCAGTTCCTGTGGATTGGAACGTGGCTAATGTCCCACTTATCAAGAAAGGAGGCAGATAGAAAACAGGGAATTATAGACTAGTTAGCCTGACGTCAGTGGTGTGAAAGATGCTGGAGTCAATTATAAAAGATGAAATTACGACTCATATGGATAGCAGTAACATGGTAGGTTAGAGTCAGCATGGATTTTCAAAGGGGAAATGTTGGTTGACTAATCATCTGGATTGTTTTGAGGATGTAACTATGGAGATGGACAAGTGAGAGACAGTGGGCATAGTACCTGGACTTTCAGAAAGCCTTTGATAAAGTCCCACATCAGATATTAGTGAGCAAAATTAGGGCACATGGCATTGGGGCAAAATACTGATTTCGATTGAATATTTTCTGGTCGACAGGAAGCAAAGAGTAGTGATGAACTGGTCCCTTTCATAATGGCAGGTGGTAACCAGTCGTATACCACAAGGCTCGGTTCTGGGACTGCAGCTGTTTAGAATATACTTTCATGGCATTGATGATGGTATTTCAAGTAATATTAGCACATTGGCTGAAAGCACAAAGCTGGGTGGCAGGGTGAAACGTAAGGAAGATATTATGAGAATATAGGGTGATTTGGACAGGCTAGGTGAGTGGTCAGATGAATGGTAGATGCAGTTTAATGTGGATAAGTGTATGGTTATCCACTTTGTTGGCAAGCACAGGAAGGCAGGTTACTATTTAAATGAAACTAAGTTAGGTATGGGGAAGTACAAAGAGATTTCGGTGTTCTTGTACATCAGTCAATGAAAGCAAGCATGCAGGTTCAGTAGGCAATGAAGAAAGCTAATGGCATTCCGGCCTACAAAACAAGAGGAATTGAGTATAGGAGCAAAGGGGACGTTCTGCAGCTGTACGAGGCCCTGGTGAGACCGCACCTGGAGTATTCTGTGCAGTTTTGGTCTCAAAATTTGAAGAAGGACATTCTAGCTATTGAGGGAGTGCAGCATAGGTTCACAATGTCACTTCATGGAATGGCAGGACTATCAAATATTGAAAGATTGGAGCGACGAGGCTTGTATGCACTTGAGTTTAGAAGGATGAGAGGGGATCTGATTGTGACATATAAGATTATTAAAGGATTAAACACTCTAGAGGCAGGAAGCGTTTCCACTGATGGGTGAGTCCAGAAGCAGAGGACACAGAATAAAAATAAGGTGCAGGCATTAAGAACTGAGCTGAGGAGAAACATCTTCACCCAGAGCATGGTGGATATATGCAATGCTCTGTCCCAGAAGGCAGCGGAGGCCAAGTATCTGCATACTTTCAAGGAAGAGATGGATAGAGCTATTAAACATATTGGAATCAAGAGTTATAAAGATAACACAGGATTAGGAAACTGATTGGGGATGATCAATCATGATCGTAATGAATAGTGATTCTGGCTCGAATGACCGAATGGCCTACCCCTCACCTATTGTCTATTGTCTATTACTGAGACTTGGTTAAGGAAGGATATCATAAGCAACTAAGCATACTAGCACTTCAGTGCTCAGGCTGGATAGAGAGGGTGGTAAAATGGAAGGAGGATTTGCACTACTGGTCAGAGAGAATATCACAGCTGTGCTGAAGTAGGACACAATGGATGACTCGAGAAGTGAAGCAATGGGCAGAGCTCAAAAATAGGAAGGGTGCTGTCACAATGTTGGGTCTGTACGACAGACCTCCCAATGGTGAGCGTCAGTTCGAGGAACAAAAATGTAAACAGGTTATGGAAAGACTTAGGGATGACAAGCTGGTGGTGATAGGAGATTTTAATGTTCCCAACAATGGCTGGCATCCTCTTAGTGTCAGAATTCTAAATGGAGCAGAATTTGAAAGGAGCATCGAGGAGAGTTTCTAAAGCAGTACGCAAATAGTCCAACTCGGGAAGAAGCCACACTGGAACTGGTTTTGTAGAATAAGACTAACCAGATTGTTGAAGGTTCAATAGGAGATTATTTTGGGAATAATAATCACAGTTCCGTAAGTTTTTGAATACTTACGGACAAAGATGACAGTGGTCCCAAAGGAAGAGTGCAAAACTGTGGGAAGGCCAACTATATCAAAATTCGGCAGGAGTTGGGGAAGTAGATTGGGAGCAGCTGTTTTAATGTAAATCCACATTTGATGTGAGGAACATTTTCAAAGAGAGGTTGATTAGACTGCAGAGGAAGCATGTTCCTGTCAAAATGAGGGATAAAAATTGCAAAGATGAGGGAACTATCGATGAGAGGTGAAATTGTGAGACTGGCTAAAAAGAATACGGAAGGATTCATAAGGTATTGGCGACTGTAGATAGATGAAACTTTGGAAGAACATCTGGAATTTTGGACCAATCTGAAAAGAGGAAGTCAGAGGGCTAAAAGGGGTCATGAAATATCTTTAGCACACAGGTTTAGGCAAAATCGTAAGGCATTTTATTCATATGTAAGGAGCAAGAGTGGAATTAGAGAAGGGTTGGCCTTCTCAAGGACAAAGGACGCAAGTTAAGTGTGGAGTCAGAGAATATCGGTGAGATTCTTAATGAGTGCTTTGCATTGGTACTCACTGCCGAGAAGGACATGACAGATGTTGTCGTTTGGGAAAGGTGCTTGATTACTGTTGGTCAGGTCGGCATCAGGAGGGCGGAAGTGCTGGGTTTTAAGATGCATTCAGGTGGGCAGGTCCACATGTCCAGATGTGATCTATTCCACGTTACTGAGGGAAGAAAGAGTGGAAAAAGCTGGGGCCTGAACAGATACCATTGCAACATCCTTGAACACGGGTGGTACACTGGAGGATTGGAGAATTGCTAGTGTTGCATGACCTCACAGTGATCTATAGTTAGCTCCATTGGCCAACACGCTGCTCCCTTCCCCAGATAATGAATGTCTAGCTGAAATTTCTGATAAAACTTCTCATTGTCCACAATACGGTCTCTTCTAATCTTAATAATCATGCGTTCTAAATTCTAATCCAAATCATTAATATTGAGAACAAACAATAATGAGCCAATCACCATCCCTTCAGGGACTTCTTGAGACACAGACCTCCAGTCCGACAAGCATCCTTGCACTATTACCCCATGCTTCCTGCCATCAGACCAATTGTGTAACCAATTTGCCAGCACTCCCTGTATTCCATGTCATCTAACCTTCCAAATCAGCCTACCATTTGGAACCTTATCAAAGGCCTTTTTGAAACCAATACCGAACATGTTCAATGCCCTGTCTTCGTCAACCCTGCTGGTCAATTCACCGAAGAACTCTAACAAACTTGTCAGACATGTTCGCCCACGCAAGAAGCCATTCTGATTTTCCTAATCAAATCCTGCCTTTGCAAATGAATGAATAAACTTTTCTCTCAGTATTTTTTCATTTAACTTACGCACCAGAAACGTAAACATTAATTATGTATAGTTCCTAACTTTTCTTCGCAGCCCTTCCTGAGTAATGGGACAACATTCGTCATGCTCCAGTCTTCCAGGACCACACCCGCGGCTAACAGTGATGCAAAAATATCAGCGAGGCCTCCATTAATTTCTTCTCTAGCAGTATAATTGATTTTATCTGGGTAGGAAAATGAGATTAATCCACCTTCAAAAATTCTAATACATCGAACATCTTCTCTACCATGATATAGACGGTCACCACCATATGGCCAATAACTTCCCCAAATCCCAAGTTCCCCAACTTTTCTGTACGCTAAGCACAGAGATGAAGTATTCATTGAGGACCTCGCCCATCTCCTGCGTTTCCACACGTATATAACTACCTTGGTCCTTGAGGAGACTCATTCTCTCTTTAGTCATTCCTTTTCCCTTGATGTGTATCAATAACGCGTTTACTTAAAAAAGACGTTTCCCAATTTTAACCATCCATCCTGTGCCTTCTGCCAACGATTGAAAAATTACTGTAGAATGAAGCTCGAGAAACCATGGGTATAAGCAAGAAAACGATCTTGCCACTAATTCCTGTAAACAGGGAAAAAATAATTAGTTTCTATCCTTCCCTCCATCACATCAACACTACTATCCTGTCTGCAACTGTATTGAGCAATGTTTATCTGCGAATTACTGTTCTCATTTTTAAAGTTATACGTCGATGGATCATGAATTTTAGCCACGGCTACCAGTTATAAAAGAAATATTGGCAAGTGCAGACATCTGGTCTACGCTCATTGACGAACTACGTCCAACTGGTCGATCAATTAGGAAAATCGTTACACTCGATGTGCACTTTTATAACAGCTTCGGGATAAGTAAAACCTTCATCAACAAAATTTCGCCTGTGAGGGGTATCACTATTGTACATTACTCCGGATTCTGGATTACTATGGCTGATCGGGCCTTTTGTCCTGTGAGCACTTCAGGCCTCAAACCCTTTACCTCTGAGTCTCTACGTTGCGCGGGGCGGGGTGCATAAAGTGTTAAAATCTTAAACTGCATGTTGATTCTCTGAATATGAAGGACCTACCGGTAACTCTTTGAAATTTGAGAAAAAATTGTTATGGAGGTACTGTCTCTGCTATTTGGGACGCAAGTCTCGTGCAAAGAATGAAGGCATTGCCTGATGCAAACACAGTTGATAGGTCAGATACATAAAACATATCATTCACTCTCAGAAGAGGATTTTGAGGCTTGGAACGTTGTAAAAAAGTGAATGCCAAAATGGGTAGAGGAAGTAAGAAACTAAGGCAAAACTGAATCAGTTCTAAAATGGTTAATAAACTAATTTTGACAACGCATATTGAAAGCCAATGCAGCACCAGAAAATCTTCGGAGCTCTTCGGGGTATTTACCTCTTTCAGAAATATCAAATTTCTACCTTAACTTATATTCACGACTGAAGCATTGCAACTTCTCAACAGTACCAAAACGACTGCAGATTACTCGCTGCACTGTGTCACAATGTATTTTTTCTTACAATTTTACTACGCCCTTATTTTTATTTTATCTAGAGAGAGGGTAATTTGCCAGCCTCCAAGTCGACTGGGTTCGAAACGTTTATTGGAATGCTTTTTGTTTAACTCTAACAGATAATGCCTCCGGCCTAAGTTTTTCATATCTTAAAAAAAAACAGGGGAACAATCAAAGGGGAGTTACCTTCTAGGTGTGTAGCTACCCTTCGTTTAGATTAATATTTTTGATTCAGTTCAGCTGTGTTGTGTGTGAAGAAAGTGAGGCCGGACAAGTGAGGCCAGGTACTCTCTCTCTCTCACTTCAAACATGTAAGCCTTGGTTTGTTTCATTTTTACTCTTTGTGCTAAGGGATGTATTTATTGGGACCGCTGTAAGTGTTTTCAGTACAGCATCATTTCATCAGGATAGTGTGTCGGGTTTTTAGATAGGATAATTTACCTTGTGTACTATTTTCTGCTTTTTTTTCTGTTGCATTCCGTAATTTTGTAAATAAGTACTGTTTGTTTAAAACTTGACAGTAGGACCAGCTAATTCAATTCTGGAATATCCACTATACACTTAACCAAAAGAAATAGTAAAATTACGGTCTGGGCCACGTGCTTAAAAATGTGCTTTGGGGTCGAGCCTGGTCCGGAACAACTGTTAAACTAAATTATTTAGGTCCGTGCTAACCTAATCAATTGGAAAATGATAGACAATGAAACTATGCTGTGTGCATATAGTTAATAACTCGACAATGGCCTATCTGTAATGGGAACTCATGAACTGAACATTTCGAAGTGGGAGTCGGCAATTCATTCCTCAGAACCCTCTCTGTCAGTTAACATGATCATGACTCATCTTATCCTGGTCTCAACTCAAGTATTCTGCCTGCTACCCAGAACACTTTGTCACACCTTTCATCGGAAGAATATCTATTTCTTTCTCGAATCCGTCGATTGATTCTGCCTCCAGTGAGCTCTGTGGCAGTGAGATCCACAGATTCACTTATGAGAGAAGTAGTGTCTCCTCATCTCAGTTTTGAGTCTGCCTCCTCTCTGTCTCTCTCTCTCTCTCGATGACCTCTTGTTTGACACTGTTCCACAAGGGGGAACATGTGATCAACCACCCCAGCTTATAAATGCCCTTTAGGGTTTCGTGTTCCTTAATCAGACCCGCTCTCATTCTTCTGAACTGCAGCGAGGAAAAACGCTAGCACTTTAAAGAGCCTCCTCTGACTGGCATCCAGTGTTAATACATCCTTCCTCAAGTGTGGAGACAGTGAGAACTGCAGATGATGGGGATCAGAGCTTAAAAATGTGTTGCTGGAAAAGCGCAGCAGGTCAGGCAGCATTAAAGGAGAAGGAGAATCAACGTTTTGGGCATAAGCCCTTCTTCAGGAATGAGGAATGCTGATTCCTGAAGAAGGGCTTATGCCCGAAACGTCGATTCTCCTTCTTCTTTGATGCTGCCTGACCTGCTGCGCCTTTCCAGCAACACATTTTTAAGCACAAGTGTGGAGACCAAAACTGGAAACAATATTCCAGGTGTGGTCTTACCAAAGCTATGGAAAAGTATATCAATACTTCTTTACTTTTAATAGTATCGCATTTTTGCACTAAGTGCCAGGAATTACTTTGCTGGTCATTTCATATAGATTGTAAATAGTTGCGGTTCGACAACAGAATAGCACAGCACGCCAAAAGTTACAGTTTGCCAAGCAGAGAAGGCCGCATTTAATTAGACTCTCTGCTTTCTGGCAGACAGTCAATACTTTATCCGAGCCAATACTCCACCTTTTAACCCCTGTGAGCTAACTTTCTCGATCAGCCTTCCACGCCACACTTTGTCAAATGCCTTCTGCATATCTCGGAATATTGCGTCAACTGGGTGTCCATTATCCATTTGCATGTTGCATCCTTAAAGAAACTCAGCAATTTTGACAAGCACGACTTGCCCTTCACGACACTTTATTTATCCAAGTGTTTACTTATCTTCTTCTTTATGATAACTGTATCACCTTCCCCACAACAGACGTCAAACTACTTGATCTGTAGGTCCCACTTTTTGCCTATCTCCTCTATGAATAAGCGTGTCATATCATTCTCTTTCCAATCTATTGATAACGGTCAACAGTTCTGGGAAGTTTGGGAAATCATAACGAATGTAATCACCATTTCCCCGGCGCTTTCTTCATTTACCGAAACTTCAAGCCATCACGTCCTGGAGACTTCCTGAGATTTACACCCAGCGGTTTACTGAATACTTTACCCTGGTTATTGCAAATTCACCACGTTACTCTGTAGTTACTGCAGTTTTTTTCAGTCAAAACTATTTGTTTCCACTGTGAAACAGAATCAAAGTGTTGTTTTGCTGCTGCTGGCCTTTCTCAGTTCCACCTCATTACCCACCATTTTGTTTTCGGAAAGTCCAACATTGACCTTCAGTGCTTTCTTCGTTTCTGTGACATTATAGAAGCGGTTGGTATCAGTATTTAAAGTTTGGGCTTATTTGTTTTTAATTTAGGTTTACTGATTTGATTTTTGTGACCCTTTGCTTACATATAAGTTCTCCCAATTCTCCAGAATATTTCTAACGTTTTGAGTACGATATGCCCTCGTCTTTACCCTTTTGTTATCTTTGTTTTCCTTGTTAATCCATGCATGTTTTTTCTCATTTTAATAATTCCTCTTCCTCTTAGGGAGTTTACCTTAATTGTGCTGTATTTTGCATCTCCCAATTCAGTCGCCGCAGTTCAGTAACTGTCCTTCTCTTTAATTGTTTTTGCCAAAGCCACTCAGAGCCCACCCTTTCCGCGCGTCTGTATAATTACATTTCCCAAAGCTGTACCTCTTGTATGTGACTCTTCCTTCACTCTTTCAACCGAAATTCAAATTCTAGCAGATTGTGTCACTCCTTCCAAGAGGATCTGTGAATGCAAGATCACTTAAGAATCAATACATGATATGAAATCTAAAAGAACCTGTTCTCTGAATGGTTCCATAACATGCTGCTTTCCGAAATCATTCCTTATACGCTTAATGAGACTTTCATCGAGGCTACCCTTGCCAAGTTAATTAATTAAACCAATTAGAATGTTCACATCACCCATAGTTACCGTTGTGCCCTTTCACAAACCCTCATTATTTCCCAGTTTATGTTATGCCTTATTTTGGAAGGACTTTTCACGGGCGGATAAATTACTCCTAAAATCTAAGATGATGTACCTAGTAGAGTTTGGGAAGCGAGAGCCAGTCGATGTGGTGTATTTAGACTTTCAGAAAGTATTTGATAAAGCCCGGCATAAGAGATTAAAGCACATGGATTTGTGGAAGTGCTTGAATAGACATCTGCTTGGAAGATGGGAAATAAAGAGCAGGAATTAATAGGTCATTTTTAAATTGGAATGCAATACCTGTTGAGGTGCAAGGGTGATCAGCTCTCGAATCCTAGCTGCTCAAAATATAGATTAACGATTTGGATGAGAGAACAAAACGTAACATCTCAAAGTTTGCAGATGATATCCAGTTGGGTGGGAGGGTGGACTGTGTTGAAGATGCAGACACCCTTCAGCATGTTGTGGACAGGCTAAGTGAGTCGGCAAATCAATGACCGATGCAGTGCAATTTGGAGAAATGTGAGGTTCTTCACTTCAGATGCAAAAACAGGAACGCAGATTAGGACCGGAATGGCTGTAAATTGGGAGAGGGCAGTGTGCATTGGGACCTGGGCGCCCTTGTGCACCAGCCATTGCAGATGCCGCAGGCGGTAAAGAAAGCAGATGGTATGTTGGCCTTCATTGCGAGAGGTTTCGACTACAGTAGCAGGGATGCGTTAGGACCTTGGTGAGGTCATATCAAGAATGTTGTCTGCACTTTTGATCTCCTTCTCTGAGGAAGGATGTTCTTGCTCTCGTGGGAGGGCGCTGAAGGTTTCCCAGGATGATTCCAGGGACGGAGGGACTGACCTTGGTGTTCAATGAATTGTCCTTTCATTGACCATTTTGAGTGATTCCTGGAAACGTTTTTCACTGTTCCTTTATACACAGACATTTCAGAGTATTTACCCAACCTTGGTCAGTTCTCTCCTCATGGAAGTGTAAGTGACTTTGTTTCAATTTTGGATCATCGCTTGTGTTTGGAGTGGTCACAGTCACACTTCACGTAACCTTTAAATTCCTTGGTATAACTGTTTTCTAAAGGATTATTTTCCCTCTAACAGTACACATTCACAAAGTTTCATTACACAACTAAGGTTCTAACATCGGTGCATCTTCGGCCGGTGTGGTTGGTCAGTGGTTAGCACTACAGCCGCACAGTACCAGAGTCTGTGTGAAGTTTGCACATTCCTTCTGTGTCGACATCGCTTTCCTCCCACAGTCCAAACATGTGCTGGTCAGGTGAATTGCCCATCGTGTTCTAGGATGTACACATTAGGTGCATTAGTCAGGGGTAAATGCAATGTTATTAGATAGGGGAATGGGCCTGGGGTAGTTGCTTTTCGGAGGTAGGTTGTGGGCCTGCTTCCACACAGCAGGGATTCTAACCATAATGGTGTTGTCAGTCTAGTGATTCTATGATACTTCATAACCCTAGTCAGTTGCACAATGTGCTCTTCTGAGAAACACTCACAACAACATTATACAAGTCTGTCTGCAAGAGCTGTGTGGCTCATGTGATTTCCTAGAGTCCCCCAAGTTTGTAAATTTAAACAGTTATAGGCTCAAAGATAGGGTCAGACCTCTTGAATTCATCTGGAATTTTCTTTTTATCTTTCCCGATTACTGCCCTAACATGAAAAAGCTGTTAGGTCGATTATAAACTGCTCCTTCCTCACCCTCCCTACAATTAATTCTGATTCCATGCCAAGGTTTTGAAGTGCATATCCTTTATTCCCAGCGTCTTTGTCTCTCTGTTTCCTGTCTCCCTGTTGCTCTGTCTCCCTGATCCCTCTCTGTGTCACTAACTCATTTTATTGCAAATGCTTTGCACATTCAAAAAATCTACCTTTCTTAATTTAATTATGTAATGTCCTTAAATTATTTGATGATATGCAATTGTAGTTAAAGCTTGTCCTTTCTGCTGTCTTTAGCCACATTACCATACAGTCGTGATGCTTCAAACTTTCACTTTTTGAAGACTCCCGCCATTGCACAAGGAGAATATTCCGACTCTTTCACCCATCCTATCCCCGTAACTCAACCATGTGCAATTCACATAACCTGAACATCCCTGGACACTGTAGTGGAGGTTCACATGGCCAATCCAACTAATTTGCACGACTTTGGACCTGAACACCTGGCAGAAACCCACGCAGTCACTGAGAGAATGTAAAAACTCCAGACAGAGAGCTGGCCCAGGCTGGAATTAAACTCAGCTCCCCAGTGCTGAGTGGTGGCAGTGCTAACCATTGGACCATTTCGGCCTGGGAATCTGCCTGCACCTTTAGCCTGCCTCTGCCTTGTCCATAACCATGATTATAAAACTGACGGAATCCCATCACAGTTCCTGTGGAGCCCATCCTAATGGCTAGCTCATTCTTCCCTGAGTACTACTGCCAGTGCCCCGTGAACTGGAACCACTTCTCACCACATGACTGCGTGTCTGAGCCTGGTATCTTCCTGTCTTTTACACATGAACTACAGCATCACAGTTCATGTTATTTCTGATTGTTTGGTTCAGATGTTGTCCCTGCCTACACCTCTTCCTGTTGCAGTAACTCTGGTAGTTTGTGGTTCAAAAGATTTCTCCACATCAGATGAGAGCAGGGAGATGAGCTGGCACAGGTGAGGATGGAGATTAGGATCTTCCCGATCTCAGTTGGACTCGGTACGATTCTGTGCAAATTCTTAATGTGAGTTTCTAAATGTTGTGTCCTTCTGTGTCTTGCTGCTATTCCTGGAGTTTCTGACTCAGCAGAATTCTCCTCTTCACAAAGGAGAGCAAGGAGATGAGGCAGCACATGTGAGGGAAGGAGATTAGGATCTTCCAAATGTCAGTGGGACTCGGTACCATTCTGTATTAGTAATTTTCATTGTGAGGGTCTAATTATACACTCCTATACTTAATAGTAAGGTCTTGGGGAATGTCGCTGAACAAAGAGACCTTGGAATGCAGTTTCATAGGTCCATCAAAGTGGAGTCGCAGTCGGTAAGATACTGAAGAAGGAGTTTGGCATGTTTTTCTTTATTGGACAGAATATTGTGTAAAAGAGTTGGGAGCCCATGTTGCGGCTGTACAAGATATTGGTTCGGCAACTGTTGGAATATTGCATACAAATGTGTTCTCTTTCCTATCCGAATGATGCTGCTAAACTTGGCAGGGGTCAGAAAAGATTTACAAGGATGTTGCCAGGGTTGGAGGTTTCGAGCAATAGACAGAAATTGAATACGATAGGGCAGTTTTCCCGTGAGCGTCGGAGGCAGAGGAGTGACCTTATAGAGCTTTTTTAAAAATCATGAACGGCGTGGATAGGATAAATAGACAAAGTCTCTTCCCTGGGGTGGGTGAGAACAGAACTAGTGGGCTTAGCTTTGGTTGTGACATAAAACAGACCAAACGGGTAATTTCGTTCACGCAGTAGGTGAATGGAATGAGCTGCCAGAGGAAATGTTGGAGGCTAGTAAGATTGCAACACTTCAAAGGTGTATATGAATAAGAAGCGTTTGGAGGGATACGGGCCTGGTGCTGGCAGGTAGGATTAGATTGTGTTGGAATATTTGATCGGCATGGTCGAGTTGAACTGAAGGATATGTTTCTGTACCGTACATCTCTATGATTCTCTCACGCTAATTTGTGTATCTTTTGTCCCTTCAGCGACTCGGGGAGTTGCTGACGCAGCAGAATTCTCCAATCCTGTCTTGTCCAACACTTCATTGAAGTGGATCTACCATCCAGAGGGAGAATGGTGAGTGAGATCTGCAGCCGTCAATAAACCTTGCAGTGCTGTCAGATCACTCACAGTGAGCCGAGGACAGAGTACAGAGGTAAGGCAGCATAGGCCAGGGCTGTTGTTTAACAATAGCCACATTTTGCCACAGTGAGGCTCAGTACACCAGAGGTGAAGCAGCTCTCTCACGATGGCGTGGGGATGAAGGCCACCCTATCTGAAATATGAATTTCTGAATTGTGTATGATTCTCTTCCACACCGTACCAATGTTGTGCATGCCTTTGTCATTTTTATAAATTACCTAGATGAGGGCGTAGAAAGATGTGTTCGTTAAGTTGCGGATGACACTGAGGTCAGTGGTCTCAGCTCCATTATGGAGATAAGGCAGGAACAGGATACTGATTAAGGATGATCAGCCGTGATCATATTGAATGGTGGCGCAGGCTCGAAGGGCAGAATGGCCTACTCCTGCACCTATTGTCGATTGTCAGAGGTGGAAAATTAAGTTTAATGCGTCAAAGTGTGAGGTGATTCACATTGAATGGCTCAACAGGAATAAAGAGTACGGGGCTCATGGTAAGATTCTTGATAGTGCAGATGAGCAGAGAGATGTAGGTTTCCGTGTACAGAGATTCCTGAAATTTGCGACCCAGTTGGTTGGGTTGTTGAGATGGCATATGGTGTGTTCGTTGTATTGGTTGAGGGATTGACTTTGGGAGCTACGAGGTCATGCTGCAGCTATACAAAACTCTGGCGTGGCCTAAATGGAGTATTGCATTCATTTCTGGTCAGCACGTTATAGTAAGGATGTGGAAGCTTTGGAAACGGTTAAGAGGAGATTTACAAGGATGTTGCCTGGTATGGAGGGAATGTCTTATGAAGAAAGTTTGATGGACTTGAGGTTGCTTTCTTTCGAGAGATGAAGGCTGAGAGGTGACCTAGTTGAGACCTATAAAATAATCTGAGGGTTTGACAGGTGGACAGGGAAATGGCTATCTCCTCGGATGATGATGTTTCTCACGAGGAAACATACCTTTAAATTGAGGAATGATAAATATCGGACAACCTTCCCTGTCTCTGCAATCTCCTCCAATTCTAACACCTTATCTCTGTAGTCTGCTACAATCTCCACAGCGCACTATTCCTGTTACCTTCTTCAGCAACTGTTACCCTCCCTATCTGTTATTTTGTACAACCCCTACAAATCTCTCTTCATCTGAAACCTCAGTTTGTTAGTAGAACGTGCCTTATCGCTGTTGCTTTCTCCTGACTGTATACCATGCCCTCTTCTGTGACCACCACAAGCCCCGATAACACTCCCTTTATGTTCAAACTGATTCAGTCTTTCCAAACAGACCAATCGTAGTAAACGTGCTACCTCTGAAATACTCCCTATCTCGGACTGCAGAAGCCTTGCATGCAACCCCTCTCTGATGCCCCTCTAAAACCTTGCTTCCCACGGACGTAAGGCTCACCGGTCTTCATTTCCCAGGTATTTCCCTGTAGCCTTTTTAAAATAATAGCTCAACATTAGCCACCGTCCAAACTCTAGTCACTTCACACCTAGCTGTCGCTGATGCAAATATCTCCTCTGGGAGTCCACAATTTCCTCTCTCGCCTCTCAAGAAGCACTCGAAAGCTACAATGCTCTCTTTATGTGTAATCTCCAGCTCATATAATATTTGCTTCTGCCTATCATCTCCAGCTCATCCAGCTCAAACGGCTGGCCGTCTTAAAGGCAAGTAAATTCCTGGGACCTGATGACGGAAAGCGAGAGAGAAAATTGCATGTCTCCTGAAGGAAATGTTTGCATCATTGACAGCCAGAGCAGTGTGTCTGAAGCTTGGAGGGCGGCTAATGCTTGTGTCATTATTTAAGAAGCTTTTCGGGGAAGTACCTGGTAATTACAGATTGGTCGACCGAGCAGCCACAGTGAGTGAGTTGTTGCCGGGGATTCTGAGAGACTGTATTCACAGAGATTTGGAAATAGATGAACTCATTTCGGATAGTCAGCATGGCTTTGTGCATGGTAAACCGTGTCTCACGCAATTGATTCAGTTTTGAGAAGGGGTGACATGGCATGTAGATGAAGGCTGTGAGGCAGATATTGTTTATATGGACTTTAGCAAAGCCTTTGACAAATAATAGCATATCAGCTGTTGACTAAGATTAAATCTCATGGGATCCACGGAGAGCTAGCTTATTGGATAAAAAAATTTGGATTGTTGGCAGAAGAACGAGAGTGGTGGCAGATGATTGTTAACTCTGTCTGTGACCTCATCCCGACGCTGTTTCACTGGTAACGGTCTGCAATCCCATTCCCATCAAAATCTCCTAGCAACAGCCTGTGAACCCATCCCCACTCTGCTCATACACAAACGGTCTGGGAATCCATCTCTACTCTATTCCTCTCCCAACAGTTTCAGACCACATCCTCACTCTGCTTTCCTAGCAATGGACAGTGATAACACCCCACTCAGTTGTGTAGCACTGGCCTATAAAGCCAATCCCGCTGTTATCCCTTCTTAACGGCCTGTGAAGACATCGTTAAAAGGATGTCCTAGCAATTGGTTTTGAACTCAAGCCCTGCGTGTTCTCCTAGCAATGGCCAGTAAAAGCATTCCCCCTCTGATCTCCGAGCAACCGCCCCTGAACCAATCCCCACTGTATTCTCCGAGCAACAGCTTTTGAATCTATTCCCAATCATTTCCTGTATCAACGGACTGTGAACCCATTGCCCTCTATTCGCATAGCAAATGGGCCAGTGACACCCTCCCCAATCATTTTGTTCCCAGGAACAGCATGTGAAACCGTTCGTACACTGTTGTCCTTATATCATACTGAGAAAGCCTCCCAAAGCATCCCTGCCTGAAAAAGGCTGTGAGCCCATTCCTACTGTGTTCTCCTTTCGTCAGCCTGTGACACCATCCCCACTCTATTTATCTATCAAGGCCTGTAAATCTAACTCCACTCTGTTCACCTAACAACTGCCTGTCAACACATCCATACTCAGTTCGCCGATCAATGGCTTTTGAATCCATTCCTGCTGGAATCCACTCAGAACAGACTGTGAAGCAATCCTAGCATAGAGTTTGAACTCTGACGCAGTCAATTCTCCCAGCAACAGCCTGAACCCTTTCCCATTGCGTTCCCCTGGAAACAACCAGTGGCCCGCTTCACAATCTGTTCTTCTCATGATATCCTTTACACCCAGCTGCGCTATGGTCAGCTGGCGACTGCCTGTGAATCCAACAGTACTCTGTCTCCCTAGGAATGGTCTGTGATCCATTCTCAGTCTGGTTCTCCGAGCAAGAACTTGTGCACCAACCAGCTCTCTATTTCCGGAGCAACAGCCCCTGAAACCGTTTCCATTCTGTTTCCATCGCAAGGGTGTGTGAAGGCAATCCGGCTTGCATTCCGTTGGAACGAACTGTGAACCAATCATGAGCGAGATGTCCAACGAAAGACCTTTGAAATCTTCTTCAGTCAGTTCTCCAAGTTTGTCTCCATTCGATTACCCGAGCAACGGCTTGTGAGACCATTCCCATTTTTTTCACCAATCAACAGCTTGTAAACACATCCCCACCCTGCTCTCCTGGCAACCTCCTTTGACCCCACCCCGACCCTGTTATCCCACCCATTCTTAATCTAAACCCGTGTAATCTGTAAACTTCAAACAGATCCTCTCCCCATTCTTCAAAACCTATCGAGTAGGTCCAGAGTCTTCAATAACTCCTTAATTGCAAGCCCTTCATCATTCTAATAAATCTCCTCTGGAACCCCTCGAAGAGTAGCACATTCTTCCTTAAAACAATTCTCTGAAAACTGTTCACAATATTCTAACTACAGTCTGACAAAGACTTTCCACAGCCTCAGCAGTACATCCCTGCGCTTGTATTATTCCTAACATTCAAGTGATAGCCATTAGAGAATCACTGCACACTACATATTACCTTTGCTTTCCCCATTTAGATTACCAACTTCACTTCCATTCCGACCACCACATTTGCTACATCATACTTTCCCACGTTGCATTTCTTCTGCCACTCCTGACACATTTATCCCACATTTTGCTTCCTTCTGACTGCGTAGGAAATCTCCGCTGTTGTTCTTGCAATTATATAGTCATCGTTCTGTGTCGGGTAACATAATCAGAGAATTCAATTATATCATCGTACGGCTGCTTATACTTTAAGAGGAAACAAATGCTCTTTCCGAGGGTAACAATCCTGATTGGTTTAATCGTGTATTCCTCGGCCACAATAGCAGCCTCAAAGCATTGATTAAAAGACAAAAACATGAGTAAAAACAGCAGTTGCCATTGAGCCCCACAGGCCTACTATGCTATTCAGAATTCTCATGGCTGATCTGACTGTGGCGGAACACTCCTTTCCTGTCCCATCTAAGTAAACATTAATGCTTTTGTCCATCAACAAACTATGAAGATAAAAGTTGAGTACCTTCAGTGAGTTAGATTGTCCTGCTCCCTGACAAGCAGAATGCTAAAGAGAGCTCAATTCTAAGAAGGGAATTATATACTTTTGTAAACCTTATAATGGAGATTTATTACTTCTAAGTTGTGTTCCGACACAACAAAGTCGAAGCTGTGTATTACAAGATCAAATACAGGAACCGATGCCGGCATTTCAGGTGCTCAAATATGTTCCAGACAAAGAAAATTGGAGATTCAGGAATGCAAGGTAGACATGCAGGGGCCTGAAAGAACACAGCAGGCCAGGCAGCATCAGGAAATGAAGTTAATGTTTTGGGTGTAATACGTCTTCAGGACTTGACTCACCATTGAAACACGAATAAAGACTCTCCATTGTTCCCTGCATAGAAAAGGTTCAAATGGTGAAAATCAAATCTAGGCGAAAAAATACCTCCAGTCATTAGGAGACTCGACGTTTGAAACGGAGGAACCCAGTTCTGACACGCTTATATGAGGAAACATGTTCTAAGCAGCTACTTGTCGAATTATTTCTGTACCTTTTACATCTTAATAAGATCACTGATTCTTCCTGTAAACTCCAGTAGAATTTATTAATCTCAATATTCCCAGACGATAAACAAGACATCCCACGAATCGAATCGGTAAATAATTTCGAAACAAATATTCAAATGCAATGATAAGCGTTTTCATAAAGTCACACTCTTCCTGCTTACAGTCTTTTGTTTCTTGTATTTCATTCCTCTGGAGTCTTCAGTGAACTCTACATTTGATTTATTTGATATCATTCCACAAATGCAGTGCACAAATACTGGTGCCTGGTGATTAATATCAGAACAACCATCTCTCTTCACTTCGACTGCTTTCTGTATTTTTGTTCAATGCCATGTCCAGATTCTCATACCACTGCAATTGATTGGATTCTGTTTCCTCACCAAGTCCAAATAAATGACATTATATTTGGTTCTGATGCACCTTGAGCAATAAAGATCTCTAGCTCAAAACACACACTTCAGCCTACTCTGTCAAAGGACAGAATGGAATCTACTAAGTACAATTTTCTATTCACAAACCCAGATTGCTTTATTTTCCTTATGAATGTATCTTTTTTGAACAGCAACTATTTTCTCCAGATCTTGTACTCTTCAAATTTCCAAAATGATTTGATGATTATGAAAACAATGGGTATTTTTCTAGTGTTTTTATCATTTTATTTTCTGTAAGATTTACAACTCTTCAATCATCTGCTGAATCGATTATGTCCTCTGAGGATAGAATGATTCTGGTCATTCCCTCTCCTATTTCCACAAACGTTTCCCACATCTTCTGCAATGCCTTCTACCCAGATTGGCTAAATATTAGGTTTATTGTGAGAGAACATGTGTTAAATTGAAAGGAGTTAAATGGAGCTGTTTGTTCAGCGACTGTAATTAATGTTAAACTCCATGATTCAAAACGTGTCGCTAGAGGATTTATCACTCTTATTAATAAGGGACTGAGCTCGATGTGTTACTCCATAGTATGATCGTATGCATCACCTCCGACACGAACAGGTACCAGCAGCTACACAGCAAGGGAGACAAGAGATAAGAATCTTAAAATTTCAGACTGGCACATTACGACAATGGATCAGAATCTGAGATCAATAGACTGGAATGTTCCAACAATGTACAGGAGTTTACCTTTGGGTCTTTCCTGGCTTTTCGGTGATGGAATACCATTATCCTATCGGCTCTGGGCTGCATTTTGGGTGATCCAAGCTGGATACTTTCCTATCCTCGCTATCGTTGGTGTTCCTGGTGAGTCTCTCTATCCGACCATTAACTCTACTTACCTTGTTGCTTTGAATTACTGTCCTATTTATTTAAGTACAGAAAAGATTGACGCAACTGTCATCATTTCCACTCATAAACTTTATTTCGTATCAAACAAGTTTAAACCTAAAACCAAAGGAGGAAACAAACTGTTCACAACCTCCATGAGTAACCTTGCCCTGAATTGACTTCTGTCTCCATGTTTACCCCAGCAATAACACTGTACATCATAAACTGCCCAATATCCATTGTTTCCATCTCAGTCTCACTCCAGCTGCTGACTTACCTGTACATATTTCCTATGCAATTTGTATTCTAGTACTTTTCCCTCTCCAGTTCTACTAGGAAAGATTCAACAGGGAACTTTCCCTGCTGTTCTGCCAACAGATGTCCTTTTCTTGGGACACCACGGGATTGTCGTGATATCGACATCGGACAGCAAAAATGTCATTGGCTTTGACGTGTCCTCTGGAATAGGAGAAGGTGAAGACTGCAGATGCTTGAGTTGAGAGTCAAAGAGTTTGGTTTTGGAAAAGCACGGCTGGTCAGGCAGCATCCGAGGACACCCTAAAACAAAGTGCTTATGCTGTAAACGTCGGTTCTGCTGCCTCTCTGATGCTGGCTGACCGGTTGTGCATTTCCATCACCACACCCTTGTCCTCCACAATGGATGAGCAAGCCTCCCTACTCAGGGAATTACAGGACTGACAAGGACAGCTGTTCTTTCCAATATTGTCCAAATGTCTTGAAAGATTACTGAAAAGAAAGATGAGTCCTTTTCCTCGGCTTTAACATTTTGTCCAGAAAATTGTTTCCATTTCCATACATATGCATTACCCTGTTCAAGTGAATTCCTTTCCCTCAGTTTCTTTGTCTAAGTATGGTATTTACCTCAACAGGCACCACTGGTGTTAGAGAAGCTGAACTTCAGTACGAGCTACACTGTCAAATACTTCTATGGAAAGAGGAAATGTCCAATTTTCAAACTGAAAGTGTTTCTTAAGAATGGGAAATGAACATAAATGTACAGAATTAAGGAAAGGCGATTGGTTTGCTAAGTAGCGAATGCGCATTCTCTGTATTTTTAAAACGTAATGCAATCGTACCATCAGAAATGTTGTGTCGGTGTTGTGCTTGCTTTCATCGCGGTTGTGTTTGAGCTGCGGCATAGATTCAATGAGGAGCTGCAAAGTCTGTGAAAATCTAAGCGAAGACTGCAGAGAGGAAAAGCTCGGAAAAGAAATAGGAGAAAGATGGTGGGGTAATTTGAGGACGTGAGGCAGTTTGTGCACCTGATAAATCCTGACTTGCAGGAAAAGTTTCCCAACAAATTGTAGAAGCAGAGTGAGGCAAGCCTGGTTCAAAGAGGAGGTGGTGTCAGAGCTGGGTCACCACTTCCAACTAAATATTCAGTGTCACACCAAGTTGAGGGCTGTGCTTCCTGTGGCCATTACCGTGGAACTTCCCAGGCAGACGTGGGTATGATTTCAATAACTCCCAGGATGCAATCCTTCGAGATATCCATTAGGTCATGCAGGTTACCTGCTCCAGGGTAGCAGCACACATTGTTTCTGGCATTATGGATGGAGGAGAGAAAATCACCGAGCAGTACCAGTGAACTGAGTAACTTGTATTACGTTTAACATGTCTATGGATTGTGTGTGTTATTGGCTGGGCCAGCGTTTATTTTCTATCCAAAGTTGCCTGGAACAAAATGGCAGTCGGCTATTTGTTGGTCTGCTGCCGTCTAGTTGGTATAGATTGAAACATAATACCATTCAGTGGGGCGGCTGTGTGTGGGAGTGGGGGGTGGGGGGAGAGGTGTTACAGGATTTGGAGAAACCCTGAAGGAACAATGATATGTTGATATATTTCCAAGTCAGGATGGCAAGTGGCTTGGAGGAGACCTCGTAAATGATGGTGTTCTGATGTGTCTACTGCACTCTACTTTTCGGATGGATGTGTTTGTAGTTTTAGAAGATGCTGTCTTAGGAACATTGCTGACTTTCCATAGAGGACATTATAGATTCCACAAGAAGTACTTGCGAATAATTAAATGAAGTTAGTATTGATGAAAAGGAGACCATCCAGAAAATAATTGTATAGGGAGTTCCACAGGGACTACGAGCTGAAGTGGGCAGTTGGCCCCTTCATTCTGATAGTCAATATGATTACGACTGATTGAACCCGAGTGCCTGGCGCTGTGAGGCAGCACTGACCAATCGTTCTGGCCGAAGACTCATCAACGAGCTAATTGATCATTATCACACACACATTGTGAAGATTTTACAGGAAATTATAAAGTCACTCGTCAATCCCAGAACACCCATGGAAACAAGGCCAGCTTGACAACTTTCCTCCCTCTCGCCAATCGCCAACATGTTTACAGAAACACAAAATAAGCTACTGTCCAAATCTGCACACGGAATTCAGGATGTAATCTCATGAATGTCTTGTAAAACTGTAGTATGGCATCCTTACTGCAATTTTAAATCTCCACACCAGGAAGACAATGAGGGAGCTGTGCTCTGCATATTACGCAAACTGTGCCATGCGTTGGTGATCCATTGGTTGGAAATTATAGCATTGCCCAAATGGTGAAACACTTACCCTAACCATCACACCAACGATGGAATAAGTGTTGTTTCCTGTTTCCGTAAATTCATTTCTGTTTCTGCCTCCTGCTCCATGATAATTCCTGCACTAATCAGTTCTGAGTGTGCATATAAACCGGAGGAGCCGACATCGTTAATCTCTACACACTATCTCCCAAACATACTGACTTTATTCCTGTCATAGCCAATATCTAAGTCTGAACCAGTTGGTGTACAACCTCAGCATTCTACTTCACACTGAACTGTGTTTCTTGCCACTTTTCAATTCTATCACCAAAACATTAACCTACTTCCACGTCAATTAAATCCTCCATTTCTGTTGTTGTGGTTCTGTTCGCCGAGCTGGGAATTTGTGTTGCAAATGTTTCGTCCCCTGTCTAGGTGGCATCCTCAGTGCATGGGAGCCTCCTGTGAAGCGCTTCTGTGATCTTTCCTCCGGCATTTGTAGTGGTTTGAATCTCCCGTTTCCGGTTGTCAATTCCAGCTGTCCGTTGCAGTGGTCGGTATATTGGGTCTAGGTCGATGTGCTTATTGATTGAATCTGTGGATGAGTGCCATGCCTCTAGGAATTCCCTGGCTGTTCTCTGTTTGGCTTGTCCTATAATGGTAGTGTTGTCCCAGTCGAATTCATGTTGCTTGTCATCTGTGTGTGTGGCTACTAAGGATAGCTGGTCGTGTCGTTTCGTGGCTAGTTGGTGTTCATGAATGCGGATCGTTAGCTGTCTTCCTGTTTGTCCTATGTAATGTTTTGTGCAGTCCTTGCATGGGATTTTGTACACGAAACGGCTGCAAGACAAATTCCCGGCTCGGCGAACAGAACCACAACAACGAGCACCCAAGCTACAAATCTTCTCACAAACTTTCCTCTATTTCTGCCAGTGCTTCAGACCCTCTGCTGAAAAAAACATCGTCAATATCTGTGGTAGATCGAGACTAAACCTGTTCAATACTAATCTTAGTGACATCCTAGTTGTACTGTCCATATCCTTCAGCTCATCCTCAACTCTATTGCCTATCTTACAATTCAGACCGATTACCACTCACCTTTCTCCCCGTACAGATTGACCTTCACTGTCCGGTTCACCCATCACCCCTGTACACACTGACCTACATTGTCACATTTCTCCATCACGTTTGTGCTCATAGACTTACACAGTTCAGTTCCCCCGTTACCCCTGTACTGAATGACCTACACTGTCCCATTCACCCATCACACCTGCACTCACTGAGCGACACTGTCCCGTTTACCCATCACTCTTGTACTCACAGTACTACATTGTCCTGTTCACCTACCATCACTGTACTGACGTTCCTACACTGTCCCATTGACACATTACCCTGATAATCACTTACCTACATTGTCCCATTCACCCACCACATCTGCATTCACTGACTTACACTCTTGCATCCACCCATCATCCCTGTGCACACGTGTCTACACTGTCCCATTCACTCATCACCACTCTTCTCATTGACCGACACTGTCACAAACACCAATTACACTGTGCTCACTTACCGACACTATCCCGTATACCCATCACACCTGTGCTTACTGACCAACACTATCCCATTTACTCATTATCCATATACTCGCTAATCTAAACTGTCCCAATCACCTATCAGTCCCGGTAATCACTGACCTGCACTGGTCTGTTCACCCATCACCCCTGTACTCAATAACCTACATTCTCCCATTCCCGCATCACCCCTGTACACACTGACTTAGGCTATCCGCTCACCCATTACCCCGATGCTCACCTACCTACATTGTCCCATTCATTCATCACCACTCTACTCACTGACCAACACCGTCCCATTCACCCATCACACCTGCACTCACTTACCTAAACTGTCCCATTCACTCATCACCCTGTATTTACACTGTCCCATTCACCCATCAATCCTGTACTCACTGTGCGACACTGTCCGGTTCACCCACCGCTCCTCGACTCACAGAACTACACTGTCCTGTTCACCCACCATTCCTGTTCTCATGTACCTACGCTGTCTCATTCACACATCACATCGGCATTCACTGACTTACACTCTCCCATTCACGCATCACCCCGTGCCACTGACGTAGACTATCCCGCTCACCCATTACCCCGATACTCACCTACCTACACTGTCCCATTCATTCCTCACCACTCTCCTCACTGACTGACATTGTCCCAGTCACCCATCACCCCGTGCTCACTTACCTACACAGTCCAGAACACCCATCATCCCTGTACTCACTGACATACTCTGCCCCATTCGCGCATCTTCCATGCACTCACTGACCTAAACTGTCTCAATCACCCATCACTACTGTACTCATTAACGTACACTCTCCCATTCAGGTATCATCCGTGTGCTCACTGACCTAAGCTATCCCGTTCACCCATTACCCCTCTACTCACTGGCCTGCAATTCCCCGTTCAACCAAGATCTCTGTACTCAATGAGCTACATACCCCGGTTCACTCATCACCCCGGTAATCACTGGCCTGCATTGTTCCATTTCCCCAACTTTTCTCTTCTCATTGACGTACACTGTCCCATTCACACATCACCCCGTGTTCACTTACCTACATTGTCCCGTTCACCCATCACCCCTAAACTCACTGATCGACACTATCGACCCCTGTACACACTGAGGTAAAAACAATGACTGCAGATGCTGGAAACCTGTACTCACTGACCTACACTGTCCCATTCAGCCATCACCTCTACACTCACTGACCTACACAATCCCATTCACACAACACGCCTGATATTCTCCTTCCTACACTCTTCCAGTCACCCATCAACCCTGTGCTCACTTACCTGCGCTGTCCCATTCACTCATTACCCGACACAATGTGCTCAATGACTTTCACTGCCCCAATAACCCATCATCCATGGGCTCACTGACCTAAACTGTCCCAAACGCCCAACACTCCCGGTAATCACTGACTTACACTGTCCTGTAAACTCATTCCCCTGTATTCACCAACCGATAATGCCCGTTTCACACACCATTCCCGGTATCACTGACCTACACTGTTCCATTTACCCATGATCCCTGTACTCACTGACCTACAGTGTCCTGTTCACTCATAACCCCGTGCTCACTGAACTACACTGCCCCATTCACCCAACAATCATGTACTTACTGACCTAAACTGTCCCAATCACCCATCATTCCTTGTAATCACTGACTTACACTGTCCCATTCACACATCATCCTAATAATCACTTACCTACACCGTCCCATTCACCCATCACATCTGCATTCACTGACTTACACTCTTCCATTCACCCATCATCCGTTTGCCCACGTACCTAGCCTGTCCCATTCACTCATCACACCTCCCGTCACTGACTACACTGTCCCATTCACGCATCATCCTTGTACTCACATGCTTACACTGTCCCGTTCACCCATCACACCTGTACTTACTGACCTGCATTGTCTCATTCAGTCAAAATCCCTGAACTAACTCATCTACACTGTTACATTCACCCAACACCCACGTCGGCACTGACCTACACTGTGCCATTCATCCATTACACCTGAACTCATTGACCTACACTGTCCCCTTCAACCATCAGCCCTGTGGTCACGTACCTCCACTGTGGTGTTCACCCGAAACCAGTGTACCCACTGACCTAAACTGTCCGTTCACCCATCACCCCTTACGTACTGACCTGCAAGGAACCGCTCATCCATTACCCCGTATTCGGAAATCTACATGTCCCATTCACCATTCACCTCTGTACTCACTGATCTATTCTGTCCCATTCACCCATCACGCTGTACTCACTGACCTACACTGTCCCATTCACATGTCAAACATGTCCTCACTGATCTACACTGTCCTGTTCACTCATCAACACTACACCCAATGACCTACACACTCGCGTTGCCCAGACCCCCCTGTACCCGCCGAGCTACACTGTCTCATTCACCCAGCATCCCCTGCACTTTCTGACCTAAACTATCCCATTCACCGATCATGCCTGAACACACTGTCCTACACTCTCCCATTCACGCATCACCCCGTGCCACCGACCTAGACTATCCCGCTCACCCATTACCCCGATACTCACCTACCTACACTGTCCCATTCATTCATCACCACTCTCCTCACTGACCAACACTGTCCCAGTCACCCATCACCCCGTGCTCACTTACCTATACAGTCCAGAACACCCATCATCCCTGTACTCACTGATATACTCTGCCCCATTCGCGCATCTTCCATGCACTCAATGACCTAAACTGTCCCAATCACCCATCACTCCCGGTAATCACTGACGTAAACTGTTCCAATCACCCATCACTACTGTACTCATTAACGTACACTCTCCCATTCAGGTATCATCCGTGTGCTCACTGATCTAAGCTATCCTGTTCACCCATTACCCCTCTACTGCACTTCCCCGTTCAACCAAGATCTTTGTACTCAATGAGCTACATACCCCGGTCCACCCATCACCCCGGTAATCACTGGCCTGCACTGTTCCATTTACTCAACACTCCTCTACTCATTGACGTACACTGTCCCATTCACACATCACCCCGTGTTCACTTACCTACATTGTCCCGTTCACCCATCACCCCTACACTCACTGACCGACACTATCGACCCCTGTACACACTGAGGTAAAAACAATGACTGCAGATGCTGGAAACCTGTACTCACTGACCTACACTGTCCCATTCAGCCATCACCTCTACACTCACTGATCTACACAATCCCATTCACACAACACGCCTGATATTCTCCTTCCTACACTCTTCCAGTCACCCATCAACCCTGTGCTCACTTACCTGCGCTGTCCCATTCACTCATTACTCGACACAATGTGCTCAATGACTTTCACTGCCCCAATAACCCATCATCCATGGGCCCACTGACCTAAACTGTCTCAATCGCCCAACACTCCCGGTAATCACTGACTTACACTGGCCTGTAAACTCATTCCCCTGTATTCACCAACCGATAATGCCCGTTTCACACACCACTCCCGGTATCACTGACCTACACTGTTCCATTTACCCATGATCCCTGTACTCACTGACCTACAGTGTCCTGTTCACTCATAACCCCGTGCTCACTGAACTACACTGCCCCATTCACCCAACAATCATGTACTTACTGACCTAAACTGTCCCAATCACCCATCATTCCTTGTAATCACTGACTTACACTGTCCCATTCACACATCATCCTAATAATCACTTACCTACACCGTCCCATTCACCCATCACATCTGCATTCACTGACTTACACTCTTCCATTCACCCATCATCCGTTTGCCCACGTACCTAGCCTGTCCCATTCACTCATCACACCTCCCGTCACTGACTACACTGTCCCATTCACGCATCATCCTTGTACTCACATGCTTACACTGTCCCGTTCAACCATCACCCCTGTACTTACTGACCTGCAGTGTCTCATTCAGTCAAAATCCCTGAACTAACTCATCTACACTGTTACATTCACCCAACACCCACGTAGGCACTGATCTACACTGTTCCATTCATCCATTACACCTGAACTCATTGACCTACACTGTCCCCTTCAACCATCAGCCCTGTGGTCACGTACCTACACTGTGGTGTTCACCCGTAACCAGTGTACCCACTGACCTAAACTGTCCGTTCACCCATCCCCCCTTACGTATTGACCTGCAAGGAACCGCTCATCCATTACCCCGTATTCGGAAATCTACATGTCCCATTCACCATTCACCCTGAACTCAGTGACCTACGCTGTCCATTACCCCGTATTCGGAAATCTACATGTCCCATTCACCATTCACCCTGAACTCAGTGACCTACGCTGTCTCATTCACCCTTCACCTCTGTACTCACTGATCTATTCTGTCCCATTCACCCATCACCCCTGTACTCACTGACCTACACTGTCCCATTCAAATATCAAACATGTCCTCACTGATCTACACTGTCCCGTTCACTCATCATCACTGCACCCAATGACCTACACACTCGCGTTGCCCAGACACCCCTGTACTCACCGAGCTACACTGTCTCATTCACCCAGCACCCCTGCACTTTCTGACCTAAACTGTCCCATTCCCGATCATCCCTGAACACACTGTCCTACACTGTCCCATTCACCCATCACCCCTTTACTATACTGTCCCGTTCACTGATCTCCACTGTACACAGTGACTGACAGTGTCCAAGTCATCCATCATCCCTGTACACACGGACCTACCCTGTCCCATTCACCCACCTTCTATATACTCGGTGATCTATACTTCCCCATTCGCCCATCACTGCGATGTTTATTAACCTGCACTGAACTCTGCTGTGCTAATACCTATTTTCATGTGATCATTCTTAATACGGTTCGTCTTTGGCATCACTTTTCAATTTAGTCTATTCCTCCAAATCCTTATTAATGTATTCCTCAGCCCTTCTCCCTTCCAGCGCTGCCTAACGCGATGTTTGAAGCGAATGTGTTTCCCTCTGTTACCCTCCCTAAACATGAATGTATCCTCTGTTAATTCATTGGTGCCGTAGTGTTGCTTTCACTGTTATTTACTTCCCAGTATATCACACTTGGTTCTCCTTCCGAGACAGGGCATTTCAGCAAGTTTGACTTTTGTCTTTGAAACTTGTTTGTTGGCTATCCTTCGAAAGTGAGCATTGCACTGTCAAGGTGATCATGTGTTTAACCAGATGAGGAAGCTACCACCCATCCTCACCCTCCTGGAACCCACCCCTTGACGATTTGAGAAAAGAAAGGTGTCCAATCCACAGCTCAGTCACTTTTACTTACTTATTGATCGATATGAGCTGGGAAATAGGACGAAGGGGGAGCTTATTTGATGAAAAAGGCAGGTAACTGAAAGTATGTTTCATAATGATCGAAGAGGAATCTGTAAGACGATGACCCTTTCATGATTAAGAAAAGTAGTCAACGTAAGTGCACAATAGAAAAAAAATCATACCAAATGATGAACACTGCTGGTAGGCAAGATAACTGCAATTTGTTTTAACGATGCAGTATTTGACCGATTTGAAACAGATAAAGTTGGAGAAAACTGTTTGGAAAATAATTTGCCTGTAAACAACGAGAAATAGCATGAAGTGCTATGTGTAAATAAATAAAATAGAAGAGAGCAACTGAAGTCTTTTTGGGACATTTGGAAGATGAAACTGGAGATTTCCAGTCAGGAAACGTGAGAAAAAGTAGATAATGTCAACCAGCATTTTACATTGGTTATCACACTGGTTAGTTAGAGAATATCCTGGAAGTTTTGCATGTCTTATCAACAGGAAAGTTCTTGCAACACGTCTTACCTCCAGAGTAAAGTATTTGACAAAGGAATGAGACTACATACAAACTATCCACCATGAGCTGGTGGTCTGTTAATGGCATTTTGAAATAAATTGCAACAGAGATATACCCGGCATTTTTTAAACATCTCCAAACTCTCAGGAGGATTCCAGTAGATTCACAGTTTCTATTATAAATGGCTTTAAGGTCGAATAGAAGGGGGCAGTAAGCAGGAAGCTAAAGGTTAGGTAGCATTTCATCTATTGTTAGGAAATGTTTGAGATTATTAACGGAAAGAAAAATTAACAGGGGACTTACAAAACCTCAAAAGCATCAAACAAATCAAAATCGTTATTGAAAAAGGAAATCGTGTGTGACAAATTTGTTGTGTTGTTTGAGGATGTAACAAGCAATGTTATTAAAAGTTAACCGTTCGACCGTGTATTTAGATTAGATAAACCTTTGGTAAGCTATCATATAAAACATGTCTTGCACAAGTTATGACCTTGTTTTTTTTTTTTCAGAGATTAGTTAAGACAAAAGGGTGAGTCTTGTTTTATATATCTCTATGAGGACGGAAGATATGACTGGTGGTGTACCACAAGTACTTGCCCTTGGACTCGTCACTCTCTATATTAATGGTTGGGAGACGGGGTTACATGCAATCTATCAATATTTAGCGATGATGACGTAAATGGGTTGGATTGCATGGTGTGATTAAAAATAAAAGAAATTTGCATGGTGAAATAGATAGAATTAGTTCATTGTAAGGATATGTGAGGTCATGCACTCGAACAGAATACTCAAAAAGTAAACCATTGTTGAAGTGGAGAGAAATTCTAAAAAAAGTAGAATAGCACAGACTGTTCTACGTGTTATTCTGAACTAAACACAAAAGGTTAAATTACAGGTGCATCAAGAAGCTTGACCATAACACTCGGCGACTTTTGTTGTCATCTGCAAACTTTCTATCCAATCCTCCTAATATTCCCATCCAAATTGTTGATATAAATGACAAAATCCAATGATCCTAACACCGATTCTTGATGCACAATTTTAGTGAAAAGCCTGCATTCCAAAAAGCAACACTCTATCACCATCCACCCTGCCAAACCCCACCCCAACCCCAACCCCCGTCCCTTATCTTGGAGCCAATTGCCTCCAGATCTCCCTGGATTCCATGTAAGCTAAACTTGTTAACCAGTTTACCATGTGTAACCAGTCGCACGCATTACTGGAGGCCATGTAAGCAACCTTCATTGCTGTTCCTTCACGAAATTCTTTTTCATTAAAAAAAAAACTCAATCATTTTCCTGAGAGTCGTGTTCACTGATTCTAATCAGTCCTTGGCACTACAAATACATATAAAACCTGATCCTAAGGAACCCCTCCAACAACTTACCCACCATGGCAATCAGGCTCACTGGTCTGTCGCTCAGTGGCTTTTCACTACCAAATAACTGACCACCCTGTAGTCTTCTGGCATCTTGCCCAAGGCTATTCATGACACATATTGCTCAGCAAAGGACTCAATAATAAATAATTATCCTCTAATATAGATTAGATTAGATTAGATTACTTACAGTGTGGAAACAGGCCCTTCGGCCCAACAAGTCCAAACTGCCCCGCCGAAGCGCAACCCACCCATACCCCTACATTTACCCCTTACCTAACACTACGGGCAATTTAGCATGGTCAATTCACCTGACCTGCACATCTTTTGGACTGTGGGAGGAAACCGGAGCACCCGGAGGAAACCCACGCAGCCACGGGGAGAACGTGCAAACTCCACACAGTCAGTCGCCTGAGGCGGGTATGGAACCCAGGTCTATGGCGCTGATGAGGCAGCAGTGCTAACCACTGTGCCACCGTGCCGCCCACAAAGAAGATCAGGTCCGAGGGAGTGAGCCACCTTTATGAGTTTTAGAGACTCCTAGCACCTCCACTACTGTTACATGGATACTTTTCAAGATATCACTATTTATTACCCCTTTATTTCATGTTCTTCTGCAAAGTAAATACTGACACAAAACAGTCGTTCATAACTCCCCCATCTCCTGTGGTTCCACAAACGCAGCCTTGCTGCACTTTAAGAGGCCCTGCTCTCTCCCTCATTTCATTTTTATCACGGACATACTTGCAGAACCTGTTTGGATTTTCCAAGATCCTATTTGCCAGAAGTAGATCATGTTCCCATTTTGCCCTTCAATTTCCCTCTCGAGTATTACGCTATGGCCCTCAATGACTTCACTCGATCCCTACTGTCAATGCCTATCTATGCATCTTCCTTTTTCTTGACCCGAACCTCAATTTCGCTAGCCATTCAGCATTCCCTGCACCAACCAGCATTGCACTTCTCACCAACACTAACATACTGCTGGACTCTCATTATCACATGCTTGAAAGCCTTCTGCTTTCCAAATGTCCCTTCACCTCCGAAAAACCTTTCCCAATCAGCTTCTCAAAGTGCTTGCCTAAAATATACATGCTATATCTCACTCTATTTCGAACTTTAAAAATTATATCAGGTCTATTGTTCTCCATATATGTTTTGAAAACTAAGACTTATTGTGTAACGGGGAAAAGAAGCTGAATGGCTTCCCCATGTCGCTCTGTAACAGGCCTGAGAGGCTGAAAACACACCTCATGTCCCTCTGTAACAGACTCGTCTGTTGGATATCCTGCCCTTCTCATGGAAACACAAACAACACATTGTACTCCAGCTGTCCTCTCAGTAACACACCGCCAGCTGCAGTTACAGATCTCTGTGTTTTGAATGATTCCCTTTGAAATAATATGCCATTAATCCAGCTTTGCAGCTGTTCAAGTGATAATAAGCGGAAGTGGGCTGAATGGCCTCTTCCTATACCTCTGTAACGGGTACATGTGGATAGAATTGCTTCCTTTTGTTCCTGAGGAGCAGTCTCAATGCTCTGAATGGTGTCTCAAGGTTTGAAAGGGTTTTATATTGGGGCCCTTTAAAAGTCGGAGCAGCATTACACAAAGTCAATGAGCCACAAACGTTGTTGCCCTGGAGTATGGTATCTAGAAATTTCCCTAACAGACATTATAAGCAGTTGGTCTATTATTTTATCTCTGTCTCCTTTTATAAACAATATGGAAGATACACAACCCTGCAAAGTTCTGGCAGTACTCCCACATACAAGGAAGGAAGATTAACAAATTGGAAGATTTATAGTCAGTCCCTCAGCAACCCTCATCTACAACATCCATGATGAGTAAATGTTTCCTTTAATTGTTGTATCAATAATGATGCAAAGAAGGGTTTAACTGAACCCGTTTGTTCAGTGACTGTGATTAATGTCAGTCTCCACCGACTCTAATTATCCCGCTGGAGAGGTTCTATTTTTAATGATGAATGGGCTCAGTTCAATGTGCTATCCCACCGTATGAGCGGGAGCATCGCCGACTGCACTACCAGGGACCAGCAGTTCTAGAGAGAGGGGAATGGGAGATCAGAATCTTAGAACAATAGACTGGAATATCACAACAATGGACAGGAGTTTCTTCAGTTTGACAATTTTCTAAATGTTATGATTGATGATCATTAACATGGTTGGTCCAATATGAACTTTACAGTATTCAGTACTTGTTCAGTATCCTATCATGGCTGTAGTTAGTGTCCGTGCTAATCTCACTGCTCAGTTATCATTTGCATGAACGATGTGTAGCTCTATTACTGTTTCCTTTTATATTTATTCTACTGTCCTTACGACTGCTTTTGTTCTTGCTGAGACTCTGAATCGAGATATTTACTCCACCAAGTTTAAATAACTGCATCAGTGAACTTATTCAGTCATTCTCTCCCTTTTGCCTCTGGAAGCATCTCTAATTTGACTGACTGAGCTTCAGCCAGGATCCACAGTAATCACTGCCCTTGTTATTTAAATACGGGGATCATGGAGATCACTGTCTTCTCTCCTGGTTACAAACTAAACATCTGTCTGACTCCATTCAAACCCTGGCAAAAATATGTGGCTTAAACAGGTGAATTACAGCTGTAATGATCCCATTAGCTATGAGCTGATTCATGACACTACACTCTGACCATTCCTAGTTCTGACCAGTGATATCTCGAGAACATTCTTTACTGGCTCATCCCATCTGCTATTTGAACGTTGAGCAATGAAATACAGTCTGTATGATTTTACTCCATCTGCTGCTGACACTTCCAGCTGCAAATCTGCAGAAATTAATCTGAGTCGATACTCCACGGTTTATACCCAAACGCACGTCAACACCCAATCCATCCGAGATTCCAGCGCACACTAATCTACATTGTTATTGGAACTGGCAATGTCTTAATATACTCAAGCATGTCCTCACATCTGTCCACGAAATGTCCCTTAGTCTTTGTCGATTCCCGAAACCCCTGGCAGTTGTTCACATTTATACTGATTTCCGCCATGCACGTTCTCTCCCAAACAGTGACTTTAAAGTAGAACAAGCACAGACACACACACGCACACAGACACACACACGCACACAGACACACACACACAGACACACACACACAGACACATACGCACACAGACACACACAGACACACACAGACAGACACACACAGACACACACACGCACACAGACACACACAGACACACACACACAGACACACACAGACACACACACGCACACAGACACACACACACAGACACACACACACACACACAGACACACACACACAGACACACACACTTGCCTTGTTCTCGCGCAATGGAGCTGCAGAGACATATGGGAGCCTTATTTATTGTTACTCACAACTTGAGCTGCACATTTCCCCATACAAAGCAGTTATCAACTGCAAGCATTCCACTAACGCACTCACAAAGGTTTCTAAAGCTCCCCAAGCTGGGCAGGTAGTGCAGTTTACTAAACAATGCCCCAGTAAAGTCTGCTCAGCTGTCAATGGTGGGCTATCACCTTGTCCCAGTTTATCGTGCTTGGGCTGATTCTGTGAAGCAGATTCAGAATTTGATGTAACCAATCATTTCAGCTGATCTGGCACTGCCTTTATTCAATGTTCTCATGATTGCGATTGCACACTCGTGGTTTATTGTAGTGACAAGTGCCTTAGCACAGTGCAAAGCTTTTTGTGGGAGCAGTAGAGCTACATCATAGAAAACAAGAGTATACAGATCATTGATTGCTGAGACAGAGCAAGGCATATAAGGTGATGGCTGCACAGGAAGTGCTCAAAGCAAGATCAAGATTAGCAAGATCAACATTATTTGACGTTGCAGAGGTCCAATAGCCAGTCTCGTAATGGTAGGGAAGAAGCTGCTTTTGAACCGATTGGTGCGTATGCTCGAACTCCTGTATCTTCTGTCTGACAGCAGAGTTTGTAAGAGAGCATGAGCGGTGTGGGAGGGATCTTTGTTGATATTGACAGCTTTTCCGCGCCGACGGGAGCCATAAATGGAGTTTATAGATGGGAGATTAGCTTCCGTGATTGAATGGGCTGTGCACACCATTTTCTGTAGTTTCTTACATTGCTGCACAGAGCAGCAGCCATACCAGACCGTTATGCATCTGGACATTATTATTTCAATGGTGCATTTGTAGAAGTTGGTGAGGGCCCTTATGAACATATAAAAAACAACTTCCTGAGCAGTCTGAGCGAGAAGAGGTTTGTTGTGTCGTCTTGGCTGTCGCTTATACGTAGGAAGAGAAGGACATATTGTTGGTTTTCGTCACTGTTAAGAACTTGACACTCTCCACTCTCCCCACCTCGTTTCCATTGATGTAGATGGGGCGTGTTCACCTACATTCTTTCTGTATTAGATGATCATTTCTTTTTTTTTGTATTGCCAACATTGAGGGAGAGGTTGTTATCATTTCATCACAACAACTTTCTGCATTGGGAATCACTATTATTTGAGATCCGGCCAACAACTGTGGTGTCGCCTGCAAGTATGGCCTGTGCCTGTCCACTGATCGCTTGTGTTTGCTCCGGTCAGCTGATCGTGTATTCAGGAACATGAGGAAGCCAGTTGAGTACTACTCAAAAACACCAGGCATGCAATTTGTAGCAGAGTGGCTACTGACTGACTCCAGATGTTGAAAAGTCAGTGGAGCTGCTGGGGATGGTTTACTGGAGGTTGTGCAATGAGCTGCCTTCCAATTTCAGGGAGACTTGAGGGTTTGGTGATCCAACTCTTGACGGAGCATGGGGACTGTAGTTCCAGCATCTGGGTCGACAGCATGAACAACAAATGGAGCAAAGGCTGAAGTGAGAGGAATCTCTGAAACCACGGAGTGCCACACAGGCATAAAGATATGCAACACAGAAACAGATCCGTCGGTCCCACTCGTCCTTATCGACTAGATAATTGACATTAATCTCCTCCCATATAGAACATTACAGCGCAGTACAGGCACTTCGGCCCGCGATGTTGCGCCGCCCTGTCACACTAATCTGAAGCCCATCTAACCTACACTACTCCAATGTACGTCCATATGCCTGTCCAATAACGACTTAAATCTATTTAAAGTTGGCGAATCTACTACCGTTGCAGGCAAAGCATTCCTTACCCTTACTACTCTCTGAGTAAAGAAACTACCTCTGACATCTGTCCTATATCTACCACCCCTCAATTTAAAGCTATGTCCCCTCGTGCTCGCCGTCCCCATACTTGGAAAAAGGCTCTCACTGTCCACCCTATCTAACCCTCTCATTATCTTGTATGTCTCTATTAAGTCACCTCTCAACCTTCTTCTCTCTAACGAGAACAGCCTCAAGGCCCTCAGCCTTTCCTCGTAAGACATTCCTTTCATGCCAGGCAGCATCCTAGTAAATCTCCTCTGCACCTTTTCCAAAGCTTCCATATCCTTCTTATAATGCGGTGACCAGAACTGTACACAATACTCCAAGTCTGGCCGTACCAGAGCTTTGTACAGCTGCAGCATAACCTCCTGGTTCCGGAACTCAATCCCTCTATTAATAAAGGCAAAAACACTGTATGCCTTCTTTACAACCCTGTCAATCTAGGTGGCAACTTTCAGGGATCTGTGTAAATGGACACCGAGGTCTCTCTGCTCATCTGCACTCCCAATAATCTTACCATTAGCCCAGTACTTTGCATTCCAATTACTCCATCCAAAGTGTATCACCTCATACTTGTCCACATTAAACTCCATTTGCCACCTCTCAGCCCAGCTTGGCAGCTTATCTATATCTCTCTGCAACCTACTACATCCTTCGTCATTATCCACAACTCCACCGACCTTAGTGTCGTCCGCACATTTACTAACCCACCCTTCTAATCCCTCATCCAGGTCATTTATAAAAATGACGAACAGCCGTGGAACAATACCGACCCTGACGGTACGCCATTAGTAACTGGACACCAAGATGAACATGTTCCATCAACTACAACCCTCTGTTTTCTTTCAGCAAGCCAATTACTGATCCAAACTGCTATGACTCCCACAATCCCATTCCTCTGCATTTTGTATAATAGCCTACTGTGGGGAACCTCATCGAACGCCTTGCTGAAATCCATATACACCGCATCAACCGGTTTACTCTCATCTACCTGTTTGGTCACTTTGTCAAAAAAGTCAATAAGATTCGTTAGGCACGACCGAGCCTTCACAAAACCGTCCTGACTGTCCCTGATCAGATTATTCTTTTCTAGATGGTTATATTTCCTATCTCTTATAAACTTTTTCCAACACTTTTCCAACAACTGAAGTAAGACTTACTGTTCTGTAATTACCAGGGTTGTCTCTACTATTCGGAACTATTCGGAGGCCTACAGAAATCTCCCAGCATGTTGACTTCTCGTTTCATGTTTCTAACCTCAGCCCATACTACCTCAGTGAACGAGTCCCCAAACATTCTTTCTACAACTGTAATATTGTCCCTGACCAACAATGCCACACCTCCCCCTCTTTTACCATCTTCTCTGTTCTTACTGAAACATCTGAATACCGCAACCTGCAACAGCCATTCCTGTCGCTGCTCTATCAATGTCTCCGTAATGGCCAAAACATCGAAGTCCCAGGTACCAACCCACGCTGCCAGTTCACTCACTTTATTTCGGATGCTCCTCACGAGGAAGTGCACACACTTCAAACCAGGTTCTTGCTTGCCAGTGTCAGATACTTAATTTTGGAACTCCCTACTCTCATCCTCTTCTATACCTGTCCTACAATTTTGGTTCCCATCCCACTGCTGTATTAGTTTAAATCCACCTTAATAGCTTTAGCGAATTCCCCCCCCCCCCCCCCCCCCCCCCCCCAGGACATTGGTACCAGTCTGGTTTAGATGAAGACCATCCTGCTTGTAGAGGTCCCACCTACCCCAGAAAGAGCTCCAATTATCCAAAAACCCGAAACCCTCCCTCCTGCACCAATCCCTGTAGCCACGTGTTCAACTCCTTTCCCTCCTTATTCCTCACCTCACTAGCACGTGGCACGGGCAGCAAACCAGAGACAACAACTCTGTTTGTCCTAGCTCTCAGCTTCCATCCTGGCTCCCTGAATTTCTGCCTCAAGTCCCCATCTCTCTTCCGACCTATGTCGTTGGTGCCAATGTGGACCACGACTTGGGGCTGCTCTCCCTTCCCCCGACGGATCATAAAAACACGATCAGAGGCACCCGGGAGGCAACACACCAACCGTGAGTCTCTATCGTCCCCACAGAACATCTTATCTGTCCTCCTAACTATCGAGTTCCCAATGACTACTGCTCTGCTCCTCTTCCCGCTTCCCTTCTGAGCGGGAGATGCCCATTGCTTTCCCCTGGTAAGTCATTCCCCCAACAGTATCCAAAATGGTATACTTATTGTTGAGGCGAATGGCCACAGGGGATCTCTGCACTGCCTGCCGGTTCCCTTTCTGTCCCCTAACTGTCACCCATCTATCTTTTCTTTTATCTGGGGAGTGACTACCTCTCTGTAAGTCCTGTCAATAACCCCCTCTGCCTCCCGAATGATCGGAAGTTCATCAAACTCCAGCTCCAGTTCCCTAACGCGGTTTTCGAGGAGCTGGTGTTGGGTGCACTTCCCACAGATATAGTCAGCAGGGACACTAGTGGTGACCCTTACTTCCCACATTCTGCAGGAGGAACATTCCACTGCCCTCAACTCCATTCCCACTATTCTAACTGCCGAAGTAACTACTAAAAAAATGGATTAGGAAATAAACTAGTTACCTTACCTTGTCAGTCTGGCTCCCACAACTGTTTTTGTAGGTTAGAAGAGGAGGATGGTTGGTAGGCATGCATTTGGCCCATATCTCTCTAAACATTTCGTATTCATGTACCCCTGCAGATGTTTCTGAAACGTTGTAATTGTCCCAGCCTCCAGCTTCCATGAGGCTACTAATTCCTTGCACATACCACTGTCTGCGTGAAAACATTGACTCTAAAGACTTTTAATTTTTTTTTCGCTCTCACCTTAAATCTTTGCCCTCTAGGCTTGGACTCCTCCAGCCTTGGAGAAAGATTGTAAATATTCATATTATACATGCCGCTCATGATTTTAAATACTTCGATAAGGTCATCCCTCAGCCCCTGACACCAGCGAAAACAGATCCAGCCTGTTCAGCCTCTTCCTCGAGTTCAAAATACAAAAACCGGCAATATCCTTGTAGCGTTCTTAAAGAACCCTTTCAAATTTCACAAAATCTTTTCTACAGCAGACAGACCAGAACTAAACGCAGTATTACACATCTGCCCAAACCAATGTGCTGTACAGTTGCAATTCGACCTCCTAATTTCCAGAGGTCCAGAGAAATTACATCTCCAGGATCCTCATTATCCATCTACCTTATTTCATCTTTCAACAACTCGAACAAATACTACAACCATTATTTCTCCTTCATAAAATTATACTGACTCTGATGGATTGCGGTTTGATTTTGCAAACCTCCTGTCATTTCTTCCTTGAACGTGGATTCTAACAAATTTCCTTCAGTGCCAATAGTTTGCGCATACTTCTAATTCCACATTGCAACTGGTTATTCGAGGTTCTTCCCTTTCTATAATTTCTACGTTCCTTTTCACTTCCTGCGTAGTGAGCTCAAGGCCATAAAATCTGCTCCGGTTGCTATGTAAGAGGTTTGAGTAGTTGAAAGGAGTCATTCTGTTCGTGATATGCAATTTCGATGGGCTCACTGTCCTCAGAGTGTTCCAGCATTATATTATCGATGGGCTGAATGTCCTCCTAGTATTTTTACTTTCTAGTCTCTAGGGCTTGAAAACTTTGCTCCTGTTCCAGAGTAAGAAACTCAAGCTCTCCTTTCCTCCTTCTGATGGTGCATAAGAGCTCTGAGGGCTCATGGGATCTCCCTGGAATAGTTTGAATGGCTGAAGAGTCTCCTAATTTTCTTCCAAATTAGGTTCGAGATATTGAACATCCTCCTCCTGCAGGTGCGAAATTGGCTTTCTCCTATTCTCTTACAACAGCAACGTGGCTAATTGATTTCCTCCTTTCCCATAAAAAGATTGATGTATTTTCGTAAACTTCTCCATTTCCCGTACAACTGTCTGGGTGTGCAGAATAGCCTCCTGTTATTCCAATGTAGCAATCTCTAGTCACATTGTGGGTCCTTCCAGTTTCTGTGTTGGAGACTTCAGGAGGCTGAATGTACTTTTCCTGTTCCTACGCAACTGTGTTACTGGTGCTGCATGGATACTCTGGGTCCAGTGGTACTGGCTCGAGAGGCTGATTGGTCTCCTCCTGTGACTGTTTAAAATGCTCCATGTGCTCATTATTCGCTTCCTTTTCTGTTGTAACAGGGTAAAAGGTCTGAATATATTTTTGCTCTTCCTGTGTAACAGGCTGTCCTCCATTTACTGTGTAATTGTGAAACTTTGAAGGGAAGACAGGCAATTTTGTTTCAGGTTGTTCTCCTATTGCATGTGCTTCGACATAACAAATGGACGATAAGACAAATGCCAAATTTAGACTGATATTTGCAGAACACGAATTTTCCTTACCTGCATTGGTTATAATTCGATTAATTTAAATGGTGCAGGTATTGGATAGCTTATTCTAAAGCGAGATCGCACAGGAACCGAACTATGGCATTGGAAGTTTACTACGTATCTTTATAGCAGCATTCTCAGGTGCACAATATGCATATCCCTCAAAGATGCAAACAGTTAAAACGAAAAATAAATCAACGATGGTTAATAAAAGAAGATAAAGTTTAAATTAGATCAAAGGAAGTCGTTCAGAACACGACAGATTATTTTTTTTTTGGTGAGCCATAGATTCAGGACCCAACAAAGGAAGAGTAAGAAGCTGATAAGCTAGTCAAAACAAAAGACAAGAATGCAAACTGCAAAAAAGGATAAAGTCTGCTGAAAGCCTCTGTTGATATTTGAAAGGAGAAATGAAATTAAGATCGAATGTGGAAAAGTGAATTTGCGGACAGGATAATGTACAAGGAAATTAGTGGAAACTAAACAGTTACTTTGCATCTGTCTTAAAGGTGTAAGATGCAGAAAATCTCACAGGAATACGAAGTGACCATGGGACTTGTGTAACTAAAGGCCCAAAACATTCATAGGCAAAGACGAAACACTGGGTGCAGCTCTGGGTGCCGCATTGCAGGAAGGATAGGATTGCAATGCACTGGAGGGGTTATGGAGTAGATTCACAAGCACGTTCTCTGTGATGGAGCATATCAATTATAAACTGAGGCTGGTTACCCTTGGGTTGTTTGGTCTGCAACAGAGAAGCTGAAGGAGTCATAACTCAGAAATATAAGATTACAGATTGAAAATATAGAACTGTTCTTTTTCGGCAAAGAGTTTAAACAATGGAACATCTTATTAAAGGTAGGGGTTAGAGTTTTAAGGATGATTTGAAGATGGTTTATCACCCAGAGGGTTTCGGTGTTGTAAGTGTATTTCCTGAGAGGGTAGGTGTCATGGGGAACCTCACAACGGTTAAAAAAAGGAAAGTGCTTGGACGAACACTTGGAGTGTCATAATATTCACACCAACACGCTTCGTCGTAGGAAATGAGGACTGAAGTATAACATACTGTACTTTTGGCAATACAGAGTCAATGCTTCTATGATTGCAAGGTTGTTGAAGGTCAACCATTGAGAAGCTTAAGACAGGAGTTGCTGGGTTTCTGAATAGTATTGAAACAATATTTGCAAGAGTGAACTGTAATAGCTTCTAAATGTATGCCAACGATAAAAGCTATGGATAACAAGTGCAGTTTCCTTAGATTCGGAAACCAGGGAATGGAAAGTGGAGAACAAGGAAATGACAGGACTATGAAGCAAATGCTTCAGCTCTAATTTCACAGAAGAAAACATTTCAAAAACAAAATCTTACCCGTTACTCTAGGAAATGTGAGTCTGGCGAGAAAAGGGGAACAGATTGACATGAGTAAATAAGCGAGTTTGGATAAATTATTGGGACTTAAAGTATTGGGCATAGGCAAAATCAACATAGATTTATTAAATAGAATCATAATTGAGAAACTGATTGGTAGATACATTATGGAAAAAACATTAGATGCAATGTGTTTGAATTTTCCTAAAGATTTCGATAAATTCCTGGCTTATAAAGTCAAATCTTATGGGATTTTGGTTAGTATATAGACATGGTTGTGAGGAAATGCTGAGGAAGAAGGAAACAGTGTTTCTTGGAGTGGAACGCTCTTGATGGTATTGCAGAGATTGGTGCTTCAGACCCCAATTGTGCAAAATATACATTCAAATTTGTTTGAGGGAATCAAGTGCAATACTCCCAAGTGTGCTGAAGTCATTAAGATTGTGAGTGGTGAGCAGGATGTGATAAAAGCTACAAATTGATTGAAATAAATACAACGAATGGGCGAATACTTGGCAGATAAAGAGCAAAGTGGGTAGGTGTAGCGTTGTACACATTGGTGAGAAAACCACAACGGGTACCTGCCATTTGAAAAGGAATTGATTGAGAAATGTTGATCTACATACGGACTTACACCTTTTTATGTCTCCTTCTGTTAAGACCTCCGAGGAAGGGGAGTGAGTTCTGAAGCCGGGAATCAATATTGAGAATGGCACTGGCACCCTGGCCAGTGTACATAGACGCATCCGGTGGATAACTGTGAATGGATAAAAATGTGGATCTCTTTGTACACCAGACACTGAAACTAATATTACAGGTGCAGAAAGCAGTTAAAAAGATAAATGCTGAATTGATATTCATTTCAAGAGGATTTGAGTACAGGAGTTAGGATGTTTTACTGCAACTGTACAGAGCCTTGGGGAGAACTCATCTTCAACATTATGCAGTGTTGTCTGAAGTTTTGATTTCCCTACCTAATAAAGGACTAACCCGACATTAAGGGAGTGCAGTGAAGGATGACCAGACTAATATGTGGGAAAACAGGCTTGTTGTTGGAGCAGCATTTGGGGCGAATGGCTATGTATTCTATCGGTTTAGGAAAATGAGTGGAGATCTCAGTGAAATATACAAACACTGACGGGGGAGACATATTGGAAGTAGGAATGATATTTCCCCTGACTGGGGAAACAAGGCTCCACAGTAAAAGGTTCTGGAAGTCTACCCTGCATTGAGATTAGAATAAATATCTGCATTTAGAGACTAACTACTCTGAGAAATTCTTTCCCACATCAGTCTGTGGAAGTCAGGACACTGAATATAAATATGGATTTCATGACAGGAAATGGATGAGGAGACACCAGGGGTATGGTGGGGTGATAGAGGATCAGCCATCATTGCAGGTAGTTCTCCTATATCGCAGAATTTGCGTTTCCGTGTGATACCTTGTAGAAACTCGAGCAATATCAATAATGGGGCTTATGGAGAAAAACAGGGAAAGTGGTCAACGACCAAAAATATCAGTTAAACTCAAAACAAAAATGGTAATTATCCTAACACAAACATTAGCACAGTTTAAGTAAGTCGTTCAGTCATACGTTTTAATAAATCATATATTTAACACTTTAACACTGCTGTCACTGACTGCAGCACTGTACCTTTCCGGAGGTTCTTCACCAGAAAGCACGTGAGCCGACGGACCACGCGATGCTGATGCGGAATTTCAGTTCTCCCCATGATTCTCCCACGGAATGAAATAAAGTTCCTTCTAAATGTAAACGAAATTCCCAGTTTCAAGCTCAATTTCACAGCCTCCCTGTCGACTAAATTCCTGTTTAGCTGAACACACTAAATTTGCCCTTGGCAGACAGAGGGTGGTGTTTTGCTGTTAAGCTGGTGCAGGGGATGGAATCACGGAACAGTGAACGGAGTTTACTGTATTTAAAAAAAAAGTTCTGCAATTCACAAATTGCGTTAGAGCCACATCACATTTAAAAAATACGTGTTAGAGGAGATTAACCAGTACACTGAATGGTGCAGCCAAATGGATCGTTCAAAGGTCCGAGTTCATATTTCCCAATAATTAATCACATTGAGGGATATGTACACTGTGGGGGGAAAGTGCATTGAGGAGATTTTCGGCCACGACCTACAATACGAGAGGCTCAATGTGTTGAATCGCCTGCTACTTTCCCAGTCTGTGGGAAAGCTATGCAAATGTCACAAGCTCTCAGATGTTAAAAAGGACGTCTCTGTACGATCGACAATAATGTGTTTCCCATTACCTTTTCCAATACCGAGACAATGTTAGCGTGTTCTGACGGGTTTTATCCTTTAAAAACTCTTAAGAGTTTAATATAATTGACTGCCTTGCTTGGCCATTTCAGAGACCATTGAAGAGTTGTTTACATGTCTGTTTGTCTGGAGTAGTTTTAATTCAGACCAGGAAAGCACAAGCGATTTGCTTCCACCAAGGACATTAGTGAAGCAAGTTGGTTTTTCCAATCGACGTTGGCTACAAGGTCATTAGTACTGACAAGAACATTTATAACCCGATATTTTATTAATTGTTTTTAACTTCCACCAGCTGCCAGACAATTAGCCAGGTCTGGATCAGGAGTCATGAGGCGAACTTCCCAACTCTGGAATCAACCTTGTGAACCTCCTCTTCACTCACTTTAGTGCCAGTACATTCTTTCTCAAGTATGGAGACCCTAACTATACACAGGGGCAAAGGCTTGTTGTGCATCATAACTCTTCAGTCCTATTGGAGGAATGATGTCAGTGCCCATTGCATTTGTCGTATCTACTGTGTTCAGATGTGACTACATCCCACGTGCAGCAAATCGAATGCAGTAAAGACTGACATCTGTAATTCTGTGGACAACATGACGAAGATGAAATGGATCATTGACCCAACACATCCGGCTGAGAATGGTACAGATACTACATCCCGTGACTTTTAAACTGATGTTCCAGGATTTAGGATGTGGATATGTGTAGAGCCCTGTCTTCCACTGAATTAGTTAATAGTCCGTCAACATTTATGTCTGGATGTGGCCCGATGGTCGATCTTCGATTTGATCTGTTGATCTTGAAATCACTTTCAGCCTCTCTATCAGATGATAGTTCTGCTGTTTGGACTGTAAGCAGTTACCTTCGGTAGCTTTAACGTGTTGCCATCTGTTTTAGATATACATGGGCAGACGCTGACATGTTCACCCACACTCATAACTGAACCATAGATCGTCTTGATGTTAATTGTAGACTGAGGATTATCCCCGGCCAAATGTTCCAGATTCTGGGTGAATGCAACTTGTTTCTATTGCTGCGGTGGTCGACAGCACCACATCAATGTTAGGAATTCTTTCTTCAAGAAAGTTCAGAGAGAGAGATCATTAAAAATATTGATGGAGGATTTTTGACTTGGAAATGAATTGAGGGAAGTGAAGAATTGATTATGAAAGAGGAGTTCTTCCTCAAGGTATTCACATGATCTGAACTACCTATACCAGACATATACCTCCCCCTTTATCCTTCAACAGAGCTTTAATATCCCCTGCCAAGTCCTGAACCCATTGCTGCTCGCATTGAACCCTCACACTAACAGGAACATGCTGTCTCTGAACAGTTATTATCTCGCATTTGAAATATGCCCACTTGTCAGATGTTCCTTTACTTGCAAACAATTGACCTTGCCCTAATTTATACCATTAACTTGTGGAACAGTCGTCTTCTTTTCCATAACTATTGTAAAACTAATTCAATTATGGTCACTGGTCCCAAAAGTGCTCCCACTCAAACAGCTCAGTTACTTGCCCTGCCTTATTTCTGAAGTGGAAATAAAGTTGTTGCCTAGAATAGGCCATCCATGGTCTTAGTGAATGGCAAGACAGGCATAAGGGGGCGAATTTCTGCATATGTATGTGTGTATTTTGTTGTGTTTATCTGTGTGCGTATCTGTGATTGCCTGTGCGTGTTTTCGTGTACTAATGTGCGTGTCTCTGCATATGCATCTCTGACCATTTGGATTTCTGTTGTTTTGGGGGTGAACCCATGGACATTGGAATCAAAATGTCCGTCTTCACTCTCTTTGCGTCTGTCTCTTCCTATTGTGTTTAAAGTAATGTAATACTAGGCGCTGCTGGCTGCCACACAATGCTGTTTTGTTTGGAAAAAGAATCAAAGATAATGAATCTCACACATTTGAATTTAGTTGGCTTTATTTTCAGAAGCACTCGAATGTGTGCAGTGAAAAGTTTGCAATGTTGTTGGTTATTCAGCCATCTTCGGTACAATATAGCTATGAACAGATTCTTAAAGATTTGGTACAAAATTGGAATAATAGCAACCGAAACTCCAGCAAAACGAAAACAAAATGAAAAAAGGAACGAATAATATTTACTGTCCTCTCACCCCAGTCTCCAGGCAACACCAAGCCGAATTTCCTGACGGACTGGGCCCAGTCTCCAGATCACACCAGGTCCAGTCTTGATAACGCAACAGGCCTAGTCTCCAGACTGCACTGAGCTCTGACTCCAGACCGCATCAGGCCCGATATCCAGACTGCACCAGTTCTAGTCTCCAAACCACACCGGGCCTGGTCTCCAGACTGCATCAGACCAAGTCTCCAAAGCACACTGGACAGTGTCTCCAGACCACAACACTCCAAGACTGCAGATCGCACCCGACGAGGTCTAGTCTCCAGGCCTCACTAGGCCCAGTCTCCAGAATGCACTGATCCCAGTCTTCAGAGAGCATTCTGCCTAGTCTCCAGACCACACCAGGCCAAATCCACAAACCTCACATGGTTAATTCTCCAGATCACTCCAGGCTGAATCTCCAATCTGCACTGGGCCCAGTGTCCAGACCGCATTGGTCCTACTCTCCAGGATGTGCTGGGCGCCACCTCCAGACTGCAGCAGTCCTAATTTCCAGACTGTGCCAGGCTCAATCTCCAGACTGCATTGGGCCACATCTCCAGACTGAACCAGACCAAGTATTCAGAGCGCTCCTGCCCAGTCCCCAGACCACACTGTACCTGATCCACAGACTGTATGGCACCCAGTGTCCAGATCACATCAGACCATGTCTTCAGACTGCACTAGGCCATGTCCACACTGCACCTGTCCGAGTCTTCAGAACACACTGGTCCTAGTCTCCAGACCACACCATGCCAAATCTCCAGACCGCACAGAGGCAAGTGTCCAGACCACAAACTAGACCGAGTCACCAGAGCACACTGGTTTGAGGCTCCAGACCACACCAGGCCAATTCTCCAAAGCACACTGGGCCGCATCTCCAGATTGCACAAGATCAAGTCTCCAGACTCAACTGGCCAAGATTGCAGGTCACATTGGGCCAAGTCTACAGACCACATGAGGCCAAACCTTCAGATCACACTGAGCAGTGTCTTCAGACCGCACTGTGCCACATATCTAGAGCACAACAGGTCCAGTCGCTAGACTGCACCAAAACCAGTCCACAGACTTCTCCGGACCCAGTCTCCTGGCCACATCAGGCTATGTCTGCAGACCACACCACACCAAGTCTCCAGATTGCAAGAAGCCAAGTCTGCACACAAGTGTCCTGACGGTATTGAGCCCAGTCTCCCGACCGCACCAGATCCAGTCTCCAGACTGGACCAGGCCCAGTCTACGGGCGTGCTAGGCCCAGTCTCCAGACTGCACTGGGCCAAGTCTCCAACCGCAGCAGGCCATGTTTCCCGACTCCACCAGGCCGAGTTTCCAGACTGCGCTGGGCCAAGTCTCCAGACTGCATTGGGCGAGGTCTCCAGACCGCAGCATGCCAATTGTACAGACCGCACCCGGGCCAGAGTCCAGACTGCACCAGATCCAGTCCTCAGACCGCACGGCACCTAGTATCCAGACCATATCAAGCCAAGACTGCAGATCACATGGCTCTGTGTCTCCAGACCGCAGTCGTCTAAGTATCCAGAGAGCGACAGATCAAATCTCCAGACTGCAGCGGACCCAGTCTCCACACTGCACCATGCCAAGTCTGCAGATCGCACCAGACCCAGTCTCCAGATCACTCCGGGCCTATTCTCCAGACAGCACAAGGCTCAGTCGCCGAGCCACACTGTGCCCATTCTCTCCACAGCACCAGACCGATTCTCCTTGCCACACCAGGCCATCTCTCCAGACTGGACCGGGCCGAGTCTTCAGACTGCACTGGGCCAAGTCTTCACACCACACCAGGCCCAGTCTCCAGACACCACACCAAATCCCCAAACCGCACAGGGCCAAGTCTCCTGACTGCACCAGGCTACGTTTCCAGAACACCGTGGGCCACGTCTTCTCCCACACCACGCCAAGTCTCCAGATTGCAAGAAGCCAAGTCTGCACACCCGACTGTGCCCAGTCACCTGACGGTATTGAGCCCCGCCTCCCAACCGCACCAGGACCAGTCTGTCCTAGTCTACGGGCGTGCTGGGCCCCGTCTCCAGACCGCACCAATCCAGTCTCCAGGTCGCACATTGCCCAGTCTCCCGACCGCATTGGGCATAGTCTCCCAGCTCCTGCAGACTGAGTTCCAAACTTCAATGTTCGAAGTACGTAAAGCACACTGGGGCCAGTGTTCATACTGCACCATACCCAGTCTGCAGATCACATCAGTCCATGTCTGCAGGATACACCAGGTCAGGTCTGCAGATCGCAATCGGCCCAGTCTCCTTGCAATGCTGTCCCTGTGATATTAACAGAAAGAGTGGAACATGCACTTTGCTGACCCGTATATTGCCATTGAGCTTGTTTCAGGACTCTACAATTCATTCACACTATAATTTGGAAGAGTACATCAAAACACATGCCAAGTTCCCGAAAGTATAATAAAATATATCTCAATCTCCTCTGACGTGTTTCACTTAGAGTGGCCAAAATAAAATGATCCTGCTGTTGTCTGCATAGCTCCTGTTGTGATACTGCTGTCTAGTTGTGGTTGAAATATCGTACACGACTATGGTCTGCACAGCGTTCTACTCTGGGTAGATTTCCAGGTTGGATCCAGCTTGGTATATACAGTGTTGCATGCTGAAGGTATATGTCCTCTGGGTTTATGGTGCCTGGACCGGGTCTGTGAGGGGGTTTGAGAATGTGACATAACTAACTATTACAGCTGATCTGTCAATGCCTTTATTTTATGTTGTCATTCCTGTGACTGGACCTTCAAGCTCTCACTCCATTAATGTTGCAGTGTGACCATGCACGGTACATTATGTTGGTGAATACGCACTGTCCTGCCAGCAGCCACGGCCTCTTCATTCAGAAGCAGTCAAAAATTCCCATCGTTTTCGGGTCTCCACTTATTCTGATAAAGGCCACCACCTTATCCCCCTCACCATTCCCAACCTTCCCGCCAACCAATCACATCAAAATATCCCTTGTGTACTGAGAGCAAGGGGGGTGGGGGCGGGCACCGTGAACATCCGGGAGTAAGCCATCTGGTGGATGGAGCCACACTTCAGGATGGTCTACACCTGAACCTGAGGGGCACCAGTATCCTTGTGGGGAGGTTTGCCAGTGCTCTGGGGCGGGGGGTTAAACTAACTCTGCAGCGGAATGGGAACCTAGACTGTAGCTTTAGAGTGCAGGACCTGGAGTGTAGGGAGGTTAGGAACATGGCATCAATCTCAAAGGAGGGTGCCTTTAAACAGGAAAGTGGCTTGAAGTGTGTATACTTCAATGCAAGAAGTATACGAAATAAGGTAGGTGAACCTGCAGCGTGGGTTGGTACCTGGGATTTCGATGTTGTGGGTATGACGGCGACATGGGTAGAACAGGGACAGGATTGGCTGTTGCAGGTTCCAGGGTTTAAATGTTTTAGTAGGGTCAGAGTTGGGGGTAAAAGAGGGCGAGGTGTGGCATTGCTTGTCAAAGATAGTATTACAGCGGTGGAAAGGACGATGGATGAAGACTCGCCATCTGAGGTAGTTTGGGCTGAGGTTAGGAAGACTAAAGGTGAGGTCACGCTGTTAGGAGTTTTCTACAGACCTCCTAATAGTCCTAGAGACGTAGAAGAAAATATTTCGAGGATGATTCAGGAGAAGAGTGAAAGTAATAGGGTGGTTGTTATGGAGGACTGTAACTTTCCAGATATTGACTGGGAAAGCGATAGCTCGAGTTCGTTAGATGGGTCGGTGTTTGTCCAATGTGTGCAGGAGGATTTCCTGACACAATATGTAGACAGGCCAACAAGAGGTGAGGCCATACTGGATTTGGTTCTGGGTAACGAACCAGGCCAGGTGTTAGAATTGGAGGTAAGTGAGCACTTTGGGGACAGTGACCACAATTCGGTGACTTTTACTATGGTGATGGAGAGGGATAAGTGTGCACTGCAGGGCAAGGGTTATAGCTGGGGTCAGGGAAATTATGATGCGGTGAGGCATGACTTAGGATGTGTGGCTGGGAAAAGTAGGCTACAAGGGAAGTGCGCAATTGATATGTGGAGCTTGTTCAAGGAGCAACTATTGAGTGTCCTTGATAATTATGTACCTGTCAGACAGGGAGGAAAGGGTCGTGTGAAGGAGCCATGGTTTAATAAGGAATTGGTCTCCCTTGTTAAAGGGAAGAGGGCGGTCTATGGAAAGATGAGGCGTGAAGGTTCACTTGGGGCGATTGAGAGTTATAAGGTAGCCAGGAAGGATCTGAAGAGAGAGCTAAGAGCAGCAAGGAGGGGAAATGAAAAGCCCTGAGTTGGGAGGATTAGGGAAAACCCTAAGGATTTCTATAGGTATGTCAGGAATAAAAGAATGACTAGGGGAGGAATAGGTCCAGTCATGGATAGTAGTGGGAAGTTGCATGTGGAGGCCGAAGAGATTGGGGAGACGCTGAATGGATACTTTTCGTCAGTATTCACTCAGGAACAGGACATTGTTGCCGATGTGAATACTGAGTCACAATTAATTAGAATGGATGGCTTTGAGGTACGTAGGGAAGAAGTGTTGGAAATTCTGGAAAGGGTGAAAATAGATAAGTCCCCTGGGCCTGATGGTATTTATCCTAGGATTCTCTGGGAAGCAAGGGAGGAGATTGCAGAGCCATTGGCCTTGATATTTATGTCCTCGTTGTCTATAGGAATAGTGCCAGAAAACTGGATGATAACAAATGTGGTTCCCTTGTTCAAGAAGGGGAGTAGGGATAACCCTAGTAACTATAGGCCGGTGAGTCTCTCTTCTGTTGTGGGCAAAGTCTTAGAGAGAATTGTAAGGGATAGGATTTATGAACATCTGGATAGAAATGATGAGATCAGGGATAGTCAGCATGGTTTTGTGAAGGGCAGGTCGTGCCTCACAAATCTTATTGAATTCTTTGAGAAGGTGACTAAGAAGGTGGACGAGGGTAAAGCGGTAGATGTGGTGTATATGGATTTTAGTAAGGCGTTTGACAAGGTTCCCCATGGTAGGCTACTTCGAAAAATACGGAGGTATGGCATTGAGGGTAGGTTGGAGGTTTGGATTAGGAATTGGCTGGCTGGAAGAAGACAGAGGGTAGTAGTTGATGGTAAAGTTTCATCTTGGAGTGCAGTGACTAGCGGTGTTCTGCAAGGATCTGTTTTGGGACCATTGCTGTTTGTCATTTTTATAAATGACCTGGAGGAGGGGCTAGAAGTTTGGGTGAGTAAGTTTGCGGATGATACGAAAGTCGGTGGAGTTGTTGACAGTGAGGAAGGATATGTCAGGTTACAGCGGGATATAGATAATTTGCAGAGCTGGGCAGATAGGTGGCAAATGGAGTTCAATGTAGGTAAGTGTGAAGTGATTCACTTTGGTAAGAGTAACAAAAAGATGAGGTACTGGGCTAATGGTCGGATACTTGGTAGTGTGGATGAGCAGAGGGATCTTGGTGTCCATGTACACAGATCTCTGAAAGTTGCCACTCAGGTAAATAGTGCTGTGAATAAGGCATATGGCGTACTGGCTTTTATTGGCAGAAGAATTGAGTTCCGGAGTCCTGAGGTCATGTTGCAGTTGTATAAGACTCTGGTGCAGCTGCATCTGGAGTATTGTGTGCAGTTTTGGTCGCCATACTATAGGAAGGATGTGGAGGCACTGGAACGGGTGCAGAGGAGGTTTACCAGGATGTTGCCTGGTATGGTAGGAAGATCGTATGAGGAAAGGCTGAGGCACTTGGGGCTGTTTTCATTGGAGAAAAGAAGGTTTAGGGGTGACTTGATAGAGGTGTATAAGATGATTAGGGGTTTAGATAGGGTTGACCATGAGAACCTTTTTCCACGTATGGAGTCAGCTATTATGAGGGGGCATAGCTTTAAATTAAGGGGGGATAAGTATAGGACAGATGTTAGGGGTAGGTTCTTTACTCAGCGAGTCGTGAGTTCATGGAATGCCCTGCCAGTAGCAGTGGTGGACTCTCCCTCTTTATGGGCATTTAAACGGGCATTGGATAGGCATATGGAGGATAGTGGGTTCGTGTAGGTTAGGTGGGCTTTGATCGGCGCAACATCGAGAGCCAAAGGGCATGTATTGCGCTGTATTTTTCTATGTTCTGTGTTCTATATTCTTCTATGTTCTATGTTCCGATGTCTGAATGATTCAGAATAAACCCTCTAGCACACACTTTAGCCTGGTATACTCTTTCCATTTATGTAATATCCGGCCCTTTGTTCTTCCTGAAAAACAGGTGGACAGTGACCTACATTATATTCCAACTGCTTAGTTGTTGTCCATTTTAAATTCATTTACAGATTCGCTGCCCCCTCTTGATAACTCAATTTCCTGGCTACGTTATTGTCGTCCACCAATTTATTGAAACTGTTGACATAACATGCAAATCGTTGAGAAACCACCACTGATCACTGTCACATTGCAGTCCTTAATCTTTGACAAACCGCTAGAAACTAAGTTATCCTTGGAGATGCTGTGGACAGCGAAGAAGGTTACCTCAGATGACAACGGTATTTTGACCAGATGGGTCAATGGCCTGAGAAGTGTCAGATGGAGTTTAATTCAGTTAAATGCGAGGTGCTGCATTTTGGGAAAGCAAATTGTAATGGTAATGTCCGAGGGAGTGTTGCTTAACAAAAAGACCTTGGAGTGCAGGTTCACAGCTCCTTGAACGTGGAATGGTATATAGATAGGATAGTGAAGAAGGCGTTTGGTATGCTTTATTTTATTGGTCAGAGTATTGAGTACAGGAGTTGAGTGGTCATGTTGCGGCTGTACAGGACATTGGTTAGGCCACTGTTGGAATATTGCATGCAATTGTGGTCTCCTTCCTATCTGAAAAATGGTGTGAAACATGAAAAGGTTCAGAAAAGATTTACCAGGATGTTGCCAGGGTTGGAGGATCTGAGCTACAGGGAGAGGCTGAACAGGCTGGGGCTGTTTTCCCTGGAGCGTCAGAGGTCGAGGGGTGACCTTATCGAGGTTTACAAAATCATGAGGCGCATGGATATGATAAATAGACAAAGCTTTTTCCCTGGGGTCGGGGAGTCCAGAACTAGAGGGCATAGGTTTACACTGAGAGGGGAAAGATATAAAAGAGACCTGTGGGGCAACGTTTTTCACACAGAGGGTGATACACGTATGGAATGAACTGCCAGAGGAAGTGGTGGAGGCTGGTACAATTGCAACATTTAAAAGGCATCTGGATGGGTATACAAATAGGAAGGGTTTGGATGGATATGGGCTGGGTGCTGGCAGTGGGCCTAGATTAGTTCGGCATATTGGTCAGCATTTACGGGTTGGAGGGATCGGTCTGTTTCCATGCTGTACATCGCTATGATTCTATGACTCCAATATTCCGGCTCAGAAACCAGTCTTTACCAGTAGAGAGTGAAGGCAATAATCTAACAGATGGAGTACAAAGTTGGGAAATGTATAGTCGTCCATTTTGTGGAATAATTTGTTAGCACTAACAGTAATGTAAAGTAAGATTCAAATAGAGAACACTTGCAACATTCTGCTATGTAGAGGGATCTGTGTGTCCTTGTGAAGGAATCATAAGTAGCTGGTTTGCAGGTGCAGCAAATAAATAGAAGGCAAATGGATGTTGTCCTTAATTGCTAAAGGGATGGAGTTTGAAAAGAGGAAGATAATGTTGCAGCTATATAGAGTGCTGGTGAGCCCAAACATGGAGTAATCTGCTCAGTTGTGGTCTCTCTCAGTCAGGACGGATGTTCTGGCCCTGGAGTTGGTGCAGAGCAGGGTCACGAGGTTGATTCTGGAGTTGGGAAGTTTGCCTTATGAGAAACGATTGCGAAGAATGGGACTATACTCATTGGTATTAGGACGAATGAGGGGGATCTTACAGAAAAGCACAAGCTTATGAAGGGAGTAGATAAGATCAAAACAGGGAGGCTGTTTCTACAGGTTGATTAAACTAAAATGAAGTAGCATTTCCTGAAAAAGTGGGGAGCAGATTTAAGACTGAATTGAGGAGGAACTTCTTGACCCAAAAGCTTATAAATCTTGATTAGATCACTTACAGTGTGGAAACAGGCCCTTCGGGCCAACAAGTCCACACCGACCCACTGAAGAGCAACCCACCCAGACCCATTCCCCTACACCTAACACTACGGGCAATTTAATATGACCAATTCAATTAATCCGCACATTTTTGGACTTTAGGAGGAAACCCATGCAGACACGGGGAGAATATGCAAACTCCAGACAGACAGTTGCCTGAGGCGGGACTTGAACCCGGGTCTCTGACATGTGAGGCAGCGGTGCTAACCACTGTGCATCCATGCCGCCGTCTGTGGGACTCCCTGCCGAGGGAAGCAGCTGAGGCCACTTGGTTGAATGTTTTTAAGGAAAATAAAGATAGATTTTTTTTAACAGTGCAGGAATTAAGGGCTATAGTGAGCGGGTGTGTAAGAGGAGCTAATCCCATGAAAATATCAATCATGATTTTATTGAATGGTGGAGGGGATAGAGGCCTGCTTCTGCTCCATGTGCTTATGTTCTTATGTATTGGATTAATCATTTCGTATTTTAAGCAAAGTGCCAGTTGTGTTGGGTTTGGGGAGAGCTTCCCAATGTGTGGCTGAGTGAATATCACCCAACTCAACACATGTGTTTGAGGCCTCACAGTGATAATCTTGTCGGATTATTCCCACTGCTTACTGCACACCATTCCAGACGAACTCCCATTTACCGGAGACCTGAATTACCCAGTATCCCGGAAACCAGTGCCATTTGTGAAAGCTCCATAGTGCACCGGGACAAGCACAGTCCATGCAGAGTTACCATGCACAGCCCTGATATTGAGCCTGCACGTGGCAGGCAGGGGGAAATTTACTGCCCTTCCCAAACCTGCATTGTGGGAATGGTCACGAAGCTTCTCCTGGGTGGGTAGGGTCGCAAACATGACTGCCCCTTAGCCTGGGACGAGGATGGAAGCCATGAAAGCAATCCATGCTTGCTTGGTCTGTGGTTGTCTCCCCCACCCTCCAGTTTACAGCATCTACAGCCAACGGGATGAATGCACAGCATTGCTGGGCAAACATTGTCCTTTTCCGCCATGCCTGACCAAGGGTAGACTGAGAGACAAGTTCACCATTCCCCTTGAAAATAACGAAGAAGTGGGATTAGCTTAACATTAAGAAAGGCCTCTGGAAACACATCACTAAACGTGCCATTAGCATCACCAGAGACAACAGTGCGAGGAGTACACAGAAACAATTTGTGTGGATCTTCAAAACAGCAAGGAGACTTAAAAAAAAACACTGGTGAAATTTTTATTTCGAATTCAAACCTGCAGGGCAATTTTTATGCTTGTTATAAGCAGGAAATAAGATATGCAAAAAATTGTTTATAAGCCTCAGCGGTTCTGGCTACACCTGTAGGAAGAAAGTGGAGTTAACATGTCAAATCTAGGGACTCTTCATTGGAAGATGTTTTGTTTCAGATCTCCAGCATCTGCAGTTCTGTACTTTATTTCAGATCAGAAAGTAGTTACTCCGGTATTAATGATTTATTTGATGTGGGACGGATGGGAAGGGTTGAGGGCAGAGGTGCAGCAGACGGGTCAGTTACAGCTGAAAGCCCTGTCCATTAGAGTTTGTGGCGTGGGATATGATTCATCGGGAAGGGAAAAGGATGAAGGGCTCTTGCCCAAAACATCTATATTGCTGCTCCTCGGACGCTGTCTGACCTGCTGAACGTTTGCAGCACCGCACTCTCGATTTTGATCTCCATCATCTGCAGTCTTCACTTTTTAAGAGGGAAAAGGAGGGCACGTGACAGTTAAAGAATTCGACCTGCTTCTGTGTGGAGTTCAGCAATGTGCTACAAGGATTGATGTTGGGTCCATTGGATGCTATCATTTATATTTATGATTTCGATGTGAAGATCATAGGAGTAGTTAGTATTCTTATCGATAACCCCAAAACTTGTGGTGCAGTCGACAGTGAGGAACTTTAACTCAGAATATAGCGGGACCTTGTTCAGATGGGCTGAAATGTCGAAGAGTGGCTGACGGAGTTTATATAAGATAAATATGAAGCATTACATACTGGTAAGGCAAAATGTGTAAACACCACATAAAATGTTGCCGGAGTTTGGAATTGATCCCAGGTCTCTGGCACTGTGGAATGCATGGGTAGCTGCAGATAATTGGCTGGAAGTAAGAGATAAAGAGTAGAGAGATTGTGGAGGGTTCTATTTTAGGACGAAAGTCCTGTGACCAGCACTGCTCCCACCAGTCACTTGTCGTAGCTGATCTGTTCTTATATCCCTGCATACTTTATAAAACAGAGTGGGACATGTTCTCGCAATACTCCCACATTCAAGGAAAGTAGATTTAAAAGATTTAAAGATGCATAGTCCATCCCTCTGCAAGTGTCATGTATTCCACCCATAACCGAGCAAATGTTCCCTTTTCTTGTGGTATGAAAAGTGAAGGAAGGAAGAGGTAAACTATTTCTGTTTGTTGGGTGACTATGATTAATGTCAGTCCCCTGGGATTCTAATTTTGCCAGTGAACGGTTTTGATCTTACAATGATGAATAACCTCTGTTCAATATGTTATCACATTATATGAGGAAAAGCGTCACCGACAGAGGTATCACGGTTAAGCAGCTCCAGAGAGAGGGGGAGGAGAGATCGTAATCTGGGAACATTAAACTGGAATGTTCTCACAATGGATCAGAATCTGAGAACATTGGACTGGAATCTTCCAACAGTGGATCAGAATCTGAGAAGGTTAGACTGGAATGCTATAACGATGGAACGGAGTTTATCTGGGAATATTTGGAAGCTTGCTCCATATTGGTTATCATCATTTTCATGAATCTGTTGTGCATGTTTCTTTATTCTGTTTTCGAACGTCCTATTCTGGCTAACATTGATGTCTGTGGTCAGGCTCAGATGTTATTTCTATAAACGAGGCAGAGACTGCATTACTAATCGTCGCATCCACTGTGCGCTCCTTATTAATGTTCCTGCTGAGACTCTGGATCCAGTTGTTCACTCTACAGACGATTACTAACGGCATCAATAGACTTGTTCATTCACTCTCTCCCTCTATGTTTCTGGCAATGTCCTTCATGTGTCCTTAAGCTGACCTATTCAGTTGTGAAATACTATTCATTGTATCAATGCCTTTATTATTTAAATATTGGGAACATGGATGTCGCTGTCTTCTGCTCTGGTTCTGAACTCTATTTCCTTCCTCTGACTGCATCCCATCCATGGACAATATTTGAGGTTGATACAGACGCATCAAAGCTGGATCACTTTGACCATGAGCTGATGCCAAATTGACATTCCTAATTTTAACTAGTGACACCTGCAGAATAAATTTCAATAACTCAATCAATCTGCTCTTTAAACTTGAGCTATGAAATACAGCATTAATGATACCAATAATCTGCTCTGACTCTCCCAGCTTCACACCTGCAAAAGCCAATCCGACCTCACACCAAAATCCCATCCATCCGCCAATCATGAGTACGCTGGTCTATATTGTTATTCGGTCTGGTAATGATTTTATTTAAATATTCTAAAGCATATCATCATATTTGTTCATGAAACGTCCCTCAGTCACTCTCTGTCGGTTCACCAAATGTCCGTCAGTTGTTCACATTCAAACTTATTTTCTCGATGCGTTCTCTCTCTCAAACAATATATTTCACATTCAACTACAACAACACACACACACACACACACACACACACACACACACACACACACACACACACACACACACACACACACACACACACACACACACACACACACACACACACACACACACACACACACACACACATTTCCTAACCTTGTTCTGCTGTAGTGGATATATAGATACATTATTTTGTCGAAGCCCCATCTACTGTCACTCACAACATGGGCTGTAAATTTGCCCATGTGAGGCAGTCAACTCGTGCAAGTATAGTAGCAAAATAAAGTTGTAGTTTTTCACTGATTCAAAAGCAGGGCAGATAGTCCAGCTTACCGCGCATGAACAACATTACCTGCACAGTTGTCGATGTTGGGCTGTCATGTTGTCTTGTCTTGTTTATGGTTTCTGAGCTCATTTTGTGAGGCAGGTTCAGAATTTGATGCATCAAACCATTCCAGCTGATCTGGCAATGCCTTTCTGCAATATTCTCGCTCTTGTGATTGGAGCCTCCAAGGTCTCACTCTCCCGTCTTTTTGTCTATGTTTACACAACATATTACTAGTTAATTAATTGTCTGATTGCATTTTCATGTGAATTTTTCTGTCCCACTGTATCTTTCCTGGCTTCGTGTTTGTATCGAGTGCGGGCATTGTGAAGCTCAGAAACAATAGATTGTGTGTGTTCACTTCCCGTTGTGTGCCATGTTGGACATGGGGGTTTCAGCAGCTTTACCTCACATCTTTGCAGCTTGGCCTGTGCCTGCCCACTGTTTGTTTCACTTCTTGATCGCGTAACCAATAACACGAGGAAATCCCTCGTGTACAACTGGAAAGGTGCAGAAATCTAACTTGCAACTGAAGGGCTGTCTCCTGTTATTGAAAGGTTAGCAGAACTGCTGGGGCGGGTTTGCTGGAGGTTGTTCTGTGAGTTGCCTCAGACTTTCCGGGAGACCTGAGAATTTGGAAACCCAACTCTGGATGGCGTATTGGGAATGTAGTTACACCATATCGGTCTATAACATGAACAAAAAAAATGGAGCAGAGGATACAGAGAGGGGAAGCTCAGAAACCACAGAGTGAGTGCTTGTGGGGAAAGGGATCTGCCGTATCCACCCACGATTTTCCAAGAACAACTTTCCAAGCTAAACATAATCCTGAACAGAGTGTGAGAGGGCCTTGACTGAACATGGAACTGCTCACGGAACGATGTCACCTCCTTCAACACGACGAGACCAACTTGGCCTGCTGCGGTCTGGAGACTTGGCCCGGTAAAGGAACCGAATGACCTCTCACTCAATTAATATTACAGTGTACCCATGCACAGTCCATCATGTTGGTGAATACCCACTCTCAGATAAAGACCGTCTCCATGATACAAAGCTCAAAATACCCTCCCCTCACCACTCCTGCCCATCAACCAACCACATCAAAATATCCTGTGTGTAATGAGAGCATTGGGTTCACTGGGAATATCAGGGAACAGAACATCTGGGAAATGGAGCAACACTCCGTATGTCTGAGCGTGTCAGGGTGAACTCTCCAGAATACATTGCATCACTAAGTTCTGTAATCCCTGTCCATTGCAGGAGCATCCAGCCTTCCAATCTTCCTGAAAAATAAGACAGGGTATACATTATGTTACCTTCCACCTGTCTAATTATTATCCATTTACTCTACTTGTTTATGTCCACTTGAATACTCTCCATCTCCTCTTGATTATTTAATTGGCTGGATCTCTCACCTTTGCTGTGTAATTGGCTTTTGTGGCTGACTCCTTCAGATGTTCCACATAAAATTAAAACCATCTTTCATTCTTGTGACCTCCAACAGCTATTGGATCAACATGATCGTCCTTTCTTTGAAAGCCAACATCTTCTTTGCAGGAATGAGTTGAGGGACCAATCTCTGAGCTTTTTAAGAAAAAGTAACGATATATTTTCTTCAGTGAGGTGACTAAATCTGTGCACACTCCTTCGGATGTTATCGCACAAAGAGCCTGAACAGCAACAACAACACTTCTCCAGCCTGCTCTAATGTTTCCACTCAGGTCAGAGCAGGCTCAGCTATCTGGAGGAAGGCATAGCAGTGGACAAAGATTTTTGTCTTTCTCTACTCCACCAGCATAATGGGATATCTGGTGAAAATGTCAGAATGACGCAAGAGAAGAACGGATAATGTGACGAGATGATCCGATAACGCCAGATTCGCCTCACCTTCGCTGAATCTGCCATTCATCTCCACAGTGGCCACGTCTCTCAGCTTCCACAGAACCTGCAAACGTGGAGCTTAAAAACAGCAAGGAGAAGCAAGTGCTGATGGGAGTTATGTATCAAAGTTAAAATTGCAACACCAATGTTGGCCATATTATAAAAGAGGAAATTAGACAAACCACGTTTGTGGGACATGCAGCAATAATGGACAGCGTCGAGTTATATCTAAACGTTGTTAACCTAAGTGAATCCTAATGCTCAAAAAATGGATTTCATGAGCGTGTATGAGACGGTTGGTATTACCAGTACTTGAAAACATTGCAGTGAAGACGTTTTTAGAAATAGTGACCATAATACTTTGGATTTTACATGACGATGGACGTTCAGTCCTTATATATGTCAAAAACTACCAAGGGTGGCATCTAGGCCCTCACCTTCTTCCTATCCAAACTGAACCTTTCAGTCTTGCTCCACCCATACCCTCTTCCGCCCACCCAACAATTCCTCACTCTCAGTAAATTTTCCTTTAACTCCTCCCATTTTCTCCAAATCCAAGGGGGTGGTTATGTGCACTCCGATGGAACATATCTATGCATGCCTCTTTGTTGGGTTTTTCAGACAGCCCCTCTTCAGTACCCATAGAGGCACTGTGACGAAACTCTCCTGCGGTTACATCAATGACTGCATCGGCGCAGTAACTTGCACCCAGATTGAACTGGAGTAGTTCATCGTCTTCATCCACCACTTCCGCCTTGCCGTCAAATTCATTTATTCCATCTCGGACACGTCCCTCCACTTTCTTGACCACTGCATTTCCACTTTCGGTGACTCTCTCCAAATGGACACTTACTATAAACCTACAGACACCCATTAAATACCTGGATTACAACTTCTGCCACCCAGTATCCTGCAAGAGTTCCATCTCATTCTCCCAGTTGCTCCGCCTCTGCTGCATTTGCTCAGACGAGGAGACGTTCTACTCGTGAGCAATCCAGATGTCCACCTGTTTCGAACAATGTGTTTTTTTCTCCCTCTGAAATTCAACAGCCCGTCCCGCATCAACTCTGTTCCCCATTCCACTTCCCGAAACACCACTTTCTGATCGCAATAAACATGGAGCCCCCTTGTCCTCACTTGTGACCCCATCGGTCTCCGCCTCCAAGACATCATCCTTAAAAACTTTCGCTAATTTTCATCAGAACCCACCACCAAGAACATATTCCCCTCACCACCCCTCTCTGCCTTCCACAAGGATCTTTCCCTTCGCCAGTCATTGGTTTGCACACCAATCCTCTCGAACCCCCAGAGACTTTCCCCTGCAACCGGAAAAGACACAAAAGCTGCTCGTACAGCAACCCTTCACTTCCATTCGTAACCCCAAGCATTCCATCTACGTGAAACAGAGGTTAACATGCCTCTCAACCTAGTTTACTGCATCAGGTGCTCTCGATGTGGTCTTTTCTACATCGGGGGGGAATCAAACGTAAACTTAGGGAACAGTTCGCCAAGCATCACAGCTAGGCCTACAGGGGCCGAACGGAGCTCCCAGCCACCACATGTTTAATTCCGCTTCTCACTCCCTTACCGACACAACAACCCTTGGCCTCTTCCACACCCATAATGAAACTAAAGGAAAATTGCAGGAACAGCACCTTATGTTTGGCCTGGGCAGCCGGCAGCCCAGAGGATTCAAAATTGAGTTCTTCAATTTCAAACGACCTCCCATCCCAACAGCCGACTTCCTTCCAAGCCCCTCCCCCTCCCTTCAATCCTCCCAGCTGCCTGCAGGCTTCATTCCCCCCCCCCCCCACCATTGACCAACCAGGTGGTGTCCTCTACATGTCTTAATTTTTCCCCAATTTACCACCCTGCACTCGAAACCTCCTTTATCTGCAGCTCCCTTTACACCCACCGCCAGTCCTGAAGAAGAGTTAACCCAAAACGTCGACTTCTCCACATCCTGGTGCTGCTTGCCTTGCTGTGTTCTTCCAGCCAACGTTTTGTCTGTTATAAATATAAGAGAGGTTAGATCACTTCAGTCGAATTGCAAACGCACATGACAAAGGTCTAAGGAAGAGAGGCAATGTCTGTTGTTTAAATAAAAACTACGGCATTAAGTTTTACAAACGCCCACCACAGAGCAAACAGCAAAAAGATAAGGAGACTCAACGATATTTCAAATTAAAATAAAAATGCATTAGATCAAAGGGGTTATCTCAGAAAAAAATGCGAGGTATTGTGGTCAACCTTCGATTCAGAGAAATGGAGAAGCTCGGTGCAGAAATCGATCTCTTGACCAGATTGATACGAAAGCAGAGATGGAGACATTGGCTGGTATGAAACGGGACTGATTGGCAGGTCTGGATGAGTTGAATCATAGGCTGCCGTTAAGACAACGTTGGAAAACACCTGAGTCAAATGGTTAAGTAGAATCTTTCCACAGCAGAGGTGCCAGAGGACTGGACAACAGCTAATGAGGCCCCAAATTGCAGGATGTGCGCAGGAAGGGAATTATAGAGCATGAGTATCAGATCAGTGTTGGAGAAACTAAAGGATAATATAGGAAAGGAGAAAATCGATCTCCATTCAGACAGCCAATGTCTGATACGGCATAATCAGCATGAACCTATCTCAGGGAAGGAATGTTGAATGAATGTGATTGATTTTCTTTTTCAAGGAGGTGTTTCATATAGTTTCGCAGCGATGCCTTTGACAAATCCCCACATGGGAAACTGATTAGCAAACTAACATCTCATGGTATCAAGGGTAACTCATCAGGACACATCCAACATTGTCTTAGTGGCAGAAAACAGACGGTGCTGGTGGAAGGCTCTTTGTGTGACTGGAGACCAGTGTCCAGTGTTGTACCACAGTGATCAGTGCTGTGTCCCTTATTACGTGTAGCATTCACAAATGATATAAATGTGAATGTTGGGGAGTAAGAGGGATTGTGATTAGTAAGTTTGCGTTTGACATAAAGATTTTCCGGTTGGTTGGCAGCGAGGAGGAAGATCTTATGTTACAGGAAGATATAGATGGAATGGTCAGATGTGCAGATCAGTGGCAGATGGAATGTAATCCTGATAAATATGAGGTGATGCACTTTGGAAGACAGGAGAGTACTCAATGAATAGCAGCACAGGAGAGGCTGCGAAGGTGTTTCACCACAGATCACTGCATGTGACTGTACAGAGTAATAGGTTAGTTCAGAAGGCATCGGTTCCAAAGGCAGAGCGGGTATTCATCGAAGCGTAAATAACAAAATCTGGTTAGGACATTACACAGGCTGGAATATTGTCTGCATTTCTGCTGGCCACATTCCAGGAATTGCACTGGAGGAGTTGTTGAGGAGATTCACTGGGATGGACCGTGGGATGGAGCACATCAGCTATGAAGGGAAGCTGAATAAACACGGGTTGTTTACTTTGGAGCAGAGAAGACTGACTTGTACGTAAGTAAGAAGTATAGGATTTCGAGGGACATGGACAGGGCAGATAGACAACAGCTGCTCATTTTAATCAAAGGGTAAAGATCAAGACAACACATTTTTAATATGAAGGGGTTGATGGTTGAATGGAATAGAATATAAAAGCCTTTGCTGGCAAATCCACGTGAATGGGTTCAGTGAAAAAATTGTAGTGTCGCATATCTTAGGTGCTGGGTACATCGGTACAGATATTTTAGGTGTTGTTACCGTATTGAAATAACGAAAAGAAAACTAGAAAGGAAACAGGGAGTTTTAAAACGTCAACAATGACAATAAAAGATAACACAACTTGCAGTGCTTACTCACCGAGCCCGTGCCCGTTGGGCTTCTGTACACGAGGCTACGTTAACACCAAGCGCCAGCCTCTCTCCTAGATTCACCTCCAAGTCTCCTCCCCTTGGCCAAACTATGATTGATCTGCTCCTGCTTGAGGCTCCTGTTACAACTCACTTGCTGCACTGTCCTGGTCTCCAAATTGTTTCCCTTGCTGGGCTGAACTTGGTCCCCATTCTCCATTCCCTCGAAGTCGGGTAGCTTAATAAGTTAAAAGTTGGGAGGAGGGAGAAAAAAACTGCAACAAAGAGAGAAAGAATAAAGAAAACGTAACGGCGACTGGTGAGCATCAGAATTCCAGCGGGAGTATCAAACACTGCTGCTATCACGGCTGCAAAGTTGAGTGCCAGGGAGCATTTGAGGGTCCATGCTTCTGTGAACGGATAATTTTTAAAGGCCATTTGTTGAGCAGGTTATGACAGGACTTGATAGTTTTCAGAGCTGTATATTAACACGAGTTATAGTAATGAACCGTCATAGCTTCTAAAATTATGCCAATGGAAAAGGTCAGACAAAACAAGTACAGCTTCCTTGCAGTCTAGAAGCAGAGAATGGACAATAGGGAAATAGCAGAACAATGAAGCAACTACGTTAATTCTGTCTTCATGTAAAAAAAGCAAGTGAAAACCAAACTGCTCAGCAACACGAGGAAACCTGAGTCTGATGAAAAAATGGCTAAGAATGCAGAAAGCATATCAACAGTTTTAGACTTGGAGAGGCAGGTGTTGACTGGGGTTTACAAAGTTAAAAATCACACAAAACCAGGTTATAGCTCAACAGGTGTATTTGCAAGCATTAGCTTTCAGAGCGCTGCTCCTTCTTCAGGTGGTTGTGGAGAATAAGATTGTACGACACAGAATTTATAGCAAAAGTTTACAGTGTGATTTGTACTTGCACAATTATATGTTACTTTGCTAAAAAGCTGCATGAATCCATGCAAGATTCTGTAAATCCGTTTTTTAGATTAGAATCAGTCTGACCATTGTGGCACAGACAGCCTCACACAGGGAAGTTCACACTTTTAATACATTATCTGGGCCGACATAACATCAATTGTTAAAGTTCACTTGAGAATACAACTTTTAAAAGCAGTTTTACGATTTACATGTGAATGAACTGAACCAAACATAGCCATTCTAAAATATAATAGACTTCACAATCAAAGCAGGTCTTTCTCACTACATAATTACAGTTGCATCACACTGTACACTTTTGCTCTACATTCTGCGTCGTAAAATCTCGTTGGAGAAAGTGAGGACTGCAGATGCCGGAGACCAGAGTCGCAAAGTGTGGTCATGGAAAAGCGCAGCAGGCAGGCAGCATCCGAGGAACAGGACAATCGGCGTTTCAGGCATACGCCCTTTTTCAGGAATGAGGCCGGTGTGCCAAGCAGGCTGAGATAAAAGGTAGGGGGGAGGAATTTTGGGGGAGGGGCGCTGGGATTACGATAGGTGGAAGGAGGTGAGGGTGAGGGTGATAGGCTGGAGAGGGGGTAGGCGCGGAGTGGTCGGGAAGAAGATTGCAGGTCAAGAGGGCGGTGCTGAATCCGAGGGTTGGGACTGAGATAAGGTGGGGGGAGGGGAAATGAGAAAGCTGGAGAAATCAACATTCATCCCATGTGGTTGGAAGTTTCCTCAGCGGAAGATGAGGCGCTCTTCCTGCAGGCGTCGTGTGGCCAGGGTCTGGCGATGTAGGAGGACAAGGACCTCCATATCCTTGGTGGAGTGGGAGGGGGAGTTAAAGTATTGAACCACGGACGGTTGGGTTGGTTGGTGCGGGTGTCTCAGAGGTGTTCCCTGAAACGTTCCACAAGTAGGCAGCCTGTCTCCCCAATGTAGAGGAGACCACATCGGGTGCAGCGGATGCAGTAAATGATGTGTGTGGAGCTGCAGGTGAATTTGTGGCGGATATGGAAGGATCCATTGGGGCCTTGGAGGGAAGTAAGGAGGAGGTGTGGGCGCAAGTTTTGCATTTCTTGCGGTTGCAGGGGAAGGTGCCGGGAGTGGAGGTTGGATTGGTGGGGTGTGTGGACCTGACGAGGGAGTCACGGAGGGAGTGGTTTTTTGGAACGCTCATAGGGGTGGGGAGGGAAAGGTATCTCTGGTGGTGGGGTCTGTTTGGAGGTGGCGGAAATGTCGGAGGATGATACGATGTATCCGGAGGATGGTGGGGTGGAAGGGGAGGACCAGTGTGGTTCTGTCCTGGTGGCGATTGGAGGGGCGGGGCTCAAGGGCGGAGGTTCCGAAAGTGGAGGAGATGCGGTGGAGAGCATCGTCGATCACGTCGGAGGGGAAATTGTGGTCTTTGAAGAAGGCGGCCATCTGGGTTGTTCAATATTGGAATTGGTCCTCCTGGGAGCAGATGCGGCAGAGGCGAAGGAATTGGGAATATGGGATGGCGTTTTTACAGGGGGCAGGGTGGGAGGAGGTGTAATCCTGGATGCTGTGGGAGTCGGTCGATTTCTCGTAAATGTCCATGTTGAGTCGGTCGCCCTGGATAGAAATGGAGAGGCCTAGGAAGGGGAGGGAGGAGTCTGAGACGGTCCAGGTAAATTTGAGGTCGGCATGGAAGGTGTTAGTAAAGTGAATGAATTGTTCTACCTCCTCGTGGGAGCACCAGGTAGCGCCAATACAATCATCAATGTAGCGGAGGAAAACGTGGCGAGTGGTGCCAGTGTAGCTACAGACAATGGACTGTTCCACATATCCGACTAAGAGGCAAGCATAGCTGGGGCCCATGCGGGTGCCCATGGCTAGTCCATTGGTTTGGAGGAAGTGGGAGGATTGGAAAGAGAATTTGTTCAGAGTGAGGACCAGTTCGGTCAGTCGAAGGAGGGTGTCAGTGGAAGGATACTGGTTGGGTCGGCGGGAGAGGAAGAAGCGGAAGGGTTTGAGTCCTTCGTGATGGAGGATGGAGGTGTACAGGGACTGGATGTCCATGGTGAAGATAAGGCCTTGGGGACCGGGGAAGCGAAACTCATGGAGGAGTTGGAGGGCGTGGGTGGTGTCCCGAACGTAGGTCGTGAGTTCTTGGGCTAAGGGGGACAGGACAGTGTCGAGGTATGCAGAGATGAATTCGATGGGGCAGGAGCAGGCTGAGACAATCTTGTTCTCCACAATCTCCTGAGGAAGGAGCAGCGCTCCAAAAGCTCGTATTTCCAAATAAATCTGTTGGATTATAACCTGCTGCTATGTGAATTTTAACAGTTTTGGAGAAAACATTGTGCATGAAAGTAATTGACAGAGACAACGTCAACAAAGATTTGTGAAATGGGAATCACTTTTAAGAAACCGACTGACAGATAAATTAATTAGAAGCAATGAATTCTGATTTTATTGACAGGTGTATTTAACGGTAAAAATGCAGTAAAACACAATGAAACACTTTCATTTCTCACCACAATGCGCTGACATTTTGAATAATTTAAGAACACGGCAAATATAGAAGCTCTAGCTTGAAGAAAGTCGATCAGTCCTGAGCTCAAAACCATCAACGATGCGTGGACTGCCGTTATTCCACCACTACATCCTCACCGTCGACAACAGAATCAACCAACACTGAAGTAATCGATCCTCAGGCAAAACCTTTGGCGCTGGGCAGATACTCCTCCATCGCTGTCCCATCACATCCTGCACCAGAAACATTAACCGTGGAGTCGCATCTCTCGCTGCTAGTCCTAAATACGATGTTGCTATGATGACTTTCCACCATTGCTTCACTTGTGCCAGCGCTGGAAAGAACCAACAAAAAAGTCAATGACCCTCAGGTGCCATCTTTTGCTGCTGACGGACCTCGCCAACATTGCCTCTGCTGATGTAATAGCTGAGAATTCCTGTTCCTGGTGCTTGATCCAGAAAAGAAAGTCGGGGCTCACTCACGTCTAAGCTGGACCTGCTCATTTTCCACAGCAATCCTGCTCTAGTTCTGTTCTCTGGGCCCAGCTCGAGGTCCATTGAAGGCCTACTCGATTTCAACGAGCAGGGCCTACTCGAATTCCACGGTACGCCTACTCAAGGTCCAAGGTATATCTGCTCAAAGTGTACATACTTGGCTCACACATGATCGGCAGTCTGGGAATGCTTGAGATTAGGGCTGTGCCCACCTGACTTTTGCGCACTAGCCGCTTGCCACCTCTGAAGCTCAATATAAGATACGTTAAAGGAAAGAGAGGAAAATAACAAGAAAAAAAAAGAAAAGTGGTTAGAGCGGATGAGCTGAGGCAAAGGAGCCATCCTCCACCGCCAATGTGTACTGAAAACATTGATTAAAAGAAGTCTTATTGGTCTGCTGCAGGAATCTGTGCTTTGTCCCCAGCTTTTCCAGTATATATCAAACATTAAATCAAATGTCCAAGCCTGTTGAAAGCACGAAACAATGCTAGATGGTGAGTGGGAGAGGAGGATGTATAAAAGCTCCAAGGAACCTGAGGCAATTTGAGTGAATGGGCAAATACATCGCAGAAGAAGAACAATGTCAGTAGACATGACGTTGTGGATTTTGATGCAAAAAACACCACAGCAGCTAGAGGTAGATTTAATCGCTGTGTGGAAAGCTCATTTTCAGACGTTTCGTCACCATTCGAAGTAACATCTTTAGTGCGCATCCGAATGAATCCTGGAAGAGCAGCCTTCCATTTGAAAAGTGATTGGTTAAAAATTGTTTGAGTACTTAGGCACACATTCTACACTTTCGATTCTGTCTGCGCAGACCTCCGAGATCCATGCAGGGCAGTGAATTCAGAAGCCAGAAGTCATTACTGGGAATTATATTGTCACGCTGACCAGTGTACATACAGCCACCAACTAGGTCACTGTAACATTGAAAAGGATCTGGATCTCCTTGTACACCAGTCACTGAAAGCAATGTTGCAGGAACAGAAAGCAGTTAGGAAGATAAATGGTGTTTTGATCTTTACTTCACGTTTAATTGAATACTGGAGTAAGAATATCTTATGGCAGATGTACAGGGCATTGGGGAGACCCCACCTTGAATACTATACAGTGTTATGTGCAGTTTTGGTCTCCTTAACTAATAAAGGGCAACCCTGTCTTTCAGGGAGTGCAGCATATGATAACCAGAATGATCCCTGGGATGACAGGCTTGTTGTGGGTGTAGCGTTCGAGTCTACTAGTCGTTAATGAATTTATGTAAATGAGTGGAGATCTCATGAAATATATAAAACTCTGACAGCGTGAGAAAGACTGGAAGCAGGGATGATAATTCCCCTGACTGGGACATCTAAAACAAGGGCCCACAATATTAGATGTCGGCAGGCCACTCTGCATTCAAGTTTGAGTAAACGTCTGCCCTCAAAAATGTGGCCCATGGGGAAATCTCCACCACATAAGGCTATGGAAGCCAAGGCACTGAAAAAATAATGTCTTCTACACACCCCTTTCTGATGCTGAGGCAAGTGCTGTGTGCTCTGTCTGGTCTTACACCTCCCGTCCTCGGAGCAATTTGATACAATTGGGTATCTTCCTTGGCCGTTTTAGAGACCATTAAATACTTTATCACATGCCTGGGGTTATTTTTACGCCAGAGCAGGAACGCATGGGAAATCTGCTTCCTAAAGTTCATTGGGGAAGCAAGCTGGTGTTTTCCATCGGCGTAGGCTTCTAGGTCAATGGTTCTGACGCCAGATTTGAGATCTCGACATTTTATTAATTGTTCTTAAATTTCACCAGCTGTCAGACCAATAGTCTGTTCTGGATTAGTAATCGAGTGACATTTCCACGTCAGCACTATGTCCATTTTGAGACCCATCAGAAAGCACTGAGCAAGTTATTTCTGTGCTGGTTGACAGTTCGGTCAAAGAAAACCTCCCACCCATTTGACCATCGTGATGGACATGAGGTAGTGATAATTGACGTTATTGCATATTTGTGGAGCCTTCCCTTCCAGTGAGTTTTTCAGCAGTCCCTTATCATTTATGACTGGATGAGTCTGGGCTGTGGAACTTCGATTGCTCATGTTGGTTTTGGTATCGTTTCTCTCTCTGTATTCGATGCTAGTTTTCCTGTCTGGAATGTAAGAAGCCAATGCAGTATCTTTCCGGGTTCTCAACAGGTTTGGGTACTCATGATCCTTGCATGTTCACCCACACTCGTCACTGAACCACACATTGGCTTGATAATGGTGGTAGCCTGACGAATTATCGCAGGACAATGTTACAGATTGTAGTTGAATACAAATCTTCCTCTGCTGCTGCTGTGGTCTACAACCAGCAGACAATGTCAGGTATTCTCGATTCAAAGTTAGAGGAGCTCGATCAGTGGAAGTATTTAAATATGGTGTTTGACCTTTAAGTGAATTGAGGGTAATGAATAATTGGCCTTGAAATTGGAGTTACAGAGTCATAGAATTTTGCGGTTATTCAATATGCAAACAGACCCTTTCCACCAGCTCCTCCATGTTCACCAGGTTTCCTAAACTGTGTGGTCCATTTACCTGCTTTGGATACATACCACTCTAAACCTTTCATATTCATGCACATGTTCAATGTATTTTAGATACTGCAATTGCATTTGCATCTAGCACTCCTCTGGCAGCTCTTTCCATGCATGCACCACCCTATTGTTAGAAAAGAAAGTTGCCGAGAAGTCATTTAAGATTTTAAATCTTACCCCTATCTCCTTAAACATATACTGTCTACTTCCAGATCACTTTGCCATGGGGTTAGGGACATTGCATCCTCAAAATATAAATGTTGCTCATGGTTTTTAAAAAATCTACAATGTCATTCTTCATCCTCCGATGTTAGACAGTTAAAACAAAAATCCCAGATTATTCTTACAGCTGAAAACCTGCAGTTTCGGTTGCATCATTTGGAGTAAAGCAAACAAGAAGATAAAACAACTCCAGAAACCTTAGCCACTTTCCCCTACATCAAAGACACTTCGGAAATGACCGCCAGACTACACAGACCCCTTGGCATCATGGTAGCCCATAAACGGACCAACACACGAAAACAGCCGTTGAGGAACTTGAAAGACCCTATTAGACAAAAAGCAAAACTAATACCATTTACAAAATACCTTGTAAGAACTGTAACAGACAGGCAGAAAACAGGCAGAAAACTAGCCACCAGCATACGCGAACATTCACTGGCCACAAAAAGACATGATCCACTGTCACTAGTATACTTACATACGGATGAGGAAGGACACCACTTCGACTGGGACAACACGTCCATCCTAGGACAAGCCAAACAGAGACACGCACGAGAAATCCTAGACGCATGGCATTTCGAGCGGAATACTATGAACAAACACATTGAATTGGATTGCATTTACCAAAACCAGAGAAAAATAACAGGAAATGACATCACTATAGGAAATGATGTCACCACAGGAAATGACATCACCAACCATAGGAAACCCAAACATATAAATATGAAGCGGTCTAATCCGACAGTACTTCATTCAGAGACTGACTGATGGCGTTACTTAGTGTGTTGACAAAACGTCTGTAAATGAACCTGCCAGCTCAGCGAGCAAACCGACATCAAGCGTGTGACCAATATTGGGAACTGTATGTCCAAGACATTTGGGAGTCTTACACAAAATTGACAACAAAGACTAGGTAGTTATCCAAATAAGGCATTATTTGTGCCTGACTGTGGAGGAGGATTTTGCAGGAAATGATGAAGATATTGGCTGAATCTTATTCTATTTTGTTTAAAATAATAGCTGAGTTGAACTTGGAGACAGATTATGGATTTATGGCTGAGCGGATCTCATCAAATTATTGGACACAAGAGCTTCTGAGATGTGGATATTTATAAATCTATCACATTCTATACCCGGCACTCACTGCACCCGACTTTGTTCGGAGCCTTGTATAACATTAAATACCCGGAACATTCGACAAACAACGGTCTTCAGAACTTTGCACACCCGACATTCCCTGCAACGTTCTGTACCCAACATTCCGTGGGACATTCTATAACAAACATTCTCTGGAATATTCTGCGACAAACACTCACTGGAAGATTCTACACCTGACTTTCCACAAACGTTGTATACCCGACATTCACGGATCATTCTATTCCCGAATTTCGCCAGAACATTCTGTAACTGGCTTTCCCTGAAATGTTCTATATCTGACATTCTCCAGAACATTCCACAAATGACATTCTGGAACATTCTTCAGCTGACATTCTCAAGAACATTGCATACCCGATATTCCTCGGAACATTTTATAAACTGCAGTCCCTGGAATATTCTACACCTGACATTCCTCAGAACATTTGTAACTGGAATTCCCCGGAACATTCTATACCCGACATTCCCTGGAACGTTCAATATCTGACACTCCCGGATATGTTCTATACCCAACGTTCTCTGGAAAATTCTGAAACTGTCATTCTCCAGAACGTTTTGCATCTGACACTTTACCATAACCGATTATAACTGACATTCCCAGCATATTCTGTAAATGACTTTCTCCAGAGCATTCTGTAACCGACATCCTACAGAACATTCTGCACCGACATACTCCAGAACATGCCGTACCCAACGTTCTATGGAACATTCTGTTGTAGATATTCTCTGAAATATTCTATACCCGATATTGCCTGAAACATTCTATAAATGACATTTCCAGCAATATTCCATACCCAATATTCACCAGAACATTCTATACCTGACATTCCCGAGAACATTCTCGAGTCGGCATTTCCTGGATCATTCCAAGCCAATACTCTCAGGAAGATTCTGTAACTGAAATTCCCAGAACATTCTATATTTTCTCTGAAGCGTTCTATACCCAACCTTCTCCAAGGCATTCGATATCAGGCATTCCCCGGGGTGTTCTATACCTGACATTCCCTGGAAAATTCTCTACCCGACATTCCCTGCAACGACATTCTGTTAAGCATTCTATAAATGACATTCTCCAGAGCAATCTCTATTTGCAGTCCCCAGAACATTCTGGATCTGGCATTCACTAGAATTGACATTGCCCAGAACATTCTTTAACCGACATTCCCTGGAATGTTCTATGTCGGGAATGCTCCGGAACATTCTGGAGTCAACATTCCCTGGACCATTCTATACCCGACAATCCTTGGAATATTCTAAACCCGACATTCTCTAGAAAATTCTACTCCTAGCAGCCCAGATTTGTGAACTTCCGACATTAGTTAATTGAACAAAAGATAAGATCCTGAGGGAAGAGATCCCCTTCCAGTGAGAAGGAAACACGGTTTTGATGTTCCCTCTAGCAATTAAAGGAATAAATACGTTTTCCCTGCATTTACATTTCTTCACGGCAAATGATTGACCCCAATTGAGACGAAAAGACAGAAATATGCAAACGCCATTTCCCTTCAATAAACTGGGATAGAATACTTCAGGGCAGCAACGTTCTCACCAAACGGATTAGATGTGGAATGATGTGACTTGTGTCTGCCCTCTAGTGACCGAGTCTGTAGGAGTGTTCCAGAAACCATTCTGTTCTTATGGATGTGTCTGTGTCTGTTTGGGGAGGGCGGATTTCTTGCGTTTCACGTCACAGTTTTGTGAGTACTTCAGACATTTCTCTTTTATATTTCAGCTCCAATTATTTCAATAAATCTCTGAATGCCGTGACACCTTTGAAACTCTCATTGTGTTATCAATCAACCGGTAACGTTGACTCCAGGTTGATGTATAATTTGTATGTTTGTCTTTTTTCACAGTTAATGTAGTGACGATCTATGTCCTGATTTATAAAGATTGTGGGTTGTCTCCGTGTATCAGACGTTACCTTGGGGCCATGGCAGTGGCAGACCTATTGGTCATTATCCTCGACCTGATATTGAGACACATTCCCATTGTTTATCCGAACCAGTTTTATTTCGTGAGGTCCATCCCCGTGTGTAATATCCACGCCGTCCTGCTTTATGCAGCCACTGACTGTTCTGTCTGGTACACCGTTGCTTTGACCTTTGATCGATTCGTGGCCATTTGTTGCCAGAAGCTGAAAAACAAATATTGCAGTGAGAAAACGGCGGCTGTGGTTCTGGGAGCAGTGACTGTGCTGAGCTGCTTAAAGAACATTTTCTGGTATTTTATGTACACGTCTCGGTATTGGCTATGGAACTCCCCCTGGTTTTGTGCTGTAACACTCACTGTCAAGTACTCTCCTGTCTGGGCCACAATTGAGTTCCTTCATCACATTCTAACCCCGGCTCTCCCATTTCTCCTGATTCTGCTGCTCAATGTTTTCACCATCAAACACATTTTGGTGAGCGGCAGAGCCCGCAGGAGACTCCGGGCTCACACCGATGGGAATGCTCAGTCTGACACAGAAATGCAAAATCGGAAAAAATCCGTCATTTTACTGTTTGTCATCTCGGCCAATTTCATACTGTTATGGCCAATGTTAATGGTGTATTATATATGGTATCGGATGTATGATATTGGATATCAATCTGTGCATCTCCATATCTTTCTGCTGGAATTGGCCTTCATGCTGCAGCTCCTCAGTTGCTGCACAAACACCGCGATTTATGCCATGATCCAGACTACGTTCAGGCAGCAGTTGAAGAATGTGCTGAAATATCTCTTTTGTTATGAAAATTGGGTGTACTGTACCTTTAAGAAAGTTAAAAACTCGCATAATTACCTGACAGCATCAAGTAGTTCTCAACAAGATACAGTGTAAACTTTTCGTCCGGCAGCTAGTATAGCTCGTTGCCTGCAGAGAGAAAAAAATACGAATTCGGGCAATCAATTTATACTATATCCCCAAAATACCAAACTCCAATCCATTTTTAATTTACTATATTGAAAATATTAAAAACCAGTGATATAGTCCGATGCTTCAGCGGTAACATACCTGGAAAACGTCAACAGCTGAGGGAGAATTGCCAATCCCATCAGCATGTACAGACTACCAGAGATACAGCGGTCGTAAAGATACGTTTATCAGTCAATGACCTGTGACACAGAAATCCCTAAGAAGAAGAAAATCTCCAGAGGAAGATACAAAGGGAAGGTTCGACAGCCGACTGGTTTTGAAATCTGACTTTGTGGTCCATGATACTCCAGGGTTTTATCGGCTTAGTATTATATAAGAGAAAGTGAAATATGGGTGAGAGGAAGGAGTTGTAAATAATTGTTAATTAATTGTTCTCTGTTAGACTTTTAAAAGCAAATGTGTTTTGTTTTACTTTACATAGTGACTTTGAAATATTTCTTGGCCTCTCGAATTTTTACACGTTAATGTACGGGCAAATCTTTCTCTGCTGCAGGTTTAAATTAGCAGTTTTACCCTGTGCCGTAACACTTTGCCAAAGGTCATCTGAACATATGATTTTCTCATTAATAAATTCTTTCTGGATTTTCTGTTCTTAATTCAATGTTTCTGCAATGAAGCAGCCTGTCGCTATGGTAACAGACTGAGGTGATTGCTCGGTTGTCTAACGCTATCCCACAGGGATCCATTTCAATGCTTCTCTCAGCTCCGGACCCAGTGCGGAAATACATTATCCCACTGACTGTATCTATCACATCAATTTGTAAATAATAAAAATGCTCATTAAAAAGGGCAAAACAGCAGCGTCAACTATAATCTTATTTCTCGTTGCGTCGAAGAAGAGAAAGACGGACTCTGCCCCCACCTCTCGATACTCAGAGAAGGGAAGGGGACTCGGCCTGAGCTGAGGGGTTGGGTTTAACTCACTTTGTCCTTGCTCTTACCGCTGGTGTTACACACCCTCCCCAAATCTACTCCACTCCCTCTCCTTCTAGCTCTCTCTCTCTCCACATCCTAAACAAACTCATCCTGACGTACCTTATGCTTGATTTGCGTTTCATGGTTATGGGTTCACAGACCATTGCTGGGTGAACAGAATGGGGACGGGTGAACAGTCCGTTGCAAGGAGAACACCGTGGGGTTGGATTTGCCAGGGAAATACGGCGAGGATGGGTTCACAGGCCAAGGCAGGAGAAGAGAGTGGGGATGTGTTCAGAGGCCACTGTTCGGAAAACAAAGTTGCGATAAAAATATCAAACCAATTCCGGGAGAACAGAGTTGGAACAGTTTCACAGACCGTTACGAGGTTAATTGTCTGGGATTGGGTTCTCAGATCGTTGCCAGGGAAACAGGGTTGGAATGAGGTCACAGGCCGTTGCCGGGTGAACAAAGTGAGGATGGGTTCACAGTCTAATGCTAGGAGATCAGAGTTGGAATTGATTCACAGGCTAATTCTACGGAAACAGAGTGAAGATTTGGCCACAGGCTATTTTTAGAAGAACAGAGTGGGGATCCGTTCACACACCATTGCGAGGAGAACAGAGGGAGGATGTATCAGAAACGGTTGCTGCGAGAACACAGTGGCAAAGGGTTCAGGCCGTTACGAGGGTAATACATATTGACGGTTTCACAGGCCGCTGCTGGTGAAACAGATTGGGGATTGGACGACAGGAAGGTGCTAACGGAACAGAGTGGGGTTGGAGTGAGACACTGTTCCCAGGAGAAAATGGTTGTGGTAAGTCACCAGGTCATTGCTAGAGAATCGAGTGAGGATGGGTTCAGAGGCTGTTCCTAGGGTAACAGATCCAGGATGCGGTGACAGCCAGTTACGAGGGGAACACAGCGAAAAAGTAGTCACATGTTGTTGCTCAGTGAACAGAGCAGGGATGGGATCACAACCCATTGCTAAGCGAACAGAATGAGAATTTATTCTCAGGCTGTTGCTTGAAGTACAGATTGTGGATGGGTTCAGAGGCCGTTGCTAGGAGAACAGGGTTGAGACGTTTTCTCAGAGCGTTCATAGTAGAACAGGTTGGGGATGCGTTTCTAGGCCGTTGCTAGGAGAATACAGGTTGCATGTGCCCGCAGGCACTTGCTTGGGGAACAGAATAGCAATGGGTTTACAAGCCATTTCCAAGGAAAGAGAGTGGAAATGGTGTCAAAGGCTGTTGCTTGGGGAACAGGCAGGGATGGGTTCTCAGGCTCTTGCTAGGGGAACAGATTTAAGATAGATTAACAGTCCGTTTCTAGGAAAGCAGAGTTGGGGCGTTCAGATGGGACCAAAGTGAGGCTGAGTTCACAGGTCGTTCCTTGGAGAACCGGGTTACGATGGGTTCACAGGCCATTGCTGGTTGGACCGAATGGGGATTTATACACAGGCTATCACTGGGGGAACATTCTGGCATAAGCTCACAGTCCGTTGCAATGGTTTTCGGGATGGTTTCACTGGCCATTGTTAGGGGAATAGAGGGCCGATGAGCTGACAGGCTGTTCCAAACGAAACATAATGGCGATGGAGTCACAGGTAGGAATTGGTTGACAGTCTGTTGATGGGAGAACACAGTGGGAGTTTGCTTCCAAGCCTGTTCTGGGATAACAGACTTTACATCGGTGTTCATAATTAGTTCTTTGGGGAACAGAGTGGAGGCGAGTTTACAGGTCGATGCTGGGGGAACAGAGTGGAAATAGTTTCCGTGGCCCGTTGCGAGGGAAATAGAATTGGAATCGGGTCACAGGCTGCCTGGAGTAGAACAGTGTGTAAATATTCAGGGGGTGGGGTTTCACATTCAGCTGCAAGGGAAACAGAGTATGGATGAGTTCGCAGGCAATGTCTACGGAAACAGTGTGGGATGGGTTCACAGGCCATTGCTTGGATAGTAAAGTAGGGATGGGCTACAGGTTGTTGCTAAGGAAACAGAGTGGCGATAGAGTCACAGGTGTTATCTCTCCAAGAACAGAGACAGGATGGGTTCACAACTGTTGGAAGGGGAAGAGAGTGGATGATTGTTTGGAGGCTCTTGCTGGAAGGACAGATTTGACGTAGATTGACAAGCCGTGTCAAGGACAGCAGATTGTTACACAGTATGTTGTAGAACATAGGATATTACAGCCCAGTACAGGGCGTTTGTTCCTTCATGTTGCGCCCACCTATGAAACCAATCTGAACCCTATCTTTGACTGCACTTTTCCATTTTCATCTATATGTTCATCCAATTAACAATTAAATACTCATGAAATTGGCGAGTCTAGCACTGTTGCAGTCAGTGCGTTCCATATCTCAACTATTCTGTGAGTAAAGAATATATCTCCGATATCTGTCCTGTATCTATCTCGCAATTTAAAACTATATCCGCTCGTGCTCGCCATCCTACGAAAAAGGCTCTTAATATCCACCATATCTAGTCCTCTGATTATGTTGTATGTCTCAGTTAAGTCACCATTAACCTTCTCTTCTTTATGCTAAACAGCCTTATGTCTCCTGGCCTTTGCTCATTAGACCTTCCCTCCAAAACAGGCAAAATCAGAGCAAAATGTCCTCTGGGCCATTTCCAAAGCTTTCATATCCTCCCTATAAACAGAAGTGTAAGCAATACTCTCAGTGCAGTGGCAACAGTGTTCCAGCATGACTTCATGGCTCTGCAACTCAATCCCTTCGCCAATAAATACTAACGCCCCAATACCCTTATTAACAACCCTATCAACTTGGGTGGAAACTTTCAGGGATCTACCCATTCCCACTCTCTCTATGTCACGACCTCCTTCCTCTCACTGCTCGTCTCGAGCCCCTAATCTCTCTTTGTCCACCCCTTCCACACTCTCTCTGTATAGACCCTCCCACACTCTCTGCCCCCTCCCACTCTCCCTATCCAAGCCCTTCAATTCTCTCTCTCTCGCTCTCCACAAACCCACTCTCTCTCCACCTACTCCTTCACTCTTCCCGCCTCACCCACTCTCTCTCTCCCCTCCAAACTATATCCCTCCTTCTGTTCCCTTTCCACTCTACCACTCTTTAACCCCTTCTCACTCCATTTCTCTCCAGCCCCTCCCACTCTCTCTCTCCACCCCTTTCCACTGTCTTTCTCTTTACACCTCTCCACTCTCTCTTCACGCCTTGCACTTGTCTCTCTCGGCCTCCTCACACTCTTTCTCCCTCTGTCTACCTGATTCAATGATCACTCTCTCTCCCAACTCCCTTCGTCTTTCCATTTCTCTCCACCCCTTCCCTCTCTCTCTCTCTGGCCCCTCCCAGTCTCGCTCTCTGTCCCACTCTCACTCTTTCTTCGCCCGTTCACAAGTTATCTCTCTCTAAACCCCCACTCCCTCTGCCTTTCTCCAACCCTCTCTCCCACTAACCCAATCCCAGTTTTTCCATACACCGCACTCACTCTCTCTCTGCCCCGTCTGACTCCCTCTCTCCCTCACTACCCCCTTCCCATGCTCGCTCTCTCTTGCTCTCCACCCCTTCCTCTCCCTCTCACCCTCTACCTGTCATTATTCTCTCTCTACTTCCTTCCAACTCTATCTCTATAGCCCCAATTCCACGCTCTCTCTATGGCCTTACCACTCTGTTTATCTCTCCTGCTCCCAACTCTCTCTCCCTTCAAACTATCTCGCTCTACCCCTTCCCATTATCACTCTCTACATCTTTCATCTCACTCTCCCTCTACCTCCTTCCACTCTCTCTGACCCCTTCCAAATCACTCACTCTTTCTCCGTAACCCCTTCCCACTTTCTTTCACTTTCTAGCTCTCTACACACTCCCACTTTTTACACTGTTCCGACCTTCTCTCTTTAGCCTCTACCCACTCTTCCTCCCTCTCTCTATACTTTCCTACTCTCTCTCTATCCTCTCCCTCTCTCTCTCTCTACCCCTTCCGACTGTCTCCCTCTCACTCTCACTCGACACATCAGCACCTGTCTGTCTCTAGCACCAACCACATTTTCTCATTATCTGTACCCCTTCCCTCTCCCTCACTCTCTCTCTCGACGAGCTACTCTCTGAGTCTCTGTACTACCTTCCTACTATCACTCTCTCTACCCCCTTCCCACTCATTTCCACTCTCAAACCCTCCACTCTCACTTTCTAGCCCCATCGCACTCTTTCTCTTGATCCCTTTATCTCTCTCTGTCGCCACCAACACGTACTCTCTCTCTCTGTATCCCCTTCCCAATTTCGCTGTCTCTCTCTACCATCTTCCTCTCTCTCCCTCTACTCCCCTCGCAGTCTGAATCTCTACCCCCTTCCATTCTCACACAATTCCTTCCCACAATTTCATTCGTACCCACTCTCTTCCTCTCTGTCTCTCTATTCCCCTCCCACTCTCAATCTCCCCTAAAAACTCTGTATTCCTCAGCCCCTTCAAACTGTCTCCTTTTCTTTAATCCCCTTCCCACTCAATCTCTCTTAGCCACTCCACTCTTTCTCTCTGCCAGCTTCGATTCTTTCTCTGCCCCTTCTCACTGTCTCTCTTCACTCACACTCTCTCTCGACCCTCTTCCAACCAACTATGTGTACCGCCTCCCACTCTCTCTGCAAAATCTTCCAACTCTCTCTCTGTTTCCCTTTGTCTACTCTCCCACTCTCTCTACCACCCACACTTGCTCACACTCTACACTCTCCCACTCGATGTCTGTCTGCACCACTCCGTCTCTCCTCTCGCTCTCTCTATCTTTCTGCCTGCTATTCACTCTGTCTTTCTGCAGCCCTTCCACTCTGTGGCTCTTTATCCAACCTGCTCCCTCTATCTCTCGACCCCCGACATCTCGTTTTACCTCCGCCCACTCTTTTTCTCTACCTTCCCAGCATTTTCCTAGCTCTGCCTTTCTTTCTCCCTCTAGCCAACTCCCACTCTCTCTCTTTCCACCACTTCCTACTCCCTGCCTCGAAACCCCTCCCATTCTTTCTTTCTCCTTCTCTCTCCATAGCCTCTTCCCACATAGACTCCACATTCTCCCATTCTCTTTCTCTACCCCTTCCACTCTCACTTTCTCTACTCCATCCTTTACTTCTCTCTGTACCCACCACCCACTCCCTCCTCTCTCTCGAAACACCTCCAACTCATTCCATCCGACGTCCCTACACTTGCTCTCTAATGCCTACCACTACCTCTCTCCATCCAACAACTATTTCTGTCTCTCCTTCCCTCCTCTTTATCTCTCTCTGGACTCCCCAATCTATTTCACTCGACACCCTCCCACTCGAGGTCTCTCTGCACCAAGCCCACTCTTGTCTCCCTCTCTATCTTTCCGCCTGTCCCCTCTCTCTCTCTGTCTCTCTATATATATATATCCATTACCCCTCCCTCTTTCTCTCTCTACCTCCCTCCTACTCTCCATATCACCCTCACATTGTCACTCTGTCTCGCCCAACCCAACTCCCCCTCTCTCTACCTCATCTCACTCTCTGTCTCAAACGCTCCCCCCACTCTCTCTTTCACCTTCTGTCTCCATAACTCCCTTCAACTCTCTCTCTATAATCCGCCCATTCTCTCTCTCTACCCTTTCCACTCTCTCTTTCTCTAGCCCCTCCACTACCTCTCTCCCCTTTCTCTCTACACCCACCACCCACTCTCTCCCTTCTCCCTCTCTACACGCCTTCCAAACATTCTATTACACTCCTACTCATTCTATCTACCCCTTCCCATGATTTCGCTCTATCATGTCCCACTCTTTCTCTACCCACCGCCCTCTCTGTCTACCTGTCTCTCACTCATTCGCCATCTATACCCCCATTCTCTCTCTCCCTCATCCCACTCTCTGTCTCCCCTCCAATATTCTTTTTCTCTACCTCTTCCCTCCCTCTGTCTCTCTCCTCCCTCTCTGTTCCCTACTCTCTGTCTTCCCTCTCTCTCTCGCCCTCTTTCTGACTACCACTTCCCACTCTTTTTCCCTCTACCCATCCCTCCAATTCTCTCTCCCTTCCTGTATCCCTCCATCTACCCCAGCCCATCCTCTCACTGTCTTTGTGTATCACCTCCGATTCTCTCTCTCTACCGTACAACTCTCCTCTCTCTCTTTCCCTCTCTGCCTTCTCCCATTCTATCTCCCTGGATGCAGCCTCCCACACTCTCTCCTTCGATCCACCTCCCATTTTCTCTCTCTACCACTCCCTCTTACGATCCCTCCCTCTCTCTCTAGTCGCCTTCCATACTCTCTCTCAGTCTGCACCCGTCCCACTCTCTTACTATACACACCTCCCACTGTCTCTCTTTGTCTACATCCCTCCTACACTCTCTCCCTTCCCACTCTTTCTCTCCATCTTTATCGCTATCCCACTCCCAAACTCATTCTCTCAACTCTCTCTCTACCACTCTGTCTCTCTCTCTCTCTGCCCCCACTGTCTCTCTATCTGACTACGCTCTCTCTCTCGAATCCAACCTTCTTCCTCCATCTCCTTCACTCTCGCTTTTGACATCCCGATCCCCTTCTCTACCGCCTCAATGTCTCTCTGTACACCCCTCCCACTCTCCTTTCTCTTCTCTCTCTGTCTACCATGTCCAACTGTTATCCTCGCTAGCACCCTCCCAGTCTCCTTTGTCACTTTCTCATCTGCTTTCCCCTTCCCACTCTGTGTCTCTAAATGTAACATTCCACTCTTTCTCGCTCTCTCGACCCACTTGCCCCCTCGCTCTTCCACTCCCACTCTTTCTACTCCTCTCTCCCTCTCTTCCCCTCTCTCGCTACTCTGTCTATCTCTCCTACTACGCCGTCCCACTCTCTTTCTCCTCTCTCTCTCTTTATATCCCTCTCAATCTCTCTCTACTCCCTCCCACTGTCTCTCTACCCCACTGTCTCGCTCTCTCTGTGCCCTGCCACTCTACCTGTCTACTCCCTCTGTCTCTACACCCTCCCACTCTCTTTTTCACTTTCCCGGTCTATTCCCATCCCATTCTCCCTCTCTCCCCTCCCACACTCACTCGTTCGCTTCCTCCCACTTTCTCTTTACACTCCCTCTCTCTCTCTGTCCCCTCATTCATTCTCTCTCAATCCATTCCCTGTCACCCACTCGACCCACCAATAGATCTGTCTCTTTATGCCCTCCCACCGTTTATCTCTCTGCACTAATCCACTCTTCTCCCCCTCTCTATCTCTATCTACCCCGCTCCCAAGCTCTTTCTCTGCCCCATACCACTGTCTCTCTCCTTCTCTCTCTCTTGTCCCCATCCACCTTCTCTTTTTTCTCTTATGCCCTTCACATTTTCTATCACTACCACTCTCCCAATCATTATTCCTCTATCCCTGCGCGCTCTCTCACCTCTCCCTCTCCATACTCACTCCCCACTCTCTCCTCTCTCTATACATATATACACTCTTTTGGCACTCTGTCCACCCGCCTTCTACTCTGTCTCTCTGTAGTCACCACGTCATTTATGCAACTTACCCACTCTCTCTCTACCTCCTCCCCCTCTCTGTCCTCCCCCCCCCACACTCTGCTTCCTTGTCTCCTCCCACGCTCAGTCTCTCCCCACCCCTCTCTCCACACTCTCTGATCCCTCCCTCTCTCTCTGTTTTTCAGTGCATCCCCAATGTCACTCCTTCCACCCTGCTCCCAATCTCGTTCTCACTCTACCCCTTCCTCTCTCCCTCTGTACACTGCATACACTCTCTCTGTACATCACCACTCTCCTCTCCCTCTTCTCTTTCCCTCCCAATGTCGCTCTCTCTCTCTGCCCCCCAACTCTCTATGTCTCTCTCTCCTCTCTCTCTAGCTCCTCCCATTCTCACTCTACCCCAGTCCAACTCTCCTTTATCTTTTCATCACTCTCTCTACCACAGTCCCTCTCTGTCTCGCTGTCAGCCCGCTACCATTCACTCTGCCTCTCTCTACCCACGTCCCACGCTCTTTCTCCCACCCCACTCTGTCTTAATGCCCCCCACTCTATCTCTCCGTCCGTCCCTATAACACCTTCCCACTCTCTCTCCATAGTTCCTCCCATTCTCCCTCTGTTGTCTCTCAATCGACCCGCCTCCCTCTATCTCTTTCACTACAGCCTCACTCCCTACTCCCAGTCTCTCTCCTTCTTCCTCCTCTGACTCGCTCACTCTTTCTACCCAATTCACTCTCTATCTCTCTCTCTCAGCCCGTCTCATTTTCTCTCTCACCTCCCACTCCTTCACTCTCTTCACACCCATCCATCTCAATAGCTTCCCCTGTCCCTCTGTCTCGCAATCTCTCTCTCCTACCTCAGCCTCTCCATACTCCCTCCCTCTCTCACTGTACATTCCCAATATGTGTCTATCGACACCATCTCGCTCTCTCTCTTTCTGCACCACTCCCATTCTCCTTCCCTGTTTCTGACTGCACCTGTTGCAACTTCCTCGCTCTCTTTCTACACCCCTCTGACTCTTTGGCTCCCGACGTACTCTCCTCCCGCTCTCTGTCTCAACCTCCTCCCACTTTCTCTCTCCTTCTCCTTGGAGGCCCCTCTCACTTTCTTTATTTCTCTCTACATCCCTCCCATTCTCTCTCTCCACAATTCTCCCAGCCGTATTTTCCCTACCCCAACACTGTCCCTCTCCCCAGTATCTCCCTCTATACCCACCAAACCATCCCTCCCTCCCTCCCTCCCTCCGTCTCTATGCACCCCTCTCACTGTTTTTCGGTCTCTCTCTCAAACTGCTTCCCACTTATTCGCTGTATAAAACCCCAGCATCTCTCCATCCGGTCCAACCACCTCTCTCTACCTACTCCCAATCTCTCTCTACACACCTTCCTCTCTGTCTCTCTCTGTCCACCCGTCTGCCACTCATTTTCCCACTCTCTCTCTCCAACGTCTCCCACTGTCTCTCTTTCCTCTTCCATGCTCTGTCTCCCTACCACGTCCCACTCTCTCCTCCACATCCGTCTCTCCCCATTCTCTCTCCTCTCTTTCTCTCGACTATGTCCTAATCTGTCTCCCTCTACCTCCTCCCACTCACTCTCGCCCTCGATACGCCTCACTATCTCCCTCTGTTAACTTCACATTCTCTCTCACTACACCCTTTCTCTCTCATCTTCCGCTGTGTCTCCCCATCTAACATAATGTGATCAAGGATAGTCAGCATGGTTTTGTGAAGGGCAAGTCGTGCCTCACAAACCTTATTGAATTCTTTGAAAAGGTGACGAAGGAGGTTGATGAGGGGAAAGCGGTAGATGTGGTATATATGGATTTTAGTAAGGCGTTTGATAAGGTTCCCCATGGTAGGCTACTGCAGAAAATACGGAGATATGGCATTGAGGGTGAGTTGGAGGTTTGGATTAGGAATTGGCTGGATGGAAGAAGACAGAGGGTAGTAGTTGATGGCAAAGTTTCTTCATGGAGTGCCGTCACTAGCGGTGTTCCGCAAGGATCTGTTTTGGGACCATTGCTGTTTGTCATTTTTATAAATGACCTGGAAGAGGGGTTAGAAGGTTGGGTGAGCAAGTTTGCGGATGATACGAAAGTCGGAGGAGTTGTTGACAGTGAGGAAGCATGTGGCAGGTTACAGCAGGATATAGAGAAGCTGCAGAGCTGGGCAGAAAGGTGGCAGATGGAATTCAATGTAGCTAAGTGCGAGGTGATTCACTTTGGGAAGAATAACAAAAAGATGGGGTACTGGGCTAATGGTCGGATACTTGGTAGTGTGGATGAGCAGAGGGATCTTGGTGTCCATGTACACAGATCTCTGAAAGTTGCCACCCAGGTAAATAGTGCGGTGAGGAAGGCATATGGCGTACTGGCTTTTATTGGTAGAGGAATTGAGTTCCGGAGTCCTGAGGTCATGATGCAGTTGTATAAGACTCTGGTACGGCCGCATCTGGAATATTGTGTGCAGTTTTGGTCGCCATACTATAGGAAGGATGTGGAGGCATTGGAACGGGTGCAGAGGAGGTTTACCAGGATGTTGCCTGGTATGGAAGGAAAATCGTATGAGGAAAGACTGAGGCACTTGGGGCTGTTTTCACTAGAGAAAAGAAGGTTTAGGGGTGACTTGATTGAGGTGTACAAGATGATTAGGGGGTTAGATAGGGTCGACAGTATGAACCTTTTCCCGCGTATTGAGTCGGGTATTACAAGGGGGCATAGCTTTAAATTAAGGGGGGGTAGATATAGGACTGATGTTAGGGGTAGGTTCTTCACTCAGCGAGTCGTTAGTTCATGGAATGCCCTGCCAGTAACAGTGGTGGACTCTCCCTCTTTATGGGCATTTAAGAGGGCATTGGATAGGTATATGGAGGATAGTGGGTTAGTGTAGTTTAGGTGGGCTTGGATCGGCGCAACATCGAGGGCCCAAGGGCCTGTACTGCGCTGTATTCTTCTATGTTCTATGTTCTATGTTCTATTTCCCATTGTCTCTCTCTCCATACTTTTCCCACTGTCTGTCTGCACTAACTCCATCTCACTCTATTTCCCTCTAGCGTCTCCCAATCCTTCTCTACCGTACTCCTACTCTCCTACCTCTCATTTTCCCTCTACCCACTCCCACTGTGTTTCCCTCTGTGCCCCTCCCACTCACTGTCCCTCTCTCTACCCACCTCATAATCTCTCACTTCCCACACTCTTTCTAATCCCCTCTCTCTATCTCTCTTTTTCTAAAGCCCTGCTCCTCCCACCTCTCTCTACAGCGTCCTAATCTCTCTCTAGCCCCTCCTACTGTCGCACCTCTCTCTACACCCTCACTCTCTCTCTACCCCTCACTCTCTCTACCCCATCTGACTCTGTCTCTTCCTACATACCCCTACACTTTCTCTCTGCACCTGCCCACACTCTCTTTCCGTCAATGCTGTCCCACTCTCTCTCTCTTTTTAAACCATCCCAAGCTCTCTCTGCCCCATTCGCATTGTATTTCTCCCCTGCCACTCCCTGTCTATCGCTGATCCCGCCCTCTCTATCGCTATCCCTCTATCTGTCTGTCTCCACCCACGCACTCTCTCTTCCCTCCACTTTAACTCTTCCGAAAGCGCTCTCTCTCGACACCAATCTCGCACTCAAACGCCACCCACTCTGTCCCTCTTAACTGCCCCAACTCTCCTCTACATCATCTCTCTATCAACCCATGTTCCGCTCTCATCTTATTCTGCCCCTCCCACGTTCTCATTCTGTCTCTCTTCCTCCATCCTTCACTCTCTTATACCTTCCCACTCTCACTGTCTCTAGCCTCCATCCCAATGTCTCTCTATATATACTCCCCACTCTCTGTCTCTCACCCTCCCTCCCACTGTCTCTCTCCCTCTCACTATACACCCCTCTAACTCTCTTTCTAGACATCCTTGCCACCCTTTGGCTCCAAACCCTCCCACTGTCTCTCTCTCACCTCTGTCTTTTTATCCCTTTCCCTCTGTCTCTTTCTCTGTCTCTCTGCACACCGCCTAATGTCTTTCGCTGCCTCTTTCTCGACCAGCCTCCCACTCTCTCTCACTCTATACCCCACTCTCTCTCACTAACACCCTCCAGTCTATCTCTTGCTCCTCCTACATATACTCTATCTCTCTCCTCTCTAACCCTTGTCTGTCTCTCGCCTCTCTCACACTTTCTCGATGTGCACCCACATTCTTTCTCTACACCACTCCGTCTCTCTCTCTATCCCACCACTCTTCTCTCTCCACCTCTCTCCCTGAATAACCCCCACTTCTGCTCCCCATTTCTCTATCTACACCCCTCCACTCTCTCTACCCAACTTCCTCTCTCTCCTTAGTCCATTCTCACTGTCTCCCCTCTCCCGACAGCAGCCGCCCACACTCTCCCATCTCCATTTACACTCCTCCGACTGTCTCGCTTTGTGTCTCTCACTGACTCATTCTCACACTCACACTACACCCCGCTCTCAACTCCATTCCACTCTCTCTCTCCGTTAACCTTCCCACACTGTCTCTCTAGCCCCGCTCCACTCTCTATCTCCTCTCCCACCCTCAGTCTGTCTCCACCAGCTGTCTCTTTCTTTCTCTCTCTTTCTCCCAGACACTCTTTCGCCTCTCACTCTCTCTCACTCTTTCTGCACCAGTCCCATTTTCTCTCTCCACTCCGTCCCATTCACTCTCTCTAACCCCCACTCACTCTCTGCCCACCTATCTCTCTGTCTACCTACCTCCCACTCATTCTCCTTCTCAATCCCCACTTTTCCTGGCTAACCACGCCCACTCTCGGTCTCTCTGCTCCTCCTCTTTGTCTCTCGCCCCGCTCCACTCTCTTTATCACCTCCCATCCTCAGTCTCTCTCCCCCAGCTCCCTCCCTGTCTCTTTCTCGTCCCACACCCTTTCCCTTCCCTCTCTTGATTTCTCTCTACCACACACTCTAACTCACATAACCCCACTCTCTGTCTTCCTCTATACCCCTCTATGTCTGTCCACTCCCTACTCTCTCTCTACACCCCCAACTCTTCTCTCCCTCTATGTAACCCCGTCTCAAAATCTCACGGTATCACTTACCCTGCTGGCTCTCAATCTCTCTCCACTTCTCCCATTCTCTCTCTGCCTCCAGCACCAACTACTCACTCTTTCCCTCTCGCCAACGCTACTCTCTGTGTCTCCCTCTACCCGACTCCCACCCAGTCTCCCTCTCTCTACCCACCTCCATGTCTCTCGCAACCCCCACTCTCTCTGCACACCTCCCTCTCTCTATCTCTCTCCCTCTCTCTCTCTTTATACACTCGTCCCACTGACTCCCTCTACCCGCTCCCACAGTGTCTCTCCATTCTGTCTCTATACCCTCTCACACTCTCTCCCCGTCTTTCTACAACGCTCCCAATCTCTGACTGTCTCGCTCTCTCTCGAATCGCCTCCCACTTTCACTCTCAACACCCTATCTTTCCCCTTCACTCTTTCACTGAATCTCCTCCGACTCTCTCTCTTTGTACCCACAAACTCTCTTTCACTCCACTTGGTCCCACTATCTCTCTTTCTCTTCCCCATCACTGTCCCTACCGTCACCCACTCTCTCTCATACTCTCTCTTTATCCAAGCCAGGCTCTTTCTTCTGACCCGTCCCATCCTTTCTCTCTCCTCCACTCTCTCTCTCTCCCCACAACCCTCTATTTCTATCTCTTCCTGCCCTGTCTCTCTTTCACATCCCTCAAACTCTCTCGTCTACCCCCCAATTCTATCTCTCGCTAACCCCATATCCCCACTCTCTCTTTCGACACACCCCGATCTCTCCCCTTACCCCATATCACTCTCTCCCTCTCTACACAACGTCCACTCTCCTCCCGTCCTCTCTCTCTCTATTTACCCCGTCCCACTCTGCTATTTCTCTCTCTCTCTCGCTCCACAACCTGTTTTCCAATTTCTGTCTCTGTGCCCCTGTCTCTCTCTCTTTCTTTCTACCTCTCTCCCACTCTCACTTAGTTCCCATTCTCTCTCCCTATCCACCCATATTCTCCCTCTCTCTCTACAAACTCAAATTCTTTCTCTGTCTCTCTACCACCCTCCCACTTTCATTACCCCGTCCACTCTCTCTCTCTCTCTGTCTCCTCCCTCGCACTCTCTCTCTCTAACAGCGCGCTGTCTCCCTCTGTACATTCTCCCACTTTCCTCTCCCTCTATCAATATCTATCTACCCTCTCACAGTCTCCCATCCCCGTCCACTCACCTTCACTTCTCTCTCGATTCCTCTACCATTCATCCACTCTGTTTCTCTCCCCTCCTCCCACTCTCTCTATCTCCCTCTCACTCTTTGTTGCCCTTTCTCTCTATACTCCCTCCCACTCCCTCTCAGTCTTGCTCTAACTTTTCCACATTCTGTCTCCCTGTTTCGCTCAACCCGCCTCCAACACTCCCTCTCAACACCCTTAGACTCTCCCTCTCTAACCCTCTCCCTCAATCTCTCCGTCTCGACCGTTACCCCCACTGTCTCTCTTTCTATCCAACCTACTCTGTATCTATTTCTCCCAGTATCTCTCTACCGCCATCATTTATCTCTCTGCACTCTGTGTTACTCTCTTTCTGTAACCGCTCCCGTCCTCTACTCTCTGCCACTCTCCCTCACTCTCACTCTGTACCCTCCCACTATCTCTCTCTGGGCCACATCCAATTCTTCTTCACACGTCTCGATCCCGATTTCTTTCCTCACTCTCCCGACTCTATCTCCTACCCCCTCCCTGTCTCCTCCGTCGCACTCTCTCTGTACTCCTTCCCACTCTCTTCTCCCTCTGTCATTCTATATCTACCCCCGCCCACTCTCTCTAACCCCGTCCACTCATCTTTATTTCTCTCTCACACCCTCTAGGCTTCAGCCACTCTGTCTCTCTCCCTGCCTTTCCACTCTCTCTCTATACTGCTTCCTACCCTCTCCCTCTCTCTAACCCCGTCCCACTCTCGCTCTGTCTCTTAATTTACCTCCCATGCTCTCTCTACCTTTCCCTCTCTCCTTATACCCGATCGCACTCACTCCCTTTCCCATTAATCCCCTCCCTGTCTCTTTCTCTACCCTCTTCACTCTCTCTTGCACTCTCTCAAGGCCCCACCCAATCTCTCTTTCCCTCTACACTGCTCCCTGACATTTACTTTCACAACACACCCATTGCCTCTCTGCCCACTTCCATTTCTCTCTGTCTTTCGAAATTCCCAATCTCTCTTCCTCTATCCCTCCCACTTTCTCTTGACTTCCCTCTCAATCTCCAGTCCCTCTCTCTATCGATCTAACCCCTTCCACTCTCTCTCCCTACGCGTCTCCCACTCTCTCTCTACCAGCCTCCCATTTTCCTCTTTCTCTCTGTCTCCCCGTACCCCCATCCAACTCTGCCTTTCTGTCTCCGACCCCCACATTCCATCAAACTCTCTCTACCCAGCTCACTCCGACACTGTCTCTGCTCATTCCCACACTCTCTTTCCCTCCACTCTACCGAACATTCCCTCTCTCTCTTCCACCCTCCCATTCTCTCTATACCCTCTCCTAAATTCTCACTCGACTCCTGTTCCCACTGTCTCTCTCTGCAACCGACTCTCTCTCTCTTACTCTCTCTCGATCACCCATCCCACTGTCTCTCTTTCTTGCCACTCTCATAAGCTCTCTCTCAACCTCCCTCTCTGTCTCCTCTCTTGCACTCTCTCTGTCTCTCCTAACAACTCCCACTCTCTTCTCTCTCCTTCTGTCTCTCTCTCCCTCAACCCATCTCCCACTCCATCTCTCTCTCTGCCCCCTCCCAATCTGTCCCTGCCTGTCTACGTCCTTGCCGTTCTTTGTCTCTAGCTCGCCACCCTCTCTCTGCCTCTCACTGCTTCTCACTATCCTGCTCCCATTCTCTCTCTCTCTATCTATCTATCTTTTCCCCTCTCTCTCTTCACCCAACCCACACTGTCTCGGTCTCTCTTTACCTACGTTGCTCTCCCTCTCTCAACGCCACTCCCACTCTAACACTCGTGCTACCCATTCCTACTCTATCCCTCCCGAACCCTTCTCATTTACTCTCTCCTTCTCCCTCTGTAGGCCCATCCCTCTCTCTCTCAATTATCACTCCTTCCATTCTCTGTCTCTCAAACTTGTTCCCACTCTCTTTCTATAAACCTCTTCCACCGTCTCCCTTTTCTCCCTCTACACCCTTCCCACTCATTCTACCGCTACAACCCCATTCCCTCCATCTGTGCCCTCCCACGAACTCTCCACTGCATTCCACTCAATCTGTCTCCACCCAGTCTCACTCTTTCATTCGAATCCCTCTCACGCTCTTTCCACCCACCTACCGCTCGCTCTCCCCATTTCCCACTCATTCTGCCCCCACGCCCCCACTCTCTCTCTCTTAACGGAACTCCCATTCTTTCTCTCTTTACACCCCTCCCACTCTCTCTCTGTTTCTCTACATATTTCCCACACTCTCTCGAGATTCCCACTCTCACGCCCTCTCAATACATGCCACACTCTCCCTCTACACCCTTCTCACTCTATGTTTCGACCTCACTCCCTCTCTCTCACTTTCGCTCTGAAATCCTACACTTTGTCTGCCTCTACTCCACCTCACACTGTCTATTTAAGCATCTCCCTCTCGCTACCACCTCCCCTCTCTCTAATTTCCCTACTATCTCTTCAAACCCTCCTACTCTGTCTCTCTACCCCTCTCTCCCTCCTTCTCTCTGGCTCACTCTCTTCTCGCCTCACACGCTCTCGCTCAACACCCGTCACACTCTCTCTCTAAGTCCCTTTCTCTTTCTCTCCATCCCCTCCCTGTTTCTTTCTCTCTAACTCCCCTCCTTCTTTCTCGGCACTCCTCCCAATCTCTCATTCTCTCCTTAGATACCCTCACCTGCTCTCTCTCTCTCTACAACATATCCAATGTCCCCCTAAGCCACGCTAATTCCTTATCTCTCTCTCTACCCACTCCCACTCTCTCCGTCCAAACCATCCCAGTCTCACTTTCTCTCTCTTCCCACCTCTTAATCTCTCCGTCTGTACGCTTCCCTCTTTCCCTATATACCCTTTCAACTCTATCTAGCTCCTTCCCGCTACCGCCGTCCCACTCTCCCTTCATGTGCCCATTACCACACTCTCCGTCTTTCTACACCCCTCTGACTAATTCTCTCTGAACCCTCCCATTTTGTCTCTCTCTCTACCCTCTCACTGTACCCCTTTCATAGACTCACCCCCTCTATGCCCTCCCATCTTCTCCCGATCGGCTCCTCCTCTGTCACTCCCGGGCCATCTCCTCTAATTTCTCTATCTCTAAATCATTCCACTCATTCTCTGTAAGCCATTTCACTCGCCCTGTGCCTCTCTCTGCTCTCCACTCACTCTGTCTCGCTCTACCCCCTGTACTCTATCTCTACACCGCCACTCTCGCTTTCCACAATATGTATCTCTACCCTTCACCCCCTCTCTCGACAACTCTCCCACACACTCTCTAATTTCCCCTCTCACCCTCTCTCTTTCTTCCCCCGCCCTCTTCCTCTCTCTGCACCCTTCCCTCTCTCTCTCGCTCTTTCTAACCACTCCCAGTGTCTCTCTCCGTCTACCACCTTCTACACTCTCCCCATAATTCTCCCTCTCTCTCCACCCTTCCCTTCCTCTCTCTTCCCCAACCCTCTCTCTTATTCATTCGAACTACCATTCTTCCATCTCTGCATTCCGCATAGTCTCTCTCTCGTTATCTTTCTCCATCTACCACCTCCCACTCACTCTCCACATCCTATCCCACTCTCACCCTCTCTCCAGGTTCACGCCTCACACACTCTGTCTCCCTCTACCCTCTCTGGCTACATCCCTCTCAATCTATCTTTCTCTTTGTCTACCATGCTCCCACTCTCTCGTTCTCTCCACTGTCTGCACACTCTCTCCCTTTGCACCCCCACTCTGTTTCACTTACCCTCTACCTTCCTCTCTTTCTCTCCCTCTCCGCCCACGCGTCTCTCTCTCTCCGTACCTCCTTGCCACTCTCTGGCTCTATAACACTTCACTCTCCCTCACTCTCTACTGCTTTCCCAATCTCTCTCATTCTCTCTCCATACCACCTTCCTCCCTTTCTCTCCCTAAACTCCTCCCACTCTCTCTCTCTCTCCCTCTTCTACCCTCCCGCTCCCACTCTTTGCCTCCTCTCTCTCTCTTTACAACCCACCAAGTCTATGTCTCCTTCTACCCTTTCGCCTCTCTTTACCCTCCTCTCTCTTGCTCGATCTTGCTCTCAAAACCCTGCCACTCACTCTCTCACTACACCTCTCCCACTTTCTATCTATGAGCAACTCTCTCACTATTGCTCCACCCCAGATCTCTCCCTCTATTCCAGCCCATTCTCTCTCTTCCTCTGCATCCTTACCACTCTCCTCTCCCTCTTTTTCTCCATCTAGCTACCTCCCACTCTCTCCCTTCCTGTACTGCTCTTCCACTGTCTGTCTGTCTGTCTCTCCACCCCTTCCACTCTCTATCTCTCTACATCTTTCCACTCTCTCTCCAACTACACTCTACCCCCTCTCGTTGTACACTCGCTTCGCTCTCTACACAGCTCCCACTCTCCTCTCCCCCTTTGTCTCCCTCTATTTATCACACTGCCATTCTCTGACTCTCTGGCCCCTCCTTCTCTCTCTCCCGCCTCCCACTGTCTTTGTGTCCAAATCTCTGAAAGGTCCTCTCCCACTCTGTTTATCTACATCCCTCCCTGTCTCTCTGTCTCTCTCTCTTGAACCACCTCCCACTCTCTCTCTGCACCCTACACTCTCTCTCACTATACCCACTGTCTCCCTCTAAACACGACGACTCTCTCTCATTCTAAACTCCCCACTCTCTCTCTCCCAAGCCCCGCTCTCTCTCTAACCCCCTCACATTCTCTCTGTACCACACCCACTCTCACTTCCCCCGTCCAATTCTCTCTCTCGCCACTCCCTCTCTCCTCTCCCCTTTCTCACTGTCTCTCCTTTCTCTCTCTCCGTCTACTCCCTCACAATCTCAGTCTATACCACCCCAATTTATCTTTTTAACACACTCCTTCGCTCCCTTTCTCCACCCCAATCTATCCCTCTCATCCCTCCCAATATCTCTCTCTACACACCTTCCACTCTCCACTCCCTCTCTCGATGTACCTTCTTGCACGCTGTCTCTCTCTAACTCTTCCCACTCCCTCTCTCTACCCCGGTCCCATTCTCCTCCCTTTCTTTCTTTATCTCTCCCTCTACCCGTCTTCCTCGCTGCCTGTCTCTCACTGGCCCCACCCATTCTGTCTCCATCTTCCCATTCTCTATCTCTGTCCTCCTCCCACTATCTCCAACTCTCCCTTCTCCCCTGCGACTCTATCTCAACCCTCACCAATCTTTCTCTCTCGCCCTCCCTCTCAATGCCCCCACTCTCTGTACACCCCATCCACATGTTTCTGCTGAGGTGCCACTTAAATTCTTTGCTCACAATTCTGCTTTCACTAGTCCCCAAGGCACTTTCCATCCTCATTTCAAAAAGAAAACAATTGCTTCCCCATCTCATTTAAACTTTCCCCACCTCACCCTAATCTTGTGCACCTTTGTATTTAAATCTTCTACACTGAAAAAAGAGATTTCGACTATCCACGTTGTTCTTGCCTCTCCTAATTTTATGTAAATCTATATAGTCACCACTTCGCATTTGACACGAGCCAAACAATCCAAGTTTGTTCAATCTCACCTTATAGCAAACTCACTCTGAAAACAACAAACACAGGCAGCATGTTGATAATCTGCTTTTGCACCCTTTCCAAATCCTCCATATCCTGTCTGTCGTATGTCAATGTGAACAACACATACTAGTTCAAGTATGGCCAAACATTTTCAAAAGTTTCATATCCTTACACCATAACATGCAAACATTCCTTCTCAGTTCTGCGAATGGTGAGGACAACAATGCCATCTGCTTTCTTTCCGACCTCACCAAATTGTATTGTCACTTTCATGAAGCATTGGAGGTGCGCCAAGATCCCTTTTTATATAATTGTCCCTCAGGATCACAGCTTTCTTACAATTAACCCCGACGAAGGCATCATCTTACACACGTCAAGTTAAATTCTATTTGCCTTTTCTTCATCTAACGTTTCAAATGAACTTATCCTGCTGCAACCATTGATACTGTCCCGAGTATCCATAACTCCACAAAGTTTCTTGTCGTCTGCAATAATTAATTTTGCCATTGGACTTGTTTTCCCTTGTGTGAGAATCTGTAACCAGAATCCCAGCAAGGGCTCACCCATTGGAGACAGAGCTGCGAAGGAGGTTTTTCACTCAGAGGGTATTGAATCTATGGAATTCCTTGCAGCAGAGAGCTGTAGAGGCTGGGTCAGTAAGTATACTTACAGCAGAAATGGTAAGACTTTAATTCATCAGGGAAACAAGGATGGCATGGGAAGGGCAGGAACATAGAGGTCGGGGTTATCGGATCAGCCATGATACCAATGAATACCGGAAACGCGCAATGGGCCAAATGGTTTAATTCATCTCCTCCACTCATGGCTTTCTCTTCATCAAATTCAAGCTCAATAAAAGGATTATATCTTATTCTGGTTCTCTGCTTAGAAAGATTCTTTAAAACGAGGTTATTAGATATTTCTCTTAGCACAACATTTGGTCCGGAATATCCCGTTCCCTTGATGGTTTCTTCACAAGCTGTGACTGAACACCATCTTGTATAAGATGCAGGATTCCATCTATTGGAGTCCTGATACGCATTAGTTATCTCGTCAGGACGGAGATTACTGTAGCACACAGTAACTGTACTGCACTTGCTACAGGTACATTCAATTTCCTTATTGTAACCATATTTACTTTACTTGGTGTCGATAAAATATATCCTGTTGATGGTTACTGCTTCCTTCTGTTTCTCATCTTCATCCAAATAGAATCTGAGTTTTGATTTTCTTATCCATTTGATTGTCCCACAACTTCACTGAATGCATCCTTTCCTCACAGCGTTACCAGACCTTGTTGGACTTCTTAACAATCCTGCCTAAGTTCTGACAACCCTTCAATATTCACTTGCCAGTCATGGCCATTCTTCAGTCATATTTTCATAATGTCAGTACGATCATATCTGTTCACTTCAGTTAATGCTGTCATTCCAGTTGCCTTTGTTGCAAATCCCTGGTGTCTTTCAGTGTTAGTGGGAGTTAAAGGGATGGACAGAGGGCACAGAGATAGGGACGTGCTCAGGGACTCGAGGGTGTGACAGAGTTAAGCGCAGATGCAAGCAGTCGCGAATGTTAGTGGAATGAAGAGCTTTAGGAATTGGACGGATTTGCAGAGACAGAGCAGGCTGAATTATACTCAATGAATAGGGATGGGTGTAGTGAGAGACAGGCAGAAAGCGGAGCGCACACACAGAGAGGAGTGTTCTAAAGAGAAGACTGGAGAACCTAACAGAGATATGGAGGATTGTTGTGTCTGTAGAAGTTTACAAATATAAAAATGCTTGTGCCTTCTACAAGTTACTCAGACAGGAAATTTGTGGAGTGTGGAAGCTTTTACAGACCAGAAGCACTTACATCCATGGGGGTATCAACAAACTGGAGGAGGTACCCTAGGAAGGGAGGGTTGAGGATTGTGACTTTGCATAGATTGAGGTGTAAGAGCTGCGGAAGGATATCGAGATAAGTAGATGGATGACGAGACTGGATGAGCTGATACTGATATTCAGTCTTGTACGAACTGGAGACTAACACAGATTAGAGTGGGTGATACAGATCAGGAATTCTGCAGGGCCCTGATGGAATTAATCAACGAGGGGAGGTTTTTGGTGCTCCACAGATTATTCTCAAGAACAGATTAGTTAACACGGAATTAGGTGTTTCATGGAGGGAGTGGAGGGGTTTGCAGCAGTGTACAGGCAGGAACGTTTTTCGACACATCCACAAGATAGACAGAAAAATAGTGTTACAGGTGTTATAGTATGTGTAAGAATGGAACGGTTAATGGATGAGGAAGAGCTGGGAGAGGTAGGGCTAGTTATGTAGCCGGAGGAGTTTATGGATTATAGCGAGACTTGCAGACGTATGGAGATTAGAAAGCGAAGCACTTCCGGCACAGACCTATTTTAGAGACTGCATTTGGTTTGGCAAATGGAAAGTGATACAGAGACTGGATGAGTTTGCAGTAAAGGAGGACGTTGAAGCGATTGGGAGACATTACAGATGTTGGGAGGGTTGTGGAGGCTGGTGGATGCTGGAGATATGGAGGGCTCGAGAGACAGCAGGGGATCAGATAAATGGGCAGGTTCCTAAGAGGAGGGGAAGGTAACATAAAGGAAGTGCCAGAAGAAGGTCCAGCATTTAGGAGATTTCAAGGTGTGGGTGAACGTTACAAACACAGGAACAGTTGTAGCGATTGCAGGAGCACACAAAGATCGAGAGAGATTTAGACACTGCATGATATTACGTTATAAAACTAAGAATGGATTAGTAACTAATGGAAGTTAGAAAGTTTGAGAGGATTGAAGGTATTGAAGCACTTTGACATATGTGGGGTCTTCTAGGTCTTGAAGAATGAGTTTACACTGACTGGGAGGTCGAGTGAATGAGAGAGGTTATAGAGATAGGGAGGACTATCTCTATAGTCCTCCCCTGATGGCTGAGTGCCGAACCAGAGGACACAGCTTAAAAATACGGTGTAGAATATTTAGGACAGAGATGAGGAGAAACTTCTTCACCCAGAGAGTAGTGGCTGTGTGGAATGCTTTGCCCCAGAGGGCAGTGGAGGCCCAGTCTTTGGATTTATTTAAGAAAGAGTTGGATAGAGGTCTCAAGGAATGTGGAATCAAGGGTTATGGGGATAAGGCAGGAACAGGATACTGATTGAGGATGATCAGCCATGATCATAATGAATGGTGGTGCAGGCTCGAACGGCAGAATGGCCTATTCCTGCACCTATTGTCTATTTTCTGTTGACAGTGGCGACTGAATGAGGTTATACAGATAGGGAGGCCTGTGGAAAGTGAAGGAGGTTATGCAGAGAGCGAGGGTCGTGGGGCCAGAAGAAGTTTCCAGGGAACGGGAGGACGCGTGAACTGAAGGAGGCTACACAAATATGGAGTGTCGTGGGCACTGAAGGAGGTTACACAAATAGGGAGCGCCGTGGGCACTGAAGGAGTGAGGGCTGTAGAGACCGAGGAGCTTACCCATATAGAGAGTGTTGTGGGGACTGAAGGAGGTTACAGAGATAGGAAGGGCCGTGGGTACAGAAGAATGCTACACAGACATGGAGGACAGTGGGGTCTGAACGAGGTTACACAGATAGGGAGTGCCGAGGGAATGAAGGAGGGTATAGAGATAAGGGATCCATGGAGACTGAAGGAGATAAGCAGGTCGGTTGGGTCGTAATGAACTGGAGGAGGTTACATGGAAAGGGAGGGTCAGAGGAACTAAAAGAGGTTACGCAGATAGGGAGGGTTGTCGGGACTGAAGGACTTTGCACAGATAGGCCAGGTCTTAGGGACTGAAGTAGATTACACAACAAGTGAGGGCTCTGGGGACTCAAGGAGTTCGCACAGAAAGCAAATTTCGTGGAGACTGAAAGAGGCAATACAGATAGGGAGTTTCGTGTGGACTGAAGAAGGTTACAAAGATAGGGAGAGTCGTGAGGACTGAAGAAGGTTACACAGAGAGGGACAGTCATGGAGACTGAAAAAGGTGACACAGTTAAGGTGTGCCGTTGGCTCTGACATAGTTTATGGAGATCACGCAAGGATCGTGGATAAATGCCATGTGCTTCCAGTGTATCTGTTCTTGTATCTCATGGTCATTCTGGATAAATCAGTAGTAGTGCTTCCTGGTTAAGTGACCGGTCGAGTGTTTGCATGAATTAATGAAGGCGGCCTTGAGTTTGGACAAGAGGCTGTTGGCATCCTGTTGCTGAAGGTCGCCCGGTTTGTGGAGAGGGGCTAGCTTTATGAGGCTCGACTTTCACTCTCTTCGAGTGCCTCAGTATTGAACTTGTTGTGCCTCTGCTTCAGATGTCTTTACTGCGGCAGGGCTTTATATATGTTGAACATGGCTCGGATCAGCCGATGGTCTATCCAACAGTCGGCGGCTCCTGTCCCATCGCGCAGGTGATTCTCACGTCATTCTGATCCTTTGCTCTGACGATGACGTATTTAAGCAGGTACCAGTGTTTGGGGCACGGCTGCTGCCATGTTGTCCTGTATTTTTTACTTTGGTGGAACAGTGTGGTGGTGATGAATTAGTTGGGTTCGCAGCATTTCGTCAGGGCAAGTGTGGCATTGGAGTTTTGCTTCTCTCCTCCCTCTTCCCTTTTTACATTGTTCCAGAGGTCTGCACGTTTCCAGACGTCGTTGAAGTCTCATGGAAAGTTAGTTTATTCACTGAAGAGTGCTGAGAGAGAGAGATTGGTCAATGCTGGAATAGAATTCCTTCTTGTCCCCAGCCGATACATCGAGCGTTGTTGCATGCGCACTGAATATGGTGACATACTGGTTTTATGAATTTGCAGGCATGTACTGTGCCTTTAAGAGAGAGTCAAAGCTCCGTGGCACTGAGAGTTTGCAGGTAACCGTCATGTGACCGACTATTAATCGTAGAGTGTACTGGAAAGTTGAAAATATGTTACCTTTGCCTGTTTTCAAAACAGTCCAAATTTAACCAGTTTAGATTATGCCCCAAGATGAAAAACCAAAAGGAATTTCAATCTATTGTCTTTGACAACATCAAACCAAAGAAACGATCCGTTGCTCGGGCTGTAAAGTAGCTGGCATTTTGAGAGATAATCAGAGGGAGCGACCAATTACCATTGAGAGATTGCAGGTAAAACATTCTCTGTCAAAGATACCTTTTTCATATGAAACAGCTTTGCAGCAAAAGACCGATAACAACCCAGGGACATCTGGCAGTGCATAGAAGACTGACAATGATGACAGCCTCTGAGTAGCTTTGAAAATTCAGTTGCTTTAAATTGATTGGGGACTTTTATTGTTAGAGAGTGGACGGTTGATAACAAGCTTTTAAGAGAAACGAGACTTAGAGTTGTAAGTAGCTGTGGTTTAATATTCATTTTTAAAGTTAAAGAATACAATTGATATTTATTCTGTAAACAGTGGAATTTGGGTAGTTCTTGTCACTCATACTTTCACAGATTACGAGGCGAGTTGAGCTTTCTCTGTGAGTCTGGTTTAATTTGCAGAACGGTTTCACGCCATTGTTGTAACATTGGTTCCCAGCATGGGGTAGGCCGAGGGCCATGAGGTGTTGATGTATTTCACAGGGGAACTCAGAGTTGGTCCATCAGTTTGGTTTTCACTGTGAAGCTGACTCCGTGGATGGAGGCCTCTTCTTCGGCCTTGACTTCCTAGAGAAATGTGCCGCCGCCAATTTGCTCTCTGAGCTGAGATCTCCTTCCCCTGCCTCCGGCCAGGTTTCACTCATGGTTGTGTTCCTGGGGAATAATGGCGGTATGGCGTTCCAGTCTGTCGCTGGTGGGACTGTCCATAATGAGTCCTGATGTTCCATGTCCCAACTCCATCCTCAGGGTGTGGCATATTTAACTTGGGGACACCATTACAAATCAGCTACCACACGGGCTAAACTGCACAAGGTGTTGGCACAGTGGCGAGGGATGGGTCTAAGATAACTTGAACTCAGATTGCCTGCACTGCGAGTGCAGATTCACAGTTCAGCGCGGGGCACTTCTCCCGCTGAGGCAGTGCGAGGACAGAGGTGAGGAGAGTGGGAGGAAGGGGACAGGACGGGAAGGAAAGCACAGCGACTGCCATTGTACTTGTAGAGTGCTGGTCACATCCATTTTCTCGCTCACTGTGTGATCCACTCTCCCGCTCACTCCGTTGACACCCTAGAAACATGTGTAACGGATACTGGGATGGTGATTTAGATTGCAAACCCACGGGGTCGAGGATTGGCCGCTGTGCTCGGTCTCTGTTGGGTCCTTCTGGGAGCTGATGCAGTAATCTACATATCATCTTGGGCAATCACACATCAGGAGTGATCTCAAAGAGGAATTTGTAAAATGTTTATTTCTGTCAGTGTTGTCCTGGAACAAAACATTGTACAACTAGCTCGGAATGTATTTATCTCAGATCAAGCATTGAATAAAGAGGCTGAGTAAAGAGTAACATCACAGTCAGAGATCTCCTGAGAAATTGAGATGAGATGGAATTCACATGGATTACGGAGTTTTTCACTGATCACTGACTGTGACCATTCATAGACCGTTATATTAAACGCAGCTCCTGACATGTAACCGCCCTTGCATAGACCGTAAAGTAAACACAGCTCACCACACAAAAGTGACCATTCAGAGAACGTATTAATAAACACAGCTCCCCGTAGACAAGTGCCAATTCACAGACAGAAATATTAAAACAGCTCACCCTCAAAAATCTGACTACTCAAAGACCCTGATCTTAACATGACTCCCAACACAAAACCGACGATTCATAGACCACAATATTAATTAAAGTTCCCAGAACAAAACTGACCCTTCATAGATTAAGCATAATCGTAGCTCTCCGCCGAAAACTCATCATTCGTAGATCGCAATATTAACGCAATTAATCCAGACAAACTGACAATTCATATACAATAATACTCAACAGAAAACTCAGAAGAAATGTCACCATTCATTGACTGTAATATTAAAAAAAGATATTCCACACAAAACTAATTATTCACAGACTGTAATATTAAGCACAGCTGCTGGCAGGAAACTAACCTTTCATAGAACGTAGAGTAAACACTGCTCGCAACTCAGATCTGATCGTTTAGCGACCATTTTAATAAACACAGCACCCCGGACAAAAGTAACAATTCATAGACACAATTATCAAACGCAGCTCGAACGCACAAAAACTGACCATACATTGACCACAAAATTAAACAAATCTCCCCAGACAAAGCTGCCCATTCATAGACCATAAAATTAAATACAGCTAACCATACAAAACTGATCATTCATAGATGTAATATTAAACACACCTCACTGACACATTAGTGACCATTCATGCAATATAATACTAAACACAACTCACCCACAAAATATTAACATTCAAAGACCCTACACAATACTGACGACTTACAGACAGTTCTATTGAACACAGCTCCCCACTCAAAACTGACCATTCATTGACTGTAATGTTAAACACAGACCCATCACAAAACTGTCGATTCTTAAACTGTAACATTAAACACAACTCTCCATACAAAACTGACTGTTCATAGACCGTATTAAACACAGCTTTGCAAAAAGAAACTGACCACTCAAAGACCCTTATATTATAATGACAACCCAAAAAGGGACATTCATACACCACCATAATAAACCAAACTCCCCACACATAACTTACCATTCATAGACCATAATGCTAAAAACAACTCCCCACACAAAACTGTCTATTAATAGAATGCAATATTAAACACAGCTCCCAATCAAAACTGACAATTGAAAGACTAATATTACTCATGGCACATCCAAACAAAAATTACCATTCTTAAACTCTAATATTAAACACAGTTCACCCACACAGAATTGACAGTTCATAGTGCGTAATATTAAAAACAGCTTCGCACACACATACACAATTCGTAGACCATAATGTTGAACAGAGGTCCCCAAACAAAACTTACCATTTATTGATCGTAATATTAGACACAGCCCATGCATAGGCTGTAACATGATACTCGGCTCCTGGCATGCAACTGACCATTCATTAGACCGTAGAGTAAACGCAGCTCCCCATACAAAACTGACCACACAAACACACTAACATTGAACATACATCCTCGTGCAAAAGTGGCCATTCATTGAGCAAAGTATTAAACACATACCAAAGTAATAAACTGAACATTCAGAAACTGTAATATTAATGTCAACGCAACACATATTGTCCATTCATACTGTGTAATATTGAGCACGGCTATGTTCAGGACACTGACGACTCGCGGATCTCAATATTAAACACAACTCACCCACACAAAATGGATCAATTGTGGACTTTACTATTAACCAAAGCTCCACGCTCAAAACTGACCATTCATAGACCAACATTAAACACAACTTCCTGCAGAGGACTGACCATTCCTAGACCAAATATTAAACACATCTCACTAACACAAAACTGACCATTCTTAGACCACAACATTAATCACAGCTCACTCACATATAAGTTACCTTTCAGAGACTAATATTAAACACAGCTGCCCCACACAAGAATTACCACTCATAGATTGTAATATTAAACACAGTTCACGAACACAAAAGTGACAATTCATACACTGTAATATTAAAAATAGCTTTGCACAAAAAAGATTAAACACGGTTCCCTGCACAAACTGACCATTCGCAGACCCTATATTAAACGCAGCTCACCCACAAAAACTGGCCATTTATAAGCGATGAGATTAAACACAGCAAACCATTGAAAACTCATCATTCGTTGACGATAATATTAATCAATGCCCACGCACAGAAAAGTGACAATTGAAAGACTGAAATATTAAACACGGCTCACCTACACAAAACTGACCATTAATAGACTGTAATATTGAACACAACTCCACACTCAAAACGGATGACTAATTGAAAGTAATATTAAACACAGCTCCCACACAAAACTGGCTTTTTATATACTGGAATATGGAACACAGCTCCCCACACAAAACTGACCAATCAATGACCGTAATAGTAAACGTAGCTCCCCAAGCATAACTGACCATGCATAGATCATAATATTAATCACAGCTTCAAACGCTAAAACTACCATTCATAAACTGTAACGTTAAACACAACTGACTTCACGACATTGACCAATTCGCGACTCCAACATGAAACACAGCTCACTCACACAAAACTGACCATTTATAGTGTGTAGCATTAAACACTGCTGACTTCGAGACACTCACCACTCGCAGACCGTTATATTAAATACAGCTCACCCACATAAAACTGGGCATTCATAGACCGTGACATTAAACACAGCTCCCGAAAGAAAAGTGACTATTCATATACCGCAATATTAAACACACCTGCCCCACACAAAACTGACCATTGGCAGACTGTAATGGTAAACACAGCTCCCCTCTGAAAACTGGCCATTCATTGTCTAAAATGAAATACCGTTCCATTCACAAAATGAGCCATTCCTGGACCATATATTTAAACACAGTTCCTGGCATGAAACTGCCTACTCATACACCATAATGCTAAACGCAGCTCACCCATACAAAACCGACCATTGGTTGACCAGAATATTAAATACAGTTCAAACAAAAAATGGGCATTCAGAGAGTATGATACAAAATATGGCTCAGCCATGCAAAACGGAACATCCATGTACCATAATATTAAACACAACTCCCAAAACAAAACTGACCATTCATAGACAATAATACAAATCACAGCTTACTCATAAAAAAAACGAACAATCATACACACTTATGGTAAACATAATTCCCCGTACAAACCTAACCATTCATAGACCATATTAATAAACACAGCTCCCCACTCAATGGTGACCAAACATACATATCTGGATTACACCCAGTGTTACGGGCTAGTAGGGGCAGGAATAGGAGGTTGGAGCAGATGAATACATGGCTGACCAGCTTGTGAATGGGAGAAGGATTCACATTTTTGAATCATTTGAATCTCTTTTGGGGTAGAAGTGAACTGTACAAGAAGGACGGATTGCACCTAAATTGGAAGGGGACTAATATACTGGCAGGGAAATTTGCTTGAACTGCTTGGGAGGATTTAAACTCGTAAGGTGGGGTGGGACCCAGGGAGATAGTGAGGAAAGAGATCGATCTGAGACGGGTACAGCTGAGAACGGAAGTGAGTCAAACAGTCAGGGCAGGCAGGGACAAGGTCGGACTAATAAATTAAACTTCATTTATTTCAACGCAAGGGGCCTAACAGGGAAGACAGATGAACTCAGGACATGATTAGAAACATGGGACTGGGATATCATAGCAATGACAGAAACATGGCTCAGGGATGGGCAGGACTGGCAGCTAAATGTTCCAGGATACACATGCTACAGGAAGGATAGAAAGGAGGGCAGGAGAGGGGGGGTGGAGTGCCATTTTTGATCAGGGATACCATTACAGCTGTGCTGAGGGAGGATCTTCCCGGAAATACATCCAGGGAAGTTATTTGGGAGGAACTGAGAAATAAGAAAGGGATGATCACCTTATTGGGATTGTATTATAGACCCCCCAATAGTCAGAAGGAAATTGAGAAACAAACTTGTAAGGAGATCTCAGCTATCTGTAAGAATAATAGGGTAGTTATGGTTGGGGATTTTAACTTTCCAAATATCGACTGGGACTGCCATAGTGTTAACGGTTTAGATGAAGAGGAATTTCTTAAGTGTGTACAAGATAATTTTCTGATTCAGTATGTGGATGTACCTACCAGAGAAGGTGCAAAACTTGGCCTACTCTTGGGAAATAAGGCAGGGCAGGTGACTGAGGTGTTAGTGGGGGAGCACTTTGGGGCCAGCAACCATAATTCTATTAGATTTTAAATAGTCATGTAAAAAGATAGACCAGACCTAAAAATTGAAGTTCTAAATTGGAGAAAGGTGGATTTTGACGGTATCAGGCAAGAACTTTCGAAAGCTGATTGGAGGCAAATGTTCACAGGTAAAGGGAAGGCTGGAAAATGGGAATTTTCAGAAATGAGATAACGAGAATCCTGAGAAAGTATATTCCTGTCAGGGTGAAAGGGAAGGCTGGTAGGTATAGGGAATGCGGATGATGAAAGAAATTGAGGGTTTGGTTAAGAAAATGAAGGAAGCACATGCCAGGTATAGACAGGAGAGATCGAGTGAATCATCAGAAGTGTATAAAGGAAGTAAGAGTATACTTAAGAGGGAAATCAGGAGGGCAAAACGGGGACATGAGAAAGCTTTGGCAAACAGAATTAAGGAGACTTCAAAGGTTTTTACAAATATATTAAGGACGAAAGGGTAACTAGGGAGAGAATAGGGCCCCTCAATGATTAGCAAGGCGGCCATCGTTTAAGAAGGGCGGTAAAGACAAGCCAGGGAACTATAGATCGGTGAGCCTGACTCAGTGGTGGGCATGTTGTTGGAGGAAATCCTGAGGGACAATTTGTATTTGGAAAGGCAAGGACTGATTCTGGATAGTCAACATGGCTTTGTGCGTGGGAAATCATGTCTCACAAAATTGATTAAGTTTTTTGAAGAAGTAACAAAGAAGATTGATGAGGGCAGAGCAGTAGATGTGATCTATATGGACTTCAATAAGGCGTTCGACAAGGTTCCCCATGGGAGACTGATTAGCAAGGTTTGATCTCATGGAATACAGGAAGAACTAGCCATTTGGATACAGAACCGGCTCAAAGGTAGAAGACAGAGGGTAGTGGTGGAGGGTTGTTTTTCAGACTGGAGGACTGTGACCAGTGGAGTGCCATAAGGATCGGTGTTGGGCCCTCTACGTTTTATCATTTACATAAATGATTAGGATGAGAGCATAAGAGGTACAGTTAGTAAGTTTGCAGACGACATCAAAATTGGAGGCGTAGTGGACAGCGAAGAGGGTTACCTCAGATTACAACAGCATCTGGAACAGATGGGACAATGGGCTGAGAAGTGGCAGATGGAGTTTAATTCAAATAAATGCGAGGTGCTGCATTTTGGGATAGCAAATCTTAGCAGGACTTATACACTTAATGGTAAAGTCCCAGGGAGTGTTGCTGAACAAAGAGACCTTGGAGTGCAGGTTCATAGCTCCTTGAAAGTGGAGTCGCAAGTAGATAGGATAGTGAAGAAGGTGTTTGGTATGCTTTCCTTTGTTGGTCTGAATATTGAGTACAGGAGTTGGGAGGTCATGTTACGGCTGTACAGGACATTGGTTAGTCCACTGTTGGAATATTGCGTGAAATTCTTGTCTCCTCCCTATCGGAAAGATGTTGTGAAACTTGAAAGGGTTCAGAAATGATTTACAAGGATGTTGCCATGGTTGGAGGATCTGAGCGACAGGGAGAGGCTGAACAGGCTGCGGCTGTTTTCCCTGGAGCGCCGGAGGCTGAGGGGTGATCTTATAGAGGTTTTCAAAATTATGACGGGCATAGACAGGATAAATGGACAAAGTCTTTTCCCTGGGGTCGGTGAGTCCAGAACTAGAGGGCATAGGTTTAGGTTGAGAGGGGAAAGATATAAAAGAGACCTAAGGGGAAACTTTCTCACGCAGAGAGTAGTACGTGTTTGGAATGTGCTGCCAGAGGGTGTGGTGGAGGCTGGTACAATTGCAACATTTAAGAATTATTTGGATGGCTATCTGAATAGGAAGGGTTTGGAGGGATGGGCCTGGTGCTGGCAGGTGGGACTAGATTGGGTTGGGATATCTGGTTAGCATGGACGGGTCGGACCGAAGGATCTGTTTCCATGCTGTACATCTCTATGACTATGACACTACACATCGTAATATTAAACACAGCACCCCATTCAAAGTAGACCATTCATACACCAATATTAAACACAGCTCCCAGTGCAAAACTGATCATTCATCGATCATAATATGAAACACAGCGCATCCAAACAAAGCTAGCCATTAATAGCCGGTACTATTAGAAATAGCTCACCCAAACAAAACTGACCATTCATAGGCTGCAACATTAAACATAGCTGACTGTGCGACACTGACCACAATATTCAACACAGCTCACTCTCACCAAACTGACCATTCATAGACAGTAACATTATACATAGCACTTACCTCAGCAATACTGATTCTTTGTAGACTACAAAACTCCCTTATGGAAAACTGAACATTCATCTACAATCATCATAAATACAGTTCACCCATACAATATTGATCATTTATAGATTGTACTGTCAAACACAGCTCCTGCCACAATAATGACGATTCACAAACCATAATACTAAACACAGCTTCCTTATACAAAACTGACCATTCATAGACCGTAACATTATACACTGCTACCCACACAACATTGGCCATTCCAAGACCATAATACTTATCACAGCTCCCTGCACAAACAGTCTCCTCAAACAGAGACTGACCACCAAAACGCCACAGGTTGGAGACAGCTCCCCCACGGGGGACTGAACATCTACAGTCCACATGTTAATAAACACCTCCGCACAGGGACTGACCATCTGCAGGCCACAAGACAATAAAGACCCCCAACACGGCGACTGGCCATCTGCAGCTCACTGGCTAACAACTGGACCGCACAGAGGGACTGATCAGCTGCAGGCCACAGTTAAGAATCACACCTGCACAAGCAGCGACTATCTACAGCCCCCAGAGAGGGACTGGCCATAGGTTAATTACCGCCCCTCACGCAGAGACTGACCATCTTCCGCCCACTGGTTGGGAATAGTTCACCACACATGGACTGACCATCTGTAGGCCACAGGTTGGAAACAGCTTCCCACACAGGTCCCGAGCAACTCCAGGCCACAGGAAAATAATCAGATCTCAACAGGAGATTGACCATCTGCGAGCCGCAGGTTGTAACTATGCGCACACAGGGAGGGACAATGTGCAAGTCATGGGAAAATGAAAGGCCCCCAAACAGAGACTGACCAGCTGCAGCTCACAGGATAATAATCAGACCCCCAGACAGAGACTAATCATTTGCAGCCCATAGGATATTATCCAGCCCCCTCACAGTGACTGACCATCTGCGAGCCTTAGGTTGGCAAAAGCCCCACACAGGGACGGACAATGTGCAGGTCACGGGAAAATAACTTGCCCCTACACAGGTAATGACGATCTGCTGTCCATACCTTGGAAACAATTCCCCACACAGGGACAGATCACCGAGAGACCACAGGATAACAACAATCCCCCGCATAGGGACTGACCATCGACAGTCCACAGGATAATAACCAGCTCACAAACAGGGATTAACCATCGACAGTCCACAGGATAATAACCAGCCCCCACACATGGACTGACCACCTGAAGGCGACAGGATAACAACTCGACGTCATGAAGAAACTGATTATCTGCAGGCCACAGTTTGGGAGCTGCTAATAAACAGCTCCAAATGCACAAATTATCATTCATCTATCACAGGATCAAACCAATCTTCACAAAAACAGAACTGACCTCGTAATCCACTGAAAACTTCATAAAACTGCACCGTATAGAATACATGTCCACCGTTAACATCGCAAAGTCAGGATGGTGATAAAGTAATTCCTTTTGGCCAGGAAGAATGCAGCTCCGAAAACTTGACAAGCCTGACACCACCCAGACAAAGCAGCCCCGTACTTGACACCTCATTCATTAAATTCAAGATTCACTCACTTCAGTCCACCACACAGTGACAGCAGTGTGTACCATGCAACGGATGCAACGATTCAACAAGAGTCTTTCAGAAACACTTTACACACTCAAACGCACTGCACGTGGGAAGGGAAAAGGCAGCATTTGTATGTTACCCGCAGCATTTTCAACTACCGCTCCAAGCCACGCTCAATCCTCCTAGCACTGTGGTTGCCCCTATCACAAAAGGATTGCTTTGAGTCAGCAAGGCAGCTCACCACCACCGCCAGCGGACAAACAAAGAAGGGAAATATTTTTATTAATTCACTGTGGGACAATGGCCTGTGTGTATTTTTATTTCCTCGTTGTCGTTGAGTTGGTGGTGCTGAGCTGCTTTGTAGAACTGCTGCAGTCAAGGCGAGACGTCATGGTGATTGTTGGTTTCCTGAGTCATTTGACCGGGCAGGTGAGATTCAACTGCATTGTTGTGGATTTGGGGTTACACGGAGGCCAGACCATGTGTGGAGGTAGATTTCCTTCCTTTCTTTTGACTGAGACAGATGCAGTTTTCTGACAATCGGTAATGTGTTTATCAGAATATTTTCAATTCATTTTCTTTTTGTTGAATTCAATTTCCACAATGTGCCGTGGTGGGATTTAAGCCAGTCTCTTAAGAACGTTAGATTCTAGAAGCAATACTACTTCGAGGCCATTACTTCCCCGGATAATGGTGTATCCTGTAATGTCTACTGCCCAGGAGTGAATAAAATTCAAACCTCACTGAGACTATCCAAGTTCCCTGTAAGTGATCGAATCCTTCATCGGACCCACGTTTCTGTTGAGTTTTGTATTATCAACAAACACTAAAGTGGAGTCACGAGTAGACAGGACCGTAAAGAATGCACTTGGCATGCTAGCGTTCGCCTATCAGAGCATTGAGCATTGGGGATGGGACGTCTTACTGAAGCTGTACAATACGTTGTTGAGGACACATTTAGCTTACTGTGTACAGTTCTCGTCGCTCCACCAAAGAAAGGATATTATAAAACTCGAAAGAGTGCAGAATAGATCTACTAGGATGTGAGCTGTACTGGAAGAGTTGAGTTACAAAGGGAGGTTGGGTAGGCTGAAACATTTTTCCCTGCAGCAAAGGAGATTAAGGATTGATTTTATAAGATATACAAAATCATTGGAGGCATAGATCAGCTATTCCCCATGGTAGGGGAGAGAACAACTAGAGGTTTAAGGTGAGAGCGAGAGACACAGATCAGTCCAGAGGGGGAATTTTCTTCACACAGAGTGTGATCATAGTCTGGAACGTGCAGCTGGAATTAGTGGTGAAGTAACTACTATTTTGTCATTTAAGATACATTTAGACAGGTATGTGGACAGGATATGCACGGACGGATATGGACCAAATGCAGGTAAACGGGATTGATTTATATTGTGAAAAATGGACGGCAAAGGAATGTCGGACCAAAGGTCCTGTTTCTATGCTTCAGACGTCTCTGTCTCTATGATGGATGTAGAATGGGCTGTATGGGCTGGAGCAGGTTAGAGATAGCAAGGTATATAGAGCTGGAATTGATAATGCTGAATATACAAATGTATTAGATTTTCCTAACCTCTCCTTAAATCATATGCCCTCCAATTCAGGCAGCATCCTGGAAAAGCTCTTCTGCATTCTCTTCAAAGCCTTCTCAACCTTGCAATAATGTGATGACCAGAAATAAATGCAATAATCTCAGGGCACCCCTCACTTTAGTGGGCGGCACGGTGGCATAGTGGTTAGCACTGTTGCCTCACAGCGCCAGAGACCCGGGTTCAATTCCCGACTCAGGCGACTGACTGTGTGGAGTTTGCACGTTCTCCCCGTGTCTGCGTGGGTTTCCTCCGGGTGCTCCGGTTTCCTCCCACAGTCCAAAGATGTGCAGGGTCAGGTGAATTGGCCATGCTAAGTTGCCCGTACTGTTAGGTAAGGGGTAAATGTAGGGGTATGGGTGGGTTTCGCTTCGGCGGGTCGGTGTGGACTTGTTGGGCCGAAGGGCCTGTTTCCACATTGTAATCTAATCTAATCTAATCTAATCAAAGTTCATAAAACTGCAAAATTAAATCCTGACTTAATTGACATCCTTACCTGGTCTGCTTTATGCTGGCTTGACGAGTAAATGCCCTCAGAAATTGCTTACATAGACCATAGAACATTACAGCGCAGTACACTACCTACGGCCCTCGATGTTGCGCCGACCTGTCATACCAATCTGAAGCCCATCTAACCTACACTATTCCATGTACATCCATATGCTTGTCCAAGGACGACTTAAATGTACTTAAAGTTGGCTAATCTACTACCGTTGCAGGCAAAGCATTCCATACCATTAGTACTCTGAGTAAAGAAACTACCTCTGACATCTGTCCGATGTCCATCACCCCTCACTTTAAAGCTATGCACCCTCGTGCTCGCCGTCACAATTCCTGGAAAAAGGCTCTCCCTGTCCACCCTAACTAACCCTCTGATTATCTTATATGTCTCTATTAAGTCACCTCTCAACCTTCTCCTCTCTAACGAGAAAGGCCTCAAGTCCCTCAGCCTTTCCTCGTAAGACCTACCCACCATACCAGGCAACATCCTACTAAATCTCCTCTGCACCCTTTCCAAAACTTGCACATCTTTCTTATAATGCGGTGACCAGAACTGTACACAATACACCAAGTGTGGCCATATCAGAGTTTTGTACAGCTGTAGCATACCCTCCTGGTTCTGGAACGCAATCCCTCTATTAATAAAAGCTAAAACACTGTATGCCTTCTTAACAACCCTGTCAACCTGGGTGGCAACTTTCAAGGATCTGTGTACCTGGAGACCGAGAGCTCTCTGCTCATCTGTACGACCAAGAATCTTACCATTAGCCCAATACTTTGCATTCCAGTTACTCCGACCAAAGTGAATCACCTCACACTTGTCCGCATTAAACTCCATTTGCCACCTCTCAGCCCAGCTCTGCAGCTTATCTCTGTCTCTCTGTAACCTGCAACATCCTTCGTCACTATCCACAACTCCACCAACCTTAGTGTCGTCTGCAAATTTACTAACCCACCCTTCTACGCCCTCACCCAGGTCGTTTATAAAAATGACGAACAGCAGTGGACCCAACACCGACACTTGCGGTACACCAATGGTAACTGGACTCCAGAATGAACATTTCCCATCAACTACCACCCTCTGTCTTTTTTCAGCAAGCCAATTACTGATCCAAACTGCTATATCTCCCACAATCCCATTCCCCGCATTTTGTACAATAGCCTACTGTGGGGAAGATTATCGAACGCTTTGCTGATATCCATATACACCACATCAACCGGTTTACTTTCATCTACCTGTTTGGTCACATTTGCTTTAATGTCATACCTTGATATAAATCTGTGACAAAACAGTATTCAATAATTCCAGGAGTAATTACAGACAGGCAGTAAATGTGTCTCTGATCGAACAGTACTCACATTCTGAGAACAAAGTTAAAAATCACACAACACCAGGTTATAGTCCAACAGGTTTAATTGGAAGCACACTAGCTTTCGGACCGACGTTCCTTCATCAGGTGATTGTGGAGGGCTCGATCGTAACACAGAATTTAGAGCAAAAATTTAGTGTGATGTAACAGAAATTATACATTGAAAAACTGGTTGACTGTTAATCCTTTCATCTGTTAGAATGCAGTGATAGTTTCACTTCTTTCATGTGTAAATCACAAACCTTTTTGTTAAAAGTTGCATTCTCGGGTTAGCTGTTAACAATGGTGATAGCTAGACAATGTGTTGAACGTGCTGGCCCCCTGTGTTCTCTGTCTATGCCATGATATTTAGATTGATTCTAATCTAAAAAGTGAGATAACAGAGTTTTACATAAATTCATGCAGTTTTTGAGCTCAGAGTTCTACATGAATGCATTCTGAGAATAGGTTGAGAGGAATAATAGTTTCTGGTTACTGATCCTGTTTGAGAATGGTGAAACAGTTTCTCTTGTAGATGTAGCATCAAACTGAAGTGCTGCTACTCCCACTCATTCCCACTTCACCGAGAGTCCAGTTGGATTTTTTTTTGTCATGGGAAACATTTCAACGGCCAGCCATGACACCGTGACCATCGCCACCCCAACCCACCCGTGGAAATGAGATGTTATGACTTTACGAAACAGGCCTCCTGATTCCTTTCTGGGATATTCGTCACAAAGGAGAGACTCTCTGTCAAGGTGGAAATCTGGACTTTCATTCGATCAGATGTGGATCACAACCAGTTACTTCCATATTCCGTCTCCACACCCCCCCCCCCCCCCCCGCCCCCGAAAATGCTTATGGCGTTTCACTGACCAACTAAAACAGGATCCATTTCTCCAACCTGTTCGTCAATGCCCAGTTCAGAACAACAGTTTGTGCAGTCAGAGGGAATTAATATCAGGATATTGAGGGTTATGCAATTAGATGTCTCGGAATCCATAGCATGGAAAGAGGCCCATTCGCTCAAGGTGTCCATACTGATAATTTTTCACAATATAAGCTGGTCCCATTTTCCAGCATTTAGTCCATGTCCCTCCACTACTATCCATACACATGCCGCAATTCTTCTTAAGTAACAAGACATATTGGGAATGGAAAGGGGAAAGTTGCGATGTCGGAGAGAGTGGGATGTGTTGAAGGATAAAGGGTGAATATACAAACACATCAATAGGGAAGAGTAAGAATGCCATTCAGCTACACAAATTATCCATATCATTCAATGAGAATGGCTAATGATTTTGAGCTTTGATCGCCAAACCCATATCCACTTTGTTTCGTCAACAGTCTAACTGTACCTTAAACATTTTCAATGTACTCCACTCCACCAACTTCTGAAAAATCAAATTCCAAACACATCTGCAATCTGTTCCTAAAGCAATGGCCGTGAACTCATTCTCAACTTATTATGCTCGCAATGGCCTTTCAACGCATCTCCATTCTCTTCTCCCAGCAATGTCCTGTGAACCCATTCTCACTGTGTTCTCCTCGCGAAAGTCTGTGCACCCATCCTACGATTCTTTCGTTGGAATGGCCTCTGAACCCATCCCACTGTGTTCTCCTAGCAACAGCCTTTGGCCACATCCCCCATCTACTCCCGTAACAACGGCCTTTGAACTGATTCTCACTCTCTTCACCAAGCAAAGACCAGTGAACCCACCACTACATTATTGCCTTAGCAATAGCCTGTAAAAGCATCGTCACTGTTCTCCTTGCAACCGCCTCTCATTCCAGCCTCACGCTGTTCCCTTCACAAACACCGATGATTCAATCCCAACGCTCCTCCCTGAGCAACGGCCTGTGAGCACACCCCAACTCTGTTTCCCTTTCAACACACTGATGCTATATCCACGTTGTTCTCCCAGGAACCCATTCCCACTTTACTCCCCAAGCAACTGACAAAGCCACATCCCAACTCTGTTGTCATAGAAACGTCAGTGAACCCATCCTCACTCTCCTCTCCCAGGAAGGGCCTGTTGCCCCATTCTCACACTGTTCCACTGGTTACAGCCTGCGACACCAACACCACACCTTTCAGCTATCAACGGCCATTAACACAATCCCCGTTGTGTTCCCCTAGCAATGGACTTCGCAAGTATTCCCATTCTGTGCTTTTAGAAACGGCATCAATACCATTTTCATGCTGTTCACCTAGCACTGGCCTTTGAACGCAACCTCACTATGATCTCCTAGCGTCCCGAGTGGTGGGAGAGTTTGTGGGGGCTGAGCGTGATTGTGTATAAGTGTGCAATAGAGATAACAGGACAGTGAATCAGTGTCCGGGGGAGTAGTGAGGCAAATGCAGGAATGTGGGCAGGATAGGTGAGGCATTGTGCGGGGAAGTCAGGATACTGGTTGAGGGTATGTGGGGCAGTGAGCTTGTCAAGTGTGTGGGCGAGTTTGTGGAGGCGTGAGCGCGATGGTTTTATAGTGTATTAGGTAGTGAGATTAACGGTGGTCGAGGAGGCAGAGGAGTGAGCGTGACAGTGGGTGTGAAGTTGACAGTGGGAGGAGTGTGTGGGGGACTGAGCGGAACAGTTGGGAGTGTGGGGGGAGTGACTGTTGCGGTGGTAGCATATGCAGTGAAGTGAGCGTGATGGTGAGCGCAATTGCGATGGTCTGAGGGTGATGGTGAGGGGGTGTGGCGGGAGTGAGCGTGACAGTGGTAGAGTGTGCGAGGGAGTGTGCATGGAAGTGGCAGAGTGTGTGGGTGAGGGAGCGTGATGGTGTGGGATTGTCTGGGGGAGTAAGGGCGACGGTCAGGAGTGTGTCAGGGAGTGAAGTTGATGTTGGAGAGTCTGCGGGGAGGTTAGTGCAATGGAAGGGTGTGTGCGAGGGATTGAGTGAGATGGTGGTTTAGTTAAAGGGGAGAAACAGTTTCGGCCCAACGTCCAGGTTGACAGAAGGGGAGAGAACGAACGTCGAACTCAGGTGTTGGGTTTAAGTTACTCTATACTTGCTTTCACTTCTGATGATCTGCACGCTGCCCCATTCTACTTCACTTTCCCTCTCTTGCACTATTTGCATCTCCCAATATCTCTCACTGTTTTAAGTCACGCTTGTGTTTCATTACAGGGTGATGAGTGGACAGGTGTTTGCTCGGAGAGCACAGTGTGTATTGGCACCACTATCCATTGCTCATGGAATGGAGTGGAGATGGGATCACAGGCCATTGCTCAGCCTACAGAGTGGAATTGGGTCACCAGCTAAGGTAACAGACTGGGTATATGGTCACAAGCCGTGTCTAGAGCCACAGGTAGAGGTTGAAGTTACAGGTCATTGCTCGGAGAACAGAGCAGGGACAAGTTCACAGACCGTTGCTCGGGAAGAGTGTTGGAATAGGATCACAGGCTTTTTTGTCGGGAAATAGAGTGTGTATGGGTAATAACTCGGTGCAAGGGGAATAGTTTGGGTATGGATTCACACTCTGTTACAAGGAGTGCCGGGTTGGGATGTGGTAACAGGCTTTGCTTGTGGAACACATTAGTAATGTGTTCACAGTATGTTGCAAGTTCAGCAGCGTGTGGATGGGTTCGGACGCCGTTGGGAGTGGGACAAAGTCGGGAATGCTACAGAGACCGTTACTTGGAGAACAGAGTAGAGATAGATTGTCAGACCGTTGCTGGGAGAACGGTGTTGGGGTGGGTTCTAACGCCTTTCCAATTCGAAGAGAGAGGGAATGGGTTCAAGGGCCGTTGCTAGGTAAACAGAATGCGGAAGGTGTCACGGGCTATGGCAAGGGAACAGACCAGGGATGGGTTCACAGGCTATTGCGAGGAGAACAGATTGGGGATGGGATCAGAGTCCATTGCTTGTCAACAGATTGGTGAAGCGTTCACCGGCGTTTGCTTGGGGAACAAGGTGGGGATTGTGTCACTAGCGTTTGTGAGGAGAACAGTTGGGGATTGGGTCACAGGACGTTGCTACGGAAGCAGACTGGTGATGGATGCACAGGTGCTTTAGACAACAAATTGCCGATGAGTTGAAAGGCTGTTGCCAGTAGTAAAGAGTCGGAACGGGGTCACAGGTAGTTGCTCGGAGAACAGAGCAATGACAGTCATGGGCAGTTGCTAGGAGAACGGTGTGGTGATGGAGTCAGAGGATGTTCCAAGGGGCACACTGTGGCGATGTGTTCAGAGGCCGCTACTAGGACAAAAGAGTGGGGATGGGGTCACAGACATTTGCTACGGGAACAGAGCGAAGATTGGGTCACTGGCTCGTGCTAGGACAACAGAGTGGGGAGGGGTTCAGAGACCGTTTCTGGTAGGACAGAGTGAGGATGCTATCGCAGTCCATTGTTGGGGAAACAGAGTGAGGATGAGTTCACAGGTGCTTGCTCGGGGAACAGAGTGAGGATGGGGTCACTGGCGATTGCTAGGAGAATAGAGCAGGAATTGGGTCACATGACGTGGCTGGAAGAAACGAGTAAAGGGATTGAGGATGGGATTAGCGGCCATTGTTACAAGAATAAAGTGCAGATTCTTGCTCAGATCGCTTCTAGGGGAATAAAGTGGTGATGACTTCAGAGGTCATTGCTTCAATAACAGATTGGGGATGTTTCATCAGTCATCGTTCGTGAGACAGTGTGGGAATGGAGTCACTGGCTATTGTTAGGAGTACAGAGTTGGGATGCGTTGACCGGTCGTGAATTCTGGAGCAAACACATACTGCGGATGCCTTTACAGGTCCTTGCGTGGAAAACAGAGCAGAGACAGAATCAAATGATGTTGCTCAGGAATCAAGGTGTCAATGGGTTCACAGGCTGTTGTTGGGAACATAGAGTTAGAACCTATTACAGGCCTTTGCTCAGGGAACAGACACTCTCACCATCAAGCCTACTCCCCCACCTTGACGCTCACTCCCCCTCACTCTCCCCAACTGTCAACATCAATCCATCACAAACTTCTCAACCATTATGCTTTGCTGTTGTCACATCCACTGCGTCAGTCATTTCCCAACATATTACCCAACGTCATGCTCACTCATGCACAAAATACCAATATCAATCTCACGGCACCACAAACGTCCCCGCTGTCACGCTGATACTATCACACACTCCCCTGTCAACAAATTCATTCCTCTACAGTCCTACACCGTCGCACTCACTACCCTATGCACACTCCAACTATTAGACTCAGATCCCTATGCACTCCCACACTGACTCTCCCGCATAGCCCTCCGTTGGCACACTCACTCCCTCACAACATTCCCCACTGACACGTTTGCTAACCCTCATGCAAACCCATCGTCATGCTCAGTCTCCTGTGCACACAATCGCCATCGTGCTCACTCCCCTGCTAGCACCCCAACTGCCATGCGCCCTCCCCCTCACTCTCACTCAAAATTGCACACACTCCCCTGCACACTCCCACACCATCACACTCACTTCCCCACACGCTGCCTCAATGTCAGCCTTACACCGCTACACACCTGACCACCTCTACGCCGAATCCTCCGCTCACTCCCCCGCTGTAAAACTCACGCCTCGACACAGTCCCGCATTGTCGTACTCACTATCCGAATGTCAAACTGATTCCCTCCAAGACTACAACACTATCAGGCTCACTTTCTCGCGCACGCCCGACCATCACACTCACTTCCCCACACATTCCCCTGCCGTCACACTCACTCTCCTGCGCAATTCCCTGCCATTAAACTGACGCTCATGCATCCACCCGCACATCACACAATGTCCTCCGTGCGCTCACCCATAGTCACAGTCATGCCCCCGATCTCTCTCCTGCCGTCAAACTCGATCCTCTGCAGACTCCCACACCATCATGCTCACTCCTTGCATACTCCTCCACCGTTACTTTTACTCACCCAAAATCTCCCCGTGTGCTGCCCCACCATCATGCCCACACTTCCACACTCCACCACCATTATGCACAGTTCGCCAAACTCACCTCGATCGTTATTCTATCTCTCCCACACACTCCCACGCCGTCACACCCACTCTCTACACTCTCCCCACCCACACTCACTCCCCAAAAAGCTCACCTATCGTTAACCTCACACCGATACGCTTTCTCTCCATCGTACTGACTAACCATACACTCCCGTACTGTCAAGCTCAATGTCGTCCAACACTGTCACACTCACTCTCCCATGCACGTACCCACCGTCAAACTGACTCCCCCACACACTCCCACAACATCAGGCTCCTTTCCCTTCAAATTCCCCACTGAATTACTCACTCCCCTGCACACTCCACAACCGTTGCACTCACTCCATCACGCATACAGCCACAGTCACACTCATTCTCCCGTGCACATCCCTGCCGCCAGACACACTCACTGAAACGTCACTCACCATGATGGTCACTGCCCACATACCCCCGCTCTTAATTTCACTCTCCCACCATCATCTCCACTCCCCCTGCACTGCCCAACCATCACCCTCACACCGCTAGAATCACCCCCAACACAATGCTCAGTTCCCATCACACAACTTGACCGTGATGTTCACTCCCCCATGCAGTGCACACACCGTCACATTCTCTCCCCACAACAAACCACCACCTGCACGCTCACTCTCACACATAATCCCCCAGTGTCAACCTCACGCCGCCATACATTTCCCCAACATCACGCTGACTCCTCCCTAAACTTCCACACTATCATGCTGACTCCCAGCGCACTCCGCCACTGTCATGCTCACTCCTGCACACACTGCTCCACCGTCACACTCATTCCTCTTACACTCCCACATTGTCACATTCACTCCACAACAGCCTCCCTCAACGTCAACCTCAGGACGCCACACATTTCTACGCCATCACACTCACACCACCTGTCTTCAAACTCACCCGCCCACACAATGCTACACCATCACACCCACTCCCCGAAACTCGCCCACCATCACGCTCACAACCCATTGTGGTGCTCACGGCTGCATACTCCCACACCTTCACCCTAATTCCCATGCCCACTGCCCCCTTCACATTCACTGGCATGCACAGTCCCTCATGATCGCAATCACTCCCGCACGTACTTTCCCTTCATAAAATGCACTCCCTTGCGCAGTTCCAAACTGCCACACAGTCTCCTCCATGCAATGACCCATAGTCATACTCATGCCCCGACCTCTCCGCTTTGTCAAACTCCCTCGTCTGCACACTCCCCACACACTCACACCTTTGTTACTTTCACTCAAACACCATCTGCCACGCTCTGTGCACTGCGGCACCAGCGCGCTTACACCGCTACACTCTCTTCATTCATCATGCTCAGTTCCCGCACACTCCTCGATCGTCATGCCCACATCCCCACAAACTCCCACACCTTCATACTCACTCACTATACTCTACCCGCCGTCACACTCGTTCTCCCACACACTCCGCAAGTGGCAAACTCATGCCTCCACGCACTTCCCCATGTCACCCTGACTCCCTCCCTCGCTCTCGCACTATCAAACCCCACTGCCTACAAGTGGCAAACTCATGCCTCCACGCACTTCCCCATGTCACCCTGACTCCCTCCCTCGCTCTCGCACTATCAAACCCCACTGCCTAACACAGTCGAACATCACCACACACACACCAGAAACACTCCGCCACTGTGAAAATGACTCCCCCCACACACCATCATCATCATCAGGTTCACTTCCCGCACACTCCCCCACTGCATTGCTCAGTCCCCCGCACACTCCCCAACCGCTGGACTCACTCCATCACGCACTCCCCTAAAATCATACTCACTCTCTCACGCACTTCCCAGTCATCAAACTTACTCCCTGCACAGTCCCTCACCGTCACACAGTCTGTTCCATGCACTCACCCATTATAACACTCATGCATCTCATCTCTCCCTCACTGTCAAACTCCCTCCTCTGCACACTCGCTCACCATGATGATCACTCCCTACACACGCCCCCACTGTTACCTTCACTCTCCCACCATCATGCTCACTCTTTGCAAACTGCTTCCACCTCACCCTCACACAGCAGCAGTCTACCAACCATTGTGCTCATATACCGTCACCCTCACTCACCCACGCCCTCACATACTGTGACATTCACTCTCTACTGTCTCCCCACCGTCACACGCATTCCCCACCGACTGCCCCATTGTCCTGTTCACTCCTTTGCGGCATCCCGAACCATCACATTCCCGCACACTCCCCCCGCTCACTTCCCCATCACTCTCCCACCAAACTGCTTATACCCCACGCACTCCCTGCCATGAGCACTGGCCATTGAACTCCTGCCCAGTTGATCCCGATAAATTGCCCGTGTCCCCATACCCACTCTGTTTCCTTAGTAAATGACACTGTGTCACACACGAACTGTTCGATGTGTAATCGACTGTTGTCCCATCCATACTCGTTTGCCCCAGCCAAAACCTGTGTTCCATATCACACTTACCCTCGAGTAACGCGCGGTGTTCTCACTCTAACTGTGTCCTCTCGCAACAGAATTTGGACCAATGCACATATTGTGTTGCCAAGCAACGGCGTTCGGCCCAAGCCCCGTACTATGCTCCCGAACAACTATCTTCAGCTCCAAACTCTCCCTCTGTTCCCCTAACAACGACCTAAGTCTCAACAAACCTACATGTTCCCCGCGCAACATCCTAAAGCTCAGCACCCTCCTCTGTTACCTGAGCAACAGCCTGAAGCTCCACACTCCCCCTCTCTTCCACGAGCAAAGGCGTGAAGCTGCAACATTCTCCTCTGTTCGCCTAACACCGGCCTGAAGCTCCACACCCCCCCCCCCCCCCACCCCTCTGTTAGCTCAGAATTTTAAGGTGAGACGTGATCCAAAGAAGAGATGTTTGGAAAGAGGGAAATTGGGATTTAGAGATTCAAGCCGGAGAGAGAGTGAAGGATAATAAGGAATGGAGGGCAGTGAAATGGAGCGTGGAAATGGAAAGGGCAAGAGAGAATGAAGGATAGAGCCAGAGGGACAGTGTGAGAATGGGAGGGAGATGTGGAGGAAGCAGGACAAAGGGACGGTGATGAATTCGGCCAAACGACAGGGCAGAGTTGGAAACCTCGTGGTTAAAGCAAGGGCAGAGTGACGGAAACCCAACTGCTCTGCTCCACTGCTGTGCTTTCCCCTCTACTGAAGACCAGGACTTGGGACTGTGTCTGTCACTCTCCAGCTCCGTTTCAACACAAAGAGAAACAACAAAAAAATTCACTCAGCTGTTTGGCACATTTTAATGAACATTTTTATTCTTTACATATTGAAGTGATAGATGCAGACACTGGGATGGTGCCTTTTCTACTGACCCTTGAATTGAGAGAAACATTAAAACGTGTCCTTGTGTGATAAGACGAGACAAACCAGTCAGTTGCCATAGCGACAGGCTGCTACATCGCTGAAACACTGAACTGAAATGAGAAAACCCCGGATGGATTGATTAATGAGGGAATTTGATGGATGGATGGATTTGGGTGAAGGGATATTTCAGCACATTCTTCAGCTGCTGCCTGAACTTAGTCTGGGTCACGGCATAAATCGCGGTGTTTGTGCAGCAACTGAGGAGCTGCAGCATGAAGCCGAATTCCCGAACAACGGGATGGATATATGCAGGAGAATCCGCAATAAACCGCATCCGGTACCATATAGAAAACGCCATTAACATTGACCATAACAGGATGAAATTGGCCGAGATCACAAATAGTAAAATGATGGATTTTTTTCGGTTTCTCATTTCTGTGTCACATTGAACGTCCCCTTTAGTGTCAGCGCGGAGTCTCCTGCGGGCTCTGCTGGTCACTAAAATATGTCTGACGGTGAAAACATTGAGCAACAGAATCAGGAGAAAAGGGAGAGCTGGAGTTAAAATGTTGTGGAGGAACTCTATTGTGCCCCACACACTGGAGTATACAACATCATCTGTTATATCACAAAACCAAGGGACGTTCCTCAGTGTATACCGAGCTGAGAGCATAAAATACCAGAAAATGTTCTTTAAAAAGCTCAGAACAGTCACTGCTCCCAGAACCACAACCGCCGTTTCCACACTGCAATATTTACTTTTCAGCTTCTGGCAACAGATGGCCACAAACCGATCAAAGGTGAAAGTGACGGTAAACCAGACAGAACAGTCAGTGGCTGCATAGAGCAGGACGGCGTGGATATTACACACGGGGATGGAGTCCTTCAGGAAATAAAGCTGTTCCCGATAAACAATGGGAATGTGTCTCAATATCAGGTCGAAGATAATGACCAGTAGATCAGCTACTGCCATGGCCCCGAGGTAATGCCTGACACATGGAGACAAACCACAATCTTTACAAAGCAGGACGTAGACCGTCACTATGTTAACTGTGTGGAAGGAAACGAAACAAATTATACATCAGCCCGGAGGAACATGTAACAGTTTTATTGAGGAACCAGTGACATTTTTAAATGTGTCAATTTATTCAGAGATTTATTAAATTAATTGCAGCCGAAATAACAAATGGGAAAGTCTGAATTATTAACAAAATGCGTCATAAAACAAAAGAAACCCCCTTTCCCAAATAGACACATCCATCATAACTGATGTGTTTCCGAACGTTATCACTTGAGAGCAGGCACACGTCACACCAGATCACTCGAGAGCTGGCACACGTCACACTAGATCACTCGAGAGCAGGCACACGTCACTTCTATACAGGTCGTAATATAGAGGCTGAAAACGTTGCTGTTCTGAAGGATTCTCTACCAGTTCCTTGAAAAAGAACGGGGAAAGGAACTTTCTGTCTTTTGCCTTAAATAGTGGTCAATCATCTGTAGTAAAGAAATGTAAATGCAGGGAAAACAATACAGTTCGCACAATATCTCGGTCATTTAATGTAAGATCCTCTTTTACAATCAGACAGCTATCATCCCTTATTCCGAGATCTCCCCATCCCCATTTCAGTATTATATAACATTCCCAGCTGTAAAATGTTCTGGATATTCAGTTTCCCAACTCGGTCACTCTGTCACCAGGTCTGTCTAAAGCCATTAAATCATATCTATTTCTTACAACGTACGCACTGAATTCCTATGTGTTTTCAGAATACAATCCATATTCCTATAGAGTGCCATTGAATCAGCTTTTTAAACCATTATTCCCTGATCCATTGTCACTTTTATTCCTCATATTGACTCGGACAAGAAGCAGTCTGACGTCGTCGTACAACAAAATCAGACCTGGCAGGTCATGTTTCATATACCATCCCTGTGCATATTGTGTCCCATCGGCAGGACAGACTTACCCGGTGATATGCAGTCAGGAATGGAGTTACCCTGCAATTGCTCAACAAAGATTCCAGAAACCGAGAAATCACATTTCAAACATGTTCAAGAAACTCGCCCGATTTTCGACATCTACTTCCATGCAAACGATCCCTTGTTAATAACTCAGTTCCTCTCGATTTTGAAAACATATCGGAAGGAACACTGAGGATGAAAAGGAAACAGACGTACTTTGGGTGTGGTACTTCATTGACCATCACCAGAAGTGTCTCCACAGGCCCACCACAAACTGAACAGGGTGAGGAAACAAACACACAGCAGCCAGACTGTGGGAAGTGATGGGCGAATCAACAAGAGAATCTCAACAAACTCCTTGTCACCGGTATATCTGTCCTCACAATATTGATAGGGGCACCCGGCACACAGTCATGGTGCAGGGTAAGTCTCAGCCTTATATTGAAGATACTGCCGACTATGTTATGTGGCATTAGCTCTTGTGAAGTAGGACAAATGGAAAAAGCAAATGGAAACTGGGCATGCACGAGGCACTCTCGGCTATCACCAGCTGCAGCATTAATGGTCTTCCATCCATAACGTTCACTGATGGTTCCAAAATGATCAGCACCAATCACTACTACACCTATACTGGAGCAATCTATTCAACCAATAAAGAGACTTAAACCGAAACAGAATTAGGCCATTTAGCCATTCCAGGCTGTTACTCAGCAATTAGAGCAGATCCTTTCATCTCTCCTGCCTGTTACACAGGAAATGGAAGGGAACATTCAGCCTTTGGCAGCTGCTACATAGGAATACGGGGAGGATCCTTACTCAGCCCGAAGCAAGGTTGATATAGAGATAGAAAATGAAAATGTTGGCGATGAAGATACAGTGATACTTGCATCTAGACTAAAAGAGATTGAGGTTCACAAGGAAGAGGTATTAGAAATACTGCAGAGTGTGAAAATAGACATTTCCCCTGGACCGGATGGGAACTATCCTAGGATCCTCTGGGAAGCAAGGGAAGAGATTGCCGAGCCTTTGGCATTGATCATCAAATCGTCATTGTCTACAGGAATAGTGCCTGAGGACTGGAGGATAGCATATGTGGTTCCCTTGTTCAAAACGTGTAGTAGAGACAACCCTGGTAATTACAGACCAGTGAGTCTCACTTCAGTTGTTGGTAAAGTGTTGGAAAAGGTTATACGAGATAGGATTTATAACCATCTAGAAAAGAATAATCTGGTCAGGGACAGTCAGCACGGTTTTGTGAAGGGTAGATCGTGCCTAATGAATCTTATTGAGTTTTTTGATGAGAGTAGATGAGAGTAAACCGGCTGATGTGGTGTATATGGATTTCAGCAAGGCGTTCGATAAGGTTCCCCACAGTAGGCTATTATACAAAATACAGAGGAATGGGATTGTGGGAGACATAGCAGTTTGGATCAGTAATTGGCTTGCTGAAAGAAAACAGAGGGTTGTAGTTGATGTAACATGTTCATCTTGGTGTCCAATTACTAGCGGCGTTCCGCAATGGTCGGTGTTGGGTCCACTGCTGTTCGTCATTTTTATAAATGACCTGGATGAGGGCTTAGAAGGGTGGGTTCATAAATTTGCGGACGACACTAAGGTCGGTGGAGTTGTGGACAGTGACGAAGGATGGAGTAGGTTACAGAGAGACATAGATAGGATGCAGAGCTGGGCTGAGAGTTTAATGTGGACAAGTGTGAGGTGATACACTTTGGACGTAGTAATCGGAATGCAAAGTACTGGGCTAATGGTAAGATTATTGGGAGTGCAGATGAGTAGAGAGATCTCGGTGTCCACGTACACAGATCCCTGAAAGTTGCCACCTAGATTGACAGGGTTGTTAAGAAGGCTTACAGTGTTTTGGCCTTTATTAATAGAGGGATTGAGTTCCGAAACCAGGAGGTTATGCTGCAACTGTACAAAGCTTTGGTATAGCCAGACTTGGAGTATTGTGTACAGCTCTGGTCACCGCATTATAAGAAGGATGTGGAAGCCTTGGAAAGGGTGCAGAGGATATTTACTAGGATGTTGCCTGGTATAGAAGGAATGTCTTACGAGGAAAGGCTAAGGGCCTTGAGGCTGTTCTCATTAGAGAGGAGAAGGTTGAGAGGTGACTTAATAGAGACATACAAGATAATCAGAGGGTTAGATAGGGTGGACAGGGAAAGCCTTTTTCCAAGCGTGGGGACGGCAAACACGAGGGGATACAACTTTAAAGTGAGGGGAGATAGATATAAGATAGATGTCAGAGTAGTTTCTTCACTCAGAGAGTAGTAAGGGTATGGAATGCTTTGACTGCAACGGTAGTAGATTCGCCAAGTTTAAGGGCATTTAAATCGTCATTGGACAGGCAAATGGACATACATGGAATAGTGTAGTTGGTATGGGCTTCAGATTAGTATGACAGGGCGGCGCAACATCGCGGGCCGAAGGGCCTGTACTGCGCTGTAATGTTCTATGTTCTGTAATTTAGTCTTTATCAACTTCACAGAAACTAACGCCTGGGGAGGCAAAGTGATCAGCCCTAGGGTCATAACTATTTGCAATTTTTCTCAAAGGTTTCGATAACTGGAGCAAAAGTATTCAAAATAAATTCGTCAATGACGCTAAAATAGGTAGGAAATGAACTTGACAACAAGAGGTAGAGAGACGGTAGTCGATAAGCAATGGACAGTAATTTCACAGATGTGATGTTACGTAGGTAACTATGAACCTTTGAATATTTCAGGAAGTCTAAAAGGCTGCAGGTTATATCAACGGAAAAATTACGGGATTTAGTGATACAGTGTGCACTGGAGGGTTCACTCTGGCACGTTCCGACATTGCAAGTTTTGCTCCATGATGGTCTGCTCCCTGATGCTCCCTGCGGCCATATTACACGCAGTGCACGAAGAATATTTTGTTAAAAATCACACATCACCAGGTTATAGTCCAACAGGTTTAATTAGACTATAACCTGGTGATTCCGGAGCATTGCTCCGAAAGCTAGTGTGCTTCCAATTAAACCTATTGGACTATAACCTGGTGTTGTGTGATTTTTAACTTTGTACACCCCAGTCCAACACCGGCATCTCCGAATCAAGAATATTTTGATGTGATCAGTTGGCAGTGGGGAGCTGTGAGGGCGAGCGTATTTTGAATCATCTTTCTAAGGGATGGCTTTTATCCACGAGACCATTCTTTCTTTCTTTGTGGAGACCCGAAGATGATGGGAACAGCTGACTGTTTCTGAACAAAGAGGCTGTGGTAGCTGACAGAACACTGGGTATTCAGTAACATGATGCACTGCGCAAGGTTACACTACAACAGTAATGGACAGACGAAGAGTTCAATCGCAAGAATTAGACCATGAAATAAATGCATTGCCAGATCAACTGACACGGTTACTTATATCACGTTATCAATTTACCTCGCAGAACTAGCACAGATACCATAAATTGAGAGGAGACATCTGTTCAGCGTAGAGCATTATGTAGACCAAACTCTGCTCAGTCCAACCAAGCAATTTGCTCAGAATCCAACACTGTGCAGACAACACCAGTGCATAGTTCTCCCAACTCGGTCTAGATATCAGTCCAGCACGGGGCACTATGCATACAACAGCAGTACGCTCATTTAGCAGGGCGACATATCTGTCCAGCACCGGGAGCAGTGCAGACCACAGCGGTAGAATTGCATCCAGGCCGCTGTGAGGGAAGCACTTTTGAAGAGGTTGAGATGAATTTTATTGTATTTTCCCTGCCTTTGAATGTATTTTGATCTACTCTTCCAAATTATGTTGAGAATGCATTGTAAAGTCCAGGACCAGGCACACAACCAGCATACGGGATAGCAACGGAAGCCCAACTTGGTCTGGAAACTCAGCTCGGTGTTTGCACAGGTGTATAGTCTGTAAGTCGAGTAGTTTCCTTTTTATTTCTTTTTTATTCTTGCACTGGACAATCATTTAGTATTCTTCCAAATGAGTACTAAATGATTAAGTACCTGAACCGAGGAATAAAATCTCTACAGTGTGGAAATAGGCAGTTCAGCTCAACAAGTTCACGCCGACTTCCAAAAGTATCCTCCCAGTAGTTCTATTAGTTTTAAAATAATTCTGGAAAACGAAAGACCTGGTCATCATTTCTTTCCTTGTGCATCAGAGGCTGAGCAGTGACCTTTCAGAGGTTTACAAAATCAGTAGGAGCATGGATAGGATGAATAGCAAAAGTCTGTTCCCCAGTGTGGAGGTGTCCAATAACCAGTGAGCATCGTATTAATGTGAGAGAGAAAAGATTTAAAAGAAATCTAAGATGCAGCTTTTGATCAAAGAGAGTAGCGTGCATTTGTAACGAACTGTCAAATAAAGTGGAGGAGGCAAGTATAATTACAATTTTTGACAGACAAATAGATGACTAAATGAATAGGAAATGTTGAGAGGGGTAAGAGCCAAAGGAAGGTAATTAGGACAAGGTCAGTTTAGTAAATCTGGTGAACATGGACAAAGGGTCTGTTTGCATATTGCATGACTCTAAGAGTCCATAATTCTATAAATGCGCTTTCAACACCAATTATACATTGCACTAAATTCATTACCATGTCAAAAATACTCTGTGAACATTTTCTATGATCAAATTCCCTGAACTTGCTTGAATAGAGAGTTCCTGATATTGATGTCGTTCTGTAGACAACAGCAGCAGCAGAAGCAGAACTGGAATCAACCATAATCTGTAACTTTATGACTTGGATAATCCCTCAGTCTACGATGACCGCCAGACCGTTCTATGGTTCAGTGACGAGTGTCGGTGAACATGCCAGGGCCAGAACCACGTGTCCCTAAAACTAATGACATACCAGTAAAACTTCCATGCTGGATGGCTTTCATTCTAAACAGCAGAACTAACATCTGATAGAGAAGAAAAAATGATCGCAAGATCAACAGGTGAGATCTAAACTCAGTAGTTCTGCCACATCCAGATGATTGAACAACTGGAGGAAAAGGTTTCACAAACATCACAGTCCTAAATAATGGACCAGTTCTACACATTAATGTAAAAGACAAAGAGAAATACATTTGCACAATCCTCAGCCAGAAGTGAGAAGCGGATGATCCACGTCATGGTGCTCACAGAATCACAGATGTCAGTCTACAACCAATTTGATTCGCTGCACGTGATATCAAGACACCGCGGAACATAATAAGTTTTCCAGACTGAAGGGCTGTGACCAGGGTGTTCGGTCCAAGAGTTTTCGTCTTTTATAAAAGCGATTTGGATATGAACATCAGAGGTATAGCTAGTAATTTGAAAATGGCACCAAGTTTGGAGACACAGTGGACAGGGAAGAAGGTTCCCTCAGCTTACAGCGTGATCTTGATCAGCTGGGCCAATGGACTGAGGAATGGCAGATGGAGTTTAATTTAAATAAACGCGAGGTGTGGCATTTTGGAAAAACAATTCTTAGCAGGACTTCTACATTTATTACCCCGTATAAAATCGGTAGTAGGGATATTCCAGGTAACTACAGACCAGTAAGCCTGTTGTCAATTTTGAGAAGATTGCTGAAGAAGGTACTAAGGAATAAAATTTATTTATGTTTGGAAAAGAATGACCTTATCAGTGATAGGCAACATGGTTTTGTGTGGGGCAGTTCGTGCCATACCAACTTAATGGAGTTCTTTGAGGAAGTGACCAAGTTGATGGAAGGGCTGTAGATGACATATACCCGGACTTTAGTGGGCATTTGATAAGGTTCCTCATGGTAAACTCATGGAGAAAGTGAATTCACATGGTGTGCAGAATGTTCTCGCTAAGTGAATAAAGAACGTGTTGAGCAAGAGTAGAGAGGGAATAGTAGTGAAGTAAAGTTTTATTCTGGAGTGGACTATACTGTAAACAAAAAAGTTGATGAGCAGAGAGATCTGGGACTTCAGATCCGTTGTACCCTGAAGGTGGCTGCACAGGTGGATAGAGTGGTCGAGAAGCCATTTGGTATGCTTACATTAATCGGACTGGGTATTGAGTATAAGAACTGACAGTTGATGTTAAAATTGTACAAGATTTTGTTTCAGCCGCATTTAGTAAATACTGTATGCACTTCTGGTCGCCACATTACAGAAAGGATGTGGGCACTTTAGAGAGGGTGCAGAGAAGGTTTACAAGGATGTTGTCTGGTACGGAAGGTGCGAGCAATGAAGACAGGTTGAGTAGGTTAGAATTGTTTTCATCAGAAAAAAAAAGAGATTGGGGGGTGACATGATTGAGTTTTAAAAAATCATGAAGTGTATAGAGATAGAGATAAGTGTAGCTTTCCCCCAGGGTGAGGGATTCAGTAACGAGAGATCACATATTCAAGGCGAGAGGTGAAAAGTTGAAGGGGGATACACACAAAAAGTACGTTATGCAGATAGTGGCAGGTTCCAGGAAAGTGTTGACTGCAGAGGTAATAAAGGCAGACATGGTCGAGTCATTTAAGATGTGTCTGGACAGATGGATGAGTAGGTGGGGAGCAGAGGGATAGAGATGCTTAGCAATTGGGCGACAGGTTTGAGAGTTGAAGTGAATCGGCTGAGGCTTGGAGGGTTGACGGGACTGTTCCCGGGCAGTAAATTTTCTTTGTTCTTTTTTTTAAATTATAAGGTACTTGGGAGTGTTGTTGAACAAAGAGATCTTGGAGTGCAGGTTCATAACTCAGTGAAACTAGTCACGCAGGTAGATAGTTTAATGAATAAGGGTTTGGTATGCTTTCTATTTTTGGTCACAGCATTGAGTATTGTAGTTGGGAGGTCGTGTTGTGGCCGTATAGGATTTTGGTTCGGACGCGTTTGGAATATTGCGTACAATTCTGGACTCCTTCCTATCGGAAGGATGTTGTGACCCTGAAAGGTTTCACAAAATATTTACAACGATATGGCCTGGGTTGGAGTATTTCAGCCATCGGGACAGGCAAAAAAAGCTTGGACCATTTTCCCTGCAGGGTCGAAGGCTGAGAGGTGACCAAATAGAAGTTTATAAAAGCATGAGGGACATGGATAGGATAAAGAGACAAAGTGTTTTTCATGGGGTGGGGTAGTGCAGAATGAGAAGAAATAGGTTGAGTGTGGGGGAAAGATAAAAAATGGACCGAAGGGGCAACTTTTTTGATGCAGGGGGTGGGTCGTGTGTGGAATATGCTATCAAAGGAAGTGGTGGAGGCATGTACAATTGCAAAATTTAAGAGGCGTCTAGATGAGTATACGACTCGGAAGGGGCTGCAGAGTGGCTCAGTTGTTAGCACTGCAGCCTCACAACACCAGAGCCCCAGGTTCGATTCCAGCCTCGGGCGACTGCCTGTGTGGAGTTTTCACACTCTCCCCGTGTCTCCGTGGGTTTCCTCCCACAGTCAAAAGATGTGCAGGTTAGGTGAATTGGCCATGCTAAATTGTTCATAGTGTTAGGTGCATTAGTCAGAGGAGGGTGGGTTACTCTTCGGATGGTCGGTGTGGACTGCTTGCGCCGAAGGTCCTGTTTCCACACTGTAGGGAATGTAAAAAAAGTTTCGAGAATTATCCACAAAGTGCTGGGAATTGGGAGTAAATTAGGTTGAGATATCTGGTGAGCATGGCTGAGTTGGACTGAAGGATCTGTTTTCGTGCTGCAATCTCTATGCTTCTGTGACTCTATACGACAATGGCAATGCTCCATGACACCATTCCTGTAACAGGACTGAAGGCTTGCGATGCACAATAAGTCGTGTCCCTGGCGAATCTGTTTCATTGCAGCTCCAACTCTGACATCTCCCTGGCATGGAACATAGAATATCGAAAGCTTCAGCGCAGTAGAAACTCTTCTGCCCTTGACTTGGCGCCGACCTTTGAAATTAATCTGATGCCCATCTAACCTGCACCATTACCTTCATTGTCCATACCTGTGTCTAATGCTCATTTAAATGCCCTTAACGTCGGCGAGTCTACTACTGCAGAAGACATGCCACTACTTCTCTCTGAGTGAAGAAACGACCCCTGATATCCTTGCGGCACACCACTGATAACTGAGCTCCAGGATGAACATTTCGCATCAACCACCACATTCTGGCATCTTTCAGCGAACCAATGCCTGATCCAAGCCGCTAAATCGCCTTCAATCCAGAAACTCCAAATGTTTTTCAATAGCCTACTATGTGGAACCTTAACAAACGCTTTACCGAAGCCGATATACAAAACATCCACCGCCTTACCTTCATTCACCTGTTTTGTTACTTTCTCGAAGAATTCAGTAAGATTAGTGAGGCTCGACATACTCTTCACAAAACCGTGTTGACTATCCCGAATTATTCCTTTCCAGATGATTATAAATCCTATCCCAAAAACCTTTTCCACCAACCAACAACCAAAGTGAGGCTCACTGGCCTATATTTACCAGGGTTTAACTGACTCCACTTCTTAAACAAAGGAACAAAATTTGTTCTCCTCCAGTATTCATGCACGATTCCTGTCGACATTGATGACATAACGATCAAAGCTAAGGTCTGCGCAATCTCCTCCTTGGCTTGCCAGCGAATCCGAGTATACACCTCTCAGGAAGGAAAGTCGGAGCCATCGTTTACTAAATAGGTTGAAGCTCCTGTCAAAAGGAAGACGAAGGGTAAATCCCATCCGCCTCAAGGGTCTTATCGATTTTCAGATTTTCTAGAATTGCAATATTTCTTCTTTGTTAATCACAGTCCGATTTAATCTTGAAGCCTACATCTCCGTATTCTCATTAACATTGAACTTTTCCAGTGAGAATACTGAAGAAAAATATTAATTAAGAGCTGCCCCTCTGTCCTCTGATTTCACAAAGAACTTTCCACTACCACCATTTGATTGGTGGCCCTATTCTTACTCTCGACATTCTTTTATTCCTGATATACCTATAGGAGGCGTGAGGGTTTTCCTTGATTCTGTCTGCCAATAAATTCTCATTTTCTTTCCTGGTTCTTCTTATCTCTCTCTTCAGATCTTTTCTGGCGAGCATAGAACTTTCAAGCTCCCTATTTGAGCCTTCACGCCTCATCCTCACATAAGCCTTCGTCTTCCTCTTGACAAGAGCTTCAACCTCTTTAGTAAACCATGGGTCCGTGTCTGTGAAACTATTTCGCTTCCTGACAGGTGTATACTTATCGAGGAGCTGCAGTAACTGTTCCTTCAAAAAGCTCCACATTTCAATTGTGTCCATCTCCTGCAGTATCCTTCCCTATCCTATGCATCCGAAATCTTGCCTCATCGCATCATAATTGACTCCCCCATCCACCCCGTTATACCTCTTTCCTGCAGTATATACCTATCGCTGGCCACTGCTATTGTAAGCATAACCGAATTATGATCATCATCACCAAAGTGTTCACATTGCCTACCACCTATGTCAGGCTCACCGGTCTATATATCCTTACCACCCTTCGTAAACAGTGGCACCACGTTAGCCAACCTCCAGGCTTCCGGCATCTCACCTGTGATTATCGATGATACAAATATCTCAGCAAGAGGCCCAGCAATCACGTCTCTAGCTTCCCACAGAATTTTAGGTAACAACTGATCAGGTCCTGGGAATTTATCCATCTTTACCCGTTTCAAGACATCCAGCACTTCCTCCTCTGTAATCTGGGCATTTTGCAACGTCACCATCTATTTCCCTACAGTGTATATCTTCCATATCCTTTTCCACAGTAAATACTGATGTAAAATACTCATTTAGTATCGCCCCCATTTTCTGGGACTGCAAAAAAGACCGCCTTGCTGATCTTTGAGAGGCCCAAATTTCTCCCTAGTTACCCATTTGTCCTTAATATATTTGTAAAAACCCTTTGGATTCTCCTCAATTCTATTTGCCAAAGCTATCTCATGTCCCCGTTCTGCCCTCCTGATTTCCCTCTTAAGTATACTCCTACTTCCTTTATACTCTTCTCAGGATTCATTCGATCGATCCTTCCTATATCTTACATATATTTCCTTCTTTTTCATAACCAAACCCTCTTTAGCCATCCAGCATTCCCTATACCTACCAGCCTTGTCTTTCACCCTGACAGGCATATACTTTCTCTGGATTCTTGTTACCTCAATTCTGAAGGCTCCCCATTTTCCAGCCGTCCTTTTACCTGCGAACATTTGCCTCCAATCAGCTTTCAAGCGTTCTTGCCGGATACCGTCAAACTTGCCTTTCTCCAATTTAGAACTTCAACCTTTATTTCTGGTCGATCGTTTTCCACTACTATTTTAAAACTATAGAATTATGGTCGCTGGCCCCAAGGTGCTCCCCCACTGACACCTCAGTCAACTGCCACGCCTTATTTACCAAGAGTATGTCAAGTTGTGCATCTTCCCTAGTAGGTACATCCACATACTGAATCAGAAAATTGCCTTATACGCACATAACAAATTCCTCTCCATGTAAACCCTTAACACTATGGCAGTCCCAGTCTATGTTTGGAAAGTTAAAATCCCCTACCATAACCACCTATTATTCTTGCAGATAACTGTGTACTCCTTATAAGTTTGTTTCTCAATTTCCCGCTCACTATTAGGGGGTCTATAATACAATCCCAATAAGGTGATCATCCATTTTTTATTTGTCAGTTCCACCCAAATAACTTCCCTGGATGCATTTTGGGCAATGTCCTCCCTCAGCACAGCTGTAATGCTATTCCTTATCAAAAATGCCACTGCCCGTCCTCTCTTGCCTCCCTTTCTATCCTTCCTGTAGCATTTGCATCCTGGAACATTAAGCTGCCAGTCCTGCCCTCCCTGAGCCATGTTTCTGTAATTACTATGCTATCCCAGTCCCATGTTCCTAACCATGCCCTGAGTTCATCTGCCTTCCCTGTTAGGCCCCTTGTATTGAAATAAATGCAGTTTAATTCATTAGTCCTACCTTGTCCCTGACTGTTTGACTCACTTCTGTTCTCAACTGTACCAGTCTCAGATTGATCTCTTTCCTCACTATCTCCCTGGGTCCCACCCGTCCCAACCTTACTAGTTTAAATCCTCCCGATCAGTCTGCTCACATTGAACAAAAACTGACCCATCTAAACTACTTGAACTATAGTATTTCTGGTACGTATTGGCGATGTTAATGTCCTCCAAATGACCAATTTTGTTATTCTCACTCCTATCAAGAATCATCTTTGCTATCCTCTCGTATATGTCCCTAGAACAATTCAGAGTACTAGAGAAAACTACCAACATTAGATGACCCCTAATTTCCTGTTTCTAACCTCAGCGCAATCTACCTCAGTGCATGAGTGTTCAAACCTTATCTCAGCTGTTATAATAATGGCACGCCATCTCCTTTTACTATCTTCTCTCTTCTTGATGAAACATCGAAATCCCGAAATCTGCAATAACCATTCCTGCCCCTCCTCTAGCCATGTCCCTGAAATGGCCACAGCATCGAAATACCAGATACCAATCTATGCTGCAAGTTCACCCACCTTATTGCGGCTGTTCCTGAAATTGAAGTACGCACATTTCAAACAAATATCCTGGCTGGCGGTGACCGGCCTTAACCTTGTAAACCTATCCCTGACCTCATTGCCCTCAACCTCCTGACCCTGGAAAAACAATTCTGGCTCCCATCCCCTGCTGCATTCGTTTAAACACAACCACCTCGAAAAGCTTCACGATATATCCCACCCCACCCATGGCGTTTGTGCCCCTCTGGTTCAGGTGAAGACCTTTCTGGTGGAGAGCTCCCACCTTCTCTAGAAAGAGCTCCAATTACCCAAGAATTCAAAATCCTCCCTCTTGCACCCCATGCCAGCAGCCACGTGCTCGGCTCCGCTCTCTCCCTGTTTTTCACTTAACTAGCCCATGGCAAGGGCAACAAACCCGAGACAACAACTCTGTTTGTTCGAACTCTAAGATTCCACCCTAAGTCCCTAACTTTCTTCCTTACTCCCCCACCTTTCTTCCAACCTATGTTATTGTTGCCTATGTGGACCAAGAGCTGGAGCTGCTCCCGTTCCCCCTCAATGATTCCGAAAACACGATCAGATACATCACGAACCCTAGCACCTGGGAGACAACACAATAATCGTGAGCCTTTCTAGTTCCTTCAAATCTTTCTAGCTGCCCCTCTAACTATGGAGTCTCCAATGACTAAAACTCGTTAATTTCGCCCATTCCCCTCTGAACAACAGGGACAGAGTCTGTGCCAGAGGCCTGTGCCACATTGCTTACTCCTGATTGCTCCCACCCACAACAGTATCCAAATGGGATAAATGGTATAATTGTTTTTGAGGGGAGTCACGACAGGAGATACCTGCACAGCCTGCAGGTTCCATTTTCTAAGCCATCTGTGTTCTTCACGTGGCTGTGGAGTAACTGCCCACTTGTAACTGCTCTCAATTTCCTCCTCCACCACCGGAAAGATCCGTAGTTCATCCATCTCCAGCTCCAGTTCCCTACACAGTTCTCGTGGATATGGAATCGGTGCATTTCCCACAAATGACAATGTGGAAAACCACCCATCTCTTTCTAGTCCCCTCAAAGAAAAATAATTACGATCTGACCAACTACCATATGCTCAATCCCAGCACGATAGTCAAATAGATGTGTGTTCCTTTTGGACAGAAATAACATGCTTATTGTGGTTCCTGATCAGCCCCTGTGTGAGATGGCGCTGTTGCCTAAATCCCATTGGATGATTAATCCGGACCACTCTAATGCTCTGGAATCATGTAGAAGTTACAAACAATTGTAAAATATCGAGATGCATAATCTGGTGTCAGTAATAGTGGCCTTGAAACAATATCGATTCTAAACACCAATTTGCTTCACTCATGCACTTTCAGGAAGCAAATCTGCAGTGTTGTTGTGGTCTGGCCTAAAAATGGACCCAAATGCACAGACTTGTGAAAAACTCTTCAATGGGCTTTGAATCCAGACACTCAATTATATCAAACTGCTCTGAGGTCTTAAAGGACACAACCAGACAGAATTCCCGTCAACAGACTCGGTATTAGAAAAGGGAACGGCAAACACCTGTCGACTCAGCAGAGGCCTCGTCCATAACACCTGAAAGTAGGTGACAACATTTACAGAGCTTTTCCACAGACTGCACAGAAACATCAGGAAATGAGTAGGCCATTCAACCCATTGAGCCTTCCCCATTTCAGTTCGTGGCCGAATATCGCTTCAATGTGCTTCCCCGACAATGTATATATCTATTAATGTGATTAATCATCGAAGAAAATATGGAACAGAAACAGCAGTAGTCCCTTCTGTCCTTTGATTTTGCTCCCCCTTTCAACATACAGTTAGTTGTCATAAAAAGCACATTTATTAAACATGATTTGCCTTTACGCGATTAGTGACTTGCGTACTTTTGTTTTATAAACCGACCTCCCCGTGCCCAGGAACATGATTCCTCCCCCACACCAGCTAAACAGGAAAACCCAGCCTCAGGATCCTCTGTCTGCAAATTACCCATGAACCTTTCCCATGAAAGTAAAATCAACACCCTCTTGGTGAAAGAAAATGCTCAAATCCTCTCTAAAACTGAAAACATCCATTTCAAAAATGTGTTTCCTTGTTCATGGCCCTTTGACTGTCTATCCACCCCTTCATGCTCCTATTAATTCTATACTGCTGAATTAAGCCTTCAGCCGACTTCTATTCTCCAAACAAAACAAACCAAGCTTCTCCAGCCTCTCTTCAAAGCTGATATACTACATCCCAGGGTACATCCTGGTGAATCTCGTCTGAACCACGTCCAGTGCAATCACATCTTTCCTGTAATGTGCCGCCCAGAACTGCACACAGTGTTGCATCTGTGATCGAGCCAATCATTTATGTCTTGATGAATAAAGTTTATGCTTAAGTTCCTCTTTGACTTTTTAACTGACATATTAAACTATCCAGTCGCTTTCAGAGATCTGTGGCGAACGACCCTCTGAGCTTCCGAGTGTGCTTCCATTCATTGAGTACTCCCCTGTCTGGTTCTTTCTTCCAGAGTACATCATCTTATATTTATCAGGTTTACATTCCATCTGCCACTGATCTACACATCTGACCATTCCATCTATATCTTCCTGCAACTTTGAGTTAGAATCCTACAGTGTGGAAACAGGCCCTTCAACCCAACAACTCCACACCATCCCTCCAAAGACTATTCCACCCAGCCACCTTCCTCTACATTTACCCCTCACTCCTGCACCTAACCAACACACCCTGAGTACTTTGGACAAACGTAGGACAACTTCAGCTGTTCTCCAGTGCTCTGGCATCTCCTGTGGACAGAATCGACTTGAACATTTGTGACTTGGCGTTTCCTTCCTTGCCTCCCACAGCAGCCTGAGATGCTACTCAACCGGACCTGGGGATTTGTCCAATTGCATACCATCCAAAGCGTATACCATTCTTGCTCCCTTAACCATGTCAATCTTGTCCAGTTTCCCAGTCTATCTTCTGGATTTCTGGGCCTGCATCCTTCTTTTCACAATTGAAGCAGTTGTGAACCTCTCATTTAATAATCGATCAATGTTCCCAGCTTCACACATAGATTGCCCCCATTGGTTTCTAATAGGTTCTAATATCCTGTTCTGCTTGATGTACATGCAGACTGTCTTGCATTTCTGCGCAACACTGCCTGTTCGCACTTCTCCATGTCCCCATGATAACCAGCAGCTCTGTGTGAATTTTGTAAGTCTCACTGAGATCAGATTACTTACCGTGTGGAAACAGACCCTTCGGCCCAACAAGTCCACACCGACCCACCGAACGCGCAACCCACCCAGACCCATTACCTTACATTTACCGCTTCACCGAGCACTACGGTCAATTTCGCATGACCAATTCACCTAACCTGCACATTTTTGGACTGTGGGAGGAAACCAGAGCACCCGGAGGAAACCCACGTAGACATGGGGAGAATGTGCAAACTCCACACAGTCAGTCGGCTGAGGCGGGAATTGAACCCGGCTTCTGGCGCTGCGGGGCAGCAGTGCTAACCACTGTGCCACTGTGCCGCATATTAATTTGAATCACGAGAAAACACAGACTGAGTTTCCCCATCAAATAATCTTGCCTGTATGAAGTCAGACATGAAGACAACTGTTCAGTTTCTCTCTAATTTCCCAGTTGTCTGCAAGAAATTAACTTGTGCTGATATTCAACATCCCACATTTGACCTTTCCTTGAATTTCCTTTCAAGTATTTGAGAAGTGCTTGGTCATCTTTTTTTTATTGGATTGCATTCTTGTTCTTTGATTTCCTAATCAGTTCATTCGTCCTCCTTTGCTGATTCCCAATTTTCTCTGAATCTACAATATCTGGCATTTTTCCGAGCCGCTTCCTTTGATCTAATGTAGTCGTTAACTTTTTTTTTTAACCATCGCTGAATCACGTTACCCTTTTGCTGTTAGCACTGTGATGGGAATATGCAAATTGTAAATGTTTAAGCTTTTTTTTTTAAACAACAGCCATTGGCTGTCTTCCATTAAATCTTTCTCATGTACTTTGCCAATTCACTGAAACCAGCTTGGTCCTCATACCTTCATGCCTTGCATGACTCCGTTTTATAACCACAATTTGAAAAAAAAACTGTTCGTATTCAGATGACATATAGCATTCAATATATTATGTTCACTATTCCCAAAATCTACTTTAAGATAATGTTTTCAATTAGCTCTTCTCATCACATAACATCAGTTCCCAAACTGCCTGATCTCTACCTCGGTGGTCAACATACTGATAATGCAAACCATCTCAAAAACGCCCATGAAACCTACTTCTCTCAGCATTAGCATTTATTTTGGTGAACACGGTTCAGGTGTAACTTGAAACTTGAAACTGTCCATTCTTGCTGCAGTACTCACAAACGTGTATTTCTAATTTCCTTTTTTTTACCTCATGCCCAAAATTTGTTTTGAAGTTTTCAATTTTTTTATATATTATACATATAACATCAAATCTGCTTCTCCTTGTTGTTTCGAAGCTCTCCCTTAGCATATTCTGTGGAAATTGAGTAACGTGGGTTCCAGGGAGATTAATGGCAGATCCTAGCGAGGTGTTTGGCTAGGCTTATCTGGGCATTGAGTTCATCTCGACACGTTATTCGTTCTTCTCAAACGTAACTGTGACGTTCTCAAAATATTTCCCCTTAAGCCGATAGAATAGCGAAGGCAAAAATCTTTCAGCAACGTTGCATATTCCTCCAGACAGCTGAGACTGCTCTTACCTGATTGGGAACCTGACAGCAGTCTGGCAAAGTGTTGCTGCTGTACAGGACTTTAGTGAGATCACATTTAGAGTGGTATGCATAGATTGTGTCTGCTCACTGATGAAAGGATGTTGTTACATTGGAAGCAGATCAGAAATGGTTTCCTCAACTGATTCCTGCAATGAAGTTGTGAAGTTATAAGGAACGAATGATCAGGTTGAGCCATAACTTATTGGCCTTTACAAGAATGAAAGGTGATCTTATTATTACAAAAACACTGGATAGAGTCAGCAACAGATGCCAATTAAACAGAAAATGTAGGAATCCATTCTGCTTCTCCAGTCTGTTACACAGGAACAGCAGAGGTACATTAATGCCATTCCCCCTTTCACACCAGAACAGGGCGAGCTGTTCAGCCTCTGGAGCGTGATATACAGTTACAGGAGGAGTTAGAGCAAAGACTTGAGCCTATAAATTGGACCCAGAATAGGCTACGTGGCATCTGCATCCTCTTACACAACAAGAGTATCAGTCCATTCAGCCTCCTTAAGTTTGTAACATGGGAAGGAGAAGAGATTCGTACACTAGAATAAGAGGAGGCCATTAGCACGAGAATTAGATAAGGAGACGCAACTAGCTCTCGTGAGTGGTCATCAACAACAAGCTTTTTAGCCTATTCATGTGGATGCACTGATTACAAAGGTCCAGCAACGTCTCTTCTTCATCAGGTAGCTGAGAAAATTTGACATGATGGCGAGTACAGGAGTTGCGAGGTCATGTTGAGTCTGTATAGGGCATTGATTAGGCCACGGTTGGAAGATTGTGTGCAATGTTGTTCTCCATCCCTTTGTAAAGATGTTGTGAAACCTGAAAGAGTTCACGCAAGATTTAAAAGGATTTTGCCAGTGTTGGGGGATTTGAACTATAGGGAGATGCTGAACGGGCTAGGGCTGCTTTCCCTGGAGCATCGGAGGCTGAGGAGTGACCTTATAGAGGTTTACAAAATCATGAGGGGCGTGAATAGGATAAACAGAAAAAAGTCTTTTCCCTTGTTTGGGGAGTCCAGAACGACAAGGCATAGGTTCAGGGTGAGAGGGGAAAGATATATAAGAGACCTAAGAGCCAAACATTTCACACAGAGGGTGCTACGTGTATGGAATGAGAGGAAGTGGTGGAGGCTGGTACAATTGAAAGAATTAAAAGGCATTTGGGTGGTCATATGAATAGGAAGAGTTTGGAGGGATTTGGGCCGAGCGCTGGCAGGTGGGATTAAATTAGTTTGGGATATCCAGTCGGCATAGACAGGTTGGACCGAAGGGTCCGTTTCCATGCTGTACATCTCTATAACTCAATGACTCTCATACCCTTGCCAACTTTTATAGATATGTTCCCGAGAGTATTCTGTCTGAATGTATCACAATCTGGTATAGCAACTGTACCATTCTCGATCGAAAACGGTTACATAGAGTGGTGAACTTGGCCCGGACAATCACAAAGGCCAACCTCACATCTATATGATGCATCTCCCAGGCCCGCGGTCAAAGAAAGGCCGCCAGCTTTCTCAAAGATCCATCCCACCCATGCAATGGTTTTCAAGGAACTCTGCCATGGGGAGAAAGCACAGAAGAACACACGCAACAGCCAGTATCAAAACAGTTACTCCCCTACTGTTGTTAGAATACTGAATGAGCTCACAAACTCATAGCATTCGCCTGAATATGTGTTTTTGTTTCTGCCACTGTTTGCCTATTATTTACTAGTCTATGCTACTTAACCCTATGATCTGCCTGTATTGCTCGCAAGACAAAGCTTTTCACTGTGCATACTTACACGTGACAATGCATTCAATTCAATTCAATTCAATTCAATTCATATCTAGTCAATTCAAGATTTTTTTTAAAATGAAAAGTAGGAGGTAATTCAGCCATATGTCTGCTGTATAGGAGCAGGAGAAGACCAATCACTCACTCAGTCTTATTTCAGGGACGCAGCGCGCAATTTTTCAGTGTCTCAAGCTTGATATGGTGGAATATGAATTGACCCTTAAGCCCCTCAAAAGGTTACACAGCAATAGGAAGATTCCATAAGCCCTCAAGATCTGACGCATCATACTGAGAAGGAGAGGCGGGCCTTGAGTCTCTTACCCAGGATATTGTGGCCATCGAGATTACAAGGTAGGAACGTCATGTGTACATACAGTCCATCGAGTTTGTAAACTAGAAACAGGATGAGTCTATTCCGTTACTCATGCGTCTTGCCTCTTGGAGTCTTTTGCCTCTTACACAGAAACACAAGAAAGGGAACGTAGAAGTTATAGAATAGGTAGGACTTAGAATGATCATCATCAAGGGTGAATGAAAAGTAGTGATTAAACAGTTGTGATTTAAGGCAAATTGTTAGAATCAAATATTAATGAATTACTAACAGGAGATTTGCAAAGTCAGCATGGTTTTAGGAAAATATAATTTATTTTACTGCTTTCGTTAAATATGTGACAAGAAGAGTAGATAATGGGGAACCCAGAGATGTAATGTCCACGACTTACAGAAGGTATTGATTAAAGAGCTGCACAAAATATTAGGCTCAAAAATGAGCGCACATGGTTTTATGAAGGAGTTATTCGCGTGGATAGAGGGTTGGTAAGCCGGCAAAGTGACGAAATGCAAGAGATGGAATATTTGTTTCGATTTATGGTTGGCAGTTTTTGGACTGCCATCGAGTTCAGACCGCTGGCTCTGTCGATTGCTCATCTACTTTATGAGTTGGATGACGGAACAAAAAACACCAAGTCAAATTTTCTGACGATACTAAAATAGGTGGAAAAGTAGGTTAATGCGACGAACATGTCAAAATAAAAAGGACAAATGGACATGAATCGTTGAGGTGAATGGGCCAACGTTTGACAGATAAAACTTAACGTGAATATACGTGGTTATCCATTTTGATCCAAAGAATAGAAAGCAACTTGATATCGAACTCGACAGCAACTTCAGAGTGATTACGTGCAGAACAATCTGAGTGCCCTCATGCGTATCACAGAAACCTCACATGCAGTTACAACGGGTAATGAGAAAGAGAAGTGCAGTTTCTGTGTTTATTTGGAAAACGATTGAGTTAAAAGAGTGGGAATAATTGCTGCAATTCTGCAAGTAATTAGTGAAATCACAACTGGAGTATTGTGTGTACAATTTTGGTGTCCTGATTGGAGGAGGAATGTAGTTGCAATGCAGCGGTTCAGAAAATGTTCATGAGATTGATACAAGGGATGAGGAGCTTACTTTATGAAGAGAGATTGAACAGTTAAGGACTTTACTCTTTGTAGTTTATCAGAATGAGAAGAGGTCTGATTGAGTTATGGAAGATGCTACAGATAATTGACAAAGTAGGTACAAAGCGAATAGGTCCTCACATGGGACAATCTAAAACAAGAGATATAGTGTGAGAATAAGGCGGGGCAGATTTACAACAGGGATAAGGCGAAATTCCTTCTCTCGAAACGTTGTGATTCGGTGTAATTCACTGTCCCAGAGAGCAGTGGATTCTAGGACATAGAGTAAATGAAGGGTTATGGAGAACGATCAGGCAAGAGTGTCTGAGGTCGAGACGACATCAACCATGTTTGTATGATATGGTGGAGCTTGTTCGAGGGACTAAATTTCTACCAGATGCTCCTCGTTCTTCTTCAGAACTTGGAATGTGTTTCACAGGAATGGTGGAGGTCTGGTTATCAAACAGGAAGCAGATATTCGGAAACATCACTCTCGATCACGTTGATAGTGTGTGAAAAGAAGGGTCACACAGTGACCAGTACTGGGTCCTCAACAATTTCAAATCTATGTCAATGATTTAGAGGAATGGAACTCAGCTTGGCGATCAAACGAAGGTAAGCAGGAAATTAAAATAGCAAGAGAATGTGGAGAGATGGCAAATGGATATAAACAGGAAAAATCTATGTATATTAGTTTGGCAGGTGGAATACAACGTGTCATCTAACCTGTGATTTTTTTTAACGAAAGAATGGAAGGCAGTGTGTTACTGAAATGGCAAGACGTTACTGGAGATAGTAACGCAGTGTGTACTGGAGAGGTCAGTCTGAACCGGTCAGACATCGGAAGAGTTGCTTCATTCCTCTGATGATCAACTTCCTGATATTCCCAGTGGCTCATTGCTCTCAGTACTCAGGGAAAATTGTGACGTCGATGGTTTCTGGTTGGGAGTGGCGAGGGCGAGGTTGGTTTGAACCGCATATTAATGGCATGGCCTTTGTCCGAGATGCCATCCTTTCGTTCTACGTAGAGACTCAAAGATGAGTGTAATGTTGAGCTCTTCTGAATGAAGAGGCTGTGGCTGCTGCCAGGACAGTGGGCACTTACCAACATGATGTACTGCGCATGGTCACACTGCAACACTAATGCAATGAGAGCTTCTTCAGTTTCTCTACCTCTCTCCATTGAAATGCTGACCCTGCAGAGCCATGGACACCACAGGAAATCCCGCTCTACTGGGAACACAAGGAGACACCAGGCAGCTCCCTGCTGAGGGAGAAAGCATTGTATTCACCATATCCACCATATATATCCTCTATCACAGAATGGTCAAACCGATGTCGACGTACTGGCAGATGATGGATAAGTCAACCGCACCTGCCTGGACAGTTCCCGCCATTGAAGCTGAATAAAATTTAGATCCTGACAGCCATAGGCAGCACCGTCCTCCCCCAGTGTGAAGCTGCAATTCGCGTTAAAGAAGGTGACACCGCTTCGTGTAAAGCTCCTTGTTCAACCAGGGTCTCCTGATATCTGCTGCTGGGTTACATGCCGCTTGGAAAGCTGTTTTCGGAAAACACGGGTGGATATGGCGGATCCCTTACCCCACACATGCTCATTCCGTTGTTTCAGAGCGTCCAATCTTTGCAACCTCTCCTTTATTTGTTGTTCATGTTGCACACCCAGATGCGGGAACTACAATCCCCTTGATTCATCAAATCCTGAGGTCTCTCTCTGAATATCTGAGGCAGCTCACAGCACAACGTCCTGCCAACCATCCCTAGTACCACCAGTAACGTTTCACTAACAGGAGTTAGACAGACGCCCTTTAGCTTCAAGTATTATGGACCAGTCCAGCACCCCTCAAAATATTTTACGAAGGAATACTGGACCCTAACCTTCCCTTATTTTAACTGAGATATGAAGTGTGTGTTCCAGATATGTTGTGACTGGTCAAACCACTCTCCGTTAAGCAAACTATAATCTTTTTAAACGCTCTAGCTAAAACACAATTTAGCTAAAAGAATAGCTAAAAGAAAGAACAATTTTGAAGAGTGTCCCTCTTGGAACACGCAAACAATAGACATAATACCTTCTAAAGGAAAGCGTAAACACATATCCTAACATGCTGTTCTCCAATCCAGGAGGAAGCAAAATCAAGAGAGATTTCAGAGAGAATAGCAGCTAGAGATAATATGTTATAATGTCCAAACGCACCAAGCTACTTGGGGACCCCAAGTAGCTTCTGAATGCTGCAACTAAAAACAAAACTGGTCTGTGAGCGCTGGCCACTGCCATACCTTGGTTATTACCATTTTTAAAAAAGTAAATGTCACCCAAGTCATTTAATGCAGCCATTTTCAGGCGGTGGTTCAGCAGCTCCGACATTAAGTCATCTCTTCAAGAAGAAAAAAAAACCAAGGAGAAAATAACCGTTTTAAATATAAATGTTGTATAGTTTATTAATAAAGAAAGAATAAGGTTTTAGTCATACGCTCCTGGTGCAGAACTCCTTTTAATTTCTTCATCCAAGTCTGAACAACGTGTGGGCAATTACGTTTTTTTCGTCCAAACCCCTACATAATTTTCAAATTAAGTGGCTGCAATAATAAGCCCAATCTAAACAGACTGAATTTTTCTCCTTAAATTTCTCCAAAACTTCAAGGGATTATGATCAGTATGTAAATTTCTTTTCAAAATGTTATTGGCAACTTAAATGCTGAAATATTACAACGCCAGCACCAAGGTCAAGGTCTTCTTTTCAGTTTTGGAATAATTTTGTTGATGATTTCACCGGACACTCCAAACACACTTCACGTAGTGGAGCAGTTCTCATCTGTCCATTAGTCCTTCTGAATGACATATCTCATCATGTCTCAGTATCAAAGAATTGAATTCTTCTGTACCTCTGTACAGTGTAACTGTTGACCTGTTACTCCTGGCCTAAGCCAGTAAACCTTACTGTTGTAAGTAGATCTTTAACAAAGATCTGGCTCGTTCTTCTCCATCCATCACAGAAACGAAACTTTGATTTATGGACCAACTCATAATCATCAGCCATTTTGGCTGCTAATCCTGCCATTTTAACTCTCTCCTCTTCGAGATGTGTTCTCACCATCTCTGGAAGTGAATTATTGAACTCCCCCATTATAAGAATCTCTCCAGCAGCGTCATTGGTTTGTCCTATTGTTAATGCTCTTATCCACCTATCATATTGATTTGTTTGATCCTTTCAAACTCGATGTACGTTTAACCTGGGTCCCTTCTTTGATTCCTGAAAAAAGTTATCTGTAGGCGTCTGACTTAAAACTCATATGGTATTCTGAAGGCTTGATAAACATGAGGTGCTACATTTTGAAAGAAAATGTCAAAGCAGGTTTAACACTTAATGGGAAGGATCTAGGGATTGTTGCTGATCAAGGAGACTTTGTATTGCAGGTTCCTTGAAAGTAGAGTCGGAGGTAGATAGGATAATGAATCAGGCGTTTGGTGTACATTCCTTTGTTGTTGGGTTCAGGAGTTTGGAGGTCATGTTGCGGCTGGCCAGGGAATCGATTTGGCAACTTTTGGAATATTGTGTGCAATTCCGGTGTCCCTCCTGTCATAAGGAAGTCATGACATTTGAAAGTGTTCAGAAGGATATTGTCAGAGTTGGAAGATTGGAGCTATCGGTAGAGGCTAAATGGGCTGGTGCTGTTTACCCTGGAACGTCGGAGGCTGGCTAAGTGCTGGCAAATGGGAATAGGTTAAGTTAGGATAATTGGTTGCATAGCCGAGATGGACGGAAGGGTCTGTTTCTGTGCTGTCTATCTCTATGAGTCGATGATTCTATGACCTCCTCATACACCACAGATACCTGCTCTGATAGTGATACAAAAAACTCGCTCAGTGTACCTACCAGCTTTGTTTGGGTCAACGGAATCCACATGGCCACTGGTCGCTGCATTTGTTTTGCCACTTTCTCAACTGAATTTCAAAACGCCTCTACGAATTTTACGTCACATTTATACATAAAAATATAAACAAAACCACAAAAGGTATTTCATGACCACAGTGTTGCTCATCCTCACTATCCTCCTCATTCAGCCTACCTTCTACGTTCATCTCTACCCTTCTACGTCGACTTTCCTCTCTAATCACTAACGTTTGAAGTTGAAATATTCCTTTTCTGCTTTTCTTAACTCGTTTTATGACGTTGTTCTTCCTCTTCTATTCTTTTAACTCTACTTTTATTCATCAGTTAAACTGCTTCAATTCCTTTTCGTATTCAAGCTGCCTCGTCTGCAATTAAATTTTAGACATTTCGAAAGATTCAGATGTCTTATCCAACAAAATTTAAATGCTCATCTTTTGCGCTAGTTAACTGTCCTTTTCTCAATGAAAAACAACAATCCCAAATCCAGTGTGTCTCCCAATTCAAACAGCTTTGCCTTGCTCAAAGTTTGTCAAACAGCCAACGTCACTTCTCCAACCACCAGAAAACCTTTAGTGACTGAAACAGCCGTTACTACACAAAGCACTCTTTAAAGAAAACGGATTCAACAACCAGAAAAAAAGGACACAAACACCTACCACACGCTGCCATTGTGCCAAACAATCTCTCCGTGCACATTCTCCCAGTATCTGCATAGATTTCTTCCGGGTGCTCCGATTTCCTCCCACAGCTCAAAGAATTGTAGGATAGGTGAATTAACCATGCTAAATTGTTCATAGTGTTCAAGGATATGTCGGTGCATTAGTCAGGGGAAATTCAAAATAATGGGGAATGGATATGGGTGGGAAACTTTTAGTATGGTTGTTTTGGATTTGTTGGGTCAAATGGCCTGTTTCAACACCGCAATGTTACGGATCCTAAACCAAGTTTGGAATTATCGGTGTGGAACTGGCCAAGAACCCCAGTTCGCTCTGGACCAGACCGGACCGTCTCAAAATATTTTAGGAAGGGAACCTCGACGCCAACATTTTCTTGTTATAAAGGTATTTGTGAGATGGGTGTTCCAGATATGATGCAGCTAGTAAAAACACGCAACTTTAAGCAAAAGGCAATTTAATTGTACACTGTAATAAAAATACAAATTAAAAGAAGTGGAATTTAGAATACCTTAATTTTGTAAAACATAACCGAATATTAGATCAGTACCTTCTAGGAATAAACTGTTCCAATTTTCCAACGTCCCACAAACACATCACTTAGCAAAAAGGCACATACAGCCATACATTCCTGAATGCAGTTTTCCAATGCAGGAGGCAACAACATCAAGAGATTTTTGACAGTGAATAACAGCTGTGGATCATTTATTGAAGCTTCCAACAGTTCTGGGACGCCAAACACCTCGTGACTGTCAAAGCTATATAATACTAGACAGCCTGGTCTGTGAGAGCTGTTCGTTGTTCCAACTATTGTAAAAATAAACCTATACGTCCCCTAAGTTACTTACTTAAGCCGTTTCCAGTCGGCAGTTCGGTATTTACGACCTCTCTTGAAACAAAAATGAGGAGAAAATAAACTTCATAAAAACGACAGCCTTGTCACACAGGTTAGATATCTCATCCTTTACAGTAAAACTTAAGGGGCCTCCTCGTGTTAGTGACTGCACAATAAGCTGAGAGGGACCAGCACAGGAGTTCAGTGAGCATGCACAGACCAAGTTTCAAAGATGGAAGTCAAGATGCTGAGCCCCCTGTCCAACACGAAGCATCACATGGGACACAGTGGGGAGTGAACAACAGCCCGACACACAGCATTTCATTGTTTCTGAGGTTCACAATCCCAGCACCAGGCACACGACGGAGCCAAAAACCCAGGCTAAGGAAAGACACAGAGGGACGGAAATAATACATTAAAGACAAAATCAGATAATTGATAAACTGAGAACATATTGTGGAAATATGGTTAAAAAGGCAGGGCAGTGGGACTAACTGAAGGACTGAGAATTTCGAGAGTAAAATTATAAGAATTAGACCGTTGAATAACTGCATTGTGAGGCCAGAAAAAAAGGATTTTAAATCAAATTCGGCATCCACTTCCCAGAACGCCTCAAACAACGTTACCTGGGATAAGATGACAGGAGAGTATGCAGAGCTGTGCAAACCATGATGGCATATCACTGAATAAACTGGACTATTTCCAGCATGGGGAACATTGCGAAACTTTACTATCACCACGGGACAATAGTCTCATCAAGTTATCATCCAGCACGGTAAGGCTTGTAGCTCTTGCTGTGAGTGACAGTCAATGGGTTTCTCCCAAATGAATGTTTCATATCTCCTTTGGACCAGTACAAGGAAAGGTGTGTGTGTGTGTGTGTGTGTGTGTGTGTGTGTGTGTGTGTGTGTGTGTGTGTGTGTGTGTGTGTGTGTGTGTGTGTGTGTGTGTGTGTGTGTGTGTGTGTGTGTGTGTGTGTGTGTGTGTGTGTGTGTGTGTGTGTGTGTGTGTGAGAGAGAGAGAGAGAGAGAGAGATTGTGTGTGTGCGCACGTACACTCGGGCTGTTTGAATGTGAAAATCATTACTTGAGAGAACACACATCCGTTAGGACTTTGGGTAATCGACAGAGAGACACCAAGGGACGTTACGCAGATAGAAGAGATAAAGTGCTTGAGAATATTAAACTAAAGGCACTGCCAAGCTCAATAGCAATATAGAGCAGTGTATACAGGAATGACAACTGGATGTGAGTTTGGTGTGAACTCGAATTAGATTTGCTTCTGCACCTTAGTAACCGGGAGTGTCAGCAGCAGATTATTGGCAACATGAAGATCGTTGTTTTGTTATTGCTCAAGGTTGAAGGAGCAGATGAGATATATACTGGAGGGCTGAGTAATTAAAATTAGTCATGATCAGGGCATGGTGTCAGGGATCCGGTCATGGTCAATGGGATCAACACAGTTGTGACTCAGTTGGTCTGCTTCAGTCTCAGATTTAGATCAGGAATTGGATGCAATCAGAGGAAGGAAGTGGTATTTGTAAACAGAACAGAGGACAGTGACCTCCATGCTCCGAATGAGAAAGAAATAATGGCAGTGAGACACTGAATCGTGGTCCGTAGCTGAAGCTGAATAGCTCAACATAGTGATGCATGAGCAATACCACCGTAATTGATCAGGTTCTCTCATGCATTTAGTAGTGATCTGTAGAGTGACTAACTGGACGCAGTGTCTCAACAACGACAGTAATAGTGGCAATAAGCGTCGACTATATGAAATAACGGTAATGCAGTCATAAAAGATTTATAGAAATAATATTTGCACAGTGATACTTACCAGGGACACCAACCATAGCCAGGATAGGATAGTAAAAATATTGAATAAGGAGAAGAGCATAATAGATTCGCGATGATAATCCCAACCAATATTTTGTAGAAAGAACCCCAACATAAATAGATAAACTCCTGTCCATTGTTGAAACATTCCAGTTTAATGTTCTCAGATTCTGATACATTGCTGGACCATTCCAGTCGAAATTTCTCAGACCCTGATCTCTCCTCCCCTTCTCTCTGAAGTTGCTGATCTCTGTGAGTGCTGTCAGTGATCCTCCTGCTCATGCTGCAGAATTCCACATTCAATGGGACCCGTTCATCAATAAAAGATAGAATCACCCCACTGGGATCATGAGAATCTATGGAGACTGCCTGAATCACGGTCACCGAACAAAACAGGTTAAGTTAACTCCTTCCTTACATCACTTTTCATTGTACAATAAAAGAGAACATTTCGTTGTGTGGGTGGAAGGTAAGAGGTTTCCTGGGGGATGGACCAATAAATCTGTCAGTCTTCTTATTTTCCTTGAATGTGAGCGTACTGCCACAGCACTTCAGGATTGCATATGTTCCACCCCATTTAAAAAGTGACACAGGGGTATAATAACAGACTAACTGCATAAAATATCTGGTGGGGATTTTTCTAGGTACCTTATCCAGAGGCACTAAAGTTATTGCCAAGTGACTTTGGGTGAGGCTACTCTTCATTTTAGCACTGCTGCCTCACAGCGCCAGAGACCCGGGTTCAATTCCCGATTCAGGCGACTGACTGTGTGGAGTTTGCACATTCTCCCCGTGTCTGCGTGGGTTTCCTCCCACAGTCCAAAGATGTGCAGGTCAGGTGAATTGGCCATGCTAAATTACCCGTAGTGTTAGGTAAGGGGTAAATAATTCACTGCATGGATACGACACTATGGACTGACTCAATCTCTACACCTCACCATTTTCTCCCTACGTACACCAGCGCTAACAGCAAGGACACCCACCTCGACCCTCCCTCTCTTTCTTCCTCCCATTCCAAAAGGAACAACCTGTAATAGGACAGACAGGGCCAAGCCGTGTGGTAGAATGCCCGATATTCGTTCTCTCAACCCATACTACCATCATGTCGGCAGGACCCTGTCACGTACTGGGACAACTGCGTTCCACCAATCAAGTAAGGAACAATGTTCAGTGAAGGGTAAGTCTTACTTAAAGCCACTGTAAGTTCTGTTTCCACCTGGTACAACTTAGAAGCCGTGTCCATGATGCTATGACCCTTTATTTGTCGAGCTGGTGCAAATGGAATCCCCATGGTCTTATGGACATGAGGCTGGGCTCACGACACACCATCTCCTCCAGCTCTCAGAAGGGGAGCAGGTGGTTCCCTCTGACACGAGCTTCTAAAAACAGCGCAGATACTGAAACTAATCGGTGATATTTACTGCTCTCCCACTTGTCCTGAAATCTTCAGCAATCTGCGCTCACTTCCACCCTTCGCCTTTGTCTCCTTCACCCACTTCATAACTGTGCAGCCTGTTTATATTGTCTTTCAATACTCTTCCTGACAAAGTTCACCACCTAATAGTGCTCTGCATTGATCCCTATCTGCCACAAGCCTGAACACTGCACGAAATTGTCGCTGTACAATTGGAATTTCACATTATCACCCACAAGCTGCCGAGTTCTTCCAGTACTTTTTAAATCTACAAATCACACTCCAGACAAAACAGATGAAATACTGACACTCTCACGTGTGTGAGGAAGTGAAGTATTGAAACGCTTCCCACGGAGTGACTGAAAGATTGACACACGACCCACTGAGCCAGTCAAATATTATCACTCTAAAACTGAGCAACAGGAATACTATAACTCAGGAGGAAAAGTGAGTTAAATACTGACAAACGCCCTGCGGGAAATGAGAAATACTGACAGATTCCACATGTTAGTATTAGTTCCATCGTATTAATGTGTCTATTGGGGTGTCTGTATTGTTATCTGCGTGTATCTCTGTGTGTTTATGTGTGCTGCATGTTCAGGCAGTCTCTGCTATCTTTTAAGTGATCTTGCACAGGCAGCGGCAGCGGGAGAAAAAAGCAATTGGACTCATTCACAGAAAGGAAGAGGGTGAGGGCAGCACCCACAGCACCAACCAAACTGACAGCACCATCAACACACACACACACACACACACACACACACACACACACACACACACACACACACACACACACACACACACACACACACACACACACCTGATTCCAATTACACGGAGAACTCTCAGAGTGGAAAATGTTCACGTTAAAAAATGTCCATGCTCCCTCTGGGAATGTGGAAGTGATTTGTCTTTGGGTAGTAGATTCGCCAAGTTTAAGTGCATTTAAGTCGTCATTGGACGGACATGGAAAAGTGTTGTTTAGATGGGCTTCAGATTGGTATGACAGGTCGGCGCAACATTGATGGCCGAAGGGCCTGTACTGCACTGTAATGTTCTGTGGTCTATGTTCTATGTTCTACTCCTGATAAACAGTGCACACATTAACAAGTATGTCCATTGCTATTATATTCAGGACGCTCAATCTGAGTCATTTTGTTCGGAGTTCAGATGAATTTGATGGCAATTTCTGGAACGCGCAATGCTTATGAACTTACTCTTACAAGTGATCTTGCATGTGCAAAGTAATTGCAAAGTCCTGAAATAGGCCAGGGGGTGCAATTGCATCACTTTAAACAAAAGAGGAACAGAGGGGGAGGAAGGGCGGGAGATTTTGAATCTTATTTCGATGATTTACCCCCAAACCAAAACAATTCCTATTGCAGAGATGTAGATAGAGAATTTCCCAAAGCTGGTCCATAAAACTTGGTTTGGCTTCCAGAATGAATTTCAGTCCATGACGGATGTAAATTGGGCAAAGAAAAAACATTACATGGAAAGGAAAAGGCAGATATTAGTGAAGATCATAAGGATAACAGTGTTAAAAGAACCCTATGGTGGGGGCAAAGAATTGAAACATCTCCGGTGTTTTCATTGTAATAAAGTGGGCAACACAAAATTAAAACGTTGGTGAGCTAGACGAAAGTCAGATGTATGAAAACCGGACAAGCCTGGAAGTTATGGTGTACTAGTACCAAAAAGCACAGGAGAAGTTAGACAACTGCCTCGGAGTGTTCAATACAATCAGAAGTTGATTATGGAGGAAGTACTAGATCTGCTTAGAAATATGCATGCAAGGGTAAGGTTTAATCACATAGGCCAGGAGCAGTAGGCAAAGAGGTCACAATATTAAGGGATACAAGATCCTCTCAGTCTGTAATGCTGAAGGACATACTCACTACTCAGTAACTAGTGCCAAAAAATGTTACTGGTAACAGGTAAGACAAAAAGTGCACAATTGTGTAAAGTGAGGCGAGAGAGTTCATAGAAGAGTGGAGAATTTGTGTTAGGAGTACAGGGCAAACGCTCAACTCCAGGAACACAAATTCCTGCTAATGCCGTATCTGATTCAAAGGTTGGTGTGTTGCCGACCCTGGTTGAAAAGCCAGTGTAGACGAAGGCAACTAAAGAAATGAAGGATCTTCATCCAGGAGTTTTCCATGATTGTGTGATCACAAGATCACAGCGACACAAGAGGAAGCAGGGGAGATCAAAAGGCACAAATAAGGAAGTTGACATAGTGGTATCCCAGACCTTCTTCGATCAGATACGTGGAACAAGGAAGGAGTAAATAGGTAAGCATTCCATTATCTTTAGCCCTATTAAGTTGATAGAATTACAGCGGGAAGATAGAATCATAGAGTCATAGAGAAGTATAGCATGGAAACAGACCCTTCGGTCCATCCCGTTCATGCCGACCAGATATCCCAACTCAATCTAGTCCCACCCGCCAGCACCCGGCCCATATCCCTCCAAACCCTTCCTATTCATATACCCATCCAAATGCCTCTTAAATGTTGCAATTGTACCAGCCTCCACTACATCCGCTTGCAGCTCATTCCATACACGTACCACCCTCTGCGTGAAAAAGTTGCCCCTTAGGTCTCTTTTATATCTTTCCCCTCGCACGCTAAACCTATGCCCTCTAGTTCTGGACTCCCCGACCCCAGGGAAAAGACTTTGCCCATTTATCCTATCCATGCCCCTCATAATTTTGTAAATCTCTATAAGGTCACCCCTCAGCCTCCGACGCTCCAGGGAAAACAGCCCCAGCCTGTTCAACCTCTCCCTGTACTCAGATCCTCCAACCCTGGCAACATCCTTGTAAATCATTTCTGAACCCTTTCAAGTTTCACAACATTTTTCCGATGGGAAGGAGAACAGAATTGCATGCAATATTCCAACAGTGGCCTAACCAATGTCCTGTACAGCCGCAACATGACCTCCCAACTCCAGTACTCAATACTCTGTCCAATAAAGGAAAGCATACCAAACGCCTTCTTCACTATCCTATCTACCTGCAACACCACTTTCAAGGATTTATTAACCTGCACTCCAAGGTCTCTCTGTTTAGCAACACTCCCTAGGACTTTACCATTAAGTGTATAAGTCCTGCTAAGATTTGCTTTCCCAAAATGCAGCACCTCGCATTTAGCCGAATTAAACTCCACCTCCCTCAGACCGTTGGCTCATCTGGTCCAGATCCTGTTGTAATCTAAGGTAACCCTCTTCGCTGTCCACTTTACCTCCAATTTTGGTGTCATCTGCAAACTTACTAACTGTAACCCTTATGCTCGCATCCAAACCATTTATGTAACGGACAAAAAGTAGAGGGTCCAGCACCGATCCTTGTGGCACTCCAGTGGTCATAGGCCTCCAGTCTGAAAAACAAACCTTCACCACCATCCTCTGTCTTCTACCTTTGAGCCAGTTCTGTATCCAAATGGCTAGTTCTCCCTGCATTCCATGAGATCTAACCTTGCTAATCAGTCTCCCATGGGGAACCTTGTCGAACGCCTTACTGAAGTCCATACAGATCACATCTACTGCTCTGCCCTCATCAATCTTCTTTGTTACTTCTTCAAAAAACTCAATCAATTTTGTGAGACATGATTTGCCACGCACAAAGCCATGATGACTATCCCGAATCAGTCCTTGCCTTTCCAAATACATGTACATCCTGTCCCTCAGGATTCCCAACAACTTACCCACCACCGAGGTCAAGCTCACTGGTTTATAGTTCTCTGGCTTGTCCTTACCACCCTTATTAAACAGTGGCACCACGTTAGCCAACCTCCAGTCTTCCGGCACCCCACCTGTGACGATCGATGATACACATATCTCAGCAAGAGGCCCAGCAATCACTTCTCTAGCTTCCCACAAAGTTCTCGAGTACACCTGATCAGGTCCTGGGGATTTATCCACCTTTAAACGTTTCAAGACATCCAGCACTTCCTCCTCTGTAATCTGGACATTTTGCAAGATATCACCATCTATTTCCCTACAGTCTATATCTTCGATATCCTTTTACACAGTAAATACTGGTGCAAAATATTCATAGAGGAGCTAAACCAGTTATATCAAAATGCTTATACAGAGAAAGAAAGTGAATGCGTTACAGAATGGAGGTGCCACAGAATGGATTGTAAAAGAATTACTTTTTTGGTTAACTCGGTACAGACTACGAATAGAGATCCAGTCAGATCAAGGATCAAACTTATAAACTATTCAAGGAGGTTGTGGATGACTTGGGAAATAAAGCAACTCAAATCTCCTGTGTACCATCTGGAATCGCGGGAAGCGCAACAAAGATGCAATCAAACAGTAAATACCATTTTAAGAGCTTATGGTCAGGATTATCTGATGGTTCTGATAAGAGAATTCCGTTTGTACCATTTGTAATTAGAACTGCACCGAAAGAATCGACCAAATTCAGTCCGTGTGAATTAATTTTTGAGCATGAATTAAGAGTACCGTTAAAATTGACTAATAAGAAATTAATTTCAGGATGCAGAGACCACCCATTTGGCCTATCTATCAATTCTTAGATAGCACTCAAATAGAGTTGGAGAGTTAGCTAGACAGCATTAAAAGTATCACAGCGTACAATGAGACAGGACACGGATAAAAAATCGCAAATTCGCAATTTTGGAATTTGGGATAAGGTATTGGTGTTTCTTCCAGGAACAAGCGTGGTTTTAAAAGTAAGGTTTAGTGGACCATATCAAATTGAGAAGAAATTGAGTGACGTGAACTACTTGATAAGGACTCCAGACGCGAAGAAATCTCGCAGGCTGTGTCATGTGAATATGCCCAAGAAGTATTTTGAAGGGAATGAAAGTAAGAGGAGAAGGTATTAAAGACGACAACACAGAAGGAAGAATCAAGTGCAGAGGATTCTGAATTGGACAGTCTTCAAATCACATTGGACAACCAGGAAGTTGTCAAAAATTGGGATAAAGACTGAGTTACCTTCCACAGGAAAATCGAAATGACCTGAAAGAATTACAACAACCACATGGGGAGATACAATTGGGAAGTTCTAACCTAAATGTGCATGATGAAGGTAAAGGAGACGCTGTTTCGATTAAGCAACATCCTTATAGGCATAACTCTCTAAAGTTGGCACAGGTTCAGAAGGACACAAAGCGCATAATCCAAATGGCATAATCGAAGTAGGTTACAGCGGCTGGACCACACCCATACTCATGGTAACAAAGCCAGAAGGTACCCAACGATTATGTGTGGACTATCGCAAAGTCAACGCCATTAAGACGACTGATGCACATCCAATTCCAATGTTGGAGGTCTGTTTCGAAACCATGGGACACGCAAATCATTTTTCTATGTTGGACTTGCTCAGAAGCGACTGACAAGTAAGAGACAGCAAATGTCGGTTTCCCATCGCCAAAAGGACTGTATCAGTTCAAAGTCATGCCATTTGGTATGAAAAACGATCCAGCCACATTTCAGAGACTGGCTAATACGGTCACTGCCGGATTTCCCAAGTGTATATTGATATTCTGGTGAATGCTGCTCACTCATGGAAGGAATATTTACAGCATTAACCGGACTTGTTCGATCGACTTCGGAAGGCAGATTTGGTGCTAAATGTGACTAAAAGTGAAATTGCAAATTCCGAAGTCACCTTCCTCGGCCATGTTATTGAGCATGGACAAATGGCCCCACGAGATGCAAAAACGAAAGAAATTTTGTAATTTCCCCAACTGACGACAAAAAACAAAACGCAGTTCTATCGTTCCTGGGATTGAGTGGATTTTAACGAAATGTTTCAGTGTGGCTGCACCACTGACTGAATTGTTAAAAAAGAGCAAGAAGTCTCAGTGAATAGGGACTGTCAAAGGGCAATTGACAGCCTAAAGACAGTGTTAAGCACTGCACCTGTATTAGCCACACCCGATTACATGAAGTCTTTCAAATTGGCTAACGATGCCAATGATGAGGGTGTCGGCGGGGTGATTCTGCAGGAGGATGATGAAGGGACAGAAAGGCCCATCGGTTATTTTTTGAAGGAAGTTGAACGTTCATCAACAAAACGTATTAAACGGTGGAGAAAGAGACTTCAAGCTTGGTGTTGTCCGAACAACATTTCAATGTTTGTATTACCAGCAATGCATCAGAGATAATCCTGTCCACTGATCACAACGCATTGACATTTGTGGAAAATTTTAAGGACAAAAGTACCAGGCTGTTTAAATGGAACGTTTTGGTGCAGTCATTCAATTTCGCAATTGTGCATGTGGCATGACGCGAAAATGTAATTGCCGATGCGTTGTAGAGACTTGAATGAGGTACAGAAGCATTTAGGAAGGATTTTAAAAGTACCTAAGTAGCGACATTTTTTCACTGTGTGATGTGTTTGGAATAATCTGCCACAAGAAGTGTAGGAGGCTAGCACAATTACAGCACTTAAAAGGCATCTGTTTGTGTAAATGAATTAGAAGGGTTGGGACCAATTTGTCCAAACACTGGTAAACGAAACTAGATTAAATTAGAATATCCGTTTGGCAAGGACGATAGAATCAAATGGTATTTTCCGTGCTGTACCACTCTGAGATCCATTGATCAAATCGCTTTGCAATCTTATATAAGCTTCTTGACTCTCCACTATATAACCAACGTTGGTGTCATGCATAATCTTGCTAACCATGCCTTCTATAATTCTTACCTAATTCATTGATATAAAAGACAACCAAAAGTGGATCCACCATCAAAGCCTCTGGAATACGAATGGTTACTGTACTCCAGTCCAAAGGACAACTCTCTGTCCCCTGCTATTGAGCAGAAACACACACACACACAGACACACACACACACACACACACACACACACACACACACACACACGCACACACGCACACACACACACACACACGCACACACGCACACACACAACTCGGAGACACTGAAACACGGTTCTGTGTTGAAGACAGAGATCGACAATTTCTACTTGGTAAGGGTTCTAAGGTAAGAGCGACAATGCAAGAAAATTGTGTTAAGAGCTGTCATCCATGTCTGATCAGCAGGGTCGATGGGCCAATTGGCCTAATTCTGCTCCAATTTCTTATTATTTTTGGAAATGTATTGGAAAAGTCGTTTTAAGAGAGCATTGGAGGCTGTGTTTGATAAATACTTCATGTGGGATAGGTCTGAGGGCTGAAAGGTCTAAGGCTCTTCTTATTTGTTGTGCCTAAATACCTGAAAAAAAGATATTTGCTATGTCGTGAATGCACTTTAGACTTAAGAGATTATTTTTTTAAGATTGAGATAAGGACACACCTTTCTCCGTCTGGTTGGGTTGTACTTTGCGCTCTCAATCCCCGGGAACTGTAAAGATTGGGTCATGAAACCATGGAATCCATACAGTGCAGTTACAGTCCATTTGGCCCATCGAATCTACACCGACCCTCCGAAGAGCATCCCACCCAGACTCACCTCCTACTCTATCCACGTAACCCTACATTTCCCATGACTAATCTAGCTAGGATTAATTTCAATGGAACAGTGGGAGACCATTCTGCCCCTCTAAGTAGTTACACAGGTACATTTTCAAGTTTTCAGTCTTATGAGTATATTACACACCACAGGATGAAGCCATATAATGTTCCGAGAATGGTATTCAGGAACAGGGAGCCCGGGTTAACTCTCAGAAAATACAGAGTAGAGATCGATACTTATTTTAAGGAAGGAAAGCTGTAACTAATGGAATTTCTCAAGCTTCAGTGTTAGTTCATCACCATTTACAATCTAGAATTGTGTTTTGGAGCTATATTTGCTGATGCATCAGGATAGTCATTCAATAAGCTGTGATTGGAGACAAAACTTCTGCAATGGGATGAAGACGGGTAGGGGAGTGAGTAAACCTTCAGAAAAAAAAATACTGTATTGATCATTGGACGTTTGCTTGGGAAATAAATAAAACAAAAGGAATTTATTGAAATGGAGGGAGAATGCAAATGATTTTGTGTGTCCTAGTACAGGAATCTCATCGAGTTAGTCTGGGGATGTAGCAAGTGTTTTTGCAAGGTAAGTGGAACAATGATGTTTCATACAAGGGGTTTCAGGTATAACCTTAGACATTTCTTTCCGCATTTGTACAGTCCATTCCTGAGACCAAATCTGATGTATTGTGTGTCGTCATAAATCGTTGAACGGGAAGACAAAACACAACTGCTTTCGACACTTTTCAAAGATGTTTCTATTTGCTAGTTCCTGGGATGATAGCATTTGTTATGAAGGATTAGCAGTTCAGACTTGAAAAGGAGAGGTGTTTTTATTGACGATGTACAATCTTGAGGAGAGTACAGCTGGTGAATACTTGATTGATATTTTCTCTTATATGGGCGAATAAATGTGGAGATGCAATTTAAGAGTAAGACACTTTCATTTTAATACATGACTTGGGAAAACATTAACTTTTTTTTAATATGAAGGCACTTAACAAGAAATGTCATTTGTTGCTAAGGTACTGGCTCTGTGTATTGCAGCCACAAAGACGTACCTACAGGGAGCAGGGTAAGTGAGAGGAAACCTCACGTAGTCCAGTTTGGGATCGGAGAACATTATTGCGTGATTAAACTCAAACAGAGAGAGAATTTAATCTTCCTGAGAAGGAACAGCCTGGTGTTCCCGCTCTCTATGTGTTCCTCCTTACAGTAACGTGTGTGAGCTGCAAATTCCTCACTCATCTTTAACACGCATGGAAATTCTGAGGTGTTTTCATTGGAATCTCCCCATTTCCTCACTCATTTCCAACTGTTCCAGGATGGGATTCCTTTACAAGGTGGGTGTCTGGTATACACCATCAAGGAGGTGGCGAGGGTGGGTTGGGAAGAGAGTGAATGTGTGCACGTACATGCGCGCATGTGTTTCAATATTGATGTACACATTTGCAACGTCTAAACTGTGTTATTGCTTTTCTTACTCTGTTCATATATTCTTATTTTTGCAGAGTAAAGAAACCAGCTTTAATTTGTTCCTAACACTGACTGCGACCCACTCTGAGAATTATACCACTGGGCATTTCACCAACCTGCTTATATGTATGGCAACTGGAAAAGTGAGACTTGAAAAAGAAACATTGATCTGAAAAAGCTACATTGATCTGAAAAAGAAACATTGATCTGAAACTTACCCAGTGAGCTACTGGGTAAGATGCTAGAGGAGATTCTGGGGAATTTTCAAAGACCATACTTCTTATGGACAGTCAACACATATGTTTTCACAGGAAATCGTGTCTCTCTATTGTGTTTTCCGTTTTTAGAAGATGCGCAAAATTCGTAAGGTGACGGAATTGTGTTAACCCTTTGGACTTCAGCAGGACGTTCCACAAGATACCGCATGGTGGACAGGTTGGTCTGGTAGATCATAACTGGATTTAGGGCGAGCTTACCAATTGAATGCAAAATTGGATTGTCAGTAGGCTACAGTGTGTGGTGGGAGCAGATTGCTTTACAGAATGGAAACCTGCAAACAACAGTGTGCCACAATGATCTGTGCTGAGTCTCCTGCCTTTCATTAATTGTATAAATAATTTAAATGTTAGTGCCTGGTTAGTACCTTTACAGATGACACAATTTTTTGGTAAAGTGGGGTGTCTCAGAATAGAACGGGCCCTTGATCAGATATGCCAAGAGGCCAAGGAGTTGACGATGGATTTTAATTTAGATAAATGTGAAGTGTGCGTTCTGGTAGGGTAGAGCATGGCAGGAATTATCAACTTTATCCTGGATCCCAGAGAGTATTGTTGAGCAAGTAGACCTCGGGGTGCAGACTCAGTTCCTTGAAATTGGAGGTAGATAGGATAGTGAAGGACACATTTGGCCCGCTTCCCTTCATTCTTCAGTGCATTGAGTATTGGAGTTGCAATGCCATGTTGCGGATGTACAAGATGTTGGTGAGGCCACATTTGGAATAATTTGGTTAATCTGATTCGCCCTGCTACAGAAAGGATATTTTTAGCCTTGAGAAAATTTTTAAAAGATTTCCAAGATATTGCTGGTAATGTAGCGTTTAAGTCAGAGGGAGAGTGTGGACGGACTGGCGGTTCTTTAATAACTTGGAGCATCGAAAATTGATGGGTGACTTTATCGAGGTGTACAAAATCATGAACTGCATGGATGACATTAATAGCTAACATGTTCATTGCCAGGATAGGGGAGGTCCACAAATAGAGGCATGGGTTTACGTGAAAGTGGAAATGTTTTACACGGACCTTAGTGGCAACATTTTCATGCAAATAGTGAGGAGCGCGCTGACAGAGGAATTGGTACAATTTCAACATTTAAAAGGCATCGGCATAGGTATATGAATGGGAAAAATTTCGATGGATGTGGGCAAAATCCTGGAAAATATGATTGGTATATCTTGGTATAACAGGTCCACGTGGTCAAGCTGTACTAAATTGTCCGTTTCTGAAATGCATGACTCTCCAACTCTATACGAGGGATGAGGTGAAATTATAAAAGTGACTTTGGAGTGGGAATGCCCTTCTGCAGACGTTTATGGTGCTTTTCTGGTTATATTTATTCCAAGCTGAATCAATTCAATATTTGACAGAAAAGTGAGTTACAAATAATGGGATACAGATAGGAAAGTGGGTTGAGACCCCAAACTGAGCTGAAAATGTGTTGCTGGAAAAGCGCAGCAGGTCAGGCAGCATCTAAGGAACAGGAGAATCGACTTTTCGGGCATAAGCCCTTCTTCATGAATGAGACCCCAAACTGGTCAATCTTGATCTTATTGGCTGGTGAACACCGCTCAACTGCCCACTCCTGCTCCTCAGTCTGATGTTTCTGTGTTCCATTCAGCCCTTCAGATCTGATCGACAGGAGCAGTAGCTGGCCACTTCCTACGGTAATCTGGTGCACAGAAACAGAGAAGACCATTCAGTCCTTCAGGACTGTCAGGCACAGTTTGGGTTCGTTTGGAAAATGTAATTGGAAAACCCAAGTTTGGTGCGAAAGACGCCCCTCATCTGTCTTTACAGATCTTCAAATACCTGCTCGTACTTCATTTGTTGATAATTTTGTAGACCCATATTCACTGTCAATATAGCCCCCTTATTATACCTAGAAATCACAAAATCCTCTGGTCTCCCTGACTGCAACATTCAATAACAGAACTTCCAGGAAAATAACACCCACTAAGTTTGCAATAACAAAATGTGACAACAAAAGAAACAGGAGCATGTTGTTCACCTCTCCAACACCACCACGACCCCCCATCACACACACACACACACGCACGCACACACACACACACACACACACATACATACACCCGCAAATACACACACACGTGTCTTGCCCTTCAATAGATCATGGCAGATCTGCTTTCGGTCTCAACTACTCTTCAATGATAAATCTCCATAGCTCTCAACTCCATGTAATGTCAAAATCCGTCTCACTTCTCTTTCATTATTCTCAGTGACCTAGCTCCTCTGACACTCCGGAATGGATAATTCCTGAAATTCACTATACTCTATTTGAAGGAAACCTTCCCTGTTCCTATACCACGATCCATGAATATGAATCAAAGAGATGAATACCAGGGTTCAGGTAAGTGTGACTGGTCCTGATATCAAGGCAGTGGTTGACTGACAATGAAATCATTGAGCGAAACATAATTGGGTTATTGGGAATCGGTGTGAACTCCATACTGGTTGAATCGAATCAAAGCAAAAAGGAAGACGTTTGTGGTTCGTGGATGTCTATCATTTCAGTCCCGGGACATCTCTGTGGAAGATCCTCAGGGTATATTCTTTAGCACAAATATCTTCAGCTTCTTCATCAATGTCTTTTCCCCCATCATAAGGTCAGAAGTGGGGATGGACACTGATTCTCACACAGTGTTCAGAACACTGTGTTCCCCTTTGCTTCTGAAACAGTGTGTGTCCATGTGCAATAAGACCTAGGCAATATTCAAGCTTGTGGTATTAAAGTGCAGGCAACATTCATGTAACAGTACTGCTAGTCACTGCACAATTCTACAGTTAGAAATGAAAAGTTAATTCAGCTTCTCACACTGCCTTCACGGGAAAATGAGGAAGTCATTCACCCGAATTAAGTAATTGGAAATGAGCAGGGATAGCCCATTTAGTGCCTCCAGCCTATTACACAACAAGAGAAGGCGACGAGTGTTATGGAGCAGACCAGACCCCCTTAAAACTATATTATGAAGCTAACCTAAGTTCTAACAGTCTCTTATTATGTAGACGTAAAATCTCTGATCCAGATGCAATGTGACCTGTCAAACTCCTCGTAATGAGATATACACAAATTATTTAAGCACTGTAGTTAACATTCAACCAAATAAAGAGTAATTCAGACTAATAATAGATGCGGCAACAGTATAGGAACATCCCATATAAAAATGGCTCAATGGAAAGCTCAGATACAGATTCTCACAAACATTTCTCCAAATCAGTCGGTTAAAAAAAAATACACAAGGAGAAACTTCAGGGGCAGTAGCAGCCAGGAGACATTCACTGAAAACTGTTATCTCTGTTGAGACCCCAATAGCTTCTGATTTTACTGAGAAACGATCACCCAGAAATCCTAACGCGTGAGACCTGGCCACACCGTTCAAAACAAGGTCGCCCAAGCTGTTTACTCCAGTGTTCTGAACGAGACAGCTTAGTACATCATGTGCCATCTCTCCCTGCGAAAAGAATCCGGTCAGAATCACTTCTTAAAACCACGGCACTGTCCCACTAGACAGCACATCGAGCTGCTAAACAGGAACCAAAGAAGTTACCCAATCAGACCCTGGCCAATCGGACAGGGAAGAAAAGATTCAGCATCTTGAGTCTAATTCATCGGAGTGAAGACTGCATGAGTGGAGCTGCCGAACACCAAAAGGAAAAAGTCATTTGTTGTACAGACCGCCAAACAGTATTTATGATAAAAGGGATTATAACGAAATTCGAGATGATGGCCCTGAAGTTATAGCAGATTTTGTTTTGGAAGATTTGAAACTACATGTTGATTGGCCTAACAACACTGGTAACAATCTGAGGGAGGGGGATCTCCTTGACTGTGTTTGGAATGGTTTCCTCAAACAATATGTCGAAGGAACTAAGCTTGCAGGAAACATAATAACTGACAGCAAAAGTCTCTGTTGACATGTGAAGACAAAGACTGATGAAGACAAATGAAGGTCCAGTGCACTTAGAATCAGGTGAACTCATAATGGACAGCAAAGTCATGGCAGAACAGTTTAAAAGTAATTTGGATCTGTCTTCACTAAGGATAAATACTGTGTAATAAAAAAAAGTATTAATTAAAAACACTGTGATGCGCGACCTTTCACAGTAGAATTCTTCATTAAGATGGAAAGTGTCACTATTAAATTTGAAACAACATCCTGTTCCTGTGTAACTGACTCGAGGGGCTAAATGGCCTCGTACTGCTCCTGTGAATTTGAGTCAATGTATTGAAGCACTACTTCCTCGTTCAATTCGAAAGGGCCAACGGGCTGATTGGGTTACCCCGGTTTCTGTTTAACAGCTCCATGTGCTGACGAGTGTGACAAAACTGCAGCGTTAAGAAGTGATTTTGTCCTGATTTCTTCTGAGAGAGATTGAACGAGAGGTACCAAGCTGTCCAGTTAGAACACATGCGTGAACAACTTTGGAGGCTTTGTGTTTATTGTAATGCAGCTTGAATTGATGTGGCCAGCTAACACAAGTTAGGATTTCTGGGTTTTCGTATCTCAGTAACTTCGGAAGCTATTGGGGTCTCATCAGAGTTAGAGGCTTCAGTGAATGTCTCCTTACTGGTACTGACTGCGAATTTTCTCTTCGTGTTCTTTCTGTTTTTTCCCTCCTGAATTGGAGAAGTGTTTATGAGAATCTGTGTCTGAACGTGCCTTTTTACCAAGAGACTTATTTATGGGATGTTCTAAAATTTGAACAGCTAGTTAGCAATAGTTACTGTATCTATTATTGTGTGATGTATTCCAATAAAGATATTCTGAATTACACTTTGTTTGTCATATTTTGACTATAAGGCTTAAATAGATTGTGCATAACTTATTACTGAGGAGTTTTACTGGTCACATTGCACCTGGATCAGAGACTTTACATCTGCTTTTAAAATAAGAAAGCGTTAGAATCTAGGCTACCTTCTTAAGATATTTTTGAGGGAGTCTGGTCGAGTCCATAAATATCAAGGAGGCATCTTCCATCTCCGAGAAGACATACCTGTGTTCCCTATGGAAGACAGAGGCTGGCGGGAATGTCTTACTGTTTCAGAAGCAAGATATGCTGGCTGATTTGGGGTTTGTGTAAAACAAGACATTCAGTGCAAGATCACACACCGACTGCACATTAATGTGAGGAGTGTACATTCAGATCAATCGCCTTGGGGTTCTGCAGAGGCACATTAACTATTATGAATGTCCCATGAGATTGATAAATGGACTGTCGAACTTCGACTAATTGTAATCTAGTTCGTCACGATGAAGGGCTTTTTTGCCAGAAACGTCGACTTTTCCTGCTCCTCAGATGCTGCCTGATATGCTGTGCTTCTCCAGCGACACTCTAATCTTGACTCTGATCTTCATCATCTTCAGTACCCACTTCCCTCATGCTGAGCTTGTCTAGTGTACGTCCTGTATGCCTTGCTCTGTCCAAGTTTCGTTCCACCCTATGATATTTTCCTGTTCCTTGGTGCTGCCTAGCCTGCTATGCTTTTCCAGCGACACACGTTTCCACTCTGGATGTGTAGGTTTCACATAGGATTATGGCTGAGGTACGTGTTCTCAGATACAGGCTATCGCTGCAGGACTTTCCCAGGAAAGTGCCCAGGGCCAGTCATCTTCAGCTGCGTCGTCAATGATCTTCGCTCCATCATAAAGTCAGTTTTCAGGAATGCTCAGTGATGATTGCACACTGTTCAGCACCATTCATGACTTCTCAGATAATTAAGCAATCCATATCAAAATGTAACAAAAATGAAAAAGATCCTCATTATATCATGATGCTAAAGGAGCGGTAAATCTCTCACAAGAAAGAGCCTAAAGTCTGTATCTCAAAGCGAGGAGCATTGATAATAAGATGGCTGAATTAACTGTGCAGACAGTCATTAATGGATATGATGTATGGGAATCAAGGAGACCTGTCTCCAAGGGGACCAAGGATGGGAACTCAAAGTGGAAATTTCTTCAACTTTCAGGAAATTCCCAAGGTAGGAAATGGAGTTGGGTGGCGTTGCTGTTCAGGAGGAGATTAACACAACAGAAAGGGAGGACATTAGCTTGGTTTCTGCATGAGTGGAGCTGCACCAAATGGAAAACAGGCATTTGGTGTACAGATCACCAAATAGTAGTTGTGAAGTCGGGGACATTACCAAAATTAGAAGTTACAGCCGTCATTATGGATGACTTCAATCTACGTATTTATTGCATGAATCAAACTGGTAGCAATGTCGGTACAAACCCACCGACTCCCCCAGCTACCTGGATTACACCTCTTCCCACCCTACCTCCTGCAAAAATGCCATCCCGTTTTCCCAATTCCTCCGCCTCCGCCGTATCTGCTCCCAGGAGGACCAGTTCCACCACAGAACACACCAGATGGCCTCGTTCTTTACAGACCGCAATTTCCCTTCCCACGTGGTTAAAGATGCCCTCCAACGCATCTCGTCCACATCCCGCACCTTCGCCCTCAGACCCCACCCCTGCAACCGTAACAAGGACAGAACGCCCCTGGTGCTCACCTTCCACCCTACCAACCTTCGCATAAACCAAATCATCCGCTGACATTTCCACCCACCTCCAAAAAGACCCCACCACCAGGGATATATTTCCCTCCCCCACCAGGGATATATTTCCCTCCCCACCCCTTTCCACCTTCCGCAAAGACCGTTCCTCCGTGACTACCTGGTCAGGTCCACGCCCCCTTACAACCCACTGTCCCATCCTGGTACCTTCCCCTGCCACCGCAGGAATTGCAAAACCTTTGCCCACACCTCCTCCATCACCTCTATCCAAGGCCCTATAGCAGCCTTCCACATCCATCAAAGTTTTGCCTGCACATTCACCAATATCATTTATTGTATCCGTTGCTCCCAATGCGGTCTCCTCTACATTGGGGAGACTGGACGTCTCCTAGCATAGCGCTTTAGGGATCATCTCCGGGTCACCCGCACCAATCAACCACACCGCCCTGTGGCCCAACATTTCAACTCCCCCTCCCGCTCTGCTGAGAACATGGAGGTCCTGGGCCTCCTTCACCGCCGCTCCCTCACCACCTGATGCCTGGAGGAAGAACGCCTCATCTTTTGCCTTGGAACACTTCAACCCCTGGGCATCAATGTGGAATTCAACAGTTTCCTCATTTCCCCTTCCGCCACCTCACCCCACTTCCAAACTTCCAGCTCAGCACTGTCCCCATGACTTGTCCTACCTGCCTATCTTCTTTTCCACTTATCCACTCCACCCTCCTCCTCCACCTATCGCCATCATCCCCTCCCACCACTCACCTATTGTACTCTATGCTACTTTCTCCCCATCCACATCCTCCTCTCACTTATCTCTCCACCCTTCAGGCTCTCTGCCCGTATTCCTAATGAAGGGCTTTTGCCCGAAACGTCGATTTTACTACTCCGCGAATGCTGCCTGAACTGCTGTGCTCTTCCAGCACCACTAATCCAGAATCTGGTTTCTAGCATCTGCAGTCATTGTTTTTACCTACCTGATACACAAGGAACGACTAGATGAACTGGGATAGGACTTGTTGGAATCAGAAATATGAGGGGGTATCTCATCGAAGCATATAACCTCCAAGTGAAATTGGACTGATTACGTGCAGGAAGAATGTTCCTAATATTGGGGAACTCCAGAAAAAGGGGCCACAGTCTAACTATAAGGGATAGACCATTCAGGACAGGGATGTGGAAGACGTTCTTCACTTGGAGAGTTGTGAACCTGAAGAAGTCTTTCCTACAGGAAGCTGTTGGGGCCAATCATTAGAAATATCCAATAGGGCGCGAGACGTGGCCATTGTGGCTTAAAGGATCAACGAGTATGGAGAGAAAGCCAGAATTGGATACTGAGATTGCATAATCATTCAAGATCTAATTGAACAGTGATGTGGTCTCGATAGGCCGAATCACCTACTCCTGCATCCATTTCCTAAGTGTATATGTTATTACGTTATGCCTGCACTGCTCACAAAGCTGTTCTGTGTACTTAGTTACACGTGACAACAAAGCAAACCAATCAATCCTGGGTAAAGTTTGGAATTTATCACCCCATCCACGTTTCATTTGGAAATAAGTGATCCTCACCAATACCCAAATTTCAATGTCGCCATTTTCTCTTCTCTCACAGCGTGATAAACTAATCACTCAGCTTCTGCACTCTCTCCTTCTGGAACCATTGCTTTTGTCTGTACAAGGAGGTCACTCCATGAAAAGGAGACCATACAGTACTTTAAAACTCTCTGAGCAAGGTTCGACTGCTGCAGCAAGTTGACTTTACTTATGTTCTTGAATCATCTTACAATGAAAAACAATACAACGTTCAATGCCCCTTCACTTACGGCTGAGTATGTACTATTTTGATGATTCATGACTTAGACATGTAGGTCCTTTTGGACAACCACACCTCCTAACCACGCACAATTTAATAGATACAAAATAAGATGCATGCTATTTCTTTCCCATACTCCAGACATTTGTCTGACTTGCAATTTGCTGTATTTCCAAACATCGATACGTGTGATTACTCATGAGTAACAGCCTTCAGTCCAAAAAAGTGTGCTGCTCTGTGTACTGTCTCCATTAACTAATTCTTAATCCAAGTCCTGTAATTTCTCCTAAGCCATGGACTTTCGCTCACCTGTCAGTAACCATGTCAAAAACGATACAAATTCAAGCACAAAACTCCCACTGGTCCTAATTTGTGGAAGACTCAGCTAAGAATTCCACATTTTTTCGAGTCATATCATGATTCCGCAAGTGTCTCGGTATCACATTCCTTCTAAAAATTATAATATTTTCCTCATAACTGACATCATGTTGTCCAGTATTTGTGTTTTGTTTGTTTTCTGTTCCGGTTCCTGTAGCTACGTTCCAGACTGCAGAATTGCAATAGCTACTTTTTCATTCTGCAAGAAACAGAATTTTCAGAATTGAAGGCATTTGAATAATAATAAAGAATTCATTCTTGTAGGTAGAACGTTTAAAATACATTTGGATATTTACGTGAATCTGAAAAGTTTAGAGCGATATGGTTCAATTACAGGCAGTTTGGGCTAGGTTAGTTTGGGATTATGGTCAGCGTGCAATTGCTGGATGGAATTGCTGTTTCTGTTTGGAATGACTGTATATTTCTTTCACGAGCTGCATTCCCACCTGCAAGAAAACTCTGTTATGGAGCTTATCTGATGAAGCAATTTACGAAACTTCAATTCAATCGCCTTTTAGAGTAATTACACTAAATTAATCCTAACGTGTCACAGTTTCTCATTTTCGGCAGTTACTTTGTCTATAATATTTATAGAACATAGAACATAGAACAATACAGCACAGAACAGGCCCTTCGGCCTACGATGTTGTGCCAAACATTTGTCCGAGCTTAAGTACACATCCATATACCTATCCAATTGCCGCTTAAAGGTCACCAAAGATTCTGACTCTACTACTCCCACAGGCAGCGCATTCCATGCCCCCACCACTCTCTGGGTAAAGAACCCACCCCTGACATCTCCCCTATACCTTCCACCCTTCACCTTAAATTTATGTCCCCTTGTAACACTCTGTTGTACCCGGGGAAAAAGTTTCTGACTGTCTACTCTATCTATTCCTCTGATCATCTTATAAACCTTTATTAAGTCACCCCTCATCCTTCGCCGTTCCAATGAGAAAAGGCCTAACACTCTCAACCTATCCTCGTACGACCTATTCTCCATTCCAGGCAACATCCTGGTAAATCTTCTCTGCACCCTCTCCAAAGCTTCCACATCTTTCCTAAAGTGAGGCGACCAGAACTGCACACAGTACTCCAAATGTGGCCTAACCAAAGTCCTGTACAGTTGCAACATCACTTCACGACTCTTGAATTCAATCTCTCTGCTAATGAACGCTAATACACTATAGGCCTTCTTACAAGCTCTATCCACCTGAGTGGCAACTTTCAAAGACCTATGAACATAGACCCCAAGATCCCTCTGTTCCTCCACCTCACTAAGAACCCTACCGTTAACCCTGTATTCCGCATTCTTATTTGTCTTTCCAAAATGGACAACCTCACACTTGGCAGGGTTGAACTCCATCTGCCACTCCTCAGCCCAGCTCTGCATCATATCCAAGTCCCTTTGCAGCCGACAACAGCCCTCCTCACTATCCACAACTCCACCAATCTTCGTATCATCTACAAATTTACTGACCCACCCTTCGACTTCCTCATCCAAGTCATTAATAAAAATTACGAACAGCAGAGGACCCAGAACTGATCCCTGCGGAACTCCACTTGTAACTGGGCTCCAGGCTGAACATTTACCATCTACCACCACTCTCTGACTTCGACCGGTTAGCCAGTTTTCTATCCAACTGGCCAAATTTCCCTCTATCCCATGCCTCCTGACTTTCTGCATAAGCCTACCATGGGGAACCTTATCAAATGCCTTACTAAAATCCATGTATACTACATCCACTGCTCTACCCTCATCCACATGCTTGGTCACCTCCTCAAATAATTCAATCAGACTTGTGAGGCAAGACCTACCCTTCACAAATCCGTGCTGGCTGTCCCTAATCAAGCAGTGCCTTTCCAGATACTCATAAATCCTATCCCTCAGTACCCTTTCCATTACTTTACCTACCACCGAAGTAAGACTAACTGGCCTGTAATTCCCGGGTTTATCCCTATTCCCTTTTTTTAAGAGGGGCACAACATTCGCCACTCTCCAGTCCCCTGTTACCACTCCCGTTGACAGTGAAGATGAAAAGATCATTGCCAACGGTACTGCAATTTCCTCTCTTGCTTCCCACATAATCCTAGGATTTATCCCATCAGGCCCGGGGGACATGTCTGTCCTCAAGTTGTTCAAAATGTCCAACACATCTTCCTTCCTTCCCAACATGTATCTCCTCTAGCTTACCAGTCCGTTTCACACTCTCCTCTTCAACAATACGGTTTCTCTCATTCGCAAATACTGAAGAAAAGTACTCATTCAAGATCTCTCCTATCTCTTCCGACTCAATACACAGTCTCCCACTACTGTCCTTGATTGGACCTACCCTCGTTCTCGTCATTCTCATGTTTCTCACATACGCATAAAATGCCTTTGGGTTATCCTTGATTCTATCCGCCAGGGATTTTTCATGCCCTCTCTTGGCTCTCCTAAACCCTTTCTTCAGGTCCCTTCTGGCTATCCTGTATCCCTCCACTGCTCTGTCTGAACCTTGTTTCCTCAACCTTATGTAAGCCTCCTTCTTCCTCTTTACAAGACATTCAACCTCCCTCGTCAACCAAGGTTCCCTCACAGGACCATTTCTTTCCTGCCTGACCGGTACATACATATCAAGGACACGTCGTATCTGTTCATTGAAAAAGTTCCACATTTCCACGACATCCTTCTCCGACACCCTATGCTCCCAACTTATGCTCCTCAGATCCTGTCTTACAGCATCGTAATTACCCTTCCCCCAATTGTAAAACCTACCCTGTTGCACGCACCCATATCTCTCCATAACCAAGGTGAAAGTCACAGAATTGTGGTCATCATCACCAAAATGTTCACCCACTAACAAGCCCATCACTTGTCCCGGTTCATTACCGAGTACCAAATCCAAAATGGCCTCCCCTCTGGTCGGACAATCTACATACTGTGTTAGAAAAGCTTCCTGGACACACTGCACAAACACCGCCCCATCCAATCTACTTGATCTAAAGAGCTTCCAATCAATATTTGGGAAGTTGAAATCGCCCATGACTACTTCCCTGTGGCTTCTGCACCTTTCCAAAATCAGTTTCCCAATCTGTTTCTCCACATCTCTGCTGCTATTGGGGGGCCTATAGTAAACATCCAACAAGGTGACTGCTCCTTTCCTATTTCTGACTTCAGCCCATACTACCTCTAAAGGCAGATCCCACTCGAACTGCCTTTCTGCAGCTGTTATACCATTTCTAATTAGCAACGCCAACCCCCTCCTTTTTTACCACCCACCCTAATCCTACTGAAACATATGTAACCAAGAACCTCCAAATCTGGAAGATTTTCTGTATCTTCATCTCTGCAGCAGAGATGGCCCCCGTCACTGAGTGAGTACATCAGAGGACTGCACTCAAGAGATAACATTCCTGCTGGGAACGTTCCAGAATCGACATAGTTCAATGAATTGTCACTTGATCATCAATGTGAATGACGTAGCTCCAGGAAGAGATAAGGAAAAATTTGGGATCAAAAATGTTATAACTGGAAGGCTGGCCAGAAGCAGCTGCAACTAGAAAAGTGTAGATGGTGATTTATTCAAAAACAGCACTGAGACAGAAATGAAGACTGGGGATATTTTGGAGGTGGCAATGGTCAGGTTTGGTGATGAAGGAATGATTAAGATACAAGTCAGCCGAGGGGAAAATGGGGTAATTATAGTTACGAACACTTTTGTGATTCCTCAGATGTTTGTCAGTGAATGGTATGAAACAGGAATGAAGTTTGTGATTGAAAGTGAGAATAATAGTTTACATATTTGCCAAATATAGATAACAGAAATAACGATAGCGTTCACAATGGTTGGCAAGAGTAATAAGTAGACAGACATATCATGTAGAGATGACGATGCTGAACTGGGGTGGTCAAAGTCAAAAATCACACAACACCAAGTAATTGTCCAACAGCCTTATTTAGAAGCATTAGCTTTCGGAGCGCTCTGAAAGCTACTATTTCCAAATAAACCTGTTGGATTATAACCTGGTGTTTTATTTTACATTTGGACAGGTATCGACTTATCAGGAAATCCAAAGGAGCAAGGATGAGAGAGTAACCTGCCTGAACAATCATCAATATAGATTGTATCCGCAATGTTAAGCATGCCCAATTATCAGAGAGATAGTGAAGACCATCGGATAAACTGCTGTCCATTGTTATAACATTCCAAGCTATTGTTCTCAGGATCTGATCAATTGTTCGACCATTCCAGTCCAATGTTGTCAGATTTTGATCTCTCCCTCACTCTGGAGCTGTTGATTCCAGTCATGTTGAGGATGACGCTGCCACGGATACTATGGGATAACACATTGAAAGAAGCCTCTTATGAAGAAAAGAGGGAAATTCTGCAGTTTGGATTCATGGAGACTGAAGTCGATCACAGTCACTGAATAAACAGCTCCAGATAACCCCTTTCATAACAAACCATTTAATGTAACAACAATATTGCTCTAGGTGAGATATTGAAATCGCCTGCTATTGGTCTTTTTGCTCAGCTCCAATTACTCCAACAATGTTAGAAGTAAAGTTGAAATGTAATGATCTCTCTACACTTTCTCGATTATTCTGCTGTGTGATCCACATTAGCGTTCTATGCAACCACGCTCACAAATACTAATCGACAGTTTCTTACTACACTAAAGTTTCATCCACCAACAACAACTCCCAATCTAAAAACTGTCTCTGTGTGCAACTGTTCGGAACACATACAGGGAGTGCGGATTTCTCCGGGCTTTACTCTCACAGCTCTCATAAGTCTTTTTAAAAAATCTTTAACACGATGCACTTCAATAATTTGTTTCTCTGGCTGCAGTCATCTTATCGAACAGTGTTTTCTTTTTCAGATATTTTGGCCTTCATCCAAAAGTAAGAGCTATATTTACAATTGCCTTACTTATTGGCATTAAAGGGTCAGAGAGGGTTTGTATGTGTAATTCATTAAGAAACTGAAAGAAATAGAAAACAGTCGCTGTGGAGACTGGAGAGGTGTAAAGTTATATTACCCAGTCACCGATTACTTCTTGATGGACAGATCAAACTGAAAAACAGAAAGGAACAGAACACATTTGGAAGAAGTAAAGGCGAGTGACGATGTAAACAAAGCAGGGTAATCTGAAATTGAATGCAGGTAAATAGTTTAATAAAAACGGTGTCATCAGTGTGTGCAGACAGATAATACTGTTCATTCTCAATCTGTTGTGAACATATGAACAACGGCGACACAGCTAACAAAATTTAGGACGGATATGACATACAACATTCATAAAATATTAAAACGTTATTTAATCCTTTGCTGGGGTGTTATGTTCCCTTCTCTCAACGTCCCACCCCACTTTTCTGTAATTTCCTGTTCTAGTCTCCCACTCTGTTACAAATTCCTGTTTCTGGTGGGCTCGTCTTATTTCAATTAATCCACTTTCTTCGGGAAAATACATATATTATCCTGCTTGGTTTTGTCAACAGCTGATATCTGTAATGTCATTGGAGACAAAAGTTCTGGCATTCGACCCAGCACTTGAGCATATTAATCTGTTGTAGACACACTGTACAGGAGACCACAGCAGACAAGAATTGGCAGAAGAAGTATTGAAGTACATCTACTTCTATCGATAATCTATTTTCTCTATTTTTACATCTCTTCATTCATGTTATCTCTGTTTCTTTGTATCTAGTTAATAAATACTTTAATTGTTTTCAGTGTCCCATGTCTGAAACCTCTTTCTTTTAGTTTATACCTATTGGTCTCTTGTTGATGTGATGTGATTATAATTGAGTAATGTAACTTCAATGACATGGGAGAGTTGATTGGAAAGGTAGCTGAGCAGGGAAGATATAGAAGTGGCACGAGCAAGGGTTCCTGGGGGTCATTTAGAGGCACAACTGAAACCCATCCCAAGAAAGACGAAACATATTCAGTGAAGGTCAAGGCCACCGTCAATGAAAAGGGAAGACAGGGACATCATGAAAACGAAGCAGCAAGCATATTATGTGGTGATGATTATTGGCAATCCAAAGCATTAGGAAGCCTTTAAATAGCGTTGGAAGATAACTAATACAAGCAACAAAGAGGAGAAGATGAAATACGACAGTAATTTTGTTAATATAAAAGAAGATTGCAAGAGGTTTGTAGGCCGACCTCCCTTCGCTCGAATCCATCTACCAGACCACTGACAAGGAAAGGCCACCAGCATTTTCAAAGAACCATCCCACCCTTGTTATGCTTTTTCTACAATCTCTACCCTCGGGGAGAAGGTACACAAGCTTGAGCACACGCACCAGCCGGTTTGGAAACAGTTTCTACCCTACTGTTGTTCGAATAGTGAATGGACTCACATACTCTTAGCATTCGCCTGCAATTGTGTTTTTTTTTGCCACTGTTTACCTAGTACGTAGTTATCTATCCTATTAACTGTGTGATCTGCCTGCATTGCTCTCAAGACAAAACCTTTCACTGTGCCTCGCTACACGTGACAATAAATTCAATTCAATTCAATTCATATGTAACAGGGAGGGGAGGAAGGCCAGAGCAAATATTAGACTGCTGATAAATGAGGCGGGAGGAGCTATGGGAAACAAATAAATGGCAGAGACATTGAATAGATACATTGTCTCTGTCTTCTTGTGAAAGAAACAAGCAGTCTGCCAGAACTTCTAGAGAGTCAAGGGGCAGGTTCTGTGCCGTGACCACCACGACAGAGAAGGTCCTGGGGAGGTTGGAAGATCTGAAGATGATAAATGATCCCGATCAGATGGAGTTCTGAGAATGCTAAGGAAATTGTGGAGGCATTGCTGCCTATCTTACAGTAATCACTGGAGTGAGGGAGTACTGGTAAATATAACCCCCTTGCTTAAGGAGAGAGGGATACAGAAGACAGGAAATGATAGGTGGCCGGGCAAGTGGAAACTTTTATTAAGAAAGCTCAGTGGATCATTGGGTTTATGAATAGACATACAGAGTATAAAAGCAAGGAAGCTATTGAGTATACTGGAAATAGTATGAATGAGCTGCAGCATAAGAAGAGTTACTTACAAGTGTGGTTGAAACAAAGGAAATCGGTTCGAAGCAGACAGAAGCAGACATGTCAAACAATGTGTTACCTAGTCCTTGTAATTAAGTTGTGGGAACAGCGTGCCAGTAAATAATGTTTTTAGAAATCTATGAAAATCAAAAATCCAAAGTTGCTGTGTAGGTCACAACGTGAAACTAGGCACTCAATAGATGTGAAACTGGAAAGGCACAGCAGGTATGACAGCATCAGAGCAACAGGAAAGTCTACATTTCTGGCCAAGACACTATGTCAGGGCTGGGGAGGTGAAAGGAACCCAGAAGGATGCAGAGAGTGCGGTGTGTGGATCGGGAAAGTGTAGGAGGAATGGTAATATTTGGATGCAGGAAGGGGGTTCTTACGATTGGTCAGTTGGATAGATGAAGCAAATATGTGAGTGGAAGATGGACAGGGTAGGTCAGGTCAGGGAGCGGGGACAACGGATAAGGCTAGCGATGGAGGGATTTTGAAGGTGGTGAAGTCGATATTCAGGCCTTTGGGCTACAAGTTTCTAAGGTGAATTATCAGATGGTGTTCCTAAAGTTTCAGTTTATGGGGCTGAAGAGTCTTCACATATTTCTCCACAACAGTTTCTAGGTACTGAAGGGTCTCCTCCTGTGTCCCTGAATTGAGGTCTAGTGCGTGATTGGTCTTCTCCTATCAAAAGACAAGTGGCTGAATTACCGCCTCCTTTCCAACAAAAAAAGTCGCAAATACTTTCATGCCTTTCTCCGTTTTCTGTGCAACAGGTTCGAAAGGCTGATTGCCCGCCTCTTATTCCAGTTTACCAGTCTCCAATTACTTTGTGGCCACTTATAATTCCTGTGTTCCAGACTTGAAGAAACAGAATGGACTGATCCTGTTGCTGTGTAACAGAATATTGGTACTGCTTGGCCTACTCTGGGTCCAGTATTATAGACACGAGGGGCTTGTTGGTGTTCTCGTGAAACTGTGTGTCAGGCTCCAGGGGCTGTGCAGCGCTACCTTGTTCTGATGTAACTGGGCCAAATGGCCTGGATAAACATCTGCTGTTCCTGTGTAACAGGCTGGAGAAGGGGAATGGATTTTCCACTTTCTGTGTAGTTGGTTCCTGTTGCTGACTCCTTCAAGTGTCCCATGTAAATATATTTCATTTATGTAAATTCAAATGGGTATTAGATCAACACAATCCACCTACCTGAACGCCCTGCGTTGGCCTATTACCCGTCCTCGCTCTCTTCATTTCCAACTGCCGCCGAGACATTGACCACCTAAACCTGTCTACCTCCTCCCCCTCTCCAACCTCTCACCCTGACAATGCGCAGCCCTCCACTGCCTCTGCTCCAATCCCAACCTCACTATCAAGCCAGCTGATAAAGGAGGTGCAGTGGTAGTTTGCCGCACTGACCTCTACACCACCGAAGCCAGATGCCAACTCGAAGACACATCCTTCTACCGCAACCTCGACCATGATCCCACCCACCATCACCAAAGCATCATCTCCCAGACCATACAGAACCTAATCACCTTAGGAGATGTCCCATGAAAAGCTTCCAAACTCGTTGTCCGGGATACCTGCATTGCCCGATTCTAACTCCATCCCAAGATCCACAGGCCTGACCAACCCCGCTGACCCATTGTCTCAGCATGCTCCTGCCCCACCGAACGCATCTCCACCTACTTGTATACTATCCTATCCCCCTCGTCCAGGAACTCCCCACACACGTTCGAGACACCACCCACACCCTCCACCTCCTCCAAGACTTCTGTTTCCCCGGCCCCGAACGCCTCCTCTTCATGGACATCCAGTCTCTCTAAACCTCCATCCACCATGACCAGTGCCTCCAAGTCCTCCGTTTTTTCCTCTCCCTAAATCCCCAACAATACCCTTCTGCTGACACTCTCATTCGTTTGGCCGAACTGGTCCTCACCCTTAACAATTTCTCCTTCGAATCCTCCCACTTCCTCCAGACCAAAGGGGTATCCATGGGCAACCGAATAGGCCCCAGTTATGCCTGACTCTTTGTCAGCTGCGTAGAACAGTCAATCTTCCGTAGTTACATTGGTTCCACACCCCACCTCTTCCTCCGCGACATTGATGACTGTATCAGCGCCAGCTCGTGCTCCCGCGAGGAGGTTGAGCAGTTCATCAACTTCACCAACACATTCCACACCGACCGTATATTCACATGGACCCTCTCTGACACCGCCCTTCCCTTACTGGACCTTTCCATCTACATTAATGACGACCGACTTGATACTGACATTTTTTACGAACCCACCGACTCCTACAGCTACCAGGATTACGCCTCTTCCCACCCTACCTCCTGCTAAAATGCCAACTCTCCTCCCAATTCCACCGCCTCCGCCGTATCTGCTCCCAGGAGGACCAGTACCACCACAGAATACACCAGATGGCCTCCTTCTTTAGAGACCGCAATTTCCCTTCCAACGTGTTTGTAGATGCCCTCCAATGCATCTCATCCACATCCCATACCTCCGCCCTCAAACCGCACCAACCCCAACGGTAACAAGGACAGAACCCTCCTGGTCCTCACCTTCCACTCAACCAACCTTTGCATCAACTGCATCTCTGCCACCTCCAAATGGACCCCACCATCAGGGATATATTTCCCTCCCCACCCCTTTCCACAAAGACTGTTTCCTCCGTGACTACCTGGTCAGGTCCACGCTACCCAACAACACACCCTCCCTTCCTGCACCAACCCCTGCCACCGCAGGAATTGCAAACCCTGCGCCCACACCTCTTCTCTCATCTCCATCCGAGGCCCCAAAGCAGCATTCCACATCCATCAAAGTTTCACAGCATATCCACCAATATCATTTATTGTATCCGTTGCTCCTGATGGGGTCTCCTCTACATTGGGGAGACTGGACGCCTCCTCGCAGAGCGTTTCAAGGAGCATCTCCGAGACATCTGCATCAATCAACCCAACCGTCCTGTGGCCCAACATTTCAACTCCACCTCCCACTCTGCCGAGGACATGCAGGTCCTGGGCCTCCTCCACCGCCACTCCCTTAGAACCCGACACCTGGAAGAAGAATGCCTCATCTTCCGCCTTGGAACACTTCAACGTCAGGACATCAACGTGGACTTCACCAGATTCTTCATTTCCCCTCCCCCCACCTTACCCCAGTTCCAAACTTCCAGCTCAGCACCGGCCTCATAACCTGTCCTACCTGCCAATGTCCCTTCCCTCCTATCCTCTCCACCCTCCCCTCTGAACTATCATTTTCATCCCCACCTCCATCCACCCATTGTACTCTTTGCTACCTTCCCCCACCCTCTTCTCTGACCCATGACCTCCATACCCACCCAATCCACCTATTGTACTCTTTGCTACCTTCTCCCCAGCCCCACCCCCGTTTATCTCTCCACACTGGAGGCCCCCTGCCTCCATTCCTTATGAAAGGGTTTCGCCCGAAATGCCATTATTCCTGCTCCTCGAATACTGCCTGACCTGCTGTGCTTTTCCAGCACCACTCTAATCTAGAGGCTAGTTTGCAGAATTTCCAGTCCTCACTTTTGCCCATAAGGTCAACCCGACAATCCTTTCATAGTTAGTTAGCACCTTCATTGCTGGAATCCGTTGAGGGAACCATCTCTGTGGTCTTTCAAAGGCAACAACGTGTTTGGCTCATAATCTAATATTTTGCACACTATTCGAGATTTGACCTCACAGAGACCTCTAAAACAGCAGCAACACTTCGGCAGCCTGCTAGCAAATTACCACCCAGTCTCAATCAGTCTCTGTTGTCTGGAGAAATGCACAGCATTCTGGAAAGTTCTTTGTCCCTCTCTACTACACCAACAATATGGCAGATGTGGTGAAAATGTCGCAGTGATCCCTGAGAAAAATGAATAAATTGTGGCGAAATGCACCTACCATTCATTTCACCAGAGCACGCGTCTCTCAGATCCCACAGAATCTGGCATGAAGGATCTTCGAAAGAGCCAGAAGAAGCAATCACTAATAGGAGTGAAATATCAAAGCCAGAATCGCTCTGCAAATGTTCGGCCAGCTTCAAAACATGAAATTAAGTATACATGCTTGTGGGCAATACGGCAATAGATTGCCTATTCCAGTAATATCCAAACTGTATTAGCCCAAATTAGTGCTAATGTTGTGAAAAATGGATGTCATGCTCATATACTGCTTTAACAGTATATTGGGCATTGAGCGACAGATGAGGCTATTTTGGATTTAATGTTGCGTGTTCAGAAGACTTCATTGAAATTCTTGCTCTTAAGGACATTTTTGGAGCACTGATTACAATATATTGAATTTCATATGGTATCTAAATACAAAACGGTTTTTGCTTCTTTTTCAGAAATTACGGTTATAAAACTGAGTCAAGCAAGCCATGAAGGCTGCAGCAGCAAACTGGCTTCAGTGAATTTGAAAAGTCCATGAGAAAAATAATAGAAAGCACGGAACATCTGTTATTTACAGACACGCAGTATAGTGTTCAACGTAGATTTATGTGCCAAGGGGCAAACAACAAAATGGAAAGGTGACTCAACGCTGGTCATCAAAATAAGTTAAAGATTGCATTAGATTAAAGGAAATGACCGATATTGTGGTCAGTGAAGAATTCTGAGATATCTCAAGACGCAGCCAAGGAGGACAAATAAACTGAAACTAAATTCAAGAAGAGAACATGAATGCAAACTAACAAGGCACACAAAGATGACCGAAATATTTGAAAGGAAACTGAAAGCAAGGTCAAATGCAGGGAGTGTATGTACAAACAGGAAAATTAACTGAAGAGAGATAAGCAATAAAAAGGAAACTAAATAGTCACTTTGTGTCTACCTTCATGGATAGAAACTCGGTCATAAACAACAACTGAACATAGGACATGTGGAATTAAAAACAAAACGCTTTTCAAAACATAGCTGGATTAAGCATTGACAAATCGAAAAGAATAGATGTATTGCATACCAGAATTTTGTAGGAAACAGCAATAGATATGTAGATTGCATTTGGGATCATTGTGCTATTTTCCTGTACATGCTGCAAAGGTAGGAAGCCATTATGGACAACTGCAAGGTTATAAATGTAATCCAAACATTTAAGAAAGGAAGTAGAGGAAGAGTGGCGAACTACAGACTAGTTAACTTGTCAACTGCAGTAGACAATCTGTTGGAATCTATTATAAAGAATGGGTAATTCAGTATTTAGAAATTAATAGCATAATTGGGGAGAAGGGCAACGTATTTATGATCGAGAAGCTATAATTGAAAACTTATTTTTGAAAGTATTTGAGGGTAGTTCCCGTACATAGAAACAATAGGAATCATGTCGATGTGATATTGTTGGATGTTCAGGGGAATCATTTTGAGAACTCTCACAGTGAGGTAGTGAATAATATTAAAGCCAAGGGTATTGGGAGGAACATTTACAAATGGAATTGTAGCATCATTTGAAGGGAATCAGAATACAGAATTGATTGTCTTCTGAGGTAGCTGCGTGGAATTTTGGTCAGATTGTATAGGTAGCATAGCACCACCACGCTGACCACTGTACATCGACTCACAAAGTGGCTATGTGAAACATTGAAACGGATCTGCATGGCCTTGTACACCAGTCACTGAAAGCAAAATTGCAGGAACAGGAAACAGTTAGTGAGATAATTTGTGTTTTTATCTTTATTTCAAGGGGTTTTGAGCACAGGAGTAAGGTTGTCTTTCCGCAACTATGCAGGGACTTGGTGAGAACTCATTTCAAACATTGTGCAGAATTGTGTGCCGTTGTGGTCTCGTCAGTCACTAAAGGACAAACCTGACGTGCACCGATCTCTCCCAGTCCGATCCTGACTCCTTACCCCCTCTGCAATACCATTTTCTGAGTAATAAAAAAACAACCTTTTCTGAGCTGCTATCAGTCTTGAGGAAGAATCACTAGACCTGAAACTTTAACTGTGATTTCTCTCCACAGATGTTTCCTCACCTGCTGATCTTTCCAGCCATTTCAGTTTTTGTTTCTCGTCTGTGGGATGACTGTCTTGTTGTTTGAGCAGAATTTGGGTCGACTGGTCTGTGTTCCCTGAGGTGAAGGAAAACTAATGGAGATCTCAGCGATACATATAAAATTCTCACAGGGCGAGACAAATTCAAAGCAGGGATGATAATTCCCAGGGCTAGGATGTCTAACTCAAAGGACCAAGGCATTAAGTACATGCAGGTCCCTTTGCATTGAAATGAGAATAAACCACGTAAGGCTTTGGAAACCAAGGCAGTGAATATAAATAAACATTTCAAGACACTAAAAAGGTGGAAAGAGAGCAGGATTACGGTGTGGAGAAAGAGGATCCGCCACCATTATATTGAATGGGGGAGCAAATTGTTGGAACGAAGGGACTACTGCAGTGTAAGCTTTGCAATTTCTTCTGATGATCACGATACATGATAAATGCATTATGTAAGAAAAGTGCATTGAAGAGATATTCAGCCATGAACTGGAATGGGGAAGGGTCAATGAGTTAAATGGCCTACTCATTTCCTGATGAATCTGTGCAGTCTATTGGAAAGCTCTGTAAATGTTGTCACGAGCTTTCAGATGTTACAACGACAGTCTCTGCAGGGTCGACAGGACTGTGCTCCCGTTCCCTTTTCTGATACCGAAGCTGGTGCAGGGCGTTCTGTCCAGTTTTATCCTCTAAGGACCCAGAGCTCTTTGATACAATTGAGTGTCTTGCTTGGCCATTTCAAGACCATTGAGAGTTTATCACATGTCTGTGTGTCTGGAGTAACTTTTAGCCAGACAAGGAAAACACAAGATGTGCTTCCTGAAAGTACGTTGGGCAGGAACATTGATCATGACATTCAATATTGACATCACGGTCACGATTACTTACACCAGATTAGAGGTCTCGACATTTTGTTAAGTGTTATTAACTTCCATTAGCTGCCAGATCATTAGGCTGGCCTGGATTAATAATCCAGTAAAACTTCAACAACAAAACCATCTCCGCCTGATGACCTGTCAGAAGCCACAGTGAGCAGGTTATTTCTGTTCTATTTGTCAGTTCTGTCAAAAACAACTCAAACCAATTTGACTATGGCAATGAGACTGCGGGGGCGGGCGGGGTGGGGGGGTTAATTTGTTATAATTCAATGATTTCCCTCTAAGGGGACTGGAGTTAGATGAGTAATTTTCCACATTGCATGTGGATGACAGATTTGATAGAAAGAAATAGATTCTCCAGGTAGAACAATGAACATAGAACAGTACAGCGCAAAACAGGGCCTTTGGCCCTTGATGTTGCTCTGATCTGTGAACTCTGTCAGCTCGTTCCCCTGCACAATCCCATCATCATCCATGTGCTTATCTAAGGATTGCTCAAATCTCCCTAATGTGGCTGAGCTGACGACATTAGCAGGTAGGGCATTCCATGCCCTTACCACTCTCTGCATAAAGAACCTATGGATTATTTTGGCTTATTTCGCAGTACACGTCTTCGGTCTTAGTGCTGGAATAGTGTCAAGGCCCATTGTCATTGTCGTATCTAATGTGTTCAGCTGTTTCTTGCTGTCACGTGCAGTGAACGAAATAAATTGATGTCTGGCATCTGGAATTCTGTGGAAATCGTAACTAGGGTGAGGTGGAACATCCAATCGACACTTCTGGCTGAGCATGGTGTAGATATTACATGCTTATCCTTTACACAGATGGGCAGGGTGGTTCTGTTAATCAAGATAGGGATATTTGTAGGTCCATCTGCTGCAGTGAATTATGCTGTAATTCATCACCATTTATGACAGCACGTGGCAGGACTGCAGTGCTTAGATTTGATCAGTTAGTCATGGGATCATTTCGCCTTCTCCATCAAATGTTAATTCTGCTGTTTGGAATGCAATCGGTCAAGTTCGGTAGCTTTAAGTAGTTGACATCATTTTTAGGTACACATGGTTCTGATCCTATTATGTTCCATTACACTCATCACTGAAACATACACGGGTTTGATTGTAATGGTAGAATGGGCAGAAAAGTTTCAGAGTGTGGTTGAGTGCAAATTTGCTTCAGTTGCTGTTGTTGTCTACTTCACCACGTGATTGGTCACTTTTGAGATTCAATACGTGCAATGAAGTTCTGCTCCCCAATTGTCTTCGAGACGCATTTGTCCATCAGCCGTGCGATCCAAACTGTTTTTTGATGTGGTAACATTTTAATATTCTCATTCTTGTCTCCATGGTGTCACGCCTCCAATAATTCAAATTCATCAGGATCCTCTAAAATATTAAAATTAATCTTTCCTTCTTCCAGTAGTGCCATCTTCTGTGTTTAAAAAGAAAGTGTTTTTTTCTTTCTCTCCATGACCATGATTAATAACTCTGTAGTGTCAGTGATGCCAGCCTTATGCAGAACCAGTTAACTTGTGCACTTGTGTCATTGTTCACTTCCGTTGGATGGCGCTCCATGTTTGACAGGGTGTTTGAGAGGCGGTGACACACGTCTTTGGAACTTGTTTAAAAACAGAAATTGTTGGAACAGCTAAGCAGCTCAGGCAGCATCTGAGCAGTGAAAACAAAGTTAATCTTTCTGGTCCAGTGACCCTTCGTTAAATCTCCCAGTTACTCCAGCCATTTGCAGATTTCCAGTGTTCACATTTCTTTGATAATATGTTCTGTGCCTGCTCATTTCTGGATAATCTCAGTAGGTCAGGATGCATCACAGTGGACAGACAAATAGAGAAAAAGCGTGACACTTCTTCAGAACACAAAATGATTGGGAAATGGCCTTTTAACTTTCTTGATAGAAGTGAAGGAGGTTTGATCAGAAACACATTGTGTAGCTGTTCAGTGCCTAACACATGATTTGGAGATGCCGGTGTTGGACTGGAGTGGCAAAGTTAAAAATCAGACAACACCAGGTCATAGTACAACACGTTTATTTGGAAGCACTAGCTTTCTAAGCGCTGCCCCATCATCAGGTGATTGTGGAGTATAAGATTGTGATTGTAAAGGATTTACAACAAAAGTTTACACTGTGATGTAACTGCAATTAGACATTGAAAAAGACGCGGATTTTTTACATACAAAAATTGCAAAACTTTATTTTTAAAAGTTACATTCTCAAGTGCACCTTAACAATTGGTGTCATGTCGGTCCAGATATGGTATTGAAGTGTTAACTACCTGTGAAGGTGTCTGTGCCAAAATATACCACGGACATCACCATTATGCGTGGGGATACATCCCACCATTGTATGTGGCAGGTACTTAAGCGAAATCGGCCAACGTTGTCTCTCTCATACGCTGCAGGCAAGGATGCCCTGAGGCATGGCATATTGGAGAGACCAAACAGAGGCTACGAGAATGGATGAATGGACACCACAGAACAATCAACAGACAGGAATGTTCCCTCCTAGTCAGAGAACACTTCAGCGGTCCAGGACATTCGACCTCGGACCTTTGGGTGACCATCCTCCAAGGCGGACTTCGAGACAGGCAACAATGAAAAGTGGCTCAGCAGAGGCTGATAGGCAAGTTCGGTACCAATGGGAATGGACTCAACCTGGACCTTGGTGACCCCATTGCACCATCTACACACACAGGCACACACACACACACACATACACAGGCACACACGCACACACACAGACACACACACACAGACACAGACGCACACACACAGACACAGACACACACACACATACACAGACACACACACACAGACACAGACGCGCACACACACAAACACACACCCTATCTCATATGGTCACACATACATTTCCACACACATCTTGTCAAAGACTTAAACCCCTTTACAATCACACTCACACACATGCACACACCCTTACACAGAAACTCATAACCACCACCTCAACGCCCCACACGCATACATTCACATATAAGTTTGTGTGGTGAATTTGAACTTGAAGAATTACATTTTCATTTGCTGCAAGAATCTATGTAAAATCGTACAAATCCATTTTTTAAAAGATTTGAATCAGTCTGACCATTGTGGCGCAGACAGCCTCACAGGGAATTAACACCTTCAATACCTTATATGGGCCGACATGACATCAATTGTTAAAGTGCACTTGAGAACGTAACTGAATTTTTTTTTTTTGCGATTTACATATGAAAGAAACAATACAGGTGTTTTTCAACATATAATTTCAGCTACGTCACACTGTAAACTTTCGCTATAAATTCTGTGTCTTACAATTGTATTCTCCACAATCAATTGATAAAGGAGCAGCACTCCGAACCTAATGCTTCCAAATAGATCTGTTGGAATATAATCTGATGTTGCGTTTTTTTTAAACGTTGTGCCTAAAACAAACAGGCTTTTAATTGTGGTGCAAAAGGAGAAGATGTAAAGTTTGTGTAAATGAATGTGTGAATGGGGGAATCCGGTCTTCACTATTGAGTGCAAGATGAATATGATAAATCACACAACATATTAGGAATTCTGGGGGGTAGACTGTTATGGGGGAGGGGAGACAATGAAAAATGTAGATCAGTCATAATGGGGTCAGACTGTAAATTATGGAATTGCATACTCAGTCTTAGAAACGGTGAAGTACAAAAGTTAAAGTGATGTGTTACCAGAGAATCGGTTTTGCTTCATTGGAACATTGCAGCAGCCCAGGACCGAAATATTAGTATTAGAGCTTGCAGATGGGACACAATGAGAAGGCTATGGTTATTCCTATAGGGAAGACTGGAAGTGTTCCTCAATGCTTTGTCTGTGTGGACTCACCAATATAAAAGAGATTGCACTGTGAGGAGCAATGGCAATAGACTGAAGAGAAATGTTGCTTAACTTGGACTGTGTGTTTGGGGCCTTGTACTTTGAGAAGGGATAAAGTGAATTGGTAAGTGCACGGGAAGCTACCATAGGGGAGTGTTGATATCTGGAGGGTGATTAGATTACTTACTTATAGTGTGGTAACAGGATCTTCAGCCCAACAAGCCCACACCGCCCCACAATCCACCCAGACCCATTCCCCTACATTTACACCTTCACATAACACTGCGGGTAATTTAGCATGACCAATTCACCTAACCTCTGTGGGGAAGAAACCGGAGCGCCCGGAGGAAACCCATGCAGACACGGGGAGAATGTGCAAACTCCACACAGTCAGTCACTTGAAACGAGATTTAACCCGAGTCTCGAGCACTGTGAGGCAGCAGTGCTAACCACTGTGCCACCGTGCTGCCAAGGGTGATGGAGGATGTCACTGAGGTTTAAATGCTGACAGTGGGCGGGAGGGGATGATGTGTTTCATGGTGCTGTCCTGCTGTCGTTGATGGAAATGGCGAAGCAAGATTCCTTGAATGGGGATTCCAGTGAAGTGGGATTTGAGGACAAGGGAGTCTCTATAATTGTTCTGGAAAGGAGACGAGGGAGAGCTTAAGAAGCGTGGGAGATCGGGCATTCAGCTGAAGGCCATGTCCACGAAAGTTGGAATGTTTTTCTTTGATGGAAAAGGAGGCCCTGTCAGAGGCTTCCCACTTGAATATGGCATCATCGAATGAAAAGGACAAAGACGGAGTAACTGGATGAATTTTGATACTCTCAGCTGATCAAATGTTCAGACACATGCAAATGATTCAAAATAAACAAACATCTAAATTGCAGCTTTTTGTCTTACATCAAGCCGAAAATGGGATGTGATAATAGATGCAGGGGAATGTCAATGGGTGTGCAGGGGCAGACACCTAAGCAGATATTTAGTAACGCTCAGCAATATTTGATTCTGTTCAGAATAAAGAACTCAGTACCAAGATGAACCACCCATAGTTCACGAAGTCTGTCAAGGATCCTAGTCAATCAGAAATCGGTAAGCTTTCATGTCGACCAGATTTCGGATGTTTATTTTCGGAAGCAGAGGCACATGGGATAAAGTAGGGAAAAAATAGAATATATTATTAAAGTAAGCTGGCGAAAAATGTAAAAAAAAAGCTAACAGGCAGAACTTTTCTGTGTGTTTCGGAAAAAAAAAGAGCTGAGTGCATGATCCTTGGATTAAAGGAAGGCAGGAACGTATGTGTGGAACACGTGAAGAATGGTGCTGGGGAATTGGTTACTGGAAACAGGCAGAGAATTTAAATGAGTATTTTGCATTGCTCTTCGCAAGAGGAGACCCTCTAAGTATTTCAAGGATATAATCAGCAAAGCCACAGGTGTTATGCTACAGTAAATGAATCGTCCAGCACTCAGAAAGGCCCCTTTGGCCCAAACTGGTCAGTGCTGGCAATGAAGTCCTTCCCCGCTTACCCCTTTTCTCTGCATCCATCCAAATCTTTCTCAGCCATGTATTTGTCCTAATACCTTTCAATTTGTCTTAATATACCATATCTACCACTTCTGCTGTATCTCATACCGCATGTATACGAGTGGCTATAATAAAAGTTGCATCTCAGGTTGCCCTTTATTATTTTCCTTCGAACATCCAAGCGATACCCTCGAGTCCACGATTCCACAACCCTGAAAAAAACATCTAAGTGTATTCACTCTATCACGGCCTCCCACGATCCTGTACACGTCAATACCATTACCCTCAGTCTCAGTTACTCCAAAGACAAGATCCTACCTTGTCCAATCTCTCTCTGTAACTCAGACCATTGAGTCCCGGCAATGTTTTTGTCAATTTCCTCTGCACTCTTTCTAGTTTGGTCGCATCATTTCGATAGCAAGGTGACAAAATAAAAACAGAACACAGTACTTCAGATACAGTTCTATCAATATCCTGTATAACTGCAACATAACTTCCGAACTTCTGCACTCAGTGCCCTGACTAATGAAGGCCAGTGTGGCAAACTTTACTGCTCTGCCAACATGCGATGGCACTTTCAGAGAACTGTGAACATGAAATCCGAGATCCCTTTGCTCCACTACAATCCTTGAAGCCTTAGCATTCATCATGGCATTCCAAAGTGCACGACCTCACACATCTTTGTTAAATCCCACTTAAATTTCTTGGCCTGCTTCCCCAGCTGTTCATAGTCCAGCTGCAATTTCTGAGAACATTACTCACTGCCCACAATAGCGCATATTTTAGTGTCATCAGCAAATTTGCCAATCATGCCTTGTACATTCTCATCCAAATAATTGATGTAGCTCTCAAACAGCGATGGGCACAGCACCGAGTTATGAGGCAATCCACTGATCGCAGGCATCTAATCCTAATCTGTATCCAATTTGCCTGCTTGCCCTGGATTCCATGCGATTTAACATTCCAGAGTTACCTATCATGTGGAACCGTATCAGAGACCTTACTGAAATCCATTTGGAAGACATTTTCAACCCTGTCCTCGTCAAGCTTTCTCGCCCCTTTTTCAAAGAACTTTAACAATTTTGTTTGACATGATCTCTAACTCACAAAGACTTGCTGATTATTCCTAAACAAACCTCGTCTTTCCAACATGCATGTAAATCATTCGTCAGAATCACCTCTTGTAACATAGCATAGTTGCTCAGCTTTATGTTCTGTAGATCCCAGTTTTTTCTTTGCAGCAATACTTGAAATAATGTACAACATTCACTACCCTCCAGACTTCCGGATTCTCGCCCGTGGCGAACGTTGATGCAAAAATATCAGCTAAATCCCCTGCAATTTCTTCTCTAGACTTTTGGAGACTTTTTGGAAATACCTGGTCAGGACCAGAAGATTTATTCACCTTCATACATTCTAGTGCATCCAACGTTTCTTCTAAAGTACTGTGGACGGTCCCCAAAATATAACCGTTATCTTTCCCAAGTTTTCATGTCTTTCTCCACAGAAAACATAGAGGAAAAATGTATTTAACGAACCCAGCCATCTCCTGCATTCCGACACATACATACCCACGTTGCTCCATGAGATGTGTTTTCTCTCTATAGTTATTATTTTTCCTTTAATATACATAAAGTACTTCTTTAGATTCAACCTAATATTCACAGTCAAGGCTAACTTCCGCCCCCTTTCCGCCCTCCTGATTTCCATCTTCAGTAAACTCCTGTATTCCCTATATACCCTCTGGGATTCCTTTGATCCAGTTACCTATAACTGAGACATAACTCTTTCATTTATTTTTTTCTGTTCAAAGCCACAATATATCTTGTCATCCAGGGTTCCTTTTTCCTGCCAGCCTTGCCCTTCACCCTCACAGAATCATATTGAACTTAAACTCTGGGTATCTCACTTTCTAAAGGCGTCCCACTTGCCAGAGGTCTCTTTTCCTGTCGACAAAGTATTTCAATCATCCCCTGCAAGCTCCTGTCTAATTACTGTCGTCCCCTATTTCCCAACAGTAAGTCGAGTTTTGTCCCTTCTCCAGTAGGACTCCCGACTTGAGGAAGCTTTCCTGAATGCACTGAGCAATTTTTACTCCAATCTAAGTACTTGACGCTTTGGTAGCCCCAGTCTTTGATATGAAAATTAGAATCCTCTGCTATTACAATCCTAGTTGTCCGTTCTTGAGCTGTCAGGAATAATAGGCACAGGGGTTTTGAAAACAAAACAAAAAACAGCATGGGTAGCTCACACAGCAATAACAGATACAGGGTGTGAAACGAAGTGGTTACAGAGTGATTGGTTGCATTGTTTGAAATATTCCATCACTCTCTCGGACGCAGGAGTGTTTCAATGAAACTGGACAACGTCCATTGTGGCACTTGTTTTCAAGAAGGAAGCGATATACAAAGGAGGTCCCGATCGGTCATTTAGCTTTGATGAGTATTGCTTAGAATTTGCGGGCAATCGTTATTGAGGTTGGAATTGGAGGATATTTAGAAAAAGCTTGACACAGCGTTATACTGGTTTTGTGAAAGGAAGATGATGTTTGTCCTGTTCAGTCATGAAAATGTTTCGTGATAAAATAAAATGCTGACTTGATAACGGGGAATTGTGGACAGTTCATGGTTATTTCCGGAAAATTTCGATAAACACCACAAAATAAACGTCCTTACAGAAAACAGAAGCTCACAAAACGACAGATAATAAATTAGCATGGAATGAAGATTGGTTAAAACACGGAAGACTAAGATTCGGGATTAATTTGTCTTTAAAAAAGACGTATTACCTGGAGTATCACTAACATCAGTTCTATAATATCAGTTACTTGCAATCTATTCTGATTGTTGAAGGTGCAGGTTGAGTGCAATGTATGTGTGTTTGTCGGTGGTGCAAAGATATGTGGGAGGGCAATTTGCAATAAGAATGTAAGGAGTCTCAAAAGGTATATAGATAAGATCAGCAAGTGGGCAACTAATTGGCAGTTGGACGTTTTGGGAAATAAAAGTATAAGGTCATGCACTTTGGTCTGACAATCAAAAGCCAGACTATTATTTCACGGCTGGAAATATGTATACTGGAAAGGCAATGGGCTCTGACAACACTGCAGCAATTTAAGTGAAAACGTGAGCTCCACAACTTGATGCGCCCGTAAGCTGGTTGGGGGCAGTAACAACACTGGCATCGAACTGACAACGTGAAAAATTGCTAATGTATTTCCTGTCCACAAAACCAGGACAAATCCAGCCTGGTCAATCACCGCCCAATCAGTCTAGTCTTCATCATCAGGAAAGTAATGGAAGGGGTCATCAACAGTGCTATCAAGCAGCACCGGCTCAGTAACAACCTGATCAGTGACGCCAAGTTTGCATTTTGTCAGGGTCACTCAGCTCCTGATCTCTTCATACCTTTGGTTCAAATATGGACAGAAGTCCTAAATTCTAGAGATGAGGTAAGAGTGACTGCCCTTGACATCATTTCACATTTGACGGAGCATGGGATCAAGGATCCCTGGCAAAACTGGAATCAATGGGAATTAGGAGGCAAATACTGCGCTGATTAAATTCATACCTGGCACAATGGAAGGTGGTTGTAGTTGTGAAGGGTCAGTCATCTTAGCTCCTGGAATTCTCTGCAGGAGTCCCTCCTGTCCTCAGCCTAACAATCTTCAGCTCTTCCATCAACGATCTTCCCTCTGTTATGAGATCAGTAGTGTGGATGTTCGCCAATGATTGCACAGTGTTCAATACCATTCACGATTCCTCATATACTGAAGCCAGACGTGCTCAAATGCACTAAGACCTGAACAATAACCAGGCTTAGGCAGAGAAGTGGCAACTAACATTCGTGCCACACAAATGCCAGGCAATAATAATCACCAATGAGAGACACTCTCATCAACGTCACGTGACATTCAACTGTATTATCATCACTGAACCCTCCACTGTCAACATCCTTGGAGTTAACATTGACCAGAAACTCAACTTGACTCACCCCATAAACACTCTGGTAACAACAGCTGGTCAGGCACTCCGGATACTGCGGGAAGTAACTCACCTCCTCACACGCCAAAGTCTATCCATCATCTACAATGCAAAAAAAGGAGTGAGATGCAATGCTCCCCATTTGACTGGTGCGTGCAGCTCCGACAACACTCAAGAAGCCTGACGCCATCCAGGACAAAGCAACCCGCTTGTTTGGCACAACTTCTACAAATATTCAATCCCTCCGCCACCAGCATTCCAGAGCAGCAATACGTACCATTTACAAGACGTACGAGAGAATTTCATCAAACATCCTGAGAGAATGCGTTCCAAACCCACGATCACTTCCATCTTGAAGCCTAAAAGCAACATGTACTTGGAACCACCGCCACCTGCAAGTTTCCTTCCAAGCCACTCACTACCCTGACTTGGAAATACACCCACCCACCCACACCCCGGTTTCTTCACAGTCATTGTGTCAAAATCCTTGAATTCCCTCCCTACCGGCATTCTGGGTCAACCCACACTGACGTCACAGTCGACAGTAACAACTCGCCAGTTGTTTTCATCATTTGACCACGCAGCAGTTATAACCCCAGAAACATCTGTTAGGGACTATGTACTCATCGCTCCGACAAAACGTTTTTCTACAGGTCCCAATAATTCTGTCGCATCCAAAGATCTCCCCTGAAAGGAAAACAATTCCAGAGTGGGAGTCGACAGGCTTATGCAAGGTGCTCCAAGTGTGTTTGGGAAAAGCGAAATTTGACAGGAAAAGTGCACTGTGCTCCTCGTGTAGTCTGGGCAGAGCGATAGAGAAAGGGTCTGAACGATGCACTCCCAGCATGGTCAATGGTCAATGCACCGTAGTCGACTGTGGTCTGTTATCGAGAATGCAGACAGGGAATGCACACTGTCATTCTTCTGTGTTTTGGACAGGGGAGGTGGAGCCAGATACTATGCTCTGTGCTCTCGGTTTGGCATAAAGAATGAACTCTCAGACCAGAACCATCCTTAGTAACAAAAACTTAGATGTACATAGAAGGTTAAAGATAAAAGGAGAGCATTCCTCGGTAGGTGAAGTAATGCGCACAAATGAGATTATTTTTGTGAAATTTGGCAGCAACCACAAACTGAGAGTGCTTCATTCAGGTTCAGACCTTTTTGAGAACTACGAATTGCAAGAAGAATTTAATTGAGGGAGATCCCGGTTTCACCTGAATGACATTTCAGTTCCGTCAATGCCTCCCATCTCTCGGAGTGTCTCGTCAGATTGAAGAATGAAAGGCTTCCTTACCCCCATACATCATCCGTCCTCTTAATCCACATTCAGACTCGATGGGCTGTTCCAGCAACAGAAGCACAAACACCAAGAGCTGTGCTCCCCACTTATTCAGCTGATCTCCTTGGAGCGATACTGAGATGATCCAAGCCCAGCAATCATTTATAAGAACACACAGTATTTTCAGTTAATGAATACACGCGTTTGGCAATTATTGTATCCAGCAGAAACTAAGCACTCAGATGCTGGAGATCAGAGACGAAAGTTGTGATTCTCAAAAGGCACAGCCGGTCAAGCAGCATCAGAGGAGCAGGAGATTTGACGGTTTGGGCATAAGCCCTTCATTAGGAATTCCAACTGAAGGGCGAATGTCCAAAACGACGACATTACTGCCCCACGGATGCGGCCTGACACGCTGTCCATTTCCAGCAGAACACTTTTTTATTAAGTATTTCACCAACTCCGGCATGTTGCAGTGATAGTTTCCGAACTGAAATTTAAAAAAAAAATCATCTGGAGAAACTTATACACGCTGTGTGAGTTTTATTATTTTAATGTCACTCTGAAGGTGTTTAGTATCCTTACAATTCACTATTGACTCTCAACAATGTCATTTCCAAATTGAGGGATTTGACCCTCATTAGCTATCTCGGAATGATTCTTCAAAGTAAGAAAAAATACCAAGGATTCAGAAAGTCATCCCCTGGCAGCGAAACTTCAGCTTGTCTCCAATCTGACACATGACTACCTCCCTTACCCTTTGTTTCCAATCTTTTCGCAATTTCTAATCCATGCTGCCAATGACCAATAAATCACAAACATTTACAATTTGCTAATCAATTTATCAACTGGCTCAGCAGCGAAAACGTTCTGAAACTCCAAGAAAAACATCGTTTACAGTACTCCCTCATATACTGACTTTGTAACATCTTAAAATACCTGAATCATCTTTGTCAGGCTTGGCCGACCCTTGGCAAAGCAATGTAGACTGTCACATGCTGTTTTACGTTTCATCTTGTGTCTATTTTAACTTATTCTGCATGTTGGCTCCCATCAATCTTCACATTATTGATGTCAAGCCATTACGTCTGCAATTTGTGAGATTAGGCGAAAGTATGGACTGCTTATGCTGGAGATTAGAGTCAAGCACAGCAGCTCAGGCAGAATCCGGGCAGCAAGAGAATTGCTTACTCGTCCGAGTTTGCTCGATTTCACCTGTCTTAAACATGTGTGACATTTCAAACATTTAGCGTTCAAGGTCATTGAGGAAGGATATGAATGCAACTGGGCCGAGGGCACAATTCTGTGGACATCCTGTGCTGAAATGATCAGACTTCCAGAGTGACTACTGCATTGCTCTGTGACAAATGCATTTGTACTCATTGGATCCCGTGGTCTCCATTGTCCCTACCGGACATTGAAGCCACGATCAGACAAATACCACCAGGCTGTGAAGGGCAGTTGCTCTTCCATTCTGCTTTTAGTCCACAGCCTCACTGTATGTTTGGCGTATGGCCCACGAAATCACAAAACACTCGGCGTGCAGCAGGAGGCCGCTCAATCCAAACTGTTCCAAGTTGCTCTTTGAACGTGCGTCACGACTGAATGGCAATCCCCTTGGTTTCGCTCGAACCTTGTATATCCATTCTGCTCAAGTCTCCATTAAATGCCCCTTTTGAGAACCTCAATGGAATCTGCCTCCGACTTACATCCAGGCAGCAATTCCAGAATAAATCTCCGTGTTTTGAGAAAGAAATAACTTCTTCATCTCGAGTATGTTGCTTTTCAAGTCACTTGAAATCTATGCCTGACTCCCCACACCGTGGTTCTCTGTTTGTTTACGAGTGAGAACCAGTCTATCTTGATCACCTCTAATCAACATCATCATTGATTTGAAGCCTTTAATTCTTGTCCTGTGCAAGGAGCAATGTGCCACGTCCTAATATCCTCAGACGTGCGTTTATTACACGGATCCCATACTTGTAAACCTCTATTACACGATCTCTCTTCGTTGTGTTCACATCCAGTTCAGACTGTGACGTCCAAATATATAGAGGATGCCAGAACGCAAATGGAGGCTGAAATACAGTCAAATTTATGGACAAGACTGGGTTAACTGCGAAGACTAAAAATACAAGATTCACTGAGAATCGATCACAGCCCTTTAAAAAAAGTCTGCAGTTTTCCATTGATGACGGACACAATGATTGACTGTGCGACGCTTCTGTTCATGTGTTATCTACAAAATCATCACACATTATTTTACAATATTTAGGATTTAATCTGATGATCGGATATTCAACCATTCAGATGTTTGCATTTTCCCTACTGATAGACACTGAGCTGCTGCATCATATTCTGTGACAGATAATTTCATGCAACCAATGGAAAAACTGCGTGGTGACCGGCGAGAAGACAGAGCCATTTGGAAGAATTTATTCAACAAACCAACAAAAAATCAACGCTGTTTCAGAATGTGGAAAAATAATAATGCAGGATGAAACAGAGACGCATAGGGATAGAATGAGGCAGGACACAGATGGTGAAAGAAGAACGAGAACAGAGTGGGAATAACGCAAACAATTGGAATGACATCAAAAGAAAAGAACAATGGAACACATGGAGAGACAGTGGTAGAAAGAGACAGAAGAAAAGCAGAGAGTGAGAGACAAAAGACAGGAGGTGAAATAAAGTAAGGCAGAGCTACAGATTGAGTGGTAAAAATAGAGACATAGGAAGGAGAAGAACAGAGACAGAAAGGAGCGAAGACAAAAAAAGACAGAATAACGAGAAAGTTCGGGACAGAAGTAAACATAAGAAAAGATGAGAGGCCGAGATGGAAACGCAGAATGAGAAAAAACATGCAGTACAGAAGAGGCTGTATGGAAATTCAAATCTACACTGCCTAAAATATGGCAACAGTTGGAAAGGTTCATCGAGAGAGATCAGGGAAATTTGGTGGATGAACAGAGGCTGAGATCATTTTACAGCATACTTTCCCAGACTTTGTGCACGCAATGAATACCTGTTGAAGTACTGTTAATGCTACAAACCTGCACTATCATTGTCCATCTCCCTCTCCCTCTCTCTTTCGCTCTCTCCCTCTCTCTCTCTTTGTCTTTCTGTCTGTCTCTCTCTATCTCTCTCTCTCTGTTTTTCTCTCTCTCTCTGTATCTTTCCCCTTCGTGATAGGTCTGCAAACCGAACAGATGAGGGAAATTTATGATCTCTTGCTGCATTTTAAGAATTAGTGCACGTTTATTTTAAGTTTCTGTGCAGCACATGAGGCAATTCGGTGATGCTCTCAACGTCGCTAAAAGTTATTTCAAACGAAGTGGACAGCTTCAAACCTGGGCGTCTATGGAACGCTGTGGACCAAGAAATACTGAAGATGAGATTGCAGTGGTACAAGAATTTTATCTCACCACCACCTTGTCAAAGACAGCAGAGAATGCCCGCCCTCCAACAGGGACACAGGTCGCACCAATGAATGAAAAACAAAAATGAACTTAAACATAATTGATAACCTCACGGCCTGGATATTTAATTCAATCTCTACTTCCCATCGACATTGTTTAAATGAAGAGGATATTAAGCACCAAGCGCATCTCAGAGATGAGATTAGAATGGTGCTTGAAAAGCACAGCCGTTCAGGCAGAATCCGAGGAACAGTTTTTATCTTTTTACCTTCTCACAGACGAGGGACCGTTTTGCTGAAGATGGAATAAATGAATATATGCAAGATAAATTGTGGGAGCAGCACAGGCGCGTGAAACAATGTACGGTAGAAGGTGCTCCGTCATCCCACACCCAACGGATCAGATCTCCAGTCCTAACAACGAGTTATCGGAGAAAGTTCGGAATGCAGATGCTGGAGATCAGCGTCGAAAGTGTGGTGGTGGAAAAGCAAACTGCATCCGAGGAGCAGGGGGATCGACGTTTTGGGAGTAAGACCTTCATGACTAATGAGGCTTGTTGACCAAGGGGGCTGAGAGACAAATAGGAGGGGAGTGTGGCTTGGGGAAAGGTGTTGTGGTTCTGTTCGCCGAGCTGGAAATTTTTGTTGCAAACGTTTTGTCCGCTTTCTAGGTGACATCCTCAGTGCTTGAGAGCCTCCTGTGAAGTGCTTCTGTGGTGTTTCCTCCGGCATTTATAGTGGCCTGTCCCTGCCGCTTCCGGTTGTCAGTTTCAGCTGTCCGCTGTAGTGGCCGTTATATTGGGGCCAGGTCGATGTGTTTGTTGATGGAGTTTGTGGATCTTCTCCCAAATCTTCTCCCAAACTTTGAACACCTACGGGTGAGAGACGCTAAGACAAGCCAGGAAATGGGAATCCTGCGCTAACCGCCTGAGCGCCACATACGAACAATTCCGGTTCCTGCATGAATGCCGGAAGAATCGAATCCTTCCACCATGTGTTAGATACAGACGGCCAGTCAACAATCCACAAGCCAGAGACACAGCCAGACAGAACGGGTTCAGGACGATCCAGGTAATGATTGTGAAGTCTGTTGTGCCAGACGCGCACAACAGACTTCACAAATACAGACAAGAAATTGCGCGCCAAAAGTCGTTAATTTCAAAAAACAATCATGAGGAATGGACACAGACCATAGAACGGGCTGTCACCATAGGACAGAACAGGACCACACAACGCATAAAAACGGCACTAAAAGAAAAAATGGCCAAACTAAAACACAACAAAGAGGACACCACAACACACACCTGGGTTAACAACCTCTCCCACAGACTGTTCACAGACACGGAAAGAACAATACTGGCCAAGGGACTCAACTATAACCACAGGGACGCCAAGACAGCAGACTTCCTAGCAGCACTAGAATGCACACTCAGGAACAATGGAGTGACAGAAGAGACACAACAAACAGTGAGGCAAAGTATCGTACCCCCGATAACAAGGAAAAGACAAACACATAACCTCAACACCAAGGAGAGGGAAGCAGTAAAATCACTAAGAAACGATAAGAACATAATCATACTACCAGCAGACAAAGGCAGAATGACGGTCATCCTGGACAAAGCAGAGTACACCCAAAAAGCACAACAACTACTTGCAGATACCAACACCTACCAAAAGAGGGAGTTTGACCCCACCCTACAGCTCACCAATAGGATAAATAACACACTGAGGAATCTACAAAAAAAATGGACAGATAACCAGGTCGGACCTACAAAGAATGAAACCTGAAAGCAACAACACCCCCAGATTCTATGGACTACCTGAAGTGCACAAACCAGACATCCCACTCAGACACATAGTATCACTACCAGGGACACCATCTCACAAAGCAGCTAAAGAACTACAGCAGAAACTGAAACACCTGATCAGCGGATCCAGACAATCTATACAATCAAAACAGGAAATCTTGGACATCATCAGAAATATACACATAAACAAGGAAGAAACTATGGTCTCATTCCACGTAACGGCACTGTTCAACTCTATTGACAAAACCCTTGCCAGAGAAACAATAGCCAACCTGCTGGAAATACAGAACAGACAACAGGACGTTGAACCTGTCAACAAAGACGGCATACTTAAACTACTGGACTTTGCCTCACAACATACTTCACATTCAACAACCAGATATACGAACAAATCAACAGAACACCCATGGGCTCACCACTCTCTGGACTCATAGCAGAAGCAGTAATGCAAATGTTAGAACAAACAGTCTTACCACAAATTCAGCCCAAACTCTTGGTCAGATATGTCGATGACACTTTTGTAAGCATTAAAAACACAGAAATAGAGAAAACACACCGGATCATCAACGCCACACTCACAGGAATCCGATTCACGAGAGAAGAAGAAAAGGATAACCAACTCCCATTCCTAGACGTGATGGTACAGAAAACAACGAATGGAGAATTCACCACAAAGGTATACAGGAAAGCCAAACACACCAAGTCCTAAACTATGAAAGCAACCACCCCAACACACACAAACGAAGTTGCATCAAGACACTATTCAAAAGGGCCACAACACACTGCAGCACACCAGAACTGCAAAAAGAGGAAGAGAAACACCTGTACAAGTTATTCGCCAAAAACAGATACCCGCGCAATTTCATCAACAAATGCCGAAGAGAAAGACAATGGAACGAGGACATGCCGCAACCCAAAGGACTAGCCACACTACCACACATCAGGAGCATTTCAGAACTGACAGGAGATTTTCGCTTCCCCGGTCCCCAGCGCCTTATTTTCACCATGGACATCCAGTCCCTGTACACCTCCATCCCTCATCACGAAGGACTCAAAGCCCTCCGCTTCTTTCTTTCCCGCCGTACCGACCAGTACCCTTCCACTGACACCCTCCTTCGACTGACTGAACTGGTCCTCATCCTGAACAACTTCTCTTTCCAATCCTCCCACTTCCTCCAAACGAAAGGAGTAGCCATGGGCACCCGCATGGGCCCCCGCATTGCCTGGCTCTTCATAGGATATGTGGAACAATCCATCTTCCGCAACTACACTGGCCCCACCCCCCACCTTTTCCTCCGCTACATCGATGACTGTATCGGCGTCGCCTCGTGCTCCCACGAGGAGGTTGAACAGTTCATCCACTTCACCAACACCTTCCACCCCGACCTGAAATTCACCTGGACAGTCTCAGATTCCTCCCTCCCCTTCCTCGACCTTTCTATTTCTATCTCAGGCGACCGAATCAACACGGACATCGACTGCAAACCGACCGACTCCCACAGCTACCTGGACTACACCTCCTCCCATCCTGCCCCCTGAAAAAACGCCATCCCATTCTCCCAATTCCTTCGACTCCGCCGCATCTGCTCCCAGGAGGACCAGTTCCACAAACGCACAACCCAGATGGCCTCCTTCTTCAAGGACCGCAATTTCCCCCCCAACGTGGTCGGCGATGCCCTCCACCCCATCTCTTCCACTTCCCGCTCCTAAGCCCTTGAGCCCCGTCCATCCAACCGCCACCAGCACAGAACCCCACTGGTCCTCACCGACCACCCCACCAATCTCCATGTTCAGCGCATCATCCGCCGTCAATTCCGCCACCTCCAAACGGACCCCACCACCAAGGATATATTTCCCTCCCCTCCCCTATCAGCATTCCGTAAAGACCACTCCCTCCGTGACTCCCTCGTCAGGTCCACACCCCCCACCAACCCAACCTCCACTCCCGGCACCTTCCCCAGCAATCGCATGAGGTGCAAGACTTGCGCCCACACCTCCCCTCTCACCTCCCTCCAAGGATCCAAAGGAAACTTCCATATCCGCCACAGATTCACCTGCACCTCCACACACATCATCTATTGCATCCTCTGCACCCGATGTGGCCTCCTCTATATTGGGGAGACAGGCCGCCTACTTGCGGAGCGTTTCAGAGAACACCTCTGGGACACCCGGACCAACCAACCCAACCACTCTGTGGCTCAACATTTCAATTCCCCCTCCCACTCCACCAAGGATATGCAGGTCTTTGGACTCCTCCATCGCCAGACCACAACAAAACGACGGTTGGAGGAAGAGCGCCTCATCTTCCGCCGAGGAACCCTCCAACCACAAGGGATGAACTCGGATTTCACCAGTTTCCTCATTTCCCCTCCCCCCACCTTGTCTCAGTCTAATCCATCGAATTCAGCACCGCCTTCCTAACCTGCAATCTTCTTCCCGACCTCTCCGCCCCCACCCCAGTCTGACCTATCACCCTCACCTTGACCTCTTTCCACCTATCACATTTCCGACGCCCCTCCCCCAAGTCCCTCCTCCCTACCTTTTATCTTAGCCTGCTGGACAAACTTTCCTCATTCCTGAAGAAGGGCTTATGCCCGAAACGTCGATTTTCCTGTTCCCTGGATGCTGCCTGACCTGCTGCGCTTTTCCAGCAACACATTTTCAGCGTTTCAGAACTGACAGCCAGACTACTGCGACCACTAGGACTTATAACAGCACACAAACCAACAGCCATCCTCAGACAACAACTCACCAGAACGAAGGACCCGATACCCAGCATGAGCAAAACTAATGTAGTGTACAAAATCCCATGCAAGGCCTGCACAAAACACTATATAGGACAAACAGGAAGACAGCTAACAATCCGCATCCATGAAGATCAACTAGCCACGAAACGACACGACCAGCTATCCTTAGTCGCCACAGACGCAGACGACAAGCAACATGAATTCGACTGGTACAACACTACCATTTTCGGGCAAGCCAAACAAAGAACGGCCAGGGAATTCCTAGAAGCATGGCACTCATCCACAAACTCCATCAACAGACATATCGACCTGGACCCAATATACCGGCCACTACAGCAAACAGCTGAAACTGACAAAGGGAAGCGGCAGGGACAGGCCATTATAAATTCCAGAGGAAACACCACAGAAGCGCTTCACAGGGGTCTTCCAAACACTGAGGATGTCACCTCGACAGGGGACAAAACGTTTGCAACAAAAATTTCCAGCTCGGCGAACAGAACCACAACAACGAGCACCCGAGTTACAAATCTTCTCCCAAACTTTGGGGGAAAGGTAGCTGAGAATGCAACAGGCAGATGAAGGTGGGGAAAAGGTGATCCGTAGGAGAGGAGGGTGGAGTGGATAGCTCGGAAATAATGTGGTCGGATCGAGATGGGGGTGCAGAGTTGGAGGCTTGGGACCTGCATAAGGTGGGTGGGGGAAAAGGGAAATGAGGAAACGGGTGAAATCCGCATTCAACCCGTGCAGTTCCAGTGTCTCAGGTTGAAAATTGAGGAGTTCTTCCTCCAGACATCGGATGGTCAAGGTTTGGGGAAATGTGATCCTCTGAAGAGTTTTATAATCAAACCCCACAACCAGTTGTTGACAGTCAGTGTCGAGCTGGAAAAGCACAACAGGTCAGGCAGCATCAGAGGAACTAGGAATTGATGTGTCCAAATCTCTGAAATTTCTGGAAAATATCCAGACTTAGCTGGGCAATGCAAAATCATATTTATGCCAAACAAGCATCAAACGCTGTCCATGCAACAAAAAAGAAACAAACAATCGTCCCATCACATTCAATGGCACCACAATCACTGAGTCCCATACTGCCAACATAAGTTGCGGGGTAGGGAGTGAAGGGTGGTAACTGTGACCAGAAAATCACAAGATTGAATGTTGTGGTAGGTCAGAGCGGAGGAATCCTACAGTGAGTAGCCCACCTCCTGACGCCCTATACCCTGTCCACTATCAACAAGTCAATTTCAGGAGTCTGATAGAATGCTTTGCAAGTCCCTGGAAAAGTACATTTACAATAACACTCGAGAAGCTCAAAGCTATCCAAGGTAAGCAGCCCACCTGATTGCCATCACATCAACAAGTATTCACTCCAACCTAATAGACGTTCAACAGAACTAATTTTTGTTTAATTCAGATATTCAGGAAAACTCCTAGGAAAACACCTTCCAAACACATAACCACGGCATTCCAGAAGGGCGGTTTGGCTATTATTCCTCTGCTGTTTCTTTGCGCAATTATCTGAATTTTCCGAAACAATAATTGCATAGATTCCCAGTAACTTGATAAAGTGGGTCAGGTCGGATGGCGACTAGCTCCTCTTCAGAAGTTAGCACTGGAAAAAGCAACAGCAAGTCACATGAATCCTGTAACCATTGGAAGAGAATGGTAGTGGTTTGACCTCATACTCAGCATATCTCAGGCAATCGGAAGGCTCGAGAAGTGGGACCTGCCATGGTATGAATAGAGAGACAATGCAAGATAAAGTTATTTGAAAAAAAAAGACAAATCGTGTACGATTTGGGAAGTGGTGAAGCTATTCATTTGGAAAGGGAATCTAACTTTTATTGAACTGCGATCACCTTTCACAGATGCACCAGAAAAATCATTTTGCTTGTTTGCATCAGACCTTGACACGCAACTGCTCAGCCGAAGACCGGAAGAAATTACAGAAAGCTGTGATCACTGTCGAGATCAACACTCAAGCCAACTTTCAATCCATTGACTCTACCTACACTTCTTTTTTGCAGCGGAAAAACAGCCAATATCTTTAAAGCACCCCCCTCCCAACCTCCAGTTATAATTTATTCCAAACTTTCAGAGTCAAAAAAGTCAGGGATTCCCACAGCACAAAGATAGGCCGTTTGGCCCAATCTGGTCCATGCCGACCAAAATGTCCATCCACACAAGCCGCATTTCCTTGCCCTTGTTGCATGTCCTTCAAGATCTTTCCTATCCATGCATTTGTACAAATGCGTACTTCCACTGTCAGCTTATTCCATATGCGCAGCGCCCGCTGTGTAAAACAGGTGCCTCAGGTTCCCTTTTATCCTATCCCCTCTAAGCTTAAACTGATGCCCTGTCATCCTCGATTCCCTCAATTTGAGAAAAGAAAAACTGAAGGTACAAATGCTTAAAGACACATACTGAAAGGTTCAAGAGCATCTTATTCCCGCTGTTGTCAGACTTCTGAATGGACATCACAAACTTGAAATCTTAAGTTGACGTTGCTTTCTGCACACTATTATGGCTAAAACGTCATATTTCTCACTCTGTTTAATCACCCTTGTGTCTTTTTGTGTACGGATCTGCCATACTGCAGGCAAAACAAAACGTTTCGGTGTCCTTTGGGGCATGTGACAAAAATAAATCAAATTAATTTCTGGCATCACTCTGCACCATTAACTCCAACATCGATGCATAGCCATAATGCAAATGTGGAAAGCTGAAATAATTTTTGCAGATAGTGAGACATAAAAATAGACAAGGTAAACACCAGGGAAAATAAATGGCAAGCAGAAAGGGAGAGAGTGAGAAAGAGTGAGGAAGAGGAAAATGAGATAGAGAGAGAAATCAAAGGGAGACTCTGACAGAATAATCAAGTAGAGGCTATGAAATAGTAAAACCAAAAGTAAACATAACGGGAGAGTGAGGGGGTGAGAGAGAGGAAGTAGAGTAAGCTGCTGGGAAATGTATATAATGGGAAAGGTGCCGAATTGTACTAAATAACTGGCAGTACCATCCAGAATCCCATTACGTCTCACAGTGGGGGACGCACATGCATTTCCGATTGTCTGCTGTCAATGTTTTGTTGGTCCGGGGGGGGGGGGGCGGGGGGGGGGTGTGTGAGAAGTCAACCAGTTTGCACACAAGCAGTTCCAATGTTACCAACAGCGTAACGGCTGGTCTACTGAAGGGTTACGTTTTGTTGCCAGTTCACAGTGTGGGAGGGTGCAGTGGAATGCTGGTGGGGGAAACTTCAAGGTCGATTCCGTGAAATATTTGAAGTTGGGAAGCTTCAGGCCCCGGTAGAAATATTCCAATTGGAACTGTGTTAAACCGAGTTTGACAAAAAAGTAAATTGTTTCCAAGCTTGATTAACTGCAACCTGCAATGCGATGGGCTTCGAAGCAGTCATGCCATGCGGCGTTGGAAGTATATATGCATTCAGAATGAAAAGGTTTAGCCGAACCTTCAGAAAAAAGAGAATTGGTGTTGTATGCACAATCTTCCTGCTTCTTTGAAAGACCCAAATGCATTATTTCTTCGGTTTAAGTAGAGACTCAGTTTGTACTGCTTTCACGCATGCCATTCATGACATCAACAAACAGCAACTGTTTTTTAATCTGAAAAAAATCAAGCATTGGCATGATTTCAAAGTTGTTTTTTTATGTCCGAGGTTCCATGTGGAGTCATGGTATATGAACTCACACCTCATGGATCAAAGGTCAGAAGATCAGAAATCATTCTTCCTTCAAACCGCAAGAGCTCTCAGTACTTTTCCTGTTATTGTTGACTCTTTATGACTAAACCTTTGGTTGAGAATCAGTTGTGGAGTAATTTCTACTCATGGTTACAAAACCAGGTTAAGTACCAGGAGGCTAACACAATTGACAGGACCACTTTTTTTCAGGGATGCAAGAGGAACAATCTCTGATTCTTTTGGGCAGTCGATCCGGTTGTTAAATATTTGCCGCTTAGACGGATCTCAACGGCCACAATACTCCACTCAGTACCTGAGGGCTCCACAAAGACTGCAATGTTCCACTGAAAAGACTGGAAAGGTTCCAGTTTCTCATTATGTGTTAAATACACAGGCTGCAGGCAGGTGAATGCCCAAATATTAAGTCTACACACTGCAGACATTATTACACTGTAGGCAATGTAAATGTTGTTAAATGATGATTGCCCAAGTATCTGGATTTCCACATTGGAGACATTGCATTACCGTACACAATACAGACTCTGCAAGTGCAGTGTGTTGAAATTACAGTCATCTCACGCTGTTGACATTGCTTTACTGTAGACCACACAGGTTACACAATGCTGAGTGTTCAAATATCAGGGAACAACACCCCACAAACGTGTATGTATATGTGTGCATGTGGGAGTGTGTATGTGTGTGTCTGTCTGTGTGTCTGGGTTGGGGTTTGTGAATGTGAGAGAGATTGTATATGTCTGTATGTGAGTGTGGAATGTCGTAAGTCTGTGTGGGGATACATGTGCGAGTGTGGGCGTGTGTGTGTCTGGGGTGGGTGTACTGAGTGCTTGTAAGAGAGAGCATATATGTGTGTGCATGAGTGTAGAGTGGTCTGAAAGGATGCATGTGTGAGTGTGGGAGTGTATATGTAAGGGTGTGTGTGAGTGTCTGCGTGTCTGTGTATATGTGTGCCCGTGTGTATTGTGTATAGGAGTGCCTATTTGTGTGTGTATGTGTGTATAGGAGTGCCTGTGTGTGTGTATAGTGCACTGGTTGTCAAATGTTGTGTGACATGACCCCATGGACCCGCGGTTGAGGCCCTCCTTATGGGTATGGAACTTAGCTATCAGCCTCTGCTCGGCCACTGAAAGCTAAGTTCCACTGATTGGCTGATAGCTAAGTCCCACACTCCCACACTCATATGCAGACACGCAACACGTACATACACACACATTTACACTATCTCTCATACTCACAACCCACGAACCCAGACAGAGAGACAGGCACACAGACACGCACACACAAAGACCCACACGAACACATACACATACACGTTTTTGAGGTGAATTTGTACTCGCAAAGTTACATTGTACTTTGCTCAAAAACTGCATGGCTTCATGTAAAACTCTGTTATCTCACTTTTGTTTATCTTGGCACAGACAGAGAACACAGTCGGGTAACACCTTCAACATATTGTCGAGCTAACACAAATTGTTATAGTTATCCTGAGAATGCAACCTTTTTTGAAAAAAAACTTGTGATTTACACGTGAAACAATTGAGACTATCATGGTATTCGAACAGATTAAGACTCAACAGACAATCAATGTATTTTTCAATGTATAATTTCAGTTACATCACACTGTAAACTTTTGCTAAAAATACTGTGCCTTACAATTGTGTCCTCTACAACCATCTGATGAAGGAGGGGTGCTCCGAAAGCTAGTGTGATTCAAATTAAACCTGTTGGACTATAACCTGGTGTTGTGTGATTTTTAACTTTGCGTTACTATTGGTATTGTTTTATTGCAGTCTGTATAATGGAAAGTAGCCATGCCAAAGAGTAGACATTGCATTACTGACATATTTTGGAGATTCTGGCATTGGACTGGGGTGTGCAAAGTTAAAAATCATGCAACACCAGTTAATAGACCAACAGATTTATTTGGGAGCAATAGCTTTCAGAGTGCTGCTCCTTCATCAGGTGGTTGTGGAGTATAAGATCTTAAGATTATTTCTGAAGACTCTCATCTTTTGGAATGACGTGTTGGTTTTAGTTATTTTTTATATAAATTGCAGGACTGTTTTAAAGTTACATTCTCAAGTGAACTTTAACAGTTGGAACCATTTCGGACTGGGTAATGCATTTAAGCTGTGAGGTGCCCTTTGTGAGATTGTCTCTGCCAGAATGTTCAGACTGATTCTAATCTCAAAAAACGTTTTCCAGAATCGCAAATGGGTTCATGCCGTTTTTGAGCAAAACAAAATGTAATTTTACAAATACAAATTTACGCCACAAACTTAAGATCATAAGGCACAGAATTTACAGCAAACATTTACAGTGTGATGTAGCTGAAATTATATATTGAAAAAGTACAAGGATTATTTGTTCAGTCTCTCAGTTTTTAGAATGAATAGGTTGGTTTCAGTTCTTTCATATATAAATCGCAGAACCTCTTTATAATGTACTCCACTACAGTTCACTGCACCCTACTGCACACAACACACAGCGTACTCACTTTTGATTGTCCAAGTAGCTATTCTATTATCGAGTAGATGTTGCATTACAGTAGATGCTATGCACAATGCACACTGCTGAGTGTCCATGTCTCAGTTAGTTCACACAGTGTACATTGCAGTGATGAGCACAATGCACTGACTGAATAATACCAAGTACTAGAATATCAGTCCTCCCACACTGTCGACATTGTACTACTGTACATTGAATCTCCTTGTGTGTCTGAGATATGATAGTTTTAAGGCATGTTAACATGTGTGTGTGGGGGGAGGGGGTACACGAGTTAGTGAGTGTGTGTCTGTGCTTGAATGTCAGTGTGTAATTCTGTATATTTAGCTATATATGCATAATGTGACTGTGTCTGTGTGATTGTGAGTGTATCTGTTTGTGCAAGTGTGTATGACTTTGTGTGTGTAGCTGTGCATGTGCATGTGTGTGTTTCTGTATGTGTATGCCCATGTGTGTGTGTGTGTGTGAATGTACGAGACGAAGTGAGAGTGCGTGTCACTGTGTGTGTCTCTTTGTATGAGAGTGTTACTTTGCGGTCATACATTCATCACCGAGTCTATGTGGTTTTCTGCAGACGTCACATTGGGTGAAGTGGTTAGTACGCCTTCGCTGCATTGTTTCTGGTTTGTCTCGAATGGTATTTTTGCCTCTGTGTTTCCCTACACTTCCAGTTCTGTATCTGATTGGCTTGTATATTTGTTCACGTTTAATACAATGATTCTGGACTCATTGGTGTGCAGGCTTCAATGAATTCTGACGGGTCGCTCTATTTTGCCTGCAGTAGGATGTTTCATTGTGCCATTTGAATTTGTCTCCTTCATTGTCTGTCTGTTTGTAAACAAGAGAGAGATTACTTGTGGTGAATGGCAATGGCGAGCTGATGTTTATGCATCTGTATGGTCCATTTCTTTCACATTTGTCCGACTGTGCTTTTCACAGTCCATGCAGGTAATCTTGTCGATTACATTCGTGCTGTCAGATGTGGTTGTAGGCTCTTTAAATTCTGTGAGAAGATGGTAGAAGATGTTTACTGGTTTGTGGGCCACTATGACTCATTGACGTCTCTATATTACTGTGTCTGTGCGTGTGTGTGTGTGCATGTCTATATACACATGCGTAAACGCACGGATGTGTGTGTGTGTGTGTGTGTGTGTGTGCATATATATATATACCCATGGGCAAATGCATACACACACACAGTAACATATCGACTGCGAGTAGTCATAGTGGTCCACAAACAAGTAAAAACATTTCACCAGCTCCTCACAGAAGTTAAAGACCCAACAATCACACCAACAGCAGGTGACCGTGCAATCATCTCTCTCTAAAACAAGTGTCCATTTTAAGGTTGTGTTGGGACAGCTGGCTCAACGGGGATGGCAGCAGGAATCAGATTCATGGCACCGTGGCACTCAGCTGTTCAGAAGGGCAGACAAAAGATTGGAAAGACGATAGTCACAGGGAATACAATTGAATGGAGTGTAGATAAGCGGTTCTGTACTCGAAAATGAGATTCCCAAATGGTATGTTGCCTCACAAGTCCACGTGTCAGGAATGTCTCAGAACAGGTGCCGAACCCTCTTAAGGGGTAGGGTATCGTGGTGAATATGGGCATCAGTGATATAGTCAAAACGGACGGGATGATGTCTTACGACCAGAATTTAGGGAATTAGGGGCCATGTTCAAAGTAGAAGCTCAGAAGTAGTGATGTCATGATTGCTACCAATGTCATGCGCGAGTCAGAGTAGAAATGAAAAAAATGGGTAGGATGAATGCGTGGCTTGGAGATGGTGCAGGGGGGAACTGTTCAGATTTTGGCTCATTGGGATCAGTTCTGTGCGAGGTACGATTATTACAAATTGGACGGCCTACACTTGGGCCGGACTGGAACCAATATCCTTGGACGTCGTTTTGCAAATTCTGTTGGGGAGGGTTTAAACTAATGTGGCATAGGGATGGGAATCAAATGAGGAGACAGTATGGAGGTAGTAACTAAAACTTCTAAGGAACTTACTGAAGTCAGAGCGACGAAGTGGAATGCAAGACAGAGAGATGAGGAAGGCAAAGGTGGACTGAGGTGCATTTATTTTAAAGTTAAAAATGTGGTAGGTAAGGCACATGAACTTCGGACTTGGGTTAGTACCTGGGAGTATGATGATATTTCTATTACTAAAACCTGGTTGAGGGAAGGGCATGATTGGAAGCACAATATCGCCTGATATAGATGGTTCAGATAAGATAGAGATGGAGTTAAAGGGGAAGGAGGGTTTGCATTACTAATCAAAGAGGATATCACAGCTGTGTTGAAAGAGAGCATATGGCAGGCTCAAAGAGTAACACAAAAAGAACAGAGCTCAGAAATTGGCAGGGTGCGGTAATAATGCTGGGGTTCTACTACAGTCCTCCCAAAAGCCTGCGTGAGATAATGGTTCAAATATGTAAAGCGACTATGGAAAGATGTAGCAGCAACAGGGCGATGGTGATAGGCTTTATCTTGCCCAACATTGACTGGGATTCACTTAGTATTGGAGATGTAGATGGAGCCGAATTTGTAAGGAGTATACTGGAGGGGTTTCTCGAGCAGTATGTAAATTGTCTAACTCGGGAAGTGTACATACTGGACCTGGTGTTGTGGCATTAGCCTGGTTATGTATTTTGAATTTCAGGAGGCATGACTTTGGGAGTAGTGGTCACAGTTCTCAAGTTTTAGAATACTCATGGAAAAAGACGGTAGTTGTCATAAAGTAAGAGGGCTAAGCGGGAGGAAGGCCAACTACACCAAATTCAGGAAGGAGCTTGTGAATATTGACTGGGTTCAGCGGTTTGAAGGCAAATCCACATTGGATATGTGGGAGATTTGTAAAGAGCGGTGGATTAGAGTTCAGGAGATTTTTTTTCCATTTGAAAACCGTGGGTAATAGGTTAAATTGTGAGCTGAGCTAAGTGGAAAAAGGAAAGGTACGTAACGTCTCGGCGACACAAGACAGATTAACCTTTGGAAGAATATCGGGAATGTAGAAGTAATCTGAAACGTGGAATTAAGAGGGTTGAAGGTGGTCATGACATATCTGGAGCAAACAGGATTACGGGAAAATCCAAAGCGTTTTTATTCCTATACAAGGAGCAAGAGGGCAACGAGAGAAAGGGTTGGCCCCACTCAAGGGCAAAGGAGGAAACGTATGTGTAAAGTCAGAGAAAATGGGTGAGGTTCTCAATGAGTATTTGCATTGTTATTCACCGAGCAGAGTGTTGTGATGAATGTTGAGGCTAGGGATAGTAGTTTGATTACCCTAGGTCGAGTCAAAATAAAGAGGGAGAAATTGCTGGGTATTCTCAAAGGCAATAATGTGGACAAGTCCCCAGATCCGGGCAGCATCTATGTCAGGTTACTGAGGGAAGCGAGAGAGGTAATTGGTGGCTCTTTCAAAACAGATATCATTGTAGCATCATTGAACATGGCCACGAAATAGTGGGCAATTTCTAATATTGTCCGCTGTGTAAAAAGGATAGCAGGTAAAATCGAGCTAATTATAGAAAAGTGATCCTAATGTCAACGTAGGAAAGCTGTGAAGAAGATACTGAGACCTAGGATGTATTCCCATTTGGAAGAAAATGAGATTACCAGTAATAGGTGACATGGTTTTGTGTAGGAAAGGTCATGTCTTACCAACTTATTGCAATTCTTTGACGAAGTGACAATGTTGATTTGTGAGGCAAGCGCCGTAGATGTAATACACAAGGACTTTCGTCAGGCACTAGGGAATTTCCATATGATAGGCTGATTGAGGTGGTAAAGTCGCATGTGGTCCAGGGTGTACGAGCTAGATGATAGAGAACTGGCTGGACACCAGGAGACGGAGTGTCGAAGTGGAAGGAAGCTTCTCACAATGGAAACCCGTGATTAATGGTGTGCTGCAGGGATCAGTGCTGGGACCACTGTTATTTGTGAGATACATAAAAGTTTTTGAGGAAGGTAACGGTAGTCTGATCAGCAATTTGCAGATGTCATTAAGATTGTTGGAGTAAAAGGTATTGAAAGGAACTCTCCGAGAATACAGCAGAATGTACATCGCTCAGAGAGTTGGGCAGAGACATGGCAGACAGCATTCAATCCGGGAAAGTGAAGGTGTTCCTTTTAGGAAGATTCAATTCAATACTGAACTACACAGTGAATCGGAAAATCCTAGGGAATATTGATGTACAGAGAAATCTTGATATTCAAGTCCATTGTTCTGTGAAGGTGGCAAAGCGCATCAATAGAGTGGTTAAGATGGCATACAGCATGATTTCTTTCATCGGACGGGCCATTGAGTGAAGGACTTGGCAAGTCATGTTACAGTTTCATCCAACTTTGGATCGACCACATTTTAAATACTGCGTACAGTTCTGGTTGCCACATTACCAAATGGATGTGGATGTTTTAGTGAGGTTGCAGAGATGATTCACCGGGATGTTGCTGTTGTTTGAAGGGCTTTCGCTATGAAGAGTTTGAGGAAATCAAGATCATTTTCATCAGGTTGAAGGAATTTGGGGGAGGAGCTGATTGTGGTCTCTAAAAGCGTGAGGGTTTCCACAGCAAGGACAGCAAGAAGCTTTTTTCTAAGAGTGGGGGCACTCAATTAAGAGGATTCAGGAGTTCAAAGTGAGAGGGCAGACATTTCGGAGAGATATGTGTGGAAAGTTCTTCACACAAATAGTATTGGGTGCCTGGAACACTTTGCCGTGGAGGTGGTGGAGACGGGCACAATAGCGCCATTTTAGATGTATCGCGACAGTGACATGAATGGGCAGGAAGCAAAGCGATACAGATCCTTAGGAAATGGGAGACAGGTCGAGATAGAAGTTCTAGATCAGCGCAGGCTTAGATAGCCGAAGGATCTGTTTCCATGTTGTAATTTTATATGTTCTTTATTCTTTGATCGAAACAAAAACTCTTAAAAGTTTGAGCCCCCTTGTCTTAACTAACCACTATTTAATTCCAACTCTTTAAAAATGCTGCTCCAATAACACAATTATTAAACATTAAATCCACTTAATATCTCGAATTCCATATAATTCTTGTCCTGAATTCCTTCCACTCTTCCAAATTTGTTGCTACCCTATTTCCTTCTAATTGTGTTGTATTCTCCCCAGGTCGTCTACCTCCTTTTTACTGTTTTTCCTGGAAAGGCTACTTTTGACAGATAGAACCTTCTGATATTTCTTTTAGAGAGAGCATGTCAGATGACGTTGGCTCTCATATTTGATGTTAGTTGCTCTGACCAATTTTCAAACTGCCAATGATGACATCTGAAATTCCTGTAGACTGCTTTGCTTCTGGCTGTCGAGTTCATCAGACTTTAAATTTGATTAGCTTTGAAGAGTTGACCGTTTGTTATAAATCAAATGTCAAATTTGAATTTTTGTCAAAATAGCAAACTAAACTCACATGTTCATTTATCAGCCAATTTTTCGATTCTGAATAATCTGATCAGCTAGCTATTCTCCATACTGACAGCAAATATTCTACATGAAACTCAGGGAAGCACTTTCTGTTTAAAACAAACCATACAATCTTTAGAATTTGTAACCCAGGGTACTAAGGACGTTTAAGGAGGAGATAGAAAGATTTTCAATTCTTAACGAGTTGAAGGGAACGGACAGGAAAGTTGACGCCGAGGTAACATCAGCCATGATCGAATTGAATGTCAGAATAGTCATCAGGCGCCGAACTACTACTCGTGCTCCTCGTTCATATAATTTTAATGAATGCGCTCAGTGTGACAGAGGAAATGAAAGGGAGAGAATTGTGTTCAACAAATTGTGAGTAATTGAGATATTGTGAAGCAGATGTGCAGCGTCACAGGAGAAAGACTGTAGCAAAGGTAAATAAAGATATACAGACAATAAGTTGTGGGCGATAGGCAGAAAGGGCGTTTTTTCCAAAAGAATGGCAGACAGAGATCGGTGTGGGAAGAGATACAAAAACAAAAACACATATCGAGGGGAGCAAAACAGCGATAAATGAATGAGAGAGATAACATAGGAGTATATCAGCGAGAGAGACCGGGAGAGAGAAAAGGATACACAATGGGAGGAACAAGTATTGAGTGAGACTGCGACAAGGAGACCCTGAATGGCAGAGGATGGGAGAAAACCTGACAAATTGAGAATGTCAAATAGCGATAGGGAGACAGTCGGAGGTAAACATCAGGAAGAGCAATACTTCGTGTTAAATGTTTTTGGCTGCAAGAAGTTCAGAAAAAGAGAGAAAATGAAGAGAGCAGTATATCTGTAGGAGAGTTTTGTAATTTGGAGAAAGAGGATGCTCCAGAAACATCAAGGAGATTATCAATTTGCCAAATAGAAGGAACAAGAAGGTATCATTACGTTGGCATGGAGGCTTGGTGGGAGAGGCGGGGGAGAATGCACAGAAACAAAAATTTGGAGAGCAGTTTGTTAGAGATACCGACGTTATTATCTTGCTATGCGGAGGGATAATATTTATCCAATTGTAGATTGTAATACCGAAAGTGATAGGTACTTGAAAGGAAAGTGTCTCGAGATTGTATTCAGGAGGGCTTTCCACAGCAGTATGTGTCCAGGTCAAAAAGAAAACTGCTATTGTTCGTCCTGGTCATTGGAGAAGTTCTACGTCAAATAGACCAAGTGGAAGCACATTTAAGAATTGGTGATCATTTTATCAGAAGGTTCAGGATGATGAAGGTAAATGTAATTCTCAACTTAGAGTAAGTATTGGCGAAGAGAGGTATTCAATGGCACAACAATAAGTTGGTGGAAGAGATTGTAAATAAACATTCATCTACCTTTAAAGAGGAGAAGGGTTAAGTACAATCAAGGATTGTTTCCTCAATTTGTAAAGCAGGGATAAACAAAGTCAGAGGGCCACAATTGACAAAAATGTTCTTATATGCTGAAACGCATGTTGATGATAAGTGTCACTCGGAATTACAATTGAATATCAAGAGGAAATTAGACGAGACAACTGAAGGTTACATTTGTAGTAGAGAAACAAAGAGTAAGAGTGATAAAAGACGAGCGCATAGCACTAAGTGGTGTCCCAAAGTGCGCTTTATGCATATAGCTTTCCTTATATGGTGACAGAAGGAATAATGAGGGTCAAAAACATATGGAAACAGAAGACAGGCAATTTTTATCATGGACTCAGATGAACGACAGGAGGTGGAGCAATATAAATTGCAGCCTGCACCAAGATAGGTAGGAGACGTATGTTTTGAAGAGATACAAAGAGGATGCAGATTTACAGAGACAGGTTGAATGAGCGGGCAAACATCGGTCAGCTGCAACATAGGGTGTGAAAATGTCAGGTTGTTCGGTTTGACAGATAATCATAAAAACAACAGCAAATATTATTTCAACAGAGGGGCCATTGCAAAATTCTGACTTACAGAGTGGTTTACTTCATCGGGTGCACTATCCGCGACAAGTTATTGTACAAACAACGAACATAATCATGTAGGTCTTTACGACAAGATACAGTGAATACAAGTGCGATGCTGAACTTATATGGGGGTCTGAGAAGACGATGTCTGGAATACTGGACTGTCTTCTTGAAGAAAGGATGTGAGTGTGTCGGTGGTGGAAGTTTCGTGGACTGATACCTGCAATGAGTAAGCTGTTTTCTGAAGAAACGTTGGAGAGACTTATCTTGTTCCCGCTCAAGTCATTGAAGAGTGGGAGAAGGTAGGGGCGGCTGACCTGACTGACGAGCATGAGATTCTGAACATGGTGGAAAAGTGGAAGTGAGAGGACCTGTATACTGGTATCGATCAGTCCAGAACGAGAGGGCAATGATTTTCAATGTCTGTGGTAGTGGGTGGAGTGTGGAGTTTCGGGAGAGGGTTATTGGGAGACGGATGTGGAGGATTTGAGAAATGGAAAGTTATTGGAGGCGGATGGAAAGGAGAAGTTAGAAAGAGAATAGAATCAGCCAAGATCATATTTAATGATGGTGCACACGTGTGAGTGCGGTTGAAAAATTACAGTTTGTTACTACCTGGAAAGTTTACATAACCCTTAACTTGGATCAAATGGGCTATTCCTTAAATACATCCCGTGGTTCTGTTGCCTTTGATTTTCAAAGACGGCACTTATGGCTTTTTTGTGTAATACTGCTCCCAGTCATCCTATCTTGATCCCTCATAGTTATTGCAGGCCAATGCCAACCTGAACCTTAGGAAACAAATATCTCAATCCAGCACAATTATATGCTGAAGACGCACAGTCCCAATCCATTCTGTGTATGGGGCAGCCTCCCCCCGTCTCTCTCTCTCTCTCTCTCTCTCTCACACACACACACACACATACACACACGCTCGATCTCTCGCTCTCTATCACACCAAATATTATCGTCATCAATTGTATTAAGTTTTGGAACACAGTATAAAAAGCAATACATCACATCCAGTCCTTCCTTCACCGAGAAGGAGACTTTGGAACACCAACAATATTACATCGGCTTTTTTGCTAGGGTCGGGATAGTGGAAGAAACGCTGTGTCAGTATCTCACCAATTGTATTTAGCAAAGACATTCCATCTCATTTCCATGTAATTCTTTTGCTTACAGATTGCCCGAAGCTGACAGATATCTTATTTTTTCCTGATTTAACAGCATTATCTGCCTTTGGAATTATTCTGTGCGTCTTGCTGTTCCTACCTGATGTTTTGCTCTGCCTTCAACTCTCCTGACCTGCTCGTTATAAACCTGCCCAATATTAGGAAGACATCAGCCACCTATCATTCTGGTCCACTGGAAGCTACGCAAGTCACATCAGTCTCATTGTTGGTGCTATTCCTCCTTCGCCCCACAACAGACCAATGTGCTCCCTTCTTCCAGTCACTCAATTTTCTCCCACTCTTCTTTGTTAATTGTTAACATCTTCCTCTCATCAATCCTCTTCAGTTACTCTCTGAAAGCTCTGGAAAAGGTTCATTATTTTCAAACAAGGTGAATAAGACCAGGCAGCATCTGTGTAATGTGAAGAGAATGTGGTTTAGGAGTCTGAGAATTGTTTTTATTTCAACAAGACGGTGGTAAAAAAAACAGAAGATGTTATCCAGTCGGGTGTTGGAGGCGTCAAAATACATTATCTTCTCGAATTTGTCTTATGTTGACATTAGCTCTGGTAAAAACCGTCTAAAACGTTAAAATCTTTTGACATCAAAGAAATTCCCTCTGTTATGTGTTCAAAAACTGAAACCACTTTACCGCACATACCGTGCTTTTTTTTCTCTGTTCAAGCATGGTCTGTTCCATTAGTTGTCATTAGCGTGTATATGGCTGCATTAATATTTTTAAAATAAGGACTGTACCAAGAACAGCTGATGATCCAAAATACCTGTGTCGCTGGTGGTGAACATCAGATCTAAATAGGCACGCCACAATCCGTACTTCAGAAGCTAATTAGTAGCAATTCATTATACAGTCATAGAGTCATAGAGATGTACAGCATGGAAACAGACCCTTCGGTCCAAACCGTCCATGGCGACCAGATATCCCAGCCCAATCTAGTCCCACCTGCCAGCACCCGGTCCATATCTGTCCAAACCCTTCCTATTCATATACCCATCCAAATGCCTCTTAAATGTTGCAATTGTACCAGACTCCACCACATCCTCTGGCAGTTCATTCCATAAACGTACCACCCTCTGTGTGAAAAAGTTGCCCCTTAGGTCTCTTATATCTTTCCCCTCTCAAACTAAACCTATGCCCTCTAGTTCTGGACTCCCCGACTCCAGGGAAAAGACTTTGTCTATTTGTCTTATCCATGCCCCTCATAATTTTGTAAACCTCTACAAGGTCACCCCTCAGCCTCCGACGCTCCAGGGAAAACAGCCCCAGCCTGTTCAGCCTTTCCTTATAGCTCAGAGTCCCCAAACCTTGCAACATCCATGTAAATCTTTTCTGAACACTTTCCAGTTTCACAACATCTTTCCGATAGGAAGGAGACCAGAATTGCACGCAATATTCCATCAGTGGCCTAACCAATCTCCTGTACAGACGCAACATGACCTCCCAACCCCTGTACTCAATACTCTGACCAATAAAGGAAAGCTTACCTACCGCCTTCTTCACTATCTGACCTACCTGCAGCTCCACTTTCAAGGAGCTCTGAAGCTGCACTCCAAGGTATCTTTGTTCAGTAACACTCCCTAGGACCTTACCATTACGTATATAAGTCCTGCTAAGATTTGCCTTACCAAAATGCAGCACTTCACATTTATCTGAATTAAACTCCATCTGGCACTTCTCAGCCCATTGGTCCATCTGGTCCAGATCCTGTTGTAATCTGAGGTTACCCTCTCCACTGTCCACTGCACCTCCAATTTTGGTGTCATCTGCAAACTAACTAACTGTACCTCTTATGCTCGCATCCAAATCATTTATGTAAATGACATGAAGTAGAGAGCCCTGCACCGATCTTTGTGGCACTCCACTGGTCACAGGCCTCCAGTCTGAAAAACAACCCTCAACCACCACCCACTTTCTTCTAGCTTTCAACCAGTTCTGTATCCAAATGGTTAGTTCTCCCTGTATTCCATGAGATCTAACCTTGCTAATCAGTCTCCCATGGGGAACCTTGTCGAACGCATTACTGGTGTTCATATAGATCACATCTACTGCTCTGCCCACATCAATACTCTTTACTGCTTCAAAAAACTCAATCAAGTTTGTGAGACATGATTTCCCACGCACAAAGCCATGTTGACGATCCCGACTCAGTCCTTGCTTTCCAAATACATGCACATCCTGTCCCTCAGGATTATCTCCAACAACTTGCCCACCACCGAGGTCAGTCTCACTGGTCTGTAGATCCATGGCTTGTCTTAGCGCTCTTCTGAGACAGTGGCACCACGTTTGCCAACCTTCAGTCTTCTGGTACCTCACCTGTGACTATCGATGATACAAATTTATCAGCAAGAGGCCCAGCAACCACGTCTCTATCTTCCTACAGAGTTCTCGGGTACACATGGTCAGATCCTGGGGTTTTCTCCACTTTTAACCGTTTCAAGACATCCAGCACTTCCTCCTCTGAAATCTGGACATTTTGCAAGATGTCACCATCTCGTTACAAAAAGTCTATATCTTCCATGTCCTTTTCACAGTAAATACTGATGCAAAATATTCATTAGCATCCCACCCCCCGTTTCTGTGGCTCCACACAAAGGCCGCCTTGCTGATTTTGAGAGGCCCTATTCTCTCCCGAGTTACCCTTTTGTCCTTAATATATTTGTAAAAACCCTTTGGATTCTCCTTAATTTTATTTGCCAAACCTATCGAATGTCCCCGTTTTGCCCTCTTGATTTCCCTCTTAAGTATACTCCTACTTTCTTTGTATTCTTCACAGGATTTACTCGATCTATCCTGTCTCTACCTGACATATGCTTCCTCCTTTTTCTGAACCAAACCCTCAGTTTCTTCAGTCATCCAGCATTCCCTATACCTACCAACCTTCCCTTTCACCCTGACAGGAATATACTTACTCTGGATTTTTGTTATCTCATTTCTGAAGGTTTCCCATTTTCCAGCCGTCCCTTTACCTGCGAACGTCACCCCCCAATCAGCTTTCGAAAGTTCTAGCCTAATACCATCAAAATTGGCCTTTCTCCAATTTAGGACTTCAACCTTTAGATCTGGTGTAACGTTTTCAATCGCTGTTTTAAAACGAATAGAATTATGGTCGCTGGCCCCAAAGTGCTCCCGCACTGATACCTCAGTCACCGGCCCTGCCTTATTTCCCAAGAGTAGGTCAAGTTTTGCATGTTCTCTAGTAGGTACATCGACATCCTGAAGCAGAAATTTGTCGTGTACACACTTCAGAAATTCCTCTCCATCGAAACCTTTAACACTAGGGCAGTCCCAGTCGACGTTTGGAAAGTTAAAATCCCCTACCATAACTACCCTATTATTCTTACACATAGCTGAGATCTCCTTACACATTTTTTTCTCAATTTGCCTCTGACTATTGGGCGGTCTATGATACAATCCCAATAAGGTGATCATCCTTTCTTATATCTCAGTTGCACCCAAATAACTTCTCTGGATGTATTTCCGAGAACATCCTCCCTCAGCACAGCTGAAATGCTATCCCTTATCAAAAATGCCACTACCACTCCTCTGTTGCCTCCCTTTTGTATCCTTCCTGTCGCATTTGTATCCTGGAAATATAAGCTGCCAGTCCTTCCCACCCTTGAGCCATGTTTCCGTAATTGATATGATATCCCAGTCCCATGTTCCTAACCATGCCCTGAGTTCATCTGCCTTCCCTGTTAGGCCCCTTGCATTGAATTAAATGCAGTTTAATTCATTAGTTCTACCTTGTCCATGCCTGCCCTTACTGTTTGACTCACTTCTGTTCTCAGCTGTACCCGTCTCAGATCGATATCTTTCCTCATTATCTCACCACTTGACCCCCCAACCTTACTAGTTTAAACCCTCCCAAGCAGTTCTAGCAAATGTTCCTGCCAGAATATTAGTCCCCTTCCAATTTAGATGCAGTCCGTCCTTCTTGTACAGGTCACTTCTACCCCAAAAGAGATTCCAATGATTTAAAAATGTGAATCCTTCTCCCATACACCAGCTCCTCAGGCAATCATTCATCTGCTCTATCCTCATATTCCTGCCCTCACTAGCTCGTAGCACTGGGAATAATCCAGATATTACTAACCTTGAGGACCTCCTTTTTAAATTTCTGACTAACTCTCTGTAATCTCCCTTCAGAGTCTCATCCTTTCCCCTTGCAACGTCGTTGGTTCCAATGTGGACCATGACCTCCTGCTGGCCCCTCTTCTCCGTGAGAATATCCTGCACCCTCTCTGAGACATCCTTGATCCTGGCACTCGGGAAACAACACACCCTTCTGCTTTTTCTTTGCTGGCCACAGAAACATCTGTCTGTACCTCTGACTACAGAATCCCCGATCACAATTGATCTCTTGGACGCCGACGTACCCCTCGTTGCATTAGAGCCAGTCTCAGTACCAGAAACGTGGCTGTTCGTGCTACGTTCCCCTGAGAATCCATCACCCACTACATTTTCCAAAACAGCATACCGGTTTGAAATGGGTATATCCACAAAAGACTCCTGCCCAAGGTGCTGACCTCTCTCAAACTTCCTGCAGTTAACCCATCTGTGTGAATGTATTTGAGACTTCCCCCCTTCCTAAAACTACCATCCATCACATACTGTTCCTGTTGCAAATTCCTCAGCGCTTCTATCTGTCTCTCCAAGCGATCTACTCGATCTGATAAGATTCGCATCCAACAGCATTTATGGAAGATATAATCTGGAGTAACCCTTGAACTCTCTTTAAACTCCAACATCGCCTCAGGCGACTGACTGTGTGGAGTTTGCACGTTCTCCCCGTGTCTGCGTGGGTTTCCTCCGGGTGCTCCGGTTTCCTCCCACAGTCCAAAAGATGTGCAGGGTCAGGTGAATTGGCCATGCTAAATTGCCCGTAGTGTTAGGTAAGGGGTAAATGCAGGGGTATGGGTGGGTTTCGCTTCAGCGGGTCGGTGTGGACTTGTTGGGCTGAAGGGCCTGTTTCCACACTGTACTGTAATCTAATCTAATCTGTAAAGAAGGACATATCACTGCAAAGGACATTTTTGCTTCTTCACAATCTCTCGACCCAGAAAATAACACCGTCTTATTCCTCTACAAACACTACCCCAGGTTAAATTTATAGCTATGGTTTATATTTTAAGTTTCATCAAGAGATTTTTTCCAAAAACACATAATCAAGAAAGAATCCACTATACTTACTACTGCCGAATTTCTCTTGGACAGACTAATAACAACAACTAACTTATCTGATTCTGTGTGTGAACTTCTCCCAACAGTTCCTCCACGATTAGTTGTGAATTTGACTGTTTGTTAATTTTCCCAGATGCACTCCGATGTCCAACGATACAAGAATTCAAACAGCAAAGGCAGTAATTGTGCAGGTTCTCTCCCTCTCTCTCTCTTCTGAACTGTCCGCACCAGGTGCTTCCTTTGTCTGCTCTTCTCCCTTTTAAACTGCTGTTGTTTTGACTTTTTTTTTCAAAGTTCCAAAACAATGCAACAGCATATAAAACAGTAATTGCTGCTCGTGGAATTCGAGGAAATCACCTCCAACACCTAAAATACCTCAACAAAGGTGCAGCTCTTACAGGCAGATTTTTTTCCCGTCCTCCCTCTTGGATTATCCAGAATCCTTAGACTTAGAGAAAATGCATGCCCCTGCTAAAGCGACAATATTTTTACTCCAGGAATCCACCGTTGCAGTGTTCAGAGTTTCATGTAAATTGTGTGCGTTCAAGATATTTGACACACTGATGTTTTAACGTGTGTTCACAGAAAATCTTGTCTTTTATTATATTGTCAGCTGATTGATAAACTTGCAATTCAATCAGTGGAGCGTAGGAATAAAATTACATCTTTTTGGTCTTCATGCATATAAATAGAAAGTTAGCTGACACTCCTAAAACAGTGAACAAGGGCAAGTAACGTCATTCATTCTCGTTTCAAAGGCTCTTTTTATAGTCACAATCTGGTTACCTCAGAAATTTATGAGAGACGTGTTAGCACTCATATCCATTTATGAATTTCACTTGATACCTTTATGACTATTATTCATTTCTAGACTTTGTTTTGTGTATCCTGGTGTAATTTGTGCACCTTTGGCTGGGTTAAAATGGATTACCCAGCTGTCAATTCCCTTCATGTGTTAAGTTGACGAATTTAAACACTGCATGATCTGAAGGTGCCGGAGTAGGTCTGGAGAGTACAAAGTTTCGAAAAAGTCACAAGAAATTGGGCTACAGTCCAACAGTTCTTTATTTCAAGCACGAGCTTTCGGAGCACGGATCCTTCATCAGGTGGTTGTGGATTACAACGTTGTAAAACAGAATTAATAGCAAAAGTTGTCAGTGTGATACAACCGGAATTATATGTTGACAAAGACCTGGATGAGAAAAATAAAAGAAGTAATGAAGACTCTGTCATGCATTTCTTAGTGTGTCACATCTGTGAAATACGAGAGAAAATGTTCGGAATATACTTGGTGTGCACATATATGTCAAGGGTCACGTGCTGAGTACTATATTAAATTTCCACTCATGTAACATGCGCTAATAATAATAAAGAAATAAACATTTCCTGGTTTTGTGGCATTTTCTTATTTTCCCGTAAATGGGTGGAGGTGCCAGTCGCGGACTTTGATGAACAAAGTCAAAAATCACACGACACCAGGCTACAGTCCAACAGATTTATTTGAAACCACAATATTTTGGAACTAAATATCTGAAGAAGGAGTGGGATCTCTGAAAGCTTGCGGTTTCAAATAAAACTGTTGTGCGAGAACAGGTTTATTTTGATTTTTGACTTTCCCCTTAATAAGCAACAAAAGCTGTGTTGCCGAAAATTAAATAAGTGTCGGAAGTTGTGGCAGCCAATAAAACGAGTAAAATTGATTTTTTTAAAACTGATCCATTAATGTTATTAGAAGATTATCCACATTTCAAGTATTACGTTGGAAACCTTTGTTCGGCAGGAGAAACATTTTTCATTTTCTGGAAATGATTGACGTGCTTCCTCAAACGCACTGAAAACTTCCTCTCAGCATCATAATATTTTTTTAAAATCCGACAGATATTAGGGTAAGGCACAGAATTATTTGTATTGTATAGTATTTTATGTCAATAAAGCTGCGACTATTACATTATATGAAGTGCAATCGATTGGTTAAAATTTGGTGGCAGAGTTTGAGAGTTGAGCAAGGGTTTGGGAAGTCTAAACGGATAAAATGAGTCAGATGATTGCAGTTGCTCTCGCTCAAACAACTCAGTCCAAGGTGATGACAACAGGAAGTCCTCAGGATAATGAGACAAAATGCATTTCACGCTTTATGAACGAACGTCACTCCGCCAAAGTGGGGATCGTTCCCATCTCGCTTCACAACGGGACAGCCAAAGCAGATTAGTTTATGATGAAAAAGTTGATAATCAAGAACAATACCGGTCGATGGGAGGCCCTTCGCTCCATCTATTCCGTTCTCATATTTCCCGTCATAATATATCTTTTTTTTCCCCCTTTGGTCTCTGGGTGGCTCTCAGCCTGGCCTCCTAGTGTCTCATGGCGGATCCCAGCCGGGTTTCCCACAGTTCATGACTATTCCCAACCTTGTCTCCCAGCAGATCACGGCGTGTCCCACTCTTTTCTCCCAGCAGGTCATGATCTGCCCCAACCTGGTCTCTCAGCAGCTCATGACGGGTCTACCCTGCTCTCTGAGCAGCGCATGGCGGGTCCACTCTGCTCTCTGAGCAGCTCATGGCGGGTCCCACCCTGTTCTTTCAGCAGCTCATGGCGACCTCAGCCTGGTCTCTCAGCAGCTCATGGCGACCTCAGCCTGGTCTCTCAGCAGCTCATGGCGGGCCCACCTTGGCTCTCTGAGCGGCTCATGGCGGTCCCACCCTGTTCTTTCAAAAGCTCGTGGCGGTCCAACTCTGTTCTCTCAGCAGTTGATGGTGGGTCCCAACCTCTTCTCTCTGCAGCTCATGGTGGTCCAAGCCGGTTATCTCAGCAGCTCATTACAGCCCCGCCCTATTCTCTCTGTAGCTCATGGCGTGTCCCACTTTGGTCTCTCAGCAGCTCATGGCAATGCCGGCCCGGTCTCACGGCATCTCATGGCTGGTCCTGATCTAGTCTCTCAGGTGCTAAAAGGCCGTCCCAGCCTGTTCACTCAGCAAGGCATGGCTGTCCCTGCCCGGTTACTCAGCGATTCATTGGGATCATAGACTGGTCTCTCAGCAGCTCATCACGTACCCAGCCTGATCTCTCACCGGTTCATGGATGTCACGGCCTGCTCTTGCAGCAGCTCATGTTTGCTCAGAGCCTGTTCCTTCGACGGCGAGTTGTGGCTCCCGTGCTGGTCTACAGGGCTCATGGTGGCTTTCAGCCTGATCTTTCAAGGGTTTAATGCAGTATCTCAGCTGCAGTTTCGGCACCAGCAACGGTATGTGTCGGGGCATAGTCGAGAACACACAGCTGAGCGAGATTAACGGAGGGGTATTAAAAAAGACGATGATACTTTTAACTCATTCCTTGATCATCCTAGTACCAAATACTAAATTGTAATTGCAAACTATTCATTTTTCGAATATTCTATGAAGTTATTCTAAGCTTTGTAACTCTTGTTTCGGGTACTACTTTGCCCCTAAGTTTTTAATTGTGTCATCGTACTTGGTGTCTAAGATGGCGTCATGTGTGGTAAAGTTAGACAATTCTCACTCTTCTCCGAACTGCTACACATGACTAATCAGCACCAATAAGAACTCGCATAAATTGCAACAATAAATGTGACCTAACCGTGCAAGATTGAAAAAGTGGCTTAAATTTTGACAGAGTTACGGCGTTTAAAATTAGTGCAGCACACACAGATCATGGTCGTCCTGTTCCAAACGCTTTTTGTAAAGAAACCGAATACAGACCTTATGTCATGGAGCCAAAGGGCATCGAGGCAAGCAAGAAAGTGGATTTGTCACACCAACCAGATCATCCATGGTCTTATCAAATTATAGAACTGCTGTGGTGGACTGGACAACTTATATCGGGTGTTTACCTCAATCAGTTGCGCTTTAGTCTGTGTAATTTCACATTGTCAAGAGATACTTTTAACCTAATATTTCCCGATTACTTATTGTGAAAATCAAGCATTCTTCATTCCAAATATACAACTATATACACTATGGAGTGAGAGGTTGTTGAGGTCGCTGGAACTGTGGCTTTGAGATTATAATTCGATCAGCTATGATATTGTGTAATGAAAGTGCAAGTTGGAGTTACATAGTTTTCACATTTCTCAACTCCTTTTGTTTGCAAAGCATTTTATCTTATTTCATTCTTACACTGGTCTAGTTCTTTTCAATTTATCAATGAATTCAATGCCCCCGTCTTTTCACACGAAACTTTCACCATTTGTGACCAAGTTATGTGTTCCCTCATCTCTCTGCTATAATTTGTTTTTTTTTTTAAACCATAGTGCATTTTCTGTCGACAGTAAGCTCGGAATCACTCCTCTACACGAAGTGGAATCTAATTTCCTGGTTTCATCTGTGTAGCCGTGTGGCCAGGGCACCATTTTAAAGCCGAGTTCAGTAGTGGCAATGCCTCTGTGAAAGAAAGAAAGTTGTGAGATCAAATCAAAATCGAATTGGAGAGAAAAATAAAGCAGTGCTCATCCCGCTGTGTTTCCCTCTCCCAAAAGGCATTGTTGAACACTGCAAACTCCCTGTTAAAATACACTTTCTCCCGACCTTTATCAATGACTTAAAAAAGGCTTGACTGCTGTCATTCGGAGACAATTATTCGCCATTTAACTCGTTTAAAGTTCGGATGATTTTTAACCTCTCATTATGGGGTCTGGGAGTATGGATATTCATGTTACAAAAACCTTATATTCTGAAACAACAGAATAATTAATGCATGCCGAACACAAATAAGATACAGAGCAAAACACTGAGAGTTAGCATCTGTTATCACCCTGCCCATATGCCTCCAAACATTTCCTGATCATATGCCCATTCAGATGCGGCTAAAATGTTGTGATTTTACTAGCCTCCACCACTTCCTCTAGCAGCCAATTCCACAAATGCACCACCATCTGTGTGAAAAGATTGCCCAGAAGGTCTCTATTATAACTTTCCCCTCTCACCCTAAATCTCTGCCCATCAGTTCCTGGACTCGACCACGCCAGGGAGAAGACATTGTCTATTTTCTCTATTCATGCTCCTCGTGATTTTATAAACGTCTATAAGGTCACCGCGAGCCTCTGACACTTCTGGGAAAACACCCACAGCCTATTCAATCTCCCTATTGCTCAAATCCTCCAATCCTGGCAACATTATTGTAAATATTTTATGAAACATTTCAAGTTTCACAACATCCTTCCGATAGAAAGGAGACCGGAATTGCACTCAATATTGCAAAAGTTGCCGAACCAATGTCCTGTGTAGCCGCAACATGACCATCCAACCCTGTACTCAACTGTCTGACCAATAAAGTCATACGTACCAAATACCATCTTCACAGTCCTATTTCTGTGCGACTTTAATTTGAATGAGGTATGAACCTGCAATCCAAGGTCTCTTTCTTCAATAACACTCCCTCAGACCTTCCCATTAAGAGTAAAAGTCCGGCTCAGATTTGCTTTCCCAAAATGCAGCACCTCACGTTTATCGAAATTAAAATTCATCTTCCACTCCTCAGCCCGATGGCTCATTTGATTAAATTCACGTTGAAGTCCAAGGTAACCTTCTTGTGTCCACTCCGCCTCCAATTCTCGTGACATCTGAAAACCTATTAACTAAACCTCTTAAGCTCACACACAAATTATTTATATGAATGACGAAAAGTAATGGACCCAGCGTTAATCTTTGTGGCACCCCACTGGTCACAGGCCTCCATTCTGAAAAATCCACCCTCCGTCACCACACTCGATTCTCTACTTTTGAGCCAGTTCTGTGTACAAATGACAAGTTCTCGCTGTATTTCATTTGATCTAACTTGCTAACCAGTCTCCCATGGGAAACCTTGTCGAATGCCTTACTGAAGTCCATATATATCACGTCTACCGCTCTGTTCTTATTAATCCTCTTTGTTACCTCTTCAAATAACTCAATCAATTTTGGGAAACATGATTTCCCACGCATCCTACCCATGTTGATTATCCGTATTCAGTTTTTGCCTTTCTAAATGCATGTATATCATGTCCCTCAGGATTCTCTTCAACACATTGCCCACCAGCGACGTCAGGCTCACTAGTCTATAGTTCAATGGCTGGTCCTTATAAGCTTTCTTGAAAAATAGCCCCACGTCAGCCAACCTCCAGTTTTCCATCAACTAACCTGTGACTATTGATAAAACAAATTCCTCAGTCAGAGGCCCACCAATAACTTTTCTAATTTCCCACCGAGTTCCGGGGTGCACCATATCAGCTCCGGTGGATTTATCGTATGTTATGCTTTTCAAGACGTCCATATTTGTCAACATGTCACCATCAATTGCCGCATATTCCATATGTTCCATGTCTTTCTTCGCCATAAAAGGTGATGCAAAATACTCATTTATTATCTCCCCATTTATTGCAGCTCCACACAAAGTCCACCTTGCAGATCATCGAGGTGTCCTGTTCTTGCACTCTGTACCCTTTTGTCCCTTCCTTTTGTACGTTTGTCCTTGCCAAATGTTCCAATCAAATCAAACACACCCAGAAACTATTGAAACAAATTAAATTCACAGAAAATGTTCCTCTTCTTTATTCCCATTCGAACTTTTATGGCTGGCATAGCTCAACATGTCGTACGAAGAAAAGTTTCTGACAATCTGTCCAAAACCGAAATTCTCCAAATCCAAATGCAGAGTTTGATGACATAAAATGTAAAACCATGTCTACACTTTCCATCAAAAACTCCTGGCGTTTTTTCAGAACTGAAAATAAAAACGACAACTGCATAGAGTTATACAGTATGGAAGGGGGTCTAATAAACATTCATGTCTATCCAGGCTTCCCAATTACCTATCCAGCTAATCCCAATATCCAGTCTTATCTCCATATCCCTGCAGCGTCAATGTGCTGATTACAAATTGAGATCAGTTAATCGAGTAATTGCAAAGGCACGTTAGAAACGGGAGGTCTTGGGAGTCAAGTCGGTAAGAGTGAGAAGAAAGGATGAGATTCAGGAAATGTGTCGGAAACATTTACGATTTCACGCTGTGTTATAATTAGACTTAATATTGATCAATTCTAAGTACAGATAGCAAACTTGATTCGTTTTATATAACTGCAAAATTGAGAAAAGTTTGTTTGCGAGTAATCTTTCTTTTATATTTGCATGTGTATCTCTATCAATGCTGCAAGGTTTACAGGTAAATGTTTGATTTCTTTATCGCATTCAATTGTCTAATCTAGAACTTCTCCTTGTGGATACATTTTCACAAATGCCTGATTGGATTCCAATGAAGGGTAGAAGCAACAACAGCAGAAAAACTGTTTGAGTTCAATTTGAAGCAAGGATTATTGTACCAATATTGACCGTTGTTACAAATAAAAAGAAAGCTCTGGAACATCTCTTGCAAGAGATATTACAATAGTTTCTAATTTAAAATTTCTGTTTTAGATCTGCCGTTTCTATTATCAATGAAGCATCTCAAAGGTGGTCATTATTCAAATTAATGGCAATTTGATTAAATTTTTGATGGAGTGAAGCTAAAGAAATGTCATAATTTTGAATGGATCAAATGTAATTTTTATGTTATGAATGTTTTCAAGCAGTTGGATTTGTAAAATGCTTCTAAGATCTTGAAACATCTTAAAATGTGTTAACATGATTGACGTGTGTGATTTTGCTGCTCCTTTTACAAGTTTATGTTGTCTTTGTTTATTTTTCCAGGAGGTCGTAAAGAAAGTTTCCGAAATGCCTGCCGGAATGTACTTGAATAAGCTTTCACATTTAAAGAAAAAAGCGTGTACAACCAAAAGGGAGTCGCCAGCCCTGCCAGCTCAGCTTTACGCTGTTCTGGTTTGGTTTGATGTCCGCAAGCATTCAGTTGGGCAGCAGCTGGATTCGAAGAAGTAAGTCCATGCTGATCCTTCCTCTCTCTGACATCTCTCCTGTCAGACCCTGTGTTTTATTTTACTCTTTGCCAAGCGTTGTTCATGCACATTGTTGCAAGTAGTTGGAAATACATCATTAAGTTTGGATGATCTGTTGAGTTTTTGAATAGGTTTAGTTATTCTGTATTCTGTTCTCTTTCGTTTGAGTTTCATTCTGTAATCTTGCAAATACATTCTGATTTGTTTAAGACAGACTGGTTGCACCAATTGCATCATCCCTGAAATGTCCACAACTCACCTGCTTAACAGAAACAAGCTGGTTACAGTCGGGGTTAATACTTTTGAAATATCTTTTGGGCGGGAGTGTTTGTCCACGTGCCTTCATTGCATTCTAAATCACCTCCACTAACGTCAGCGATGCGTCAGGTAAAGTCCACAAAGCAATGTTCCACAACCACATATGACCAAATATTAAATAAGATTATTATTTTGATTAATTAATAAATACTTAAAGTACTGGAGAGAACTGACTTTTTTCAGAACATGGTCTTTGGGAGAATTCTCGTCCATTCACTGATTAAAAAAGTACATCTGACCATCTCTCGACAAATACAGACCCATCTGTTGGGTATGATTTGCACAATATTTCAGGATTATTCACCACTATTTCAGCCAGCTTCAACGGGATGCCACCACCATAAACATGTTTCCTTCTCTCTTGTCAGCCTTTGCAGGGAACCGTTCCCTCTGGTATATCCTGGGCCGCTCCCTATCCACCGTCGACCTCACACCCGACAGCATCATGGCACATTCCCATGTAACCACAGATGGTGGTTGACCTGCGGGATATACTTCGCCACTCCTCAGTACCTATGGGCCCGAAAAAAACTTTCGAGATGAAGCACGGATTTTTCTGCAATTCACTCAGTATAATTGTATGGTCCAGTACACTTGCTGCTCAATGTACTGTGCACTATATTTCCGAATCTAAGCACAGACTGAGTGACAGCTTTGTGGAACCCAAACATTTCTTCCATAGAGCTAAATTCCATAGTTTCCCTTTACCTGCCTCTTCATGATGATGACACACTTCCTGAGTCAACATATCTGTCACAGGCTTGCTGCCGTGCCATTGTGTTTATTTTTGACTTTAAAACAGATCATTGATGGTGTCAGCAGAAAGTTCAATTGAGTTTATTTTGGTGGAACAGTTGACGTTTCTGATTGGATTTATAATCCAATATTCGACTCTTTCTCGAGGCATGATATTGAGACAGTCTGTGTCTTCAGCAGATCACTCACATCCTCCTGGGGACTTAATGTGAATTTGTTCATAGTCGTAAAATCATACAAAATTTAACACAGACCCTTTGATTCAACTGGCAAGTGCCGAACAGATGTGTTGAGATGAACTAGCTCCATTAGCCTGTGTTTGTCCATATCACTCTCAGCATTTCCTATCCATGTATATGCTCAATTTCTTAAAATGCTGTCGTTCTGATCGCTGCTACGGCTTCCTCCACAGACTCATTCCACATATGCACCACCAACACTTTGAAAATTTGTTCTGCAAGTAACTTTAAATGGAAATTGGAAGTCCGAGACAGGTTTCCCTTAAAGTAAACTTACAGGTTGAGTCGGTAGTTATGAAGGCAAATACAATGCTGTCATTCATCTCGAGAGGACCGGAATGTAAAAATAGCGATGAACTTCTGAGACTTCATAATGTTATGGTCATACCATATTTAGAATATTTGAGCAAGTCTCAACCACATATGCCAGGAAATATATATTCACGCTGGAACAGGTTCAGAGAAGGTTCACGAGAATAATCCCAGGAATGAAAAGTTTAACATATGATGATCGCTTCATAGAGCTGTGACTATACGTACGGGGTATTGAAAGATGACTGGGGGATTAGATTGAAATTTACTGAGTACTGAATGGCCTGGACAAAGCGGAAAGAAGTTTCCATTGGTAGGAGAGTCGAGGATTGAGGGAAGAGCCTCAGATTAAAGGGAAGACACTTTAGGCATAGATAAAGGGAATCGTTTTATGGACCAAAACAAGCACACCCAAACATATATTGCGAAGGCAGTCTAGACTGGAACATCTTGCTTATTTTAACGCTAAGTGTAAGATGCTTTGTTACAGTTAAAATTCGATTGTGCAAACTATTGGATATTAAAAAAAACACTTTTTCCATACACTGTAAGTAAAATGCAGAAAAACACTTAACAATAAGAGAAGAAAAAGCTGATTTTACTGAAACTCTATCGAAATCGCTAATAAAATAATATATTAACGACGACTAATTAACTGTTGCAATACAGTAACATCACATAAACACACACTTGGCCAAGGCAGATTCAGCAAGGTCAATTTTCTGACATGCCATTTTAGTAGCTGAGAGAGAATCCCAGCCTTTACTTCTAACAGAGATAGGAATAAGAGCTCCCAGGTCCAGTTTAAAGATACCAGCAAAGGCTATTGAAGGCAACAACTTGGAAAAAAAAACAGGTCCTGTGTAGATTGTACCCACCAGTTCAGGCCATTTCTACTGTTCCAAATTCAAAAAAAAAATCAAGGCCTCACAAGCTGTTTACTTTACAGACTTTGGAACAGAATATTCAGCATCTTTCTTCATTTCCAGAAGTTAAAGCCGTAGTATCATCACATTTGCCATGTCCTTCTTTCAAGTTTACGAGAGTCCAATACCAGAGGAAATAAGCCTTTGGTAAGACAGGACAGGAGATAAGGAGATAAGGAGAAACTTGGATTTAATACCACATAAGGCTATGGAGGACAGGTCATTGAGAATATTTAAAACAAAAATAAACAGGTTCTTGATTACCAAGGTGATCAAAGGTTGTGTGGAAAAGTAGTACAACGGCGAGGAAAACAAAATCTTTCGTTCAGGATGAAATGGAAGAGCAGGCTCGATGGGCCGATTGGCCTAACTTCTGCTGTTGTTTTGTGGTCTTAAGATCTTACAGTACATGTTGGTTGACAGAGGTGGGGGGGGGGGGGAGGGGCTGGTCAGTGTGGGATGTTCTTTGATGGTCAGTGCGGCGAAAATTGGCCAAATGGCTTTCTCTCACACTGTCGGGACTCTCTGGATTACAAATATGTCCGGTCTAACCAAAGGCTTATTTCCTCTGGTATTGGACTCTCATAAACCCCATGTCTTCCGATGCTTCTTATTTTGCTGCTTCATGTCGTGACTGTCAGACACATTAAGGTTGCCACAGGAGACCGCAAGAGACGCCAATAACACAACAATAAAACTAATAAATGCGACACGGAAATGAAGAGCATGAGGAACTCCATTGCGTTGGACTTTGCCATTTCAGGAAGTTTCTTCCTGTTTTGTCTGACATATATTGCACATTTTCTACTTGTGCGAATTTCAGGTGACAGCTGTTCGGTCGGTTCAAATCCCAATGACCCAAAATTTATTCTGCAGTAAATCGGATACATGCTGCAACTCTTACATTCATGCACGTATACGGGTATTTATGCAATGACACAGGCAAATTTGACAGGTGATTTCAAAGATTCTTTCAGATACTTCACCAAGAGTATTACGACATGTCCCATACAGTGAGAGTGGATGAATAACTAGAAGTGACTTCCACACGTCACTAAAGCAACACACATTCTTATGAATCTGCAGCTCATAAATTCTGGCACGTGTAAAGGCAATGATCGACAAACAAACCCACAGCACCTCTTTATATATTTGTGGTAGCCACCTATGACAGAGATTGTTTCTCATGTTATCGCCTCTTCTGGCAGGCGCAAAAGCTCACAATAAGAAGATTTCCGTTTGGAATTGATTTGATTGATCCATGTGTAAAATCTGGAGGGGAGGCTATCCATCGTCTCTGTTAAAAGCTTTAAGATAAATTTGTTTTGCAATTTTACAAAAAATGTACTCAAACACGCCAAGATTGCCTCTTCTCCTAAACGTCAGAGAAAAAAGTAACCAATGTAGTTCCAGTTAAAATTATGTTGTGACATCCTGGAAGCATTTATACGCTGAAGGATGGGAGAAAAGATTCGTATTGCATTGATCAGCGCTGACACCTGAAATTAAGCATGCCGTACAATTTGTCACAAATAACAAAATGAGTAAACTGAGAATTTTTTTATAGCTAATTGTGGTGAAACGGTTAAAAATTATGTCCCAATACATGTGTGAATCTAACCGGAATGGAGGTGTTGCTTAGTCCCGTGTGAATCTTATTACACACCTCCCCGTGTGAATCTTCTTATCTGTATGTAACCAGAATGGAATGTGTTTTTTAGCCTTGCTCTGCTGTTCACATGAATGTTTATATCTGGAAAAGAGTATATCAGTTGGAAAAGTCTCCAGTTCGGTGAGTCTGCTCCGGGGTTACGTTTAACCGCCGAGCGTGGGTTGTTGGCAACCGCTCTACGAGAACTGACGGCTCCCAGTTCCGGTAACATGTAGAGTGAGTATAAGCCAGACCCGGGAGTCTGCTCCGGGGTTACGTTTAACCGCCGAGCGTGGGTTGTTGGCAACTGCTCTACGAGAACTGACGGCTCCCAGTTCCGGTAACATGTAGAGTGAGTATAAGCCAGACCCGTTGTAAGTATGAGACCTGGGAATAAAATGCTCATATTCTAGCAGACTCGCCTCTTGGTCCTTTGTTCTGTGTCAGACTACTCTCCTACGAACCTGACCTTGAGAATATTTTAAAACACTAATACATCAATTTCTTGTACATGAGTATCCATATATCACAGTGTTGCATTTGCACAACTTGGCCAGAAGAAGGAGATTTTTTTTTCTCGTTATCATGACAGGAAAGATCGACGTCTTCGAATGCACTGAAAATTTTCTCTCCCCGTATTAAATTGTTAAAAGATAAGTCCCTGGAGATCTTAAAACAAAACACTGAACCGTTTTCATTTCACGACATTCTTTGTGAAGTAAGCTGTAGCATTTGCACGTCAGGGACTGCAACAGATTGCAGCAGTGTATTTGTCCAATTTTGTTTCCAGAGGTTTTGATTAGAGGAGACGGTTGGAGTTTCGGTTGGAGCAAAAATAAATCAGACGTTTGTACTTACTGGAGGTCAAGCAACGCAATCCCAGTAAATCAAAACAGAAAATGATCTGGGTAATGTCATGAGACCAAATACATTTCGCTGTTATCAACGATCGTCCCTCCATCAAAGTGGGGATTTAATGATTTCACGATGTGACACAAGCAGGTGTCTCATTTGGTATGGAAAATGTAATTCCTCGTATAAAAGCGACGGAATTGGACACACCAACAGAAGTTCTCCACTCTCCATGTTTCCTTCTCATTTTCTCCGAGTTTCTTCTGCTTTTTTATCATTTTGTTTTCCCGCTGCTCTCACTCTAGCCTCCATGCGCCTCCAGACAGATCCCGTCCTGGTCACTCGGTGGCTCTCAGTATGGTCTCTCCGCGGCTCGTGACGTGTCCTGAACTGATATCTCGGCAGCTCTCAGCCCGATCTCTCGGCAGGATGTCAGTGGTCTCTCGAAGTTTCGTGGCAGTATTTTGGCTCGGCATAAGTGTGTATCCTGCCGAAGTATGTACCCTGAGGCACGGGGAGTTATCGGTGAGGCTGCAATTTCAACAGCACCGATTCTGTGTGTGGTTGTGGCGTCGAAGGCAGACAGCAGAGCGAGATGCACGGAGGAATCATCAGTTGAATGGTTAGCATATTCCTTTAAAACCTAGTTTAATCCGTGAGAAACGTTAGTGTAAACTGTTGCCAAATTCTTTAATTTTCTAATATTCTATGAAGGAATACTTCGCTTTGTAACTCATGTTTCTCTTCGTACTTTGTACCTTAACACTTTTGTGCCGAGGTAACTTGCATCTGAGATGTAATCATGTATGCCAACATTATACAACTTTCACTTTACACCTTCACTTCAACACATAACTTCACGTCGCAAATAAAATCTGAAAAGCGAGTTCACCAGTAACTAGAACAGCAGTCATTTTGCAGCAATAAATATGACATGGTCATGCAAAATTGAAATAGTGGCCAATTTATAAAGGTACCACGGCGCTTAAAATAAGTGTAGCACAAACATAGCAAAGCTCTGTCGCTCTGTAAGTTGTTTCATTTTAATAAAAGAGAGTGCAGACCTTCAAGCGCACAGTCAAATGATTTGGCGCAGGCAGGATATTGGAGTTGTCAAAACAACCAGATCATCCATGATGTTATTACATTTTGGAACTGGTGTGTCAGCCGGACAACTGCCATTGGTTTTAACTCATGTCGTTGCGTTCTAGTACACAATATCCAAACATAATTTTGCCAAATATGACCGAGCGTGTTATTAAAAAAAAGCTTTTATTCCACATTGCCACCTGTGTACAAGCAACGGAGTGAACAGTTTTAGAGATGGATGGAGGGTTGGGTGTGAGGTCACAATTAGATCAGCAATGATTGAATCGACCGGAAGTGGAAGTTGAATTTACTTCATGTTCCACTCCCTGAACTCCACTTTTTGTAAAACATTTATCTTACATTGCCCTAAAAAAAATTAATGAATTCGAAATCCATATCTTTTCACGAGGACTCTGAACCATTTCTGAACAAGTTGTTTGCTCCCTCATCGTCGGCCTCTCATTTTTTTTGTTCTACATTCCACGCGCTGTAGCGAGCCCACTCGGAGACTGTCTTCTGAAATGAGCCGATTCTAATCTTCGCGTAGCATCTTATTAAACATTCCCACATTATTGTGATATCGCCATCTCTCCGGGGAGCCGTTGTCCGGCAGACCCCAGTTGGGGCAATGCCTACGTGAAATTCTAAGTGGGCTATCGGGATAAAATGAAAATAGATTTGAAGTGGTGAATGAAGGAGCCCACCTCCCGCGATGAGCCACTCTTCCTAAAGGGATTTCTGAACCGCATCCTTCCTCTCCAATTACTCCCTCTACAGGCTTCCATGAATATTTGCTTTTTTAAATTGACTGATGGAATTCCAATATAAGTATGCACTATCTACTCCATCGAAAGTTCGGATGAATTTTTAAACCTGGTTATGGGTAACTGGGAGTTTTGGTGTTCATTTTAACAACTTCTTCTCCTCTAAAACAACAACCGCAAAATACTCAATGAAAGTCATACGCAAATAAAATAGTGAGCAAATCACTTCGCACTTTACACAATTAAAAAAAACACTCCCACAGCATATCTGCACAAATGTAAATCAGAGTAAAGTTTATTCTTCTTTGTTCTGGTTGAACGTCTAGGGTCAGTACAGCTCGGTGTTTGGTGCTAAGAAAATATTCAGCGTATTCGCCTGAAAACGAGATTCCCCGAATGCAGATACAGGACTTCAAAGTAAAAGAATCCCGACACGGTTCCACTGTTCCATCAAACAGCCCTATCCCATGTTCAGAAGTAAAACAGAATAAATAATGAAATGCAGAATGATACAGTATATACAACATTCAACATTACAGCGCAGTACAGGCCCTTCGGCCCTCAATGTTGCGCCGACATGTCATACCAATCTGAAGCCCATCTAACCGGCACTATTCTGTGTACGTCCATACGTTTGTCCAATGACGATTTAAATGTACTTAAAGTTGGCAAAAGTACTACCGTTGCAGGCAAAGCATTCCATAACCTTACTACTCTCTGAATAAAGAAACGACCTCTAACATCTGTCCTAGATCTATCCCCTCAATTTGAAGCTATGCCCCACCGTGCTAGCCGTCACCATACTTCGAAAAAGGCTCTCCCTGTCCACCCTATCTAACCGTCAGGTCATCTTATATGTCTCTATTAAGTAACCTCTGAACCTTCTTCTCTCCAACGAAGACAGCATCAAGTCCCTCAGCCTTTCATCGTAAGACCTTCCCTCCATACCAGGCAATATCCTAGTAAATCTCTTCTGCATCATTTCCAAAGCTTCCGCATCCTTCTTGTAATGCGGTGACCAGAACTGTCCACAATACTCCACGTGCAGCCGCTCCAGAGTTTTGTACAGCTGAAGCATAACCTCATGGTTCCGGAACTCGATCTCTCTATCAATAAAAGCTAAGACACTGTATGCCTTCTCAACCATCCTGTCAAACTGGGTGGCAACTTTTAAGGATCTGTGTACCTGGACGTCGAAATCTCTGTGTTCATCTACACAACGAAGAATCTTACCATTAGCCCAGGACATTGCATTCCAGTTACTCCGACCAAAGTGAATCACCTCACACTTGTCCGCATTGAACTCCAATTGCCAGCTCTCAGCCCAGCTCTGCAGCTTATCTATTTCTGTCTGTAACCTACAACATCCTTCGTCACTATCCACAACTCCACCAAACTTAGTGTCGTCTGCAAATTTACGAACCCACCCTCCTACTCCCTCATGCAGGTTGTTTGTAAAAATGACGAACAGCAGTGGACCCAACACCGATCCTTGCGGTACACCACTAGTAACTGGACTCCAAGATGAGCATTTCCCATGAACAACCACCCTCTGTCATCTTTCAGCAATCCAATTACTGATCCAAATTGCTATATCTCCCACAACACCATTCCTCCGCATTTTGTACAATAGCCTACTGTGGTGAACCTTATCGAACGCCTTGCTGAAATCCTTATACACCACATCAACCGGTTTACTCTCATCTACCTGTTTGGTCACCTTCTTAAAGAACTCAATGAGGTTTGTGAAGCACGATCTATCTTTCACAAAACTGTGTTGACTATACCGAATCAAATTATTCTTTTCTTGATGATTATAAATCTTATCTCTTATAACCGTTTCCAACACTTTATCAACATTTGAAATAAGGCTCACTGATCTATAATTACCAGGAATATCTCGACGTCCCTTGTTCAGGGGAACCAAATTTGCTAACCTCCAGTCTTCTGGCACTGTTTCTGTAGACAATGACGATTTAAATATCAATACCAAAGGCTCGGCAATCTCCTCCCTGGCTTCCCAGAGGATCCCAGAATAAATCCCGTCCACCACAGGGGATTTATCTATTTTTACACTCTGCAGGATTTCTAATATCTCTTCCTTGTGAACCACAATCCCAACGAGTCTAGTAGCCTGTATCTCCGCATTCTCCTCGACAATATTGTCGCTTTCTGGAGTGAACACTGTCTAAAAGTATTGATTTAGTGCTTCTCTTATCTCCTCTGACTCCACACACAACTTCCCACTACTATCCTTGATTGGCCTTCATCTTACTCTCGTCATTCTTTTATTCCTTAAATATCTATAGAAAGCTTTAAAGTCCACCCTGATCCTATCTGCTAACAACTTCTCATGTCTCCTCCTGGCTCTTCTGAACTCTCTCTTTAGGTCTTTCCTGGCTACCTTCGAACCCTCAAGTGCCCTAACTGAACCTTCACATCTTATCCTAACATAAGACTTATTCTTCCTCTTGACCAGAGATTCCACTACCTTCATAAACCACGGCTCCCGCGCTCTACGGCGTCGTCCCTGCCTGACAGGTACGTACTTATCTTGGACACTCAGGAGCTTTTCCTTGAATAACCTCCATATTTCTAATGTGCCCACCCCCTGCAGTTTCCTTCCCCATCCTATGCTTCCTAAATCTTGCCTAATCGCATTTTAATTGCCTTTCTCCCAGCTATAACTCTTGCCCAGTGGTATACACATACCCCTTTCTATCACTAAAGTAAACATAACAGAATTGTGATCGTTATCACCAAAGCGCGCACCTTCTTCCAAGTCTAAAACCTGGCCGGGCACATTACACAGGACGAAATCTAATGTGGCTACGTCCCTTGCTGGCCTGTCGACATACTGTGTCAGGAAGCGTTCGTGCACACATTGGACAAAATCTGACCCATCGATAGCACTTGTACTATAGTGTTCCCAGTCAATATTTGGAAAGTTGAAATCCCCAATGACAACTACCCTGTCTCTCTCACTCCTATCGACAATCATCTTTGCTGTCCTTTCCACTACATCTCTGGAAGTATTCGGAGGCCGAGAGAAAACTCCCAACAGGGTGACCTCTCTTTTCCTGTTTCTAACATTAGCCCATACTACCTCAGTTGACGAGTCCTTTTGCAACTGTAATACAGTCCTTGATCAAACATGCCACACCTCCCCCTCTTTTACCATCTTCTCTGTTCTTAATGAAACATATAAATTCTGGAACCTGCAACAACCATGCCTGTCCCTGCTCCATCTCTGTTTCTAAAATGGCCATAACCTCGAAGTCCCAGGTACTAACCCATGCTACAAGTTCACCCACCTTATTCTGGATGCTCCTGGCGTTGACACAGACACACTTCAAACCAACTTCTTGCTTTCTGGTGCCATCGTGCGTCCATGAACCTTGATTTCGGACCTCCGTACTCTCAACATTTTCTTTCCTCGAACTACAATTTTGGTTCCTCTCCACCTGCTGGATTAGTTTAAACCTACCAGAATAGCCTTCGCAAATACATCCACCAGCACATTGGTATCCCTCTGTTTCAGATGAAGACCATCCTGCTTGTAGAGGTCCCACCTACCCCAGAAAGAGCCCCAATTATCCAAAAATCAAAAACCCTCCCTCCTGCACGATCCCTGGAGCCACGTGCCTATGTGGACTGCGACATGTGGCTGCTCCCCCTCCCCATTCAGGATCCCAAAAACACGATCAGAGACATCAGGAACCCTGCCATCTGGGAGGCAACACACCAACCTTGAGTTTCTCTCGTCCCCACAGAACCTCCTGTCTGTCTCCCTAACTATGGAGTCCCCAATGACTACTGCTCTGCTCCTCTTCCCCTTCTCTTCTGAGCAGTGGGGACAGACGCTGTGCCAGAGCACTGTGTCGCACTGCTTTCTCCTGGTAATTCGACAATCCCAACAGTATCCAAAACGGTAAACTTATTGTTGAGGGGAATCCCTACACTGCCTGCAGGTTGTCTTTCCGTCCCCTGACTGTAACCCATCTGCCTTTTTCTTGTAACTGAGGAGTGACTACCTCCCTGTAACTCCTCTCAATAAACCCCTCTGCCTCCCGAATGATCCGAAGTGGATACATCTCTAGCTCCAGTTCCCCAACACGATTTTAGAGGAGCTGGAGTTGGGTGCACTTCCCGCAGATGTTGTCAGCAGTAACACTCGTGGTGACCCTTACCTCCAACATTCTGCAGGAGGAACATTCAACTGCCCGCACCTCCATTCCCAGTATTCTAAATTCCCAAAGGGACTGTTGAAAAATAAGGAATAAAAATAAACTCGTTACCGTACCAATCTGGCGCAGATGCCCTTTTTCTTTGCTTCGAGAAGGAGGACGACTAGGAGACAGTACCCGACTAATGCTTCGGGTAATGCAACCACACAAATTTACGACTTCCCAGATGTCCTTCGCTCCTCCCTCGTACCTCTCAGCAAATGGAGGCCCGACTCACGAGGTAAGTATCTTTTAATGCTGGAGAACTCACCCTTTTCGGCAGCCCTCGCTTCACCACACCTTCTCTACTCGCCGCTCTGGCAAAATGGAGGCCCGACTCCCGATGTCAGTCCGTTTTAATGCGGGAAAACGTACCATTCCTGGCAGTTCTCGCTTTACCACTCGTTCGATCCTCACCGCTCTGGCAAAATGGAGAACCGACTCCCGAGGTAAGTCCCTTTTAATGCGGGAAAACTCACCCTTCTCGACAGCCCTCGCTTCACGACTCCTCTCCTCGCCGCTCTGGCAAAATGGAAGGAGGTTTTGAAAACTATTATGTCTAGCTGGCTTCTGAATTAACGATGGAAATGTTTTGCTGGAAAAGCGCAGCAGGTCAGGCAGCATCTAGGGAACAGGAGGATCGACGTTTCGGGCATTAGCCCTTCTTCAGGAAGCCCTCTTTGCTTCGAGAAGGAGGACGACTGGGAGACAGTACCCGACTAATGCTTCGGGTAATGCAACCACACAAAGTTACGACTTCCCTGAAGAAGGGCTAATGCCCGAAACGTCGATTCTCTTGTTCCCTGGATGCTGCCTGACATGCTGCGCTTTTCCAGCAACACATTTCCATCTCTGATCTCCAGCATCTGCAGACCTCACTTTCTCCTGAATTAACGAGCCAACTAATCTTTATAACCAGTTCTATTTTCGTATCCTTCTCGCAATAATATCTGGTTACAAATGAAAATCGGGTTTCAGAGAAAGTACAATAGCTACTTGGAGTGACAGGGGACGCAGTAGTCAAATGGCAAAGACTGAGATGCAAGAATGAGATTCAGGAAACATCAAAGATACATTTGCTAAGTCATTAAGAATTTTAGTTCGAGTTGACAATGATTGTCTCTAAGTACAGGTGTGAACTTTCGTTCTTTTCGTGCGACAGCAAAAATTGTGAAAAACATTCCTGAGAGAACTCAGTGCATATATGTGTTCGGGTGTCTCTATGAATGCTGCGCTGTGTACACTCAAATGTTTATTTACTTTATCACATTCAATTGTCTAATCGCGAACTTCACTTTCTGGATTTATTTTCGTTTCAATTAAAGTGTAGGAGCAACAACATTTCATCAAATGTTTAAAATAAATGAAAAGAAAATTGCACCAGTATTGACCGATGTCACAAACATGAACGTAACACCGGCGCATCACTTGCAAGCGGTATTCCCATTGTTGTAAATTCAATCATTGTTTTGAATTTTCTGTTCGCATAATTAATGAAGCAACTCAAACGATGCCAATATTCCTCTGAATTGCTATTTGACTGACGTTTTTTATGCAATCAACCGAAACAAATTTCAGAATTTAGAAAGCATTGAAGGCCGTTTTTTCGAAATATGTTCACGCTCTTGTATTCTATAATGCTTCTCAGCTCTTGCAAAGTCTCAAACGAGGTAAGCCTTATTGATATGCTTTGATTGCAGTTTATGCATATGCGCTCACATTTGACATGCAAGAGTGAAGTTGTGCACAGAAATCTTCCACAGAAAATATGACAAATTGACATATCAATGATCGTTTCAGTTAACGAATGAATCCAGTGCTTATTTACTAGAGAGAACTCACATACATTTTTGAATTGAGCTAACTGGGAAAACACTCATCAGTCACTGATCAACAAAGAAATGCATCTGGCCATCTCTGGAACAGTACTAACCGATTTTGTTTTCAGTATTAAAATCCTCAATTTCCACTACCTCCAGCGGGATGCAACAACTAGACTCATACCTCCCTCTCTCTTGTCAGACTATCGCAAACACCATTCTCTCCCGGACTCCCTGGCCCATTCCTCCTGCACGTCTGACACCACCGACCCCAGCCCCCAATGCGACAGTCATTTCTCAACCCACAATATCTGATTCTTGCTTAATTCGATTATCGTTAACCATGCCCCTAATTTAACAACTTCAGTCGATGTCGAATGTTGTCCTTATTCACAAGAATTTAAAATCTTAGGGAATTATGGTCACTGTTCCCACAATAGTGGGAGTTTGATAACATTGACTCGAGGCAAAATCATTCAAAGGATATCTCCCTCAAAACAGCTGTGATACGCTCTTGAGCCATTAATGCAGTCTTCATACTTTCTGAACTGCTGCTCTGGTTCCGACCTATCCCTCACTGGCACTCTAACTTAAACACTCCCGAGTGCAACTATCAAACTTCACTCCCAGGATTTTCGTGCCAATCCAGTTTACTTTCAATCAGTCCTTCTCGTAAAGGTGCAGTTTCAATTATATAGTTGTGAAGTGCTGCATTTTGGAAAGGTAAAACAGGGCAGGACATATAAACGTAACATTAAGGTCCTGAGGAGCGTTGCTGACCAAAGAGGATTTGGAGCACATGTTTTAAATTTCTTGAAAGTGTAGTCTCAGGTCGATAGGACATTGCAGAAGGCATTTCGTACGTTATCATTTGTTGTTCACACCATTGTGCAGAGTAATTGGTAGGTCATGTTTTGGTTGTATAGGACATTGGATAGGCCACTTCTAAAAAGTTGCTTGCAACATTCTCCCTCCTATTTTCCCTGCTACCGGAAGGATATTGTGAAACTTGAAAGGGTTCAGATGCGATTTACAAGGATGCTACCAGGTTGGAGGGCTTAAGCTACAGGGAGAAGATAAAAGGGCTGGTACTGGGCGGCACGGTGTACATGTCTAGTCACCGCAGGAAGGACGTGCAAGCTATGGAAACGGTTCCGAGGAGATTTACGAGGACGTTGTCTGGTATGGACGGAAGGTCTGACGAGGAAATTGCTGAGGCACCTGATGCCGTTTTATTGAGTTTAAGAAGGTTGAGACCTGAAACATACAAGATAATCAGAGGATTAAATAGTTAGGACAATGAAAGCCATTTTCTTCGAATTATGATGGCGAACACGAGGGAACATAGCTATTAATTGATGATCGGTCGATATGGGAGAGATTTTAGAGCTATTTTATTTATGCAGAGAGCATTATGGAAGTGGAACGCACCGCTTACGACAGCAGAACGCTCGCCAAAAATAAGGGCTTTCAAATGGCCATTGGATATGTTTGAAAATGGAATAGAGTGTGACAAAGAGACTTCAGATTGATTCCACAGATCGGTGCAACATCGAGGTCCGAAAGAGCTGTACTGAGCTGTATTATTCTATTTTCTGCGTTCTGCTTGAAAGGGACTTACGTGTCAACCTTTTGGCGCAAAGGTTGCTGTGTGTATAGGATTAGCTTCCAGGGGAAATGGTGGAGGCTGATGAAATAAGAACATTTAAGAGACGTCGAGATGAATGCCTGAATCGAAAGAGTTTCGAGGGCTATGGAGCAAGGGCTTGCAAATGGGAGTAAATTAATTTTAAATATCTGCGTGGCATGGGCAGATTGGACGGAAAGATCTGTTTGCATGCTGTACATTTCATGATTCGATGATTCTACGTCCCGCCTTCTCTGGAAGATACTCAATGATCTGCATTCCTTAAGCTTGCCCCGCCCCAAACACACATGCCACCAAATTAACCACGTATTCAATATACTATTTCTCAGGTCCTAGCCTCATTTACACGTAGTATGGAGAGTAATCCTGATATTGTTACCTGAGGGTTCCTTCTTTTTGGACCGAACTCCCAGATTTTTGTTGCAGGTCTTCATACCAATGTCATTCAGGCCAATGTGGCCAATTACTTCTGTCTGTCTGTTATGGACGTTATTATGGCAGTAATGTAGTTAACTTAGTGTTGCAATGTATGCCCGCGGTCATGTACATTTCATGATTCGATTATTCTACGTGGATTGCCTTGTTATTACCGTTGCAGTGATTTTAAGTCGGCAGCTAGTTCACAAAACCTCACGCAAGACGTCACTTGATAATTCTACTTATCTATGCTTCTCGAAACTGCACTGTGTGGTTGACTGTCGCTTTCAACTTTGATCAGTTCCTAACAATTTGTCACCGGGAGCACAAAAAAAAGTTCTGAACAGAAAAATGTCGCAGCGATAGTTACAAGAATAGTCTGTGTGCTGTGCTGTTTGCAAAGCATTACATTTCACTTCCTATGTGAAGCCTTAAACATCATTAATAACGTAGGCTGGTACTGCGACATAACAGAGATCTATCATACACCGCTTGTATGGAAATTGGTTGACAGTTTTGCTCGCATTTAAACCCCATGTCTCCTTATTTTGCTGTACAGAATGTTAGACATATTAGTTAGTCCAACCAGAAAGGGACTCGGCCGCCACAGCAATGACATTAATAAATGCGACACCGAAATGGAGAGCAGGAGAAAGACCACCGTTTTGCCATCATGGGCAGTTTACTCTGTTTTGTGTTTAACGTACGCTGCAAATTTTAGGCGGTAGCTACTCTATCCATTCCAATCCCAATGACCCCAAATTTATTCTGAAGTAAATCACGTATATGCTACAATTCTTAACTTCATGCACCAATGCGTGCATTTATGCAGGGACACAGACAAAATTCAGAGGTCAGTTGAAAGAAGCTTTTGAATAGTTTTCTAACCTTATTACGAAATGTCATAAACAGTGAATCCGGCTGAATATCATGATGTGACTTTAACCGTTCAGTAAATCCACACACAACAGTATGAATCTGTAATTCAGCAATTCTAGAAAGATTATCATCAGGATGTCCAAGCTTGTTAATTCACACCAATAAAAGAACAATCAAACATCAACCCGATTTTAACATATTGATGGCAGCCAAATGCGAAAGTGATTTTTGTTCAGGATTTGCCTCTTCTGCCGGCCACAAATGCTTAGCATAAGAATACTTCCTTATGAAGTAGATGCGTAAGCTCTGAATGGGAAGAAACCCATAGTCCCTGTAAAAGTAAATGTCATGGTCACGGCCAGGATACCCTCAAAATATTTTAATAATGTAACCCAAACACTTACTTCTTAGTTTTATGCAGATTTTCCAATTTACGTAACATCACGTTCACACACCCCTTACCAAACGTTAAATCCAAACAGACTATCTCAGGCAGACGAAATTTCCGACTGAAACGTCATGCAGGAATCATCTCCTGAAACTTGGAACCATTCACCATAACAGTAATTTCTCATTTTTACAAGTAAAGTAAAGTAGAGAGAAAAATTGACCCGGAGAATTGGCCACTCCCCTGCCATTGTTAATCTGTACATTTTGGGACATCTGCTATCACGACGTCTCTTGAAAAAAAAGAGGGAAAAATAACCTTTTAAAGTGACAGCTTCCCCACAATAGCCGCCTTAAAAAATCTGTTCACAAAGATGAATTCATTTTTAAAGCCATTATTCTTACTTTGTTAACATACGACAGTACATATACGTGATATTTCTGCTGTACACTCCTGCCACTGAAAACCTCCATATTTCCATCCAAGTCTCGATAATGCGTCACAAATTGCGCTGTCTCTTCTTACCACGTATAATTTTCAAATTGAATAGCTACAATAATAAGGTCCATTTAAATAAACTGCATTTTGTTCTACTAAAATTTCTCCTTTAATGAGTTTTGATCGCTATATATAATTGCCACAGGAACATTCCCGGCAAAATAAATGTCAAAATGCTGTAACGTCAGTACCGAGTTCAAGGTCTCCTTCTCAATTGTTGAATACTTCTGATGATAAATGTGCACTTTCCTGGCGAAATATCGACAGGTCTTTCAATCTTCTCGTCATCTTCCTGCGAGAGCACAGCACCAATACTCACATCACACTCATTGATATCCCTCTTGAATGGTTTTGTCTAATTAAGTTTGGCTAATACTGGGGCAGTCGTAAACACAGCTTCCAGACTGTCAAATGCCTTTATACGGTTTGCCGTACACTGAAACGTTGTGCATTTTCTCAGTAGTTCAGTGAATGGAGCAGTGCGCTGCTCAATTCAATACGAATTTCCAATAAAACCCAGTCAATCACAAGAATCAGATTTCTGTTCTTTTCGTCGAGAATATGAGAAAAACAGAACAACCTTTGTTTTCACATTAGATGGTGCGGTTTGCCCGGAGTTGATAACAAGGATCAGGAATGTGACGTGAGCTTTAGAACATGCATAGAACGTAGATTGCTATAGCATAGCACAGGCCCTTCGGACCTCGGCTTTGGGCCGACCTGTGAAACTAATCTGACTCCTAGTTGACTTCTCCAATTCCATGATTATCCATCGGTTTACCCAGCGATAATTTAAATGCCCTTAATGATGGCGACTCTACGAAGTTTGCAGGCAGGCGTACCACTACTACTCTCTTGGAGAAGAACCGACATCTGACGTCAGTCCTCTCTCTATCAGTTCTAAATTTAATTGTTGTCCCCTCGTGCGAGCCATCTCCAACCTAGGAAAACCACTCCCATTCTCCCCAATATCCCATCATTTGATCGTCTTTTCTGTCTCTGTCAAGTCATCTCTAAATATCTTCTCTCAAACGAAAACAGGCAAAGCCCGCCACCATTTCCCGATAAGATGTTTCGTCCATACTCGGCAACATCCTGGTAAATCTCCAATGCACACTTTCCAAAGCTTCCATTTGCTTCGTATAATGCAGTGACCAGAACTGCATGCAATGCTCCAAGGGCGACCGTACCAGAGTGTGGTATTGCTGCAACATGATCTCATGGCCACGAAACTCAATCCCTCTACGAATAAAGGCTGATACACCGTGTGCCTTCTAAACAGCCCTATCAAACTGGGTTGCAACTTTCATAGATCGATGCACACAGACACCGAGGTCTCTCTGCTCATTGACACTGCCAAGTATATTATCAAAGTGAATCTCCTCACACTTTATCTGCATCAATCTTCATTTGCCACCTCTCAGCCCAGCTCTGTAGCTTATCTAATATCATCTGTAACCTGCAACATCCTTCAGCACGATCTACCACTCCCCTTTATTTAGTGTCATCCGAAAAGTAACTAAGCTGTCCTTCAACACACACTCTTCCAGGTCATTTGTGACAATTACAAACGGCAGTGACCCCATACCAGATCCATGAGGGAGACCACAAGTAACTGAATTCCAGGATGAACATTTTCTATCAACCACCACAGTCTGTCTTCTATCCGCTTGCCAATTCCTGACCCAAATCGCTGAATCACACTCGGGCAATGCCTCCGTATTTTGTGCAATTGCCTGGCGTGGGTAACATTAGAAAACGCTTCACTGAACTCCATATACACCATGAGAACCGTTTTACCATCATCTAACTGGTGGATAAACGTCTCGAAAAATTTAATAAGCTCTGTGAGGCACAGCCTACCCTCCCAAACCCGTGTTAAATATCCGTAATTAAATTACTCCTTTCTAGATGATTACAAATCCTATTTCTTATAATGCCTTCCATCCCCATAACCACAACAGAATTATGGACCATAATTGCCAAGGATGCCTCTCTTCACTTCATGAACAAGGGAACATTTACTGTCGTCCAGTCATCTGGCACAATGCATTAGACGATGACGCCATAAACATCAGAGCGGAAGGCTCTGTAATCTCCTCCCGGCTCCCAGAGAATCCGAGCATAAATGCCATTCGGCCCAGGGACTTATCTATTTTCACACGTTCCAGAACTGCTAACATGCCCTCCTCATGAACCTCAATCCTCTGTAGCCTAACAGACTGTATCTCAACATTGTACTCAACAAAATTGTCTTTTTCCAGTGCGAATACTAACGAGAAGTGTTCATCTAGCGCCTTCCTTATATCCTCGGACTCCACTAACAACTTCTCAGAACTGTCCTTGACTTGGCCTGATCTTGCCCCAATCATTTTTTTTTAAAAATTCCAGACACACCTATAGAAAGCTTTATAGTTTTTATTGACATACCTTCCAAAGACTTCACATGTCCTCTCATGGTTCTTCTATGCTCCTTGTTTAGGACCTTCCTCCCTAACGTAGAACTCACAAGCGACCTAGCAGAACCTTCCCGCCTCATCTTTACATAATCCTCCTTCCTCCTCTTGACAAGAGGTTCAGTTTCCTTTGTAAACCACGGTTCCCTCACTCGACCACTTCCTCCGTATCTCATAGGTATATACATATCTAGGACATGTAGTCGCTGTTTCTTGAACAAGCTCCACATTTCAATAGTGCGCAACCCCTGCATTTTCCTTCTCCATCCGATGCATCCTAAATCTTGCCTAATCGCATCATAGTTGTCTTTATATCTACTTATAACTCTTGCCCTGCGATATATACTAATCCCTTTCCATCACTAAAATAAATGAAACCGAATACTGGTCACTATTACCAAAGTGTGCAGCTCCCACTAAATCTAAGACTTGGCCTAATTTATTGCATAGAACTAAATCCAATATTGCATAGCCGCTTGGTGGTCTATCAACATACGCTATCAACAAACTCTCCTATACATTAGACGAATACTGACCCATCTACCTACTCGACCAACAGCATTTCCAGTTACTAGTTGGAAAGTTAAAGTCCCCCATCAAAGCTGCACTGTTACTTTCGCTCCTAACCAGAATTTTCGTTGCAGTTATTTCCTTTTCATCTTCGGAACTTTTCGAATGCCTATAGAAACCTTCTAACGTTACCTCTCTTCCCTAATTCGGACGACAGCCCATTCTACCTCAATAGACGAGTCCTCATCAAACATCCTTTCTGCCACTGTAATTCTGTCCTTCACTAACAATGCCACACCTCCCCCTCTTTTACATAATTACATTAGCACTTCCCAGCTTACTGAAACATCTGAATATCGGAACCTGCAAATCCTTTCCTGTTCCTGCTCTATCCATGTCTCTGTACTGGCCACAGCATCGAAGTCCAAAGTAACAACCCATGCTGCATGTTCACCCACCTTATTCGGCATGCTGCTGCGTTGACCACAGAAACATTTGAAACTTACTTCCTGCCTGCCGGTGCACTTTTGCGACCTTGATACCTTACTTATTACCTTACTACTCTCAACCGTCTGCACACTGGAGCAACAATTCAAGTTCTCATTCCCCTGCCGAAGTAGTTTAATCACTCCCGAAGTGCATGAGCGAAATTCCAACCACCACAGGCTATTGGTACCCCTCTGGTTCACGTGTAGACCATCCCGTTTGTCGAGGTACCACCGAGAACAGACTGAACCACAATTATCCAGGTATGTGAGTCCCTCCCTCCTGCATCATCTCTGTAGCCACGTGTTAAACTGGTCTTCTTGCCCTATTCTTCATCTTGCTAGCACGTGGCAAGGGGAACAAACAACAAATAGCACCCCAACCTTACATCCCTATCCGTTATCCTAACTATGTCTTTGGTGCCTGTATGAACCCCGGCGTAAGACTGCTCTCACTACCCCTTAAGGATTCCGAAAATACAATCCGAAACATCACTGACCCTGGAACCTGGAAGGCAACACATCAACCGCGAATCTCTCTCATTCTTACAGAATCTCCGATTTGTCCCGTTAACTATGGCGTCCCCAATGACTAATGCTCTCCTACTCCCCGACCTTCCTATCTCAGCAACAGGTACAGTGTCTGTGCTGGAGACATCTATCCAATCGCTTCCTCCTGTCGTTTCATGACCTCCCAACACTACTCGTATCAGTGTACTTGTTATTTAGTGGAACGGCCCCATGCAACCATTGCACTGTCTGCCTGTTCCCTTTCCATCACCTGGCTGTATCCCATCTACCTTTTCCGCTTTGGCGAATTCACTCTTAATCAGTTTATCACCAAGCCTGCCTACCGAAGTCGATCGTAAAGCTCCAATAAATGCTGCAAATGTTTCTTCCATGTGTGACTAAAATCACCAGGTCATCGATACTAAACAATTGGATAATTCAGAAATTATTTTATTGGTGATTCTTTTAAATGTGGTGTGCGAATTTTTTTTCATTTCAAGTGAGATGATTTTAAATTAATATAGCCCATTCGGTGTTACGAATGATGAAGCAAAATTTCCTTTTTCCAGTGAACGTACATGGCAGTTCCCTCCGAGTAAACCCAACTTGGAAATATACGTTGCTTGCCCCACATCCACAACGCAGGCTTCCAAACAGGGGATCTGATAAGAATCAGACCTTCGCCACAAAATTGACTTTGTGATAGTCTACACATAACCTGCTGGTACCATCTTGTTTTGACAATATTACTGAGGGTGTGCCCCAGTCATGGCAACTCACTTCGAATATGTTGCCTTGGAGCATTCGTTCAATCTGTTTTTGAACCCTTGACAACTTCAGAAATTGAAGTCTATAAGGACACCGTTTAATTACCTTTTACTACATCATACATAATTACATTAGCACTTCCCAGCTTAATCCCATGCAAACTCAGTAATTCTTTTAGGTCATGTCGTTTTTCCCTTTGAGGGTAACTCAATCATTAATTGCAATTTTTTGACAATATCCCCATTTTCCAATGTAATTTGAGGAATGTCCAATTTTGAATGTTTGGAACTTGATTCTTCACTGTATGCTGTGACCAGGAAGACATTTGCTGTTTCTTTACTTTCCGTGTCAGAATACATTTTCAGCATATGCACATGACACACTCTGTGAGATTGCTTCCTGTCTGGCATCATTATGAAATAGTTCACCTCACTCAATCTCCTTTCGATCAGATAAGATCCACTACACTTATCTTTCGAAGGTGCGTCCCTCACTGGTGTAACACTAAGAGTTTATCTCCGTTAGAAAAGTAACGAGTTTTTGATTTCTTATCTGCTTCCTGCTTCATCGTATAATGTGACATTTTTAAATGCAACCTTGCCTTCTATTTAAACATTCTCCAATATTTGACACATGATCCAAATATGTGATGTCTGAATTTTGTATCTTCAGTTTCTTCGTAATCAATTTTGATGTACTCTGTCTTCATGACCAAAAACTAATTCAAATGGTCTGAACTTGGTCGATTCAGTTGGTGCACCTCTAATGGCAAAAAGTTAAAACCGAATTCCATCATCTAAATCGTCTGGATTTTCTTGACTGTAAAGCTTCAACATTGTCGATCATGTCTGATGCCAGATTTCCAGCGATCCCCACGATTCATGATGATCTGCAGTGGATTTGAATTGTCGAACTCCTCAGATTTCCGGAATTGACTTGAATAATTTTGATATAAATTTTAATCCTTAATTTGTATGGTTAGTGAATATCCAGAGAATAATTTGAGCTCCGCCTACACAATGCTTTTAGCTGAATTATTGTGTAATGGAATGGCCTCTGGGAATTTTGTGGACACATCCATTATTGTTAACAAATAGTGATTCCCATTTTTCCTTTAGATAGGCGTCCTACGCAATAAATTAAATCATTCCTCAAATGCAGGAATAGGTATTAAAGGTTTTGGTTTTATTGCTACCTGTGGTTGTCCAATTACCCGATATTTAAAACGTGCTGCAAATTTCACTCCCTCGTTATGCAGTGCCGGCCAGTAACAATGTTTTTGTATTTTAGTTCGAGCTTTACTTCACCCTAAATGACCTCCTAATGTTAATTCATGTACCAATCGCAACACCTATTTTCCGTAACCCACTCGCAATACAACGTGATGAAATTCTGCCCATTTTGCAAGTGCGTGAATATGGGATGTCGCCATTTTCTCAACAAGACCTCATTTTTAAGATCCGAGCACTCAGGGATGCACTCAGATTCCACTTATATATATGCTTTTTGCTAGAATTGCATCAGATTTTCATCATTCTGCTGCAAAACAGTTAAATTTTCCTGAGCTGAAAATGTTCACGTTCTCCTCCAGCTGCTTCTGTTTTGTCTGAACCAGTAAAAAAAATCCTGATAATTCTACTTTAACTGCCTTATCTCTATGCACTGATTTCTCCTTCCAATTTAACTGGTGATATTATAAGCTTGTTACCGTATAGTGAGGGATGGAAAACGGTATATGTTTTCTATATTACAGAAGTTGCCTGATATTCCACTTTCTTTTCAACCATAGTTGGCTGCTGTCCTACCTCTGCCCGAGCAAAATCGTTAGCAAGGAGATATTGCATTTCTCGTTCTGGGAGTTCCTTCAGTACCACTTCTCCACTTTTCACTGGTCACTCCAACCTCACTCTACATAATTTACCAATTCTTGTCTCACCATGAATTCCCCGTACGAGCACGTTTTCTGGTAATTGACCTTCTGAGTTACATTTCTCCTTATAGAGTCACAGAGATGTACAGCATGGAAACAGACCCTTCGGTCCAACCTGCAGACCAGATATCCCAACACAATCTAGTCCCACCTGCCAGCACCCGGCCCATTTCCTCCAAACCCTTACTATTCATATACCCATCCAAATGCTTCTTAAATGTTGCAATTGTACCAGCCTCCACCACATCCTCCGACAGCTCAATCCATACACGTACCACCATCTGCGTGAAAAAGCTGCCTCTTCAGTCTCTTTAATATCATTCCCCTCTCACTCTAAACTTTGCCCTCTCGTTCTGGACTCCCCGACCCCATCTTTCAACATTATCCCGTATCTGTTAATGCTGTAATTACTTCATCTGCTGCTCCTGCCTATGCGTAAACCTAAACTTTGCGAGCAAATGGTTTAAGAAGGTCGGGCAGTTCCTCAATAGCAAACTTCCCACCAGACTGTAAAATCTGGTGCAGCTTTTCAAAAAGAACTGTGCCTTCCTTTACCACTTTAATAAAATTCACTTACGATCCTGTTTTCTGATATCTGCCTTCCCTGAGCTTTTTCTCACCACCAATTCAAAGTGACTTTATGTGGCCTAATTTATTGCAGTGAAAGCACCAGATGTTTTTAACTTTTGTCTACCCTTCATGGCTCTGATTTTTACCTTTTATTAAGATAACGTTTTTATTTTCATCGAAATCTACTTTCCCCTTACGAGCATCCACTTCATAGATTTCTATCCCACAAGAATTGAAATTGATGTTGGAAGCCAAAAATTGATGTATGAACCAACTCATATTCAACAGCCATTTCAGCTGATAATTTTGCTTCTGTAAATCTCTGTTCTTCTAATTGGTTCTCTCTATCTCAGGAAGTGAAGTTTTGAAATCCCTGAAATTCATCGTCTCTCTAAGAGCGTCATATGATTGGCATATTTTAATGCCCTTATCGACATATCAAAATTACTTTGTATGATACTTTCAAACTCACTGTTGGTTTGAACAGACTCCCTGGTTAAATTCCTCAAACGTTGTCTGTCGGTCTCAGGCACATGCTGACATGCACTGCAGATGGCTTTCTTTACGTCCGCACAGTCCCCGGAAACCTCATCTGATAGTGGCCCAAAAACCTCACCAGATCTACAGAGCAGCTTTGTTTGGATTAACAAATCTCATGTGACCGCTGGCCGTTTCATTTCTTTCTCCATCTTTTCAAATGTAATGAGAGTAGCTTCGACATCTCTGCTGTCAACTTTATGCAATGTTTGGATGTATGTAAACAGATCGCTGCAAGGCATTTGGTGACAACATTTGGGTTTGGACAACATCTCTATCTTCCTCCCTAAACCTGCCTTCCACATTCATCCCCATTGATTTCAGTCAACTTTGCTGTGTGAGTGCAAATTTCTGAATTTGAAACTCTCTCTCGCTTTCTCCTCTCTCATTTTCCCCTTCTTCTCTCTGTTTCCCCCTTTCGATGCTCTCTCTCTCTCTCCAGTGGTTCTCCTGGGGCCTTCCACTACCTTTGTACTTTTTTATTGCAAAAGCGATTTTTCCTTTTCTTTTTATTATGCCAGGGCAAGTCATATTTTCCTTTTTTCTCTTCTTCTAACCGTCATTAAAAATGTTTTGTTTCCTTTTTATGTTCAAGCTGCATCATCATCAATTAAATTCTCGTTATTTCCAAAGATTGTTTAGCATTTCCAGCAAATTTTAGTGTCGAACAATTGCTGTAATTACGTCGCTTTTTTCACATCTGAAGGCAACTCTGACTCTCGTTTGACTGCAATTTCCAGCAGGTTTGCCTTGGTCATGTTTTGTAAGCCCCAAAGTCACTTCTTCTAATCCAGAAAACTCGAAATGACTCAACGACCTCGTACTGCACCAAGTGCTGTTTAAAACAACTGAATTCAACACCTGGCATTTTCGACTGCAACAACATCTGATTCCGCTAAAGCAGCAGCTTCTCAGTGTCACAACTAAACCAGAGTAGCAAAACAAAAACCTGAACTGGGAGAACTGGGCACTCACCTGCCATTGGGAAAGTAGACATTTCAGCACCTCTGCTCTTACGACGTATCATGAAAAGAAAAGGACAAAATCAGTTTTTTTCAAAGTGACAGCATTGTCATTTGAGATGATTGGGTTTTCAAATTCCTAAAAATGAACACGTGCACACCAAGAATGCTGCTTATTTAAAACATGGCAGATGAAAAGAACATAGTCACAGTTAACATTCTATTTTGACTTTTTGGTATCTTCATATCTCTGGAAGAACAGGTCCAGATTTCATTTCATATGCATCCGTCAAGCATTGTGTGTTGTGGTCGACATTACATTTCGATTGATTCGTTCGTATATATTCCAAACCTGAAAAGAAAGCAACAAAAACATATTTCCAGTTTTTGAGCTATTTTACTGTTTTTGCCCTGAATAAGTATTACTCCAACGTGACACCTAAAATTAGTTAGGCCTTACAATTTGACACAACAAACAAAAGGAGTGAAAATGTGTATTTTAAAACTAATCCACTAATTTCATGTACGTGACCATTCACATTTCAGAGCGCGACATTGGCAGTTTTAGATCAGCAGAAGCAGAAAGCTTCACAGTGTTCATTACGTGAAGCGAGGATTTGCCTCGAATGCACTGAAAACGTTTTAATCATCATGTTAATTTTTAAAGGAGTCTCTACAGGTTTTAGGGTACACAAAATTTCTTTTCGTACTCCCCAACATTCCAATCAGTTAAGCTATGGCATTTGCACTTAATGGACAGCGATAAACTGCCGCATTCCATTTTTCCATTTTTTGTTGATAGAGGTTTCGAGTTCTGGAAGTTGGTGGGATGTTCGAAGCAGCAAAATGAATCAGATAGCTACTTGCTGGACTTAAAGTAATTCAGTCCATTGTTATCAATATCGCAAATCCTTAGCATAGTCAGATGAGAGCAAACATGTTTCGCTGTTATCAGTGATCGTCTCTCCATTAAATTAGGATCGTTGCTACTAATGTCTTAACATGACAGAAGCAGAACAACTTTGAGATTAAAAATGTTGATAATATCGTGTTATCGCGACGGAGTAGAATGCTGCAGCTAGCATCCTCCGAATTTTCGGTTCCTTTTCTTTTCTCTTTTTCATCTGATTTATCTGATGTTGCTCCTTCGCATATCCCAATCTGGCTTCTGCAACTCATGACAGATTCCACCCTGTTCTCTCGGCGGTTCGCAGCCTGGTCTCTCGGTGGTTCATGGTTGTACCCGGCCTGGTCTCATGGCAGCAAGATGAGCTTTCTCTTTTCAGTTTATGGCGGCGTCTCAGCTTCGAAAGCGAGTGGATCCTGCCCAGGCATGTGGTCGTGGCAACGGGGGTGATCGGAGTGGCGGCATTTTTAGCAGCAGTGACGGAATCCATGGTGGAGGCGTCGACAACAGACAGCAGACCGAGACAAGCGAAGGACTCATCAAAGTCTGCTGAAGCTTTAACGTATTCCTTTGTTAGCCTACTCTAAATGATGAAAACGAATTGATATGAATTATTATCGATTTCTCTATTTTTCTGATATTCTATCAACTAATAATTAACTTTTCAACGCGTCTTTTCTCTACGTCCTTTGTGTCAAAGCAATTTGTTTTTACAATCCTAGGTGCCTTGTCACCTGAGATGACACAATGTATGGCAACTGTATAGAATTATTATGAACGTGTCGGTGTGGACTGCAGCTTTAAGACAGAGGAAAAGGTCGTAAGGACTGACTCAAAGCAGAGGCTGTGCTAAAAATGTAAAACTGTCAGACATTTTTGAAATGAATACCTGGAATTGCGTTGACATGGAGCAAAAACAAATTGAAATTCGGCCAATCATTTTAAATTATGCCCCAGTTAAGAAAATACAATCGAATTTGAATTTAATTGTTTGGTAACATCAAACCAATGAAATGAACCGATGCTTTGAGGTGTAATGCCGAATGTTCTTAACAGTTAGGAAGAATGGCACACAGCACCAACAAAACAGACTGACAGCCGAATAGTCCTCTGAAAGATATCTGTCCATAATAAAAGTTGTGCAACAGGCGACCGAAGAAAAGGCGACAGCAGGAAATGCGGATGAGAATCTACAGAGGAAATTCTACCAAGAAGAATGGATAAGTGGCTGGATTTTGAAACTTTAGAGTTAATTTTCATAAATCATAATCAGCTTATTTTTAGCGGACCAGTACCATCGAATGGCACTTAAAGAAAGAGCTAAAAGTAAGAGTTTGGAAGCAGGTTGTGGTTTTACTGTTTGCTGTTGGACTGAAAGAATACAAGTGTTAATTTTTACTTTCAAAAGTGAAATCTGGCATAGTTCTTTGCCTCTCGAAATTTAAAAGATTGTGCTGTAAGATGAGTTTCTCTGTGTGTCTGGTTTAAATTAGCAGAGGAGCTTTCCCCTTGTCGTAACATAATAAATGTGACTTGGCCATGCAAGATGAAGATAGTGGTTTATGGTATGACTGTAACATGGCACTTTAAATTAGTGTATCATAAAGACAAACAAGGATCTCGCACTCCATTTTTTTAAGAGAGTGATTTCAGCCTTTCATTTATAGTGGCAAAGGAAATATGGGCAAGCAGGAAGTGGAGTTGACACCACAGACAGATCATCCGTGACCTTATCAAATTTTTGAACTGTTATGTGAGCCGGAAAACCTACATTAGATTTAAGTCAAGCAGTCATGCATTCATGAGAATACCAAAAGTTAATTTTGCAGAATGATCCCCAGCTAGGTATTCGAAATTTCAAAACCTTCATTCCACATTGAACGTTTATGACATTGGATGGAAGTGTAGGGTTGAGGTGACAAATCGATAAACGGCGATTTTAACGAAGAAAAGTCCATGCTAGAGTTACATAGTGATCACCCCGTCAACGACATATGGTTATTAAACACGTTATTTCACTTCCCTCTCAACCGTGGTCTATTAATTTTCACGTTATTAATAGATTCAATGTCTCAAGCTTTTCTCCATTTCTGTACAAGTTTTTTCACTCATCTTTCGACTTTTCTTTGTTTACTTTCCCACAGCACACGAGCTGTGACGAGCCAGCTCGGAGTAAGTCGTCTGAAATAAGGAGATTCTATTCTTCTGCCTATGTATTCTTAAAATTATCCCCGCCCTACTGAGAAGAACTAAAACACCCCAGCTCCCCCAAACACAAGTATCCTCAAGGCATTCATAAAAATCGCGTCTTCCCTCTCGCAGGACACCACCTCCTGACTTATATCTTTTTTTAAATAGCTGCTGGGATTAGAATATAATTATTCACCATGTACTCTGTTGGAAGTTCGAATGATTATTAAAATCTGGATATGAGTATCGGAGAATGTGGGTATTTTTGCCAAGTGTTTGCACTCTGAATAGCAACTGCAGCAAGATACTCGTTTCATGTCGAACACAAATAAGATACAGAGCAGAGCACTTTCCAAATTGTTCAATCATAAATTCCCAGAATATATCGGCACAAATTACATTCCGATTAATGCTTTCTCTTCTTTGTTCCTATCGGACCTTCTAGATATGTTCTGATGGGATGTTCAAAATTCAAAGTTTATGATAGATTTAATTAAAAATGGACAAGGACTAAAGCATTGGGAAAACTAAGGCAACACACAAGCAAAATGACTGTGCTATTAAACATGCCACAGAATCCAGACTGGCTGCAGCGACCAACAGAAAGTTTGCAATCAGCAAGACAGTTGAAGACCTAAAATATAAATCTGAATTTGGGGTTGAAATGAATGAGCTCGATCACAAACATCGAGGTGTATCCCAGTCAAAGGGGCGCCTCACAGCGTTATTTGGAAGAGGCTATGTGCACCGAGCACCTGCAGTAATGGATATCGAAGGATTATCCTGCCATCAACATGGATACCAATGCCTCGTTTGGTCCAATAGATCAGCCTGTATCTTCGCCCACCGTGTTCTGTTTCATTCATGCGCAGATATATGTTCGGACTGCACGTAAGTATGCAAAAGTTTGACTGAATGCTCACCAGTTTGGGAAGTTCGATGTTTTGTTTCGGCTGATGTGAAATAACTATCATCATCCCCCTCACTGAACAACTGCAGGCCTCAAAATAGGTTAAGTTCAGCATAATCAACGATGGAACTAACCACAGGTGATCCACATAATGTAATCGCAGAGCAGACAAATGCGCCAAAAGACGGGCTAATGTTGGAGTTTCCTGGTGAGCACCCATAGGTAAGCAGCCAATGCTATAAGTCTAAGTCAGTAAAACATAGAGGACATTAGGCAAGCACAACGCCGTGATGATTCCTTAAAAGCAAATTATGGGAAGAGTTTACCCAGATGCCCCTGCCAGATGGAAGCGTTCCCAATACGTAAGTGACAGGTTATTTCTAAAATCATGATTGCATGTCGCCTCGACTGAAGACAGGAACCAAATTATACATAAATATCATTATAGGCACGTGCACCAGGGAAGAAAGGCCACTACAAAACGATTAAAATCAGTGTGTTGTTGCCCCGAGTTGCATAGGGATGCAGCACATAATAAAGGGAACTGTTTTGTCTCCACCTTAAACAATACAGACAATTACACTCTAAGGGGAGAACTAAGAAGTGGAAGGGCACCGGACAATACTTGAAATTCACTTCACAGGTCCCCTGCCAATGTTTGGCAATGGTCATATCTGCATTCTGATCATCATAGGTACTGTGACAAAATGGGTCGATGCTTTCCTTGTTATTTAAATACAACCAAAGCAACAGGATATATCATAACAGAGATGGTATTTACAGGATGGGGTCTACCTCGCAGTAACACGTCAGATCTATGAATCCCTTTCAAAGGCTGAGTCATGCAAATTTTGATAACTATGCTTGGTATCAAGCAGAAATTCCACATTGTATACTAAACAATTCAGTGGGATCGTGGAAAGCATGAAGCACAACCAAAAAGGGATGATTAGGAAGACGGTGCAGCAGAATAAGAAAAGCTGGGATACAATACTTCCGTTTGACCTCATGATGGTGTGCATCACCATCGCCTGATCTCCAGAATAAACCTCGCACATTGTCATGACAGGCCGACACCTGAAGGGAGACGAATACCTGTATGGTCTCGACCTCACAGAACCAGAATTCACTGTCCGGGTTCACAGATAAGCAGTGCAGGCTCACACTTAGAACATCAGGACCACTCAGCTAAATGCGCCTGTCAAGTGAAGGACGAGAAGGAACGTGAGCAAGGCGTACTTCGATAGCAATGTTTACCTTTTTTTGTATTTGATCAATCTCTAGAAAGTGCCGTTTTCTCATATGCTATCTGCATCAGTTTCGTTGCTCCAGTATATGTTGGGTTTAGCTTGAATCGGCGTGGTCCTGCAGTCACTGCCTTTCATGTTGTGATCCATCACATCAGGGAAAAAAGGAGGTCCTTGGCCTCGTAGGGCTCTCAAAAACATGATGGATTTCAAGAAAAATGGACAAATAGGAAAGACGTCTGGGTACCTAAGGTGAGCCTTAACAAAGATATCAGTGCTATTACGCATGCTGCATCATCCAGTCAGGCTGCAACTACCAACAGCCAGTTAGCTGTGTTCCCGGCAGTTGAAAACCTATCACATACACCCGAATGTGTTTGGAATGTCATCGTCAGGGCGAACGGAAACGTCCAGATGTGTAACAGATACAGAAGCACATTACACTCTGAAATGGAGAGGTCTACATGCTCCCAGCACCTGCAGTCATTGACATCTAAGGACCGCCCTGCCATTAACATGTCAATGCCTTTTTCGGCCCGATTCACTAAATTCAAGGCAAATTCACTTAAACAGCAGATCTTTGGCCTGTTGGACGAAACTGGGAGCACCCGGAAAAGACCCATGCAGAAATGGGACAATGTGCCAACGCCAGGCAGATCGTCGGCCGAGACTGTTATCAAATCTCGTTCCATGGCACTGGGATAGTTCTCTCCGTTTTCAGTTCCATTGCATTATGTTCAGGTGTACTATTACGGATGCAATCAACAAACCTGTCCACCAGGCTGCCCGGACAGCGCCGTTTCGAAAGTCAATCTGAGATTAAATCCCCCTGATATTTGCCATGCACTTTGTACAGGCATTATTTATTTATTTATGTATTGCCATGCCAATGTGATGTTATTATTTGGTGTCGTTTTGGCTATGCAGACAAGTGAAATTTTATGTCTTTGAATTTTTAATTTCCACCCAAATGGATTCCAATTTATTATGACGTCCTTCTTGAATATCAGAGCTATACCACTTCCCTGACCTTCCTGTGTGTCCTTCCGAATACTCTGAACGCCTGGAGATGCAACTCCCCATCGTGACCATCCTGTAACCATGTCTCCGTAATGGCAACTAAATTATTTTCATCCGCAATGAATTGTGCTGTTAACTCATTAATCTTAATACGAAATCAGATAAAGTGCCTAATGGTATTATTCATACCCTCATGATTTCCAACATATCTCATTTCCTGAGTTATCCATCCCTTTTTACTTCTTTCATAGTCTCAATTGTACTTGAACCCTCGTGCATATATGCAAATCGGCTGCTTATCTTTTTTTTACTGTTATACTTCCTGTCGTTTTCCCTTTCTCTCGCCCCTCCCCGTAGTCCCTATTTAAAAGTACGTGTGAGCACTCTATTTATACTTGCGTGTGAATGCAGGTTCCAGATCGGTTCAGATGTAGACTGTCCCATCAGTACAGATCTCCCCTGGTTCCAAAACTGATGCCAATGCCTATGAAATGGAATTCTTGACATTTGACACCAGGACATGATATGCCGATGGTCAGTTTTTTTGTAATATCGAACATGTTTTATCTATTTGACTGTATTTGTGTCATCAGCTTAGAATTCTCCTTTTTTTGCACAAACATAACTCGGATTAATTCCCACTTGGAGTACTGTGGTCAGAAGTAATCAACACACCTTGGGAAGCATATATTGAACTTGGGCAAAGTACGATGTGCTCTTCTGTTATTGTCAACAACACCCAAGGAACTGTTTAAATCATTAATTCCATTAGTTGGTGCATACCGTTGTCAACCTGAACATTGCAAAGGCACACCTGAATCATTATTTTTAACGCCAGCAGCATCCAAAGCCTTGGGAAGGAATGTAGCATAACTTAACGACACTATTTCCTGGACTTCAGGACTGATGTTATTCAGAAGATTACAGAAAGTATGTCCTGCTTTGTGGAGAACTTCGAAAGCTGTGGTGTCATCTGATCGAAATCATTAATCAAATAGAATATTTAAAGAGATGGCATATCCACACATTGGGGACTCTAGAACTGAGGGCATGATCTGTGATTTATGAGGAGACTGTTCAGGCGAAATGTTCGGAAGAGCTGCGACACGCAAGAGGTGCAATATGTTTGGAACACTCTGGCACAAATGGCAGAGGTTGCTGCATCAATTACACATTTCAAATCTGTGCGAATGATTTTTGTATCACGCTAAGTTTTAAGGGGTATGAGCTATAGAAATTTGCCTATAAACTATTAATTTTGGCCAAAATGCTGCGGAAATGTTTTATGTATAAGAATTTAGAGTCATAGATTTGTACAGCATGAAAACAGACCCTTCCGTCTAACCCGTCCATGCAGACCAGCTATCCTTAGCCAATCTTGTTCCACCTCTCAGCAATCGGTCCATATCCCTCCAAGCCCCTCCTTTTGATAAAAACATCCAAATGCCTCTTAAATGTTCCAATTCTGCCAGCCTCCACCATTTCATCTGGCAGATCATTCCATAGAAGTACTACATTCTGTGTGAAAACGTCGCCCCTTAGGTCTCTTCTATATCTTGCCCCTCTCACCCGAAACCTACACTCTCTCTGGACTACCCAACGCCGTGGGAAAGTAATTTGCTTATTTATCCTATCCATGCCCCTAATAGTTTTGTGAACCTGAAGTCACCCGTCAGCCTCCAATGCTCCAGGGAAAACACCCCCAGCCTATTCAGCTTCTCCCATTAGCTCAAATCCTCCAAAATCCTGGTAAATCTTCTCTGAACCCTTCCAAGTTTCACAATATCATTCCGATAGTAAGGAGACCAAAATTGCAATATTCCGACATTTGGCTAACCAACGTCCTATACAGCCCCAACATGACATCCTAACTCCTGTATTCAATACTCTTACCATGAAAGGAAAGCATACCAAACGACTTCTTCACAATCCTATCTACCTCCGACTCCACTTTCAAGGAGCTACGAACCTGCATTCCAAATCTCTTTGCACAGCAACACTCCCTAGGGCCTTACTATTAAGTGTATAAGCCCTGCTAAGATTTGCTATCCCAAAATGCAGCATTTATCTGAATTAAACTCCATCTGCCACTTCTCTGCCCATTGGCCATCTGGTCATGAACTTGTTGTAATCTGAGTTAACTATCTTTGCTGTCCACTACACCTCCAATTTTGGTATCATCTGCAAACTTACTAACTGTATCTCTTATGATCGCATCCAAATCATTTGTGTAATTGACAAAAAAAGTAGATGGCCCAGCATCGATCCTTGTGGCACTTCGCTGGTCACAGGCCTCCACTCCCGATAAACTACCCTCCACCACCACCATCTATCTTCCTCCTTCAACCAGTTCTGTATCCAAATGGCTAGTTCTCGCTGTAGTCCGTCAGATCTAACCTTGTTAATTAGTCTCCCATGATGAACCTTGTCGAACGCCTCATTGAAATCCATATAGATCACGTCTACCACTCTGCCCTCATTATTCTTCTTTGTGACTTCTACAAAAAAAGCTCAATCAAGTTTGTGAGACATGATGTCCCACACACAAAGCCATGTTGACTCTCCCTAAACAGTCCTTACCTTGCCAAATACATGCACATCCTGTCCCTTAGGATTCCCTCCAACAACTTGCCCACTACCGGCGTCAGGTTCACTTGTCTATGTTTCTCTGACTTGTCCTTACCACCCTCTTAAACAGTGGCAACAGATTAGCAAACCTCCAGGCTTCCGGCACCTGACTTGTGACTATCGCTTATACAAATATCTCAGCAATGGCCCAGCAATCACTTATCTAACATGCCACAGAATGCTCGTGTACACCTGATCAGGTCCTGGGGAACTATCCACCTTTATGCGTTTCAAGACATCCAGCACTTCTTCCTCTGTAATCTCGACATTTTGCACAGTGTCACCATCTATTTCCCTACAGTCTATATCTTCCATAACCTTTTCCACAGTAAACACTGATGCAAAATATTCGTTTAGTATCTCTCCCATTTTCTGCGGTTCCACACAGAATCCGCCTTGCTGATCTTTGAAAGGCCCTATTTTCTCCCCAGTTACCCTTTTGTCCTTAACATATTTGTAAAAACACTTTCGATTCTCCTTATTTCTATTTGCTAAAGCTATCTCATGTCTCCTTTTGGCCTGATATCCCTCTTCAGTATACTCCTAATGCCTTTATACTCTTCTAACGATTCACTCGTTCTAAACTGTTTTTACCTAACATATGCTTCCTTCTTTTTTCTGAACCCAACCCTCAATTTCTCCAGTCATACACCATCCCCCATCCCTACCAGCCTTTCCTTTCACCCGAAGAGAAATATACCTTCTCTGGATTCTCGTTATCTAATTATTGATGGCTTCCCATTTTCCAGCCGTCCCTTTATCTGCGAATATCTGCTCCAAATCAGCTTGTCATCTCTGATGACAAGAACTTCAATGAACTTGACGATCCGAAATCTCTATGTTTAATTTCGAGACAGGAGGAGACCATTAGTGTACAGACTGAAGGGAACGAAAGTTTGGAAAAGTTCTAAGAGGTCAATCATGCACCATTGCGGACTGGCAGGAGCGTTAACGAGATGGGGAGGCTGCTGAAGGACGAGGGAAAACGAAGAGAGTGGACAATGAAGTGACTAATCGAGCACAAGGACATACAAATTGAGGTTACGAACGTTCATAGGATGTTTACATGCGCAAACTACATTCTAAATTTGCAAAGATTCGATAGAAGGGCGAGCTGATCGGAAAGGTAGTGGCTGCAGACAATATTATTAATCTTTATGTCCAATGATTCTCTAAAAATCAACATATTTTATCCATATCTACTTTTAATCGTTGTGTCCATCAACATTTAATAACCAAATTACTGTCCAAGCTTTCCCAACAAGACAGCCGACTGCAATGTTAAAATGGAACAAATATGGAAAAATAGGATGAGATTCAATTTGATTGAAGGAACGGGGCACAGACGATTTTCTAAATTAGGAAGAACTTCGGGGTTTTGACGCGCTGATAGACTTGTGAGTCCTGGTTCAGGATTTTCTTCAAGTTGGTTTGCAATTTCACTTGGATGGAAGGAAGACAAATGAAATGTCAACATTCATTCTGAGCGTCCTAGAATCAAAATACGTGTATATACTGCTCATGCTGTGTAAGGCTCCAGTCCGACCAGATTTCGAATATCGTGTGTCAATTTATCTAAATCATCGTTGGGAGTCAGGGCAAAGCATGTGAACCAGGAGCAGGCGTTAATTTTGCCTTTTGATTAAATGAGTGATCAGACTGAAGGAATATACCAACAAATGTTTGAATTGTCCTCTGAACCTATTCTGTGTCATGACGTAGATTCCAGTGTTTGTGCAGCAACTCAGGAGCTGTAGAATAAATCCTAATTCTTGGACATACACAGGCACATAAGTAAAATAGCCCAGATTATCCATTCGTTCAAGCATTGCATTCACGGCAAACACCGCCCACAGCAAGAAGAAGTTGCCTGAAATCATAAACAGAAGAACAATTGATTTTCTTCGGTTCTCCATCTCCGTGTCTCTGGGACACTCCCCATTGTTGTGAGCCCGGAGTGTCCTGCGGGCTCTGCTGCTCACTACAATATGTCTGATGGTGAAAATGTTGAGCTGCAGAATCAGAACGAATGGGAGACAGGGTGAGAGAATGGAGTGAACAATTTCAATTATGGCCCATAACTCTAAGTTATCATCACTCAAGTCTATACCACAAAACATAGGATGATTAGATAAACCATAATTACTGTTATACATAAAATACCAGCTGATATTATTTAAACAGCTCAGTGCAGTCACTGTTCCGAGAACCACTGCCGCTTTTTTCTCATTGCAATATTTCGTTTTGAACTTGTGACAACGAATAGCTACCAAGCGGTCGAAGGTGAAGGTGACTGTGAACCAGACAGAGCAATCGGATGCTGCATAAAGCAGGGCAGCATGAATGTTGCACGCATGTATATTCCCCAGGAAAATGAAGACTTCTGGATAAACACTTGGAATATGTCTCAATATCAGGTCAAGGATGACCACTAGTAAATCTGCGATTGCCATGGCCATCAGATAGAGAGTCACACATCTGGAGAGTCCACACTTCCCACAGAACAGGATCACAATCGTCACTGTATTAACTGTGGAAAAGGAAACTACGATATAACACTTAACGATTGATGAAGGAAGTAACTGCAATATTCAATGTTCATTTCATCCATAAGTGGTGCACAAACATGACTGTGTTTCACATTCAAAAGGCATAATCCTCAAAGAGTACCTTCGCATTCTGTACTCCGATGTAGCTAATTATTGTATACATAGTTGCAGGAGAAAGTGACGGAACGTGTGGTGTTGGAAAAGTACAGCCGGTCAGGAAGCATCCGAGGAGCTGGAGAGTGGACATTTCGAGCATAACCTCTTCATCAGCAACGAGGGAATAGCCCAATGAGTTGAGAGATCAATGGAAATGGGTGGACTTGGAGAAGGTAGCGGGGAATGCGATAGTTAGATGGAGATGAGGTATTATGGTGATATGTCAGAAAGGAGGTTGAAGGGAATTGGTAGGAAGGAATATGGACAGTTTGGACAGTTCAGAGGTTGATATCGAGTCAGAATGTTGGCTCTGGAATAAGTTGGAAAGAGGGTTGATGGCGATTAATGAAACAAGTGAAATATACTTTGATCCCGTATGGTTGCAGGGAACAAAGGTGGATGATGCGGGAATATTCGTCCATGTGTTGTGTGGCTAAATGTTTGGTGTGGAGGAGGCCCAGGGTGTGCATGCCGTCGGCGGAGTGGGAGTGGGATTTAAAGTGTTTGGCCGCAAGGCAATAGGGTTTTTAGTGCATGTGTCTCAGGGATGATCTCTGAAACGTTCTGCAAGGAAGCGTTCTGACTGCTTCAGTTGGGGGAGATCACATCGACAGCAACGGATACAGTATATGATGTGTGCGGAAGTCAAGTTAAACCTCTGTGAAAGGATCCTTCGGGGCCTTGGACTGTGGTGAGTATGGAAGTGTCGGCGGAGGTTTTGTACTTCCTCTGGTGGCAAGCGAAGATGCTGGGAGAAGATGGTCGATTGGTGGGGGTCTTGGACCTAACGAAGGAGTCCCGGAGTGAATGGCCCCTGTGGACCGCAGGTCCGGGTGATGCGGGAAATATATTTCTGGTGATGTGGTCTGTTGAAGGTAGTCGAAATGGTCGAGGATGAAGCGTTGTATTTGCTGGTTGTTGGGGCAGAAGGTGAAGACCGGGGGGCTCGGTGCTTGCTGTGATTGGATGGGTGTGGTACAAGGATAGATGCTCAAAAGAGGAAGAGATGTACTGGACGGAGACTTCGACAAATGGTGGGGGAAATTGCTTTGTGTTGAGTCTGTCAATGGAAACTAAGACGAAGAGGTACAGGAAAGAGAGGGATGTGGGCGAGATGATCCAGTTGAATTTGTGGTCAGCGAATAACATGTTAATAAAATTCATGAACATTTCAAACTCCTGGTGGGAGCACGATGAGGCGTTGATACGGAGGAAATGGTTGGGAATGTTGCTGGTGCAGCTGCGGAAAACACACTGTTGTCCGTACTTGAGGAGGAGGCAGGCACAGCTGAGAAAGATGCTGGTGCATCTGGCTACCAATCAAGCCAGCAGACAAAGCGGGAACAATGATAAATTGGCGCACCAATCTCCACGTTGCTGAAAACAGACAGCAACTCACGGACACCTCTTTCCGACTGCCCACTCAGTCACGAGCTCACCTGCCAACATCAGCCTTAAAACTCATAGTCCGGGGATAACGAACTGCCCAGTTCTATCTCTGACCCAAAATTCACAAACCTGACTGCTCTGGTTGACCTAATGTCTCACTCAGCTCCTTCCCCAAAGAACATACCCCAGCATACCTTGGCATCATTCTTTCCAGCCTGATCTAGGATCGCCCCATGTATGTTCGGGATGCCACCGCCTCCGTTTCTCTGGCTCGCAAACTTCATTTTCAGACATTCTTCTCTCAAGACGAAGGCCTCCAAGCCCTCCATTTCATCATCAAACGATGACCCAAATCGCATACTTCCACTGAAACGTTCGTCTGATTGGTTGAACTGGACCTCACCCTCAAACAAAACTCCTTTCAATTCTCCCACTTCCTCGAGGGAAAAGGGGTAACCATGGGCATACGCATCGGCCCCGGCAGTTCATGCCACGTTCTCTGGTACATAGGACAGCCCAACTTCCGCAGCTAAACTGACACCAATCCCCTCCATTTACTACGCTTCATCAATGACTCGATCGGCGCCAGCTTATGCTCCTGCGTGCAGCAGGAACAGTTCATCCACTTCACCAGTACCTTGTATCCTGACCTCAAGTTTAAGTGGACCGTCTCGGGCACCTTTCTCCCCTTCCTGGACCTCTCCATCTTCATTTCCGTTGCAGACAAAACAGACATTGACGTCAAGCTCACTGCCTCCCACAGCTACCTGGACGACATCTCGTCCCATCTTGGCATTTGTAAAAACGCTATCTATTCCTTCCAATTTATCTACCGCATCTTGTCCCAGGAAGACTAATTCCACCAAAGAAATTCCCGGATGGGAAATTCTTCAATGACTGCAAATTCCCTCCCGCGGGTCGACGATGTTCTCCAGTGCATCTTTTCCATTTCGCTCACCTCTGCCTTTGAACCCTACCTCTTCAATCGGATCAAGGACAGAACTCCCCGCTCCTTAACTTTCATCGCACCAATTTCCACATTAAACATAACATCTTCAGCCATGTCCGCCACCTGGGATGCATTTCATTTTCCACCACTACCTGCATTCCACAGAGATGAAAACCACAGAGACTCCATTGTGAGGGCCACAGCATCCACCACCGTATCGTCCACACCTGGCACCTTCCCTTGACACCACAGGAAGAGGAAAGCATGCGCCTGCACCTTCAAACTCACCGCTGGCCATGGTCCTCACTGATCCTTTCGCATTTGCAGAGAGATTTAGCTTTGCTTCCACACACATCATCTGTTGTGTCCGTTGGTTTTGGTGTGGCATACTCGACATTGGGGCGACAGGACGGTTACTTGCGGAACGTTTCTGAGAACATCTCAAGGAAACATGGACGAAATAATTCCATCTCCCAGTTGCAGCACACTTTATCCCCTCCTCCCAACCGTCAAAAACATGCAAGTCCTGGACCTCCTCCACCGGCAGACTATACGCACCTGATGCCTGGAGGAAGAATGCCTAAACGTCCGCCCATGCCACCCTCCAACCACTCGGGATTGATGCAGATTTCACTAGTTTCTTCACTTTCCATCCATCCCACTCGCCACCCTATTCCAGAGCCAACCTTCCAACTCATCTCCGCCCTATTGAACTGTCCTAACTCTCAATTTTTCTTCCTACCAATTAGCTCCAACCTCCTTTCCGAACAATCTCCATCATTGCGCACCTCCATTTAAGAATGGCATTCTCAGTTACCTTCCCCAGTATCACCCATTTATCTCTCAGGCTCCTTGGGCCACCCCCTCATTCGTGATGAACGGCTGATGCTCAAAACTTCACCTCTCCCCGACTTCGCATGCTGCCAGAACACCTGTGTTTTCCAGCACCACATATTACGACACGGGGTACATTCTGACAGTGTCTGTGTGTGAGATTCTCTGAATTAATGAGTGTTTTCCATTGATTTTGTGTGTGTGTGTGTGTGTGTGTGTGTGTGTGTGTGTGTGTGTGTGTGTGTGTGTGTGTGTGTGTGTGTGTGTGTTTGTGTGTGATAGAGAGTTAGAAAAAAGAGAGAGAGAATTATTCTGTGCATTTGGGAAAGAATCTGAAAGGTTTTATGTGAGTGATAGTGGGCGTCTGCAGTTTTGCAAGAGCAAGAGTCTGTGAGAGAGAGTGTGTGTGTGTCTGTTTGACTGATATGCTGTCATCTTATATTAAATACATTGAATCTTCTGACGCAGAATTCTGATCCAAGTATTCACGGTCTATCAAACAAATATAGCCATCAACTGCAGAGAATTTCAGGTGATCCTTCCACATTTGCTCGTAGATAATTAGATCCATAGCCATAAGAAGCAGAGAATCAATCGAATTCGTCTCCGGTAATGACTATGTAGACAGTGTAATGTAGTCTGGTCTAACATAGGTTTACACTTCACCATATATACCAAGGTGAGTAAGGATGAATCACCAATCCATCTACGAGCAAACGTGGATCAGGAAACAGTTCAGGATAATAAGTAAAGAGTACAACACGGTTTAGAAATTTGATAAGGACACTTTGCACTTACGGGGGACACTGACAGCAGCAAGTATTGGGTAGTATATCCTCTCAAAATCCTGAATTCTAGTTTTGATGTAGAAGTCCCCATTAATCCATGAAAATGCGTCGGAGGATACTTCAAGAATGTATGGATAGAAATCATTGAAATCCATGACGCATTTTCTGCCAGGGGGTGGAGGGTTATTCTGTGCAGTTAAGCCAGGAATCCTTTAATGCAGCAAAAAGACAATTCCCTGAGAGACTTCACTCATTAATTGTGGAGTCGGCATTAATTCATCGTCAACACCTGGGTTCCGTTAATAGGATTGCTTATACCATGTACAGTCACTGAGCAGATGACTTCAGTTATCCCTATGAATCCAGATGTCTATTTTTGTTAAACTGAAATGAGCTTGTCAATCTAAACTCAGAAAATTACAGAGTGTATGAGTCACTCTTTTTAGCTGGCTGAACCGAGGGCAATAGTCTTGGCTGTTGGAATATAGTGCAATTTAAAATAAATATTTATTTTCTTTTACGCTGTGTATTGAAATGGGAAAAATGATTATTTTTAAACATTAAGGATGATTCAAAGGATTTCTGCACGTTTGGTAAGTACGTAACCTCACGCTCATTGCTGACTTCATTCGTGAGATGTGCACCCAACTCCAGTGCCTCGAGAACCAAGTTAGGAAACAGCAGGTGGAGCTGGATGAACGTCGGGTCATTTAGAACGTGGAGGCAGTTATTGTGAGGAGTTACAGGGAGTTAGTGACTCCACAGTAAGGCAGTGAAGATTAGGCAGTGCAGGGATCTTCTCCGCAACAAGTATACCATTTTAGAAACTGTTGGGGGAAAGACTAACCAGGGAAGTAATGGGGAAGAGGTCGCAGGTGCAGTGTCTATCTCTGCTGCTCAGTGGGGAAGGGGAAGAGGAGCAGAGCTTTCGTCATTGCTGAGTCAATAGTAAGGAAAAGAGATAGGAGGTTGTGTGGGAATGAAAGTAACACACGATTGGTTTGTTGCCTCCCAGGTGTCAACGTTCGTGATGTTGCAAGGCTTAGAAAGTGTGAACGCTGGGAATTCGTTTCTATTAGATCTCCCCTCATCCTTCTAAACTCTGATGAATACGATCTCAAGATCCTCAGCCTTTCATCATATGTGAGGCCTAACATTCCAGGGATCATCCGTGTGAAACCCCACTAGAAATTCTCCAGTTCAAATACGCCCTTCTTGACGTTGCGCCCAAAACTCGATATAGTATTCTAAATGCGTCCTAACCAGAGCTTTATAACGTCTCCGTAGCACATCTCGCCTGTTACATTCCAACTCTCTTGAGAAAAATAACAAATGTACATAGATCCGAGAAAGTCGACACACAGGTTGATGCAGTTATTTAGAAGGCATATAGATTGTTAGCTTTTATTAGTAGAGGGACTGAGTTTCAGAACCAGGTCGTGTTGCAGCGGTACAAAACTCTTTTGCAGCCGCACTTGGATTATTATGTATAGTTCTGGTCACTGCATTATTGGAAAGATGTAGAAGCTTGGGAACGGTTTCAGAAGAGATTTCCGAGGGTGCTGCCTGGTATGGAGGGAAGGTCTTACGAGGAAAATCTGAGGGACGGAAAGCTGTTTTTGTTGATGAGAAGAATTGAGGGGGACTTGGTAGAGACTTCCAAGATGATCAGAGGATTGGATGGGGTGGACAGCGAGTGTTTTCTGTTTCTCAGACGGTGTTGGCTAGCACGATGCGGCATTGCTTTAAATCGAAGGTTGACAGATATAAAACAGATGTCCGAGTTAGTTTCTTTGCTCCGATAGTAGTAGGGGCGTGGAATGCACTGCCTGAAACAGTAGTGGACTCGCCAAGTTTAAGGGCATTTAAATTGTCATTGCGTTTTAATATGGACGAAACTGGAATGGTGGAGTTTGACGGCCGGAAGGCCTGTACTGTTTCAAGTCCCAAGTTCTACGGCACTAAAATAAAAAGATATATGTTGGAAGGTCACAGGTAGCTAGGGCAGTGTCGGGGGCTTTTGGAATACTCGCCTTCATCAGTCAGGGCATTGATTATTGAAGTTGGGAAGTTATGTTGTACAGAACATTGGTGCAGACGCACTAGGAGTATTGTCTTCGGATTTGGTTTCCTTCCTGCAGGAAGGATGGTATTAATCTGGAAAGACTGCATCACAATTTTACAAGGATGCTGCCAGGTCTCAATGGTCTGTGTTATAGGGAGAGGTTGAAAGAGATGGGCTTTTCTCATTCGCGTTTTGGAGACTGAGTGGGTATCTAATAGGTCAAGTGAGGCATGAATAGCGTGAATGCAAACAGTCCTTTTCTCAGGGTTTGAGAATCAAGGAAACGAAGACTCAAATTTGATATTCGAAGGAAAATAATAAAATGGAAACGGAGGTAAACCATTCTTACACATAGAATTGGTTGCATATGGACTGAGCTGCCACTGGACGTGGTTCAGGCTGGTACATTAACAACATTTAAAAGTGATTTGGACAAATACATGGATGGAAAAGGATTATGAGTATATGGGCCAGGTTTAAAGGAAATGGGATTAGCATGGATGGACATTTTGTTCGGCATGGATCAGTTTGGATCAAAGGGCATATCTCCATGCTTTCGTACTCCATGACTCGATTACAGAAAACCCATTGAATGGAGGTGCACAATAAAACAAAATCATCGATACACACAGGAATGCACCAATACACAGAGACACAATCACTGACATAGAGGCACACAGAAACACAGACAAAGACACATGCATAGAATCATAAATGCACACCGAAAGATAAATACAGAGACTGAAACACACACACACACACAAAACACACCACACGCCCCAGACACGCACGTGAAATGGAAGGCTTACAGAAACAGCCACAAACGCAAACTTACACAACACATGCACATAGGGACGGATAGGCATACATATCAACATTTACAATAACAAATAACACCAAAGGAATCACAAACACACACACACTCACATACACACACACACACACACAATCACAACCAGGTTGTGCACAAATGCTTTGCAGATTCGAGAAAAAGTGGAAACATGTAGCTTCATTGACTTTTCTTGGTATCAAAAGTAGGAGGTGATGCTGACGCACTGCTGACACTGTCCATCAGCTCAACTCCCCCACCCTCACCCATTCCTACAGAGGTTTTCATCAATCCAATTACCTTTCAGGTTATCCTTTCATGCCTTCACCACTTATGCCCATTCGTAATCTTCCGAGTTGGCCTCCTTCTCACTCCTTCAGTAATTGTCGCCGTTTGAACTTCAATGGTGTTACCATAACTGAATTACTCCCTGCCAACCTTCAACGTCCTAAAAGTTAACAATACGAGCTAATCTAAACGTTGACCCTTGATGTTCAATCGACTCATCATTATTGTACACCTTGCACACCCCCTCCCCCCGCCCCCGAGTCGTCAACTATTAACATTCAGCTGCTTCAAAATGATCCAGAAACTAAATCGGAGCAGCTATCACAATATACTGGCTAAAGAGAGATTCAGAGTCAAGGAATTCTGCTGCGCCTTTCTCAGCTCCTTACCCTCCAGCTCCTCATCTCCACCTCCACTCCCCAAAAAACTGGTTCATCATCGACAAGGCACAAGTGAATAGTGTCAAACACACCTGTCTGGATTTTTGCAGCTGCAATTACACTAAGAATATCGACTGGATCCATGACAATAAAGCCCACTTGATTCGCAAAAGATCTACGCACATTCACTCTCTCGACCACCAAGGCTTAGTCGCAGTGTGTACCATCTACAAGACGCACTGTAAAAATTTACCAAAAGTCCTTAGTTAGTACCTTCGAAACCCCTTCCATCGAGAAGCACAAGGGCAGCAGATGGATTTTAGCACTAACCCCTGCACTTCCCCCTCCAAGCCACTCACCATATTGTCTTGAAATATATCACTATTTATTCAGTGCCGCTCAAACAAAATTGTGGAAGTTCTTCCCTGATGGAATTACTGGTCTACCCTGAGCACATTGACTGCATTATTTCAAGAAAGCCACTCAATACCACTTTCTCACGGGGCCAACGAGGGAGAGCAATAACTGCTGTCTGACAACGCCTTCCAAATCGCATGAATGAATCGGATGAAGTGCGCGTGAAATATATCGATTGTTCATTCGCTGTCACTCGGACAAAATGCCGTAGCTGCCTCCCTGCCATTTTATTACTGGTCTGTCTGCGGTACACGGACTGAGGCAGTCTGAGAAGGAGTTCAGCCCCACTCTCCTCAAGGGGTACAACTGGGGATTGGCAAAAAATGACGGGACGGTCAATATTGCAGTCCAATATCCTGCGAATGAAAATTAATAAAGGGTGAGTAAATCCAATGGTGCTGTGGCTTCAGACGGACCTGTAGGTTGGATGTCCTTCTGCCCTCCCCGACTCTGTCTTGCTCGAGAAATGACTGTGAAACTGCTAACTTTATACAAGCATTCAGACATGACTGTAAGAAGCAAGGAGCTGGAAATGTGTTGCTGGAAAAGCGCAGCAGGTCAGGCAGCATCCAGCGAACAGGAGAATCGACGTTTCGGGCATAAGCCCTTCTTCAGGAATGAGGAAAGTGTGTCCAGCAGGCTAAAATAAAAGGATATCTTAGCCTGCTGGACACACTTTTCTCATTCCTGAAGAAGGGCTTATGCCCGAAACGTCGATTCTCCTGTTCCCTGGATGCTGCCTGACCTGCTGCACTTTTCCAGCAACACATTTTCAGCTCAGATCTCCAGCATCTGCAGACCTCACTTTCTCCTGTAAGATGCAAGGACCCTGACGATGGAAGAGGAATGCACAATCAACAAACAGATCACATAAGGTTTTCTCTCTCGATCTGTGATGTTTATTTTCTGTTCACATTTAATTCTTATCTCTCTCCCCCCATCTATCTCTTAGTCTCAATTACTATCCCGATAGCAGCTATTTTTATTCCATCGCCATCATCATTCAGTCCATGTTTTAGTCTTTCTCTGTTGTTTTTCTTCTCACAATCATTACTCAATATCAACTTTTCCAATTATTTTTCCGTGTAGGTCTCCCTTTCTCTTATTCTGTTCTTTTTTAATCTCTCAAACCTCTTCACCTTCTTTCTCTGTACCTCTTTACTCTCTTTGTCAAGCACAATTCTCTCTCTGTTGTGCATTATACTGCAATGCCTATCTCTTTTTTCTCTCAGCTCTTCATTAATCTCCTTTCTCTATTTACTAATCCTGTTATCTTCATTCTGCATTCCTCATTACTCTCTCTAACACCTTTACCGTCTGTCTCGTTGTCCTTCATTCCTGTCTCCATCTCCATTTTTCCGGAAATACTTTTATTTATTGCATTTCTTGTCGCTTCCCATCTCTCCTCTTCATTTCTCATTCTCCATTACCCTACTATCTTACTCCCTCATTACTCACTCTACCTTTATTTCGCACTCTCACTCTGTCTTTTACCCCTTCTTCTGGATGTCTTACCTTTTTCTGTAGTTCTTTCTGCGATGCAGTGTGAATGTCCAAGTCCAGCAGGATCGAAATCAGCAGCAAGCCTGGCTGGAAATGATGAATGCTGTGTTCACTTTGTCAAGAATCCTTCACATCAGTTACTGATGGATGCATCTACCTGTGGCTATTTACTTACCTTTCAGCCTATCAGTGTTCGCCTCCTCAAAATGCCACGTTGCAAGGAGCAAGGGCACAGCTTTCATTCGGACCTACAAACTTCCGCGATATCCCAGTGAGATCGATGAAAAACAAGAGTTACATTCAGCGACCCGGAGACTCTGTAGTGAATAATCACTGAAATTCTCGGCAAGGAGCAGTACCATCCGGACCTCTCTGCGAGTTCTCGACTTGTTAAGTTGACAGTTCACAAACAGAGAACAGGCGAATGCGCAACACTGTGCAATGGTTAGGCTCAGTACGTTGAACTCAAGTACCCTGAAAAGAAGTGTTAATAGCCTACCTACAACACTCCTCTCACCCCAGTCTAGCCACTCTGGATTCAACTGCAATCTTGGGATTTAGACTTGTTCTTTTCAATTTAATACGAGCAGGATATGATTTCACCAGAGAGAGGGCTCAGTAGTGAACATTTTCCAGCGTGACCAGGTTCTGCAATGCAGAGTGCTGGAGAAGCTCGGTTTGTTTTATGAGAAGCAGAGAAGGTAGAGTGAGGACAAGAGTGAGATACATGAGTGGCATGGACAAGACGAGAAAACAGCTGGGTTCCTTATCCGAACGCTGAATAGCAAGAAATCACCATTTTAAAGTGAAAGGCAGGGGTTCAGAGGAGAGTTCAAAAAATATTTTCACCCACCGACTGGTGGTGAGTCTGCAATGCCCTGCCTGAGTTGTTAATTGAGAAGGGAAGATTCACGACCGGAAAGTGTACTTGGATAAGCCACTTGAAACGTCTGAAAATTAATGGCTCTAGGTCAAGTGGGAAAGGGAGTCTGCTGGAGGTCGTATTTTGTTTTGGAAGAACAATGTGCCAAAGGGTCTCTGCTGCAATATTATAGATTGCTCTTTAACCCTCTCAAAATGCTACCTTTGCTAACAGCAACGATTGCCATTGGAGCTCTTCTAGTTTCTTCATGGCACAGGGGAAATTCCGGGCAACGGCAGCAGGACTCGTCTCCTGGCACGGGTTTGTGTGTGTCCATTATTCATTGATACGTACTCTTTTAAGTGAAACACCCCGCATATCATTGGCTCACGAACGCCCCAGCACCACAGAACAAGCAGTTGTGCTGGAACTCCGTCAACCATCGCAATCTTTACCTAAGCCTGTGCCCTCTGATCCTGGTCTCTCCTGCGAAATGGAACATCTCCCCTCATGCACTCGATCGAGGCCTTTCAGTATTCTGTAAGTTTCAATTTGCTCACCCTTCATCCTTCGAGATGTTCGCGACTCACGTCGAGCTCGCGGATCAGCACATCCTTCCTGAGATATAGGCCCAAACTTGCTCACAATGATCAAAATGTGGTCTGGTCAGACCAGAGCCTTATAAAGCCTCAGAACTGTATCCCTTTATTTTTATTCTCGCTCCTACGTGTCTTGTTGACTATCATGCAAGTGTGAACCCCCTCATTACTGATATACAAACGAGACGCAGCAGAATGTTTTTCTTTACTCCATAGCAAACATAAAATAATGCATTCAGTCAGCGATGCCCATATACGGTGAAAGATTTTATTTATAAATTTCTGAAAGTTTCACCTGAGTTGCCAACAGATTGCTTCATGCTTTCATGATGTCAAATATTTACATCCTTCATAGAACAGATAAACTGCCAGTTGTCATTCTGTCAGCTTCAAACGAAGTTATGAATCTATTCTGGAATGAATCACAGCACCATGTGTTTCATAGTGAAAAACAGAAACTATGAGCAGGGATAGATCATTCAAGAATTCGAGCCTGCTATAACATTGAATGTGACCTTTGGTGATCATCCAACACTATCCCCTGTTACTGTTTTCTCACCAAACCCTTTGATCCATTTCATTCCAGGAGCCGTATATAATTACTTCGAAAAAGCAATATTCAATATTTCCGCCTTGAATGCTTTAAGTGGCAGATAATTCCACAGTCTCCGCTGTTCCCCTACCTCCGTACTAAATGGCCTGTCCTGAATGCCTCAGACTGAGACCCCCTTGGTTTTGAACTCCTCTGGTCATCGCGAACATGCTGTCCTGTGTTTAACCTATATCCTCTTGCTAGAATGCAACAGATTCAGGCATTCAGCCCCTCGAGCCTCTTTCCGAACTTTAAGAACAGAGATAAGTAAAAGCAATCTTCAGCAAGAGAGTGGCCAATCGATGGATTTCATTGCAACAGAAGGTTATGTAGACGAAGTAATTACATTCATTTTGGACTAAGAGGGATAGGCTCCTCATTATGAAGGGAACCTAAGATTACCATGAGATGGCGAAGGATTTATTTTTTGAGAAATGTACCAGCCAGGATTGAATGGCCTGAATTTGTGCTCCTATGTCGTATGGTCTCATGGGCTTTATCATCAGTTCGTCCTTAAAATTGGATAACTGCAAGCAACCTTATCCAAAAAAGATTTGGAGACAAGTGTAACACAACCAAATTTAGCTTAACGTCTACCATTGGTAACATGTTGGAATCTATTATAAAGAGGTATCAGTAAATCATTTAGAAATTCAGAGTATCATGATACACACTGAGCACGTATTAATGGTAGATTAAGCGGTATTGTCACATGTACTGATATAAAATGAAAAAGATTTGCTATCTCGGGAAGTCTTACCATAAAAGTACATTATCGTAAAAGAACAGAGTGCAGACTACATTGTTACAGCTTCAGACACGCAGCAGATAGAAAAGAAACAATAGAATTTTGCAGGTTTGTTTCAAAGGCTGTGATCAGAGTGGGAAACGTTGTTCTTGAATCTGTTGATATGTGAATTAAAACATTTACATCTTCTGCCTGTCAGAAGAGGATGAAAAATATTATAATCATGGCGAGGTGTGGGATCATTGATTCTGTCGGCTGCTTTCCCGAGGAAGCGGGAAGCATAGATCGAGTCAATGGATTGTCGACTAATCTGTTGATAAACTGGGCATGTTCATGACTCTATGGTATTTCCTGCGGTATTGGGCACAGCAGTTACCGCACCAAGTTGAGATAGACACAGACAGGATACATTGTATAGTGCACCAAGAAATAAAAACTAAGCTTTTTTGTTGTACATAAGGAATGTACATAGCCCTCTGAGAACGTAGAGAAATTCTTGTGCATTCTTCACCGTAACATCGATGGGGAAGCTCTGGACAGGTTGTTGGTGATCGTTACGTCTGGTAACGCTCCTGACCATCTTCATCATAGCACCACTGATGCAGACAGATGTATGTATTTCACTCAGCCATGAGTTATTTCCTGACACTGCTACTGGAATTCAAAAGCCACAGGTGGAACGTCAATCCGGAATGGCTGGCTTGCCGGAGGGTGGGGTGGGGGTGGTTGTTGGGTTGTGCGTGCATGTGCAGAGGTCGGTGGGTGGGTGGGAGCTGAACATTTCTTATCATGGTATTTGATCTCACCCCACCGTGGTATACTTTCGATGGTGATGCAACATTGCCTGCTCACTGTGGACTGTCACTTTAACAAGTCAAGAACTCCGAACTTGAGAGATTATTAACTACAGAGATCTCCAAGCCCGCTGAACATGGCTCCTTTGTTTATTGATCTCACTGTGGCTCTGCAGAACTTGTTGGGCGACAATATAAGCTCTGCCGTTGCTCCTCGCAACACGTGATTTTGGGGAGGTCAACATTGATAGTGGGAGGTTTAATATTAACTAAGTTGCCACATATGGATTCATCCAATAGTAATTGATATGAACGACCCTTCACAGATTGAGCACAGCCTTTACCATTTCCGGAAAGGCCTGCCACTGAGTTAGATCCTGCTCAGTTTGGAGATTGACACTGTGGCACGAAGTACAGACAAGATAAAAGTTAAGACATGCAGAAGGAGGTTCAATGGACAGAGAGAGAGCATGAAATAAAGGTGGAGGGAGTGATAAGGAAGCAAGAGAGAAGCATAATGGAGATTGCAAGATTAACAGGAGAGGTGGAGGAGAGAAAATACTGTAAATACAGGTATTACAGAGAAATTGAGGCGCAAACCGTAATGAGGGATACACAGACAGAAGATTAATGTGTTAGAGACAATAATGTGAGGTATGCAGAAGGAAAGTAAACAGGTTAGAAAGCGGGATCAGTTCCTGTGGATTGGAGGGTGGTTAATATTGTACCACTTTTTAAGAAAAGTGGGAGAGAGAAAGCAGGACATTATAGACCAGTTAGTCTGACCTCAGTGCTGGAGTGTATTATAAGGATGAAATTACGAAACATCTGGACAGTAATAACAGGATTGGTCAGAGTCAGCATGGATTTATGAAGGGGAATTCATGCTTGATTAATCTTTTGCAATTTTTTGAGGAAGTAACTCTGAAGATGGACGAGGGAGATCCAGTAGATGTAGTGCTCCTGGACTTCCAGAAAGCTTTTGATAAAGTCCCACATAGGAGGTTAGTGAGCAACATTAGGGCGCATGGTGTTGGGGGCAAAGTGATAACTTGGATTGAAAGTTGGTTGGCTGACAGGAAACAAAGGGCAGTGATAAACGGCTCCATTTCGGTATGGCAGGCAGTGACCGGTGGGGTACCGCAGGGAGCAGTGCTGGGACTGCAGCATTTTACAATATATATTAATGGTATAGAAGATGGTATTAGTAATAACGTTAGCAAATTTGCTGATGATACTAAGCTGGGTAGCAGGGTGAAATGTGAGGAGAATGTTAGGAGATTACAGGATGACCTGGACAGGTTAGGTGAGTGGTCAGATGCATGGCAGATGCATTTTGATGTGGATAAATGTATGGTTATCCACTTTCGTGGCAAGCACAGGTAGGCAAATGGAATCAATTTAGGTAAAGTGGCAGTACAAAGAGAGTTGGGTGTGCTTGTACACCAGTCAATGAATGTAAGCATGCAGGTACAGCAGGTAGTGAAGAAGGCGAATAGCAAGCTGGCCTTCATAACAAGAGGGATTGAGTTTAGAAGCAAAGAGGTTCTGCTGCAGCTGTACAGGGCCCTGGTGAGACCACAGCTGAAGTATTGTGTGCAGTTCTGGTCTCCAAATTTGGGGAAAGACATTCTGGCTATTGAGGGAGTACAGCGTAGGTTCAAGAGGTCAATTTGGTGGGACTAACTTACGCTGAAAGACTGGAGCGAGTGGGCTTGTATACCATTGAGTTTAGAAGACTGAGAGGGAATCTGAATGAGACATATAAGATTATTAAAGGATTGTACACTCTGGAGGCAGGAAACATGTTTCCGCTGATGGGTGAGTGCCGAACCAGAGGACATAGCTTAAAAATACGGGGTAGACCATTTAGGACAGAGATGAGTATAAATGTCTTCACCCAGAAAGTGGTGACTATGTGGAATGGTCTGCCTCATAGGACATTGGAGGTCCAGTCTCTGGATTCATTTCAGAAAGAGTTGGATAGAGCTCTCATGGATAGTGGAATCAAGGGTTATGGAGATAAGGCAGGAACAGGATACTGATTATGGATGATCAGCCATGATCATATTGAATGGTGGTGCAGGCTCGAAGGGCAGAATAGCCTACTCCTGCACCTATTGTCTATTGAAATACAGGTATAGAGAATAACGAGTGGCAGAGAGAAAGTAGATAAATGTGTTAGAGTGGAATGCAGAGCAGAGAATGGAGATAGAATTCTGCGTGAGAGAATGATTAATGAGGGACAGTGAAAGAAGATGAATGTGTTCAAGAGGAAAAACAGGAACAAAGACTAATGAAAGAGAGATACATGGAAAAAGAATTGGAGTAAGAGAGATTGGGCAATGAGAGTGAAAGAGTGTTTGAAGAGAGAATTAATCGTATATTGTTTGACATAGGTGAGGGAGTAAAAATAACAGCGTTCAAGATAGAAACAGCGACAGAGACATTAATGAGGGAAGAGAGAGAAATTAATAAAGTGTGAAAAGAAAATCAACAGCACAGATAGATAGAGAGAACCTCAGTGTGATCTATTTTGTTACTGATATCCTCGGATGTAGTTCAGCAAATGTCAGCTCGAGGATTGTACATTACTCTATCGTCGTAATGATCCTGGTTTCTTACATTCATGTCGAAGCGTTATTGTGAAGTAACATTTTCACAGTGAGGTCTGAAATTGGATCAAGACAGAGTGATAGAAAATCCTTCGGCGATAGGGATGCAATAAGATGGCGTCGGGATCTCAGATGTTGGGGGAGAGAAGAAGGACACCTCACAGATCAGTACCCTCTGAAAGCACATCATCATTGTCTTCACTCACCCTTCATTACATTTCATTCACAAGAAGTGGTGCACATTGGCCGGTCCGCCATTTGTTGTCCATCCCTATTTCCACCCCTTGAGAAGAGAATGTGGCTGAACTCCTTCTTGAACTGCAGTGGTCAGTGTGCTCCACGCAGACTAACAATAAGCCGTCTGTGAAGCAATTAGACAATTTTGACCCAGTGACTTTAAAGGAACTCTTGAAATATTTCACTGACCTTTCATTCCTATTCATTCACTTAAAATGAGAGCCACCTGTTCGGCCAACATTTTTGCTCTCCATCGTTCCCCTTGAGAAGGAGGTGGTGGACTGCGCTCTTGAAACAAAGCAGTCTGTGTGCTCTGTGTAGACCCATGATTCCATATAGGAGGGACTTCCAGAATTTTAACCTGTGACAGTGAAGGAATGCGATACACTTCCAAGTCACAACGGTGAGTGGCTTGGAGAGGCTGTGATCCCATGCGTCTGCATTTGTTGTCCAGCTGGATGGAAATGGTCACGGGGCACAAAGGTGCTCAATCAGGAGTTCTGGTGAATTTCTGATGTGCACCTTGTGGAAGGTACACACTGCCACCGAGATTTGGTGGTCGAGCGAATATTATGTGTGTGGATGTTCTCTCAGTCAACTGAACTTTTTTTCCCTGAATCGAGTCTCTTGAGTGTAATTGCAGCTGCAAAAATCCAGGCACGTGGGTTTCACGCAACTCAGTTGTGCCTTCTCAATGGTAGATAGATTTTGCGAGTTGCGAGGGTTGGAGGTGAGTGGAGGGGAGAGTAAGGAGCTAAATTAGCCGCAGCAGGATTTCTCACTTCTGAGTTGCACTTTAGCCACTGTATTGATATGGCTGGTCCAGGTTAGTTTCTGGCTCAATTTTCAGACCAAGGATGATGGTAGTTGAAAGCTGTGGGTGGCAGGGTGGGGAATGGGTGGTTGTCAGTGTGTAATACAATGTGGATACCATTGAACGTCAAGTGGGAATGGTTTGATTTTCTCTTAATGGTAAGCTTCAGGACATTAAATGTTGGGAGGGAGCAAATCAGTGAGTATAACACAATTGAAGTCTAAGTGGCAACAAGTACTGAAGGACTGAGAATGGGGCCAACTCGGAAGGCTATGAGGGGGATAAGCAGGGAAGGCACGAACAGATAACCTGAAAGATAATTGGGTTTGTGAAAGTATCTGTCAAACAGGCTGAGGGTGGGGTTGTTGGGCTGATGGGCTGCGTCAGCAATCCGTTTTCCCTTTGTAGTTTTTAACCAATGATGCTAACGTGTTTGTCGATTCTGGCCATTTAACAAAGTTGTGTTGGCCTTGTTTATATTGAAGAGGGATCGTGAAGACAGAGTTTTTGATATGTCTGTAGAGGGCTACTTTCAATAGTAGGAGGGAATTTGCAAGTTCTCCCTGTTCATGATATTTTCTAGTTTGTTCATTTTTAGCAGGTTGTTAGAAATACCCTGGTAACAGAGAAACAGCTACAACAAAAAGATGTTCCATGCTTCAACAGATGTTTATCACCAGCTTTCTCTCTGAAAGCTCTCCTGTACGTATGAACCTGAGTTTGAATTTGCCTTTTGCTAAGTGGTGCGTTTTGGGATGTTGCAGAAATTGGAACAGCTCCCTCGCTAACTTACAATAGAGGCGTTTGGGTTTTCAACTACGTGAAGTTAATCAAAATTCTGTTTTCATTCTGTTCCTGTTTCTTACGTAGTGTTGAAACAAATTTTGTTTTCTATCAAAACGTACTGTTTGATCAGCTACACCACTCGTGGAATTTCCACTGTCCATCCGCCTAAGAAAGAATGTTCGGTTCTGGTGCGTCACCTTAAAATATTTTGGGGGGGTCTGGCCTTCTCCAAAACAGATGTCCATCTGATTGGAACTGCCCCATACTTCCTTCTCATCCAGGACAAACCTGGGACACACAGGCTGCATCCAGTGTCTGACATGCTTCTCTAAAGTTCAATCTCGGTCTCAGAGAGATGTTAGCAAATATGACAGTCTCCAAACATCCAAGAGAGACTAATCCCAATTCAGAAATTCCTGACAAGGTTTAGGTGCCGTTACCACTGACATATGTCAATCCCCCCGGCCAATGCCACTGCCCTCGGTTTCAGAATACAAACAAAACTGCATTGGTGATCACCTGCGTCTAGATTCACACACTTTTCATTAAACAGATCTGGCGATACTGCTGGGGAATGAGCATTCTATCTATTTTGGCTGAATAGGTTCGGGAAGAACAGGGGTAATGAAGGGAAATATGTGCCGTTTTGGAAGGACTCTCCCTCAGTTGTCCACACTGAACTTGGGACCTCAAATTTAATATGCAGACATGACACAGAACTTCCAGACCACACACTGAACACACAGAACCCACACAGAAATTAAAGACCTCATATTGAAATCAGATACACCACATTCTTGTGCGTGTGTTGGTGATTCTCCACATGTGTTGGTCTCTATGTTAATATGTGTGCCACTGTTTACGTATGTGTTTGTGCTGTGTAAGTTTGCATATGTAGCTATTTCTGGGAAATTGTTGTTTAACGTGCGTCTGTGTGTGTGTTTTTGTGGAGCGGGGTGTGTTTATGTGTGCGTGCATTAGCCGCTTTCTCCATCTACTTATTGACGGCTTTGATTCCACGTATGTGTCTTCATCTGTGTTGCTATGTGCTTCAAGATGTGTGGGTCTATCTTGTGTGTGTTTGCGCATTCATGCGTGTAACAATGATTGTGTTCTATTGCGCACCTCTGTTCAATGGAGTCTCTGCAATAGACTCATAGAGGCAGAGAGTTTTACAGAACGGAGACAGGGCTTTTGATCGAAACTGGTCCTTGCCAATGAAAACATCCAACCACGCGGAGCACAGTTCCTTGCAACTGGTCCATACACACCAATTTCCTACCCAGGTGTTTGTCCAAATGACGTATACTTGCTGTTAACTTACCCACCTCAACCACTTCCACGGCAGCTCACTTCATATGCGTACAATCCTCTGTCTAAAAAACTCCTCAGTTTCCCTTTTTACGGTTTCCTCTCGAACATTAAACTAGTTCCCTGCATTCCTCGATTCGCAAAGCCTGAGAAAAATACTGAGTGCATTCCCGCTATCGAAGCTTCTCGTGGTCTTCAAGATAACTCCTCCGTGTCCTTCACTGTCATGAAAGAAAACCTAACTTGACCAAACTGTCCCGAAAGCTGAGGCGATTGAGCTCGGCCAACATTTTTTCTAAATGTATTCTGAATTCTTTCCAGCTTCATGCCATCCTTCCTACAGCAAAGCGGCCAAAACTGAACACAATACTCGAACTGCAGCCTCGCCAACATCCTGTAAAACTGCAACATACCTTCCCAACTTCAATACTCAATACCTTGACTGATGAAGGCCAGTGTGCTGAAAGCCTTCTCCACTGCCCTGTCCACCTCTAACTTCACTTCGAATCAACTTGTGCCTGAACTCCAAGTTCCCTCTGTTGCAATACACTCCTTCAGGTCTGACCATTCACCATGAAATTCTGAACGTTGCTTAATTCGAAATACAACACCTCACCCTTATCTGTATTAACCTCTGTTTGCCATTACTCGGCCAACTTCCCGCGCTGATGAAGGTCCTGCTGCAAGTTGTGATAAACTTCCTCACGGTCCACGATTCATCCATTTTTTATTGTCATGAGCGAACTCACTACATTTTCCATGTACATTTTCATCCGAATCAATGATAGAGATTAAAAAAGAGATAATGTGCAATATAAATTATCTTAACTTCTGAAAAAAGTCTTCACGCAAAGGTACCTGCATATAGTTCCAGGTAAATACTCGGTGTCACGAATGATGCCCAAAATTAAGTTACTTCCTCGTTACAGAAGGAGCAGAAACATTTCTCCTCATGGGCACGTTCGACTCTGAGGGTTGTCATTCCAATCACAATTCTTCTTAAATCTGGTGTGTGTTTGTGTGTGTGTGTGCCTGTGTGTGTTTCTTTGTGCCTGTTTGAAAGTCTGTGTGTCTGTGTATGTTTGTATGTCTATGTGTTTGTTTTTGCATGTTTGAGAGTGTGCGCGTGTGTGTGAGTTTGTGTGTGTGTGTGTTTGAGTGTGTGTGTGTGTGCCGTTGGAGCCGTCACTTTGTATTATGCAGTGAACTACTGTCCTCCTTCTCTGCCCCTCTGACTGAATCCCGAATGGTTTTCGATGAAATCTACTGCTGACTGTGCATGGTTTCCGGAGGCCACAAAGGAAGGCATTTCGTCACTTTGAACACCCAGAGATATTCAGACCTGCGCATGCTCCCAAACGCACGCAGATAAACGAATATGGTGTCATGCAGATCGGGGTGAATTGAAGTTCCAGAGAATTTCAGCAATTCAACAACCTTCTCAATCTTGTATTAATAGATTTGACAAATTGCAATCAAGAATCAAGCGAAATCAGTGCACACAAGGAACAGTTCCCTGTCATCCTCGTACTCTCAATCCGAATGGACAGAAGGAAAACACAGCTGTTCAGTCCCATAGGTGTAGATAAATATCTGAATGGACTGGGCCAACCCTTCATTAGCAAATGGAGGATTCAATATCTGATCGAAACGCCAAAATGTCAAAGCTTCAATGTCTGCTCCTCGTTCTCACAGTGGTTAGTAACCCGGTCTGTATCATGGGCGTTTAGGATTCAATTCACTGGGCAGGCAAATCGAATGAGTTCATTGAAATAATGAAAACATGACACTGGAATTAGATTTTCAAATTGAAAATCATTCCGGTTATTGGAATTTGTCATGTCCATCAAGATTTTACATCGGAAACAGACATGGTGCGTTTTCGTTTGAATCAGGGATTGCAGTCGGAAACAATCCCCTGAGAAGAAACTCCCAGCTCTGCAAATTCCAGTGACAAGCTTCATAAGTGTTTTCACACAGAAATGGGACTGAATTGACATTTCTGCAAATCCAATGAACTGGTAGCTTTAATCCAGGATCATTTGCTGGAACAAGATGATTTTGAATCGAATGACACCAGCCATTTTCGAGTTATGTTTCGAAATCTGGCAGAATTCATGCATAAACTGATAGATATTGAGTATCTTGTAAACAGTGACGAGGACAAGACACAGTAACCCAGATTGTAACCTCTGCCTTTATTTTCTTTAGTTTTGTTAACTTTTGCATGGTAACTGTGCATTATCCTGTCATTTACAAATACTAGTTTTGTTTCTTCCCTTCTCCCATTTGTATTGAAGTATTGAAGATGGAATTCAAGTCCCTTCCAGTAAAATTAACGTATGGACATAATTCATCAAGCATGCAAAACATAAGAGTGACCTGAGTGCTGAGTGAATCTCAATCTTGCATACATGACAGGAGAATTTGAACTACATAATACACACTAACAGAGAGTATGATTCAGAGACAGAATGAATCTCGCGATCGATACATGTCCAGCAACAGAATCCCACAGTTATATACAATCATGAATCTGACAGTGAGAGATGGGGAGAAACTCTTGGTCAAACACAGAACCAGATGCGACTTAATGCAGAAGGAAGTCCATATTCACTGGCACTATCCGTGATCGACACAAACACGCAGAAACCGCTGGAATTATCAAACACAGGGCACATTGCACAAATGCCAACAATTGACCATTTCATTAATCTCTGAACCACAACATTCCAATTGTAAAAACGGTCTGACATCGAAGGGAACGAATTATTAAACAATATTAAATATTGTGTTTTATCGAGTTCGTATCCATCCCTGCCATTCCCAAATTGGCCTGTACAATGTCATTAAATAATATGCGCATGCACTTCTCCAATATGCAATCTTCATTGTTCAGGACTGTGAATACTTTTATTGGCCGTAATTCACATGTCTGACAGAGTTGGACAAGTTTACATTTCTTTCAGTATTACAGACAGTGGGCATTTTGAAAGTTATTTATGTCCATAAATCTTGCATTGTTTGCCGAAACTGCCAGCGTAAAGCACCGGAAAATGCTATTGGCTGCCAATCTTTTCAGATCGAATGGATCGGAAGGAGAGACACTTAGAAGCAATGAGGAATTTGCAACAGCAACGGTATGTAATGGATGCCAGTTATAGGAAGGAGAGAAGTCTCAGATGCAGGCACATAGATGGGGTAACTCCAAGAAAGTTAAGTGAGATAGGCAGTTAGTGCAGGAGTCTTTTGTGGATATACCCATTTCCAGCAGGTATGCTGCTTTGGCAAATGTAGGGGGTGATGGATTCTCAGGGGAACGTCGCAGGAACAACCAAGTTTCTGATAATGAGACACGTTCGAATGCAGCGAGGGGTACGTGTGGTTCCACGAGATCAACCGTGTTAGGAGATTCTCTTGTCCCGAGTTACGGACAGATGTTTCTGTGGCCAGCAGCGAAAAAGTAGAATGCTGCGTTGCTTCCCTGGTGCCATGATGAAGGATGTCTCAGAGATGGTGCAGAATGTTCTCACGGGGGAGAGGGGCCAGTAAGAGTTCATTGTCCACATTGGAACCAACGAAATATGAAGTTTAAAGGTTGAGATTCTTGAGGCAGATTACAAGGAGTTAGGCAGAAAGTTAAAAAGGAGGTCCTCGTGACATGTAATATCTGGATTACTCCGGGTGCTACGAGCTGTTTAGCGCAGGAATAGGAGGATGGAGCAGATGAATGCATGGCTGAGGGGCTGGTGTATTGAAGAATGATTCACATTTTTGGATCATTGGAATCTCCTTTGGGGTAGAAGTGACCTGTACAAGAAGGACGGATTGCACCTAAATTGGAAGGGGACTAATGCACTTGCAGGGAGATTTGCTGGAGCTGCTCGTGAGGATTTAATTAGGAGGTGAGGGCGTGAGAACCAGGGAGATAGTGACGAAACAGATCAATCTGAGACTGGTACAATTGGGAACAGAAGCGAGTCAAACAGTCATGGCAGGCAGGGACAATAAAGGACGAATAAAGGACATTTATTTCAACGCAAGGGTCCGAAAAGGGAAGGCAGATGAACTCACGACATGTTTGGAAACATGGGACTGGGATATCACAGCAATTACAGAAACATGGCTCAGGGATGGGCATGACTTGCTGCTTAATGTTCCAGGATACAAGATGGATAGAAAGGGAGGCAAGAGAGGCAGGAGTGGCATTTCCGATAAGGGATAGCATTACAGCTGTGCTGAGGGAGGATATGCCCGGAAAACATCCAGGAAAGTTATTTGGTGGAACTAGCCTCAACCTAAGCTAATACCATTTGTATACTTTTGTGTCATATCCCTCTAACACATTCTTATTTATGCATCTATTTAAATGACTTCTTAATGTTGTCGCTGGAGCTGCATCAATCACTTTTTCTGTCAGCATATTCCACATACAAACCATAGTCTGTACGAAACGATTTCCCTTCCAGTCACTTGGAAATCTTTCCCGTCTCGCCATAAAATTATGCCTTCTTGCTTTGAGCTTCCCTTTCCTTGGCTAAAGACTTTTGTTATTCACCAGCTTCCTGGGCTCCAGTTAAAATTATTCCAGCCTATCCAGCCTCTCTGTATAACTCAACCACAGTCACACCACCATCTGCCCGCCTCCCCATATCCCAGAAAAGTTTGGTCAGAATACCTTGCAAATCTTTTCTGCACACTCTGTCGTTTCATAATAGCCTTGAACCAGTCGGTGTGACTTTTGGAATAAAGGAATCACATTTTAACAAAATGAAGTTAAAATGAATGCCTTTGGCAGAATGGCGTAAACGTGACCGAAACATATTTCTCCAGAAGCATCATTAAACGTGCATGGTTTTATACATTCTTCTGGATAAATCAATGACAACTCATGGATTGTTTGTCAGATTTGTGATTTTCAAAGCTGCCAAGAAACGATGATGATGTATTTATTGGGTGTACATGTCCTGTACAAGTGTATTTTAACAACAACAAAATAATGAGGATTCAAAACCATTGTGCGGTCGTTGACATTATTCTGTTGTTTAGGAATTATGTGTGGTGATCAACTTGAGACGAATAAGGTATAATGAGGTTTGTACACAGAATAATGTAAAGTTCTGAATGTGCTGCATTCTAAGTTTCATTTGGCAGTAATCGTTAAATGGCAAAAATAAGTCAGTGAATATAGAACATTGATTAGTTTAATCGAGAACGGTGAGGACTAATTTGATAAAGTGGAGAATACATGATGGGCCACTGTTAGCAGGTACTGAGGGACGCAGGAGAAAGTGAGGACTGCAGATGCTGGGTATCAGAGCTTAGAAATGTGTTGCTGGAAAAGCGCAGCAGGTCAGGCAGCATCAAAGGAGAAGGAGAATCGAGGTTTCGGGCATAAGCCCTTCTTCAGGAATGATATACTCTCTGAGACCCTTGTAGAGGGAGGAGGAGAGCTTCTTCTAAGGGACGCAGTGATGAATTGCCATGTGGATGGAGGCATGTGATGTGCAATTGATTGAATTTCATACGACGTCCACATTCAATTTATTTCCTATTAAATTCCATAAAGGTGAATGAAGAAATTGCAACCATCTCTGCTCATTTTTGCATATTCTAATGACCCTCGATTTTTTCATGATGCCTCCCTGTCTGAACTTTTTGAAGACGAACGTCTCTGCGCAAACTAATGAATCCAGCGTCTGCAATAATTTGCTGCTGTGCATTCCAAGCAGTGATTGTGACACCTCTCCAGCTTCTCTCATGGAACCGTGCTGGCCTTTGCTGCCACAATCACAACTGGCTGTAAAATAAATGTCTCTGTCTATGACGCAGATCACAGTGAACTCTTGGAAATTTCCAGCCTTTCACCGAGCTTCTTACTTTATTTTACGTGTTTGTCTTCGACCGGCTGAGACTTTCCGTTGGTTTCTCGCATTGAAATTACGCGTTCTTCAATTCGGCAACTCAGAGATATATTTTGCAATAAAAATAGTACTCATGTCACTCTAACATGGCAGCCGCTATAGGCGAGTTGCATTTGGATTGACAAGTTGGGAACAAGTGGCAGAAGAGATGGCACTATCGGGACCCAGAACCTTAAGGGGAATCAGAGCAATGCCCTGTGACCAAGAGCACAAATAGTGCCTGTCGACAAACTCAGAGCAGTCAAATAGAAACTCTTTGCTCCGTAATTCGACCTTTCTGTATCAGAATCGGAATGCTTTACTGTCACTTTATTGTTTCCTTTTTTACCTCGTTCTGGCCCTTTAAACCTTGATTTCCTGGTTGGTCTCGAATTGATGAGCTCCTCTAAATGACTCAGACTTGTCCTTTCAGTCTGTCTCGTCAGACAGTAAATCACACACCTCTCTACAGGCATATCTTTACACCATAAGACATAGAATGAGAAGAAGGCCATTTGGCCCAATGACTCTGCTCAGTTAATAAATGAAATCCTAACTTATCTAACAATCTTTAGAATCACTGTCTTACGTTATTCCTATATTTTTTCAAACCTGCACTGATTAAAAATTCATATCTCAGTCTTGTATAAACATAATCGTCAAGCGTTGACAGGCATTACAGTGAAGTATTCCAGAGTCACACCCTCTGACAGGCGAAAATCCTGAAAATGTCTGAGTTAAATGTTTGTGCTTGATTGCACTTCTTCTGTTGCTGACAGTTCACATTTCCTCTTGGATGAACAGTTTAGATTCGCTGGATGCTACTCCATCTGATGAAAATATCGAGTGTATGTTTGTGATAGATGGGATTCCAACTCCACCAGGACTGTGGTCTGGACACTCCTGGCGATTCTGTTATGGGCGATGCATCTGTGACAAGTGTATTGGTACAGAAGCATTTCAACCAAGATACATCACCGTTGTCGGTTCAGTCATCCATTACTGCAGTCTAGCTTTTGGGCCTTTCCTGTCTCGACCTGCTTAGTCAAAGGTTGTCCAGTGGAGAAATTCATGCTGATGGACATTGAAGAGTATGACGTGTGCCGTATTCACCCTCAGTGGATTTCTTCATGATCAATGAGACCTAATTTATTAAAGTGTGTACTGGGGAGAGCAGGAGATGTCAATGAGCACAATGTTTTCTTTAATCTATCTGACCTGCTGTCATTGAGATTTATGTGTTTCTGAACCCAGTTTTGACGATTTCCAGAGTTACTCCTTTCCAACCTCTCTCACACTGCCACGAACAATCGTGATCCTGTCCTGCCAATGGGATAGGAAATAATTAACGAAAGTGATGGTGGTCCCTGAGATATTTCCAATCAGGCCTTTTCTTGATCAGTCAAATTGGCAAATTACAGTTGCAATCGGGAAGGGAATAATGGCTGACAAGCTGAAAGAACGTCTTTTTTAAGGACATGCATTGTATCTTCAAAAACTAACCTACACCCCTCCCCCCGCTTTGCGCACATATGGATGTAATTCCTACTGCGTGGGGAAACAGACATGCAGGACTTCTATTTCCCCAAAACCAGGAGTGAAGGCCATGACACCAGACGGCGGCAGCCTCCTCTGAAGTTGCCGATCAAGCTTTAAGCAGTCTCGGATGTCTGGAGGAAAGCATATCATGGTGTTTTCCACTCCTTCACGGTGAGGGGTAACCTGATGACAATCTCACCATTCCCATTGAGAAGAACGAACAAGAGGCAGCGAGATGATCTCAAAATCGAAATTGGCCTCACTGAACATCCGGCTCGAATCTGCCACTAAGATCGCCTCAGCCTAGATTCCACACAATCAGTTTGAGTGAAGTTCAGAAAGAGCAAGGATAAACAAATGTTGGGGAGAGTTGCATATCGATTTCAAAACTGCAGTACAAGTTTTGTGCATGTATAAACAGGCAGTTTGGCTTGTGGGGATTGAAATTGTTCATGGAACTTAACAGGTCTCATTGAATCTGCGGGAAGAAAGCAGTTAATATCTCAATTCTGACGAGTTTTCATCAAAAGAGTTTGGTTTCAGTTCTTCAGCACACGCTGGTCTTAGTTGTATTTTAAATGTGCAAGTGGTAATGAAAGTCTTAGGGAAAATGTTAATTAACAGCTGCCTAAGAGAACACTCATCCCCCACTCCGTTACGATGCAGCTGGCAAATGTCTTCAGAAAGGCACATCGAATAAAGGAGATGTGGCAATCGCTGATACCAATGTTGCATGCAATCATTTTAACGAGGAATGTGTGTACATCCTGTACTATATTAGGAGGTAGGGAGTGTGTATAATGCATTGGACTCTCTCCCCAATGACCTCCCCAGGCTGAAGTGATAAGGAACTCCGAACAAAGATCGATGTCTAAACACATGACACGGGAGGCCTCTTGAAAACCTCTCCAAAATAGTAGAAAATAACAGCAACATGCGGAATTGGGAATGCTGCCTTTAATGACAGAGAACGTGTGGAAATGGGGACACTGCATGAACAAGGAGACATTATGTGGAAGTGGCAACTCCAGTCGAAATAACAGGGGAATGTGGAAGCGGGAATATTGTCTGAAAAGAGAGGGACAGTTGGAAGTGCAAATTTTGCTGATCATACCAGTGACCACTTGGAAGTGGGAATCGTGTCCAATAAAAACAGAGAACATTTTGAAGCTGGAATATCTCAAAAATAACAAAGAAATGTGTAAGTAGGAGTGTTGTCCAAAATAATTGGAATATGTCGAAGTGGTGATACCGTTTAAACCAACAGCACAAAGTGGCTATTGGAATGTCATCTCAAATGAAATGATCGTGAGGATGTGGGAATTGTTTTGAAAATAACAGGAGGAATTTTGAGGTGGGAATGCTGTCTGAAGTTGATTTAATTATTCATTGATATATTTATTGTCACTCGTATCTCGTTCCTAAAAGTATTTTATACTGCGGCCACTCTCTAGTGCCATCTTAAAGCAAACGAAACATATGTCAAAACATAGAATATAATGTTAGAAAATTAGTAAATAGCATCAGAGAATTCATAGAATTTCTACCATGCAGAAACAGGCCAGTAGGCTCAAAACGTCTACACAAACCTTCTGAAGAGTATATCATCCAGAATCATTCTCCTATTACACTATATTTCCCCCGACTAATGCACTTCTCCACACATCCCTGAATAATATGTGAAATTTAGCATGGTCAATTCACCTAACCTGCATATCTTTCGATTACAAAAACTCTCCAACTTTACTGCTCTTTCATGGGCAATGCACCTAGGGGCCAGGCACGAGGATTGCCCTGGCACTGCAACTGGAACAAATATCACTCCTCTTCAGCGCCATCTTTCCGTTGCCACTATGAGTCCTCGCTGGACCTCACCAACACAGCCACCACTGGTGCTGACGGGTGCAGAATCTGGCAAACTGTCGTCACTATGAGCATTTAGAAACCAGTGGCTGGATCAGACAGATTCAACATGGATTTATGAAGGGGAAATTATGCATCACAAATCTGTTGATTTTGGGGAGAAATCAGGATGAGGCTGTTGATTTGGGCAATGAGCCTTGGTCATGATGAATTATGCAGCAGGTTCAAAAGGCTGAATACCTTCCTCATGCACTTTTCGTAGGTGCTTCTCCAAGACGGTTTCGGACATCCGTCGGTCATGTAGCCCTGGCTGAGCCCGCCAGGTGTCATACGAGGCCCGAACACGCCCAGACCACAGCCTCAAGGAATCTGCGTTCAGACTGTTTCGACAATGCAGAAGCCACGGTCACCAGTCTGCGCTGCTGGGCCCATTTATCGCCACAGAGCTCTTCACTGAAAGTCAAATAAAAGGAAATAGAAGATGATGAAAATATTATAGGAGAAGAGAAAAGTAAAGAAACGAAAATAGAACCGGATTGAGCAGACGACCTCGTGCTCAGCAGCCCAAATCCAACTCCATTTTAGCGGAAACCAGGGACAATGACAGGAAATATGTGGAAGTAGGAATACTCTATAACATTGCACGACCATATGTACTGATATTTGAACACTCAGCAGTCTGCACTTGCATGCCATCGACAGCAATGTAATGTCTACTATGTAGGAAAATTGATACCTGGACTCTCAGAATTGTTCAGACTCTGCATTATGTACGTGATGCAATGTACACAGCGTGAGAAGTAGTGTCAACTGCTTTTCATCAAATTCTTGTGGTCAAGCAAAATAAATCCTTGACACTCAGTATCACGCAGTACCAATTCGTTTATCTAACTCTAACAGTAAATAAACTAACTGAACTATTAACAACCTGAATAAACCCCTTCTAATTACAAAATAATGCCTAATAAAAGATTCCTAAAGAAACCTGACAAGATTTGTTTGGCGTGCTGTTCCAATAGATACAGGTCCCACCTCTTTAAGAAATCCTAGAATTTAGTCTATCAAATTATAACCAAGTTACATGTCTTCCGCGGTGATTTTTTGCCTTCTCTGTTGATTCTGCATCAGCATTATTCTCTAGTTGTGTCGCTGTTCTCGTTGGTGTTTCGATGGTGTTTCACCTCAGTCATAGAGAACTGTGAGAGATAGACATTTTTCTGTCGGGAGCTGACGACCGTTAGTTCTGGAAGATGGCAGCCAGCTCTGAGTCCTTTGTCCAACTGCCCCCTTCTTTTGTACAATTGGTGAGATATCTATAATTTTTAACATCGGATTGGTCCTGTGTTGTCAGAACCATCAGGCTTAAATTTATTGGATTCAGGAAACTAACTGCCTGGTTCAAATTGATTGCCTAAATTCAAAAGCCTGTCGTCTTGGTAAACAAAAAACCTGCTGATTGTCCTGCTGCCTGTACGGCCTTTTGATACACATTTCAATTCGGGTGCTTTCTGTGTACGTGAAAACATTAAGGCTACTGCTCAAAGACATCCATTCTAGATCTGGAACAACAGAAAATGCACATAATCTACAAAAGCGGACATGCAATGTTTTCATGCCAGCATTGTGCAAACACGAAATTCTAACTTCCTGACTCACAATCTCCAAGTTACCTTTTCAGTTTCACAACATTTGGACCGCATTTAATTGCAGCAGAGTGCAGTCCGAACATTGAACACACAAGTTTACAAAGAGCTGCTGGATCATTTCTAGTCTTTACAGTTTGACAATGCAAACTTTGTTAAACTCTCAGACTGAATGGAGCCTTGTGGCCAGGGAAGTCCGTGTTAGTGGCGAATATTTAACAGAGAGATGAACTGTTCAAAATGGTCAGAGACTTCTTCTCGTCACATCACTGAAATGTAAGTATTTCTGTCAATTGTGCCAGCCACCAGGCGTTTGGGCTGCTTTTCTGCTCGTATTCTGAGTTTAATCTGCAGCTGATTCTCACACATTGATTCTCCACAATAAACGTCGAGTTACGGAGGGTCCATGTGGTGCAATGGAAGTGTTCTCTCTTTGTTTCAGGAGATTCAGATTCATCTTCGAAATTTCTTCATCATACCTCGGAAGCCCGAAACCAACTTTAAAATAAGGGCATTGTTTCCATCAAAATTAAGATTGACTGCTCTTTCATAATTATAGATTCATAGAGTCCTGCAGCCCGGAGATAGGCCCTTTCACCCAAAATGATCAATGCCGACTAAAAGTCAACCATACTAACCCCATTTACCCGCACTTGGCCCATATCCTTCGAAACCTTTCCGATCCAATGTATTTGTCCAAATGCATTTTGAATTGTACTCGCCTGAACCAATTCTGCTAGCTGGTGATTCCATATAAAATCAGATATGTTTTTAAGTGACTAGTCAATCGTCACGTTCGCTCAGTGGTTAGCGCTTCTGCTACACAGCACCACTGACCCGGGTTCGATACCATCCTCACTGGAATGTCTATGCAGAGTTTGCACGTTTTACCATTTTCTGCGTGCTTGCTCTCCTGGTGATCTGATTTCCTTTCAGAGCCACAAATATGTGCAGGTTAGGTGAATTGGCCATGTTAAATTGCCATTAGTGGTCAGGGATGTGTAGGCCGGGTAGTTTAAGCAGGGGAAATGTAGATTCATAGGTGTGGGGCCATGGGTTTGGGGAGATATTGTTTAGAGGACCAATGTGGACCTGTTGGCCAAATGATTTGTTTCCACACAGTGGGGATTTTAATTCTATTAGTGCAATGAAAGGTATGTCCGTTTGCCTGATCTTAGGGTATGATAAAAGGCTGGCACAACACCGAGGACCAAATGCCTTTACTGCTTTGTACTGTTCTATGTTCTTTATTAAGGCTTGAAATCTCAAAGACTCTGGAAGGTTATTGGGAGATGTAATCGAAGGTTCGGATTACTAATAGGGAAAGATAAGATATATAAGAACAAACAATGTGCACAAGTTGACGTTGAATTCAAATATGTGTTGGTACAAAATCACGGAATTCGCGCCCTCGGGTCATTGTGGGTAAACTGCAACGTATGGATTACTGCGAATCAAGAAGGCAGTTCACCACCACATCCTCACTGAGACCACTCGGGTTGAGCATTCAGTGTTTTCCCCCAACCAGAGATGTCCACATCATAGTCTGAGAACGAGGGTCAGGCAATGCAGGAAAGATGACAGAATGCACTTCTACACTAAAACAGTTCTGGAGGTTTGGAACTCACACCCTAAAATGCTTAGCGATGCTAATTCAATTGTTACATTTTAATGTGAGGTTGATCATTTTCATTGAGGCAGAGGAGCAAGGGATATGGTCCCAAGCCTTGCATATGGAGTTGTCTTACAAATTAGACAGGATCTTCCTGAGTAGCTGAGCAGACGGAATGTGCCAAATCGCCTATTCCTATACCTACATACTTGTGAAAAATTGACTTCAATCCTCGACATTTCACTCATTACTCGGGCCCTTAACTCTGCTCGCTTTATGATGTAAGCGTTAAGGAGATATTTCCAATTTTTCATTCCAATTACTGTCAGTCTGAGTTAGTGATCTACACCTTATTAGAACGTAAAGTGCAGCCAGTCGCCATTGTATCAATAATTGATACCACCAGTGTAAGCTGTGAACCCATAAAGAGAGGATGATCGTTTCTTCTCTCATAACCACAACGATGATGTTGGCGACACTGTTATTCCTACTTGGAACCCTGGTTTATATGGAAGCCACCACAATTGGTAAGTTTTAATTTTTGTCTTAGTTGTAGAGGTTTTTTAATCTCCGCTTTGGCAAACATGGGAAGCATGGCTTGGAACAGTAACTGATGAGTTCTTCCGATGTATGCTGCCATCTGTGTGTCTCATGTGTGTCTATTCCGTCAGAACATACTGTTTTTGTCATCTTGGAAGAGAAAGAAATTTTGCTAAGACTGAACAAGTCACTCATCAAAGCACTGGTGGAACACTATAAGTAACGGTGGGCATCTTATCTGAGGAAAGATCATACGATCGGAAGACCACAGAAATTGGGCCATTTCGCCCAGCGAGTGTGCTCTGCCATTCAAACGCGGCTGGTAGAGTTTTCAACCCCATTTTCACGCTTTGTTCCTGTAAATTTTGATCACCTTCGCAACCAAGAAACTAACTATATCAATCTTATATGTACTAAATGACCTGGTTCCATGAACGTCTGTGGCAATGCATCCCATAGATTCAACACTCCTTATCTCGAAATGTTTATGTTTATCTCCATACTAAGAGTTCTTCCCTCCACTCAAAGGCTGACTCCTCGATTCCTCGTTTTTTTCTGCCAATGGAAAACCCTTCCAAATTCCACTTTGTCCAGGAATTTCAGTCTTCTGAAAGTTTCAATCAGGTATAAGTGATTGTTCTGAACTCCATCCACTTCAGTCCCAGAGTACGCAAATCTTCCTTAAATGTTAAGTCTTTCATTCCTCGAATGACTCTTGTGAACACCTTCCAGACCGCTGCAGAGCCAATACATCATTCCTGAGGTATGAGGTCCAAACCTGTGCACAATACTCCAACTGTGGAATGACCAGATTTACAGTGCCTCAGATGTACATCCGTGCGTGTTTGTTCTTGTCTTTCGAGATGCTTGACAACATTCTATTTGCGTTTCTGATTACCGACTCAACTTGCACGTTTACCTGAAGAGGATCATAGACCAGGACTCTAAGTCCCTTTGAACGTCAGATTTCTGAATTTTCTCCCCATTTATAAAATAGTCCATACTTCTACCTGCTCTCCTAATCTCTAAACCTGTTTGAAGCCCCCATGTCTCCTCAATTTTACCAGCCCCTCTACTTATCATTGTCTCATCTGCAAACTTAGCCAGAATGCTCTTAGTTGTTTCATATTGATCGCTAATATATGAAGTGAAAAGCTGTGGTCCCAACACTGAGCTTTGTGGAAAGCCACTGGCCACGGGTTTCTTTTCTGTTTTTTATCCCACTCTCTGCGTTCTGCCAGACAGTCAATCTTCTATACATGCTAGTACCTGGCGTTTGACAACATCCGGCCGTTTCCTACTATGTTGTTTCCTTCGGAATATTATCAAAAACATTCTGGAAATGGAGATAGACAACATCGATTGGCTCTCCTTTGTCTAACCTTCTCTATGCCCCCTCAAAAAATGTAAAACTCTCCTTGATAAAACAATACTGAGTTTGCCCTGTTTTACGATGCATTTCTCAGTATTCAGAATTCCCGTCCTTCACAATGGATTCTCAAATCTGACCATTGACTGAAGTCAGGCTTTTCATTCTGTAATTTCCTGTCTTTCTCCCTATTCCCTTCTGAAACAGGGGTTTAACATTAGTAAGCTTCCACTATTCTAGGAGTCCCCCGGAATTTTGTGACACCACGAAGATCACTATTGAAGGCTCCACTATCTCTTCACTTATCTGCTTCAGAACCGTGGGACGTAGCCCATCTATATCAGGTAATTTGCACACTTCCAGATGTTCCGTTTTTTTCAGCACCTTCTCCTTGTTGCTGGCCACCGTCCTAATTTCTGCGGTCCACCCCCACCCCCAACGATGTTAGTCGCCCTTTTCACAGCAAAGACTGATGCAAATTTCTCATTCAGCTCCTCAACCATTTCTTTGTTTCCAGTCGGAGCAGAATTTGAGGCAATCCAGAGAAGATCACGGAACTGACATCAGCTATGGAGAGATTGAGTAGGACAGGATAATATTGGTGGGAGTTGAGAAGAATGAGATCTCAGCTTGCTGAAACATGAAAGACTCTTAGAAAAAATATTCAGTGGAGAACAGGAGATGTTGTTTACCATTGTGCAAGAATTGTGGAGCAGAGTGCATCAGCTCTCGATAAAGTGTAGCCTATTTAAGTCGGCATCGAAGAAGGTCATCTTCTTTTGAAGGGCATTGAAACGGTGAAATCCTTCAGCATAGAGTGCATTTTCATTCAGTACGTTTATGGGTGAGGTTGACAGATTTCCAGTCAGGATTGGAATCGAGCAATTATCCAGGAGTTGTAGGAAAGGGAAGTGGAGATGATCAGCTCATTCATGACACCAGATGCACACACCATTTTACATTCGAACATACTTACACAGTCCTTCTTGCAGATACACACGCTTTTTCAGACACACATGTGCAGATACACAGACATACACACACTCCCCCTCTCTCCCACCCACACATACATGCACACACTCTCTATCTCTCACGACCTCGCTCCCTCACATGCACACAGAAACACACAGAAATCGATGGGGTGATTTCTTTTTCAAATACAACCTTTAATTATCTCGGGAATACAACTTGAAAGAAGTTCTGGGATTTACATATTAAGGAATGTGAACCTGCAGCCCCATTCTAAAAGACAAAAGACTGAACAGCAATCTCTGTTTGTTTAATATATTGCATATGTGTATGACATATTGATATTTTGCTCTAAATGCTACTGTGTCTTATAATCCTACTCCACGAGATACGCAACAAAGGAGCAGCGCACACACCCCGGTTGCACTTTCAAATAAACCTGTTGAACTATAAACTGATTTCGTGCGATTTTATAGAAAAAATGTCCACCCCAGTCAAAAATCAGCACTGACATATCATCAAATCGAAGAGCAAGTTTGACTGGCGAAACGGCCGCGTTCTGCACATCCAATTTCTTGTCCTTTGGATGCAAATGGTGCAAGTTGAAAAACGTCGTGGAATCGGAGTTTCTCCAAGTGGGAATTCTATTCTCGACCCTTTATTCGTGAGCTGGCGTTATTGATCATGACGCAAGACGTCTGTTCTCTGAGGTCGTGTACCTACTCACAGATACCAATCTCATTTAATTCCGGTCTTGAAGCATCCTTCCTTATCGAGACCTGTTGAGTTCTCTGTCACATAATCATCATAGAATTGTACAGTTCAAATAGGACATTCTTACAATCGTGTATGGCCTGATGCTGGAAAGTGCTATCCATTCGCCAGCATTATTTTGATAGCCCATCTATTTAATTCATTCCATTTAACTCCACATCCAGCTCTCTTTTGAAACCTACAGTGGGATAAGCCTCTGCCAGTCTCCAAGGCAACGCCTTCCAAATCCCAGCACCTCTCTGGGTAAATAAGTTACAGAGTTATTGACTTTGGGATCGTTCCATTCTTGTGTTCGCCAAAATTGTCGATGCATTTTCACTCCCTGAAGGCAAGCTGCTTGAGTACATCAGAATTCCTCACCCCAATGCCTCACAGTCAGAATCCACTTCTCAGTTGTCAGTAGTCTGTCCCAATATGAGGCTGGATGTGGAGAACTACACACAGTTCTGGTCTGCACGAACAATTCTTGGAACACAGTTCAAGCAATATGCACCCTTACAACTCCAAGAATGTCTGGTTAGAACAGCAAGGGTGAAATCTGCATTGTTCTGGCATTTTGTATCTGAATCAGGTGGCAGGTGAATGTCCTATCGCATCTGACTGTGAACATCAACGTATCTTTGTTTTTCTTTTTATTCTCTCTCCTAGCGCCAATATTTTCATGCATTTTGGAAGGGAGTTACTGCAGCAGCGTACCATGTGAGAAGGATATTTCAACGAGGGTTAAAGGATTTTGCCCCATCTTACAAGTGTGTTGCGTACGCTTGTGAAATCGAAGAAGGAAAGGGCAACATGCAACACTGGAAAGCATCTGTGTTTCTGACTGGAGAGTTCTGTCATCCCATCAATTCAGGCTTCATGTTATTGTTTCAACTGCACGATCACTGGCCCACTGCTTTCTAAACTATGTGAATAAAACTGGGTGATATTGCAAACATTGATTTTCCATGTCTCACTTCACTTTCATATCAATGTCTTAACACAATGTCAGGAAGGAAGGAAGTTGTCAGAAAATGGGTATTATGCATTGATGATCTTTACACTGTTGTAGCTTAGCTGACATGTGCGTCTTTGGTGTGGCCACAACTGGAGGATCGTTTGCAGTTCAGGTCCCCACACCATAGGAAGGATGTCAACGCTTTGGAGAGGCAGGGAAAGAGGTTTACAAAGATGTTACTTGGATCAGAGACGACTGGTTACCAACAGACTTTTGACAAAATTTGGATTGTTCGTGCTCGCGTTTTGGAGCTGAGAGGCGATTTGAAGGAAGTATATAAAACCATGAGGGGCTTGGATAGGTTACCTTTTCGGACTCTTTTGCCCAGGTTGGAAAGTTATTAGGCAATGGTTTGAGGTGGGGGGACATGTTAAAATGATAAGCATGACACAGTTTTTTGTTTATCAGAGAGATTTGTAAATGTCTGGAAAGGATTGCCAAAGAAGGTGGTGGACTTGGATAGAATAGCAAAATTGCCAGGCAGTTAGATAGATGGAAGAACAGGCAATGTTTACAGCGTTATGGACGAAGTGAAGGCAGAAAGGATGAGTTTGGAATAGTACACTTGTCTTCACAGACATATTGCAGAAGTATTTGTTCCTGTGCTGGACGCTTCTCTCTTCAATTGTGCATTTTAGCTTCGGTGAGAGGCAGGGTATAAACGGATTGTTTTCATTGGATCATAGACAATATTGGGCAGGCCTGTTTCATGTGAAGAGGTTTATAAGGAGCAAGAAAGAGTCAACAGAAAGTAGCTGCTCCAATGGGGGGACACAATTGGGAATTGAAAATCATAAGATCTAGAACGGCGTTGAAGGTAATCTCCTAGCCTTTCTGAATCTCTGATCGAACAGACACCAACAGCAGCCCGCAGACAATGTAATTGGCTCGTTATCCACTATTCTCTTTGGGGAAGGGGAGCGTGATGTGCCATTCAGTGGGGTGTTTTCCCATCTCCAATACATCACTCTCCTAGCTCCAGGACTGGAGGGGAGTTTGGAGGCGCACTGGGAAGTAGCAGGAGAGAAAACGTACGCTGCTTGCTTGTATACTACCGAGAGAACACCAGTCGCGTCACTTCTTCAATCATCACAAAAGTAGATTTACAGTCTCATGTAGTGGCAGTGTAAGTCGGTGATAATGATAAGGTTGTGGGTGTGGATGAACTTGTGAAGACAGTACAAGTTAGTGTTAGTCACAATACAATTTGTCTGGCCGCAGATGTATAGTCACAGAAGAACAGCAGTAATAACAGTGTTATGCAAATGGAGTTACTGTTGGAATTGAAACAGGTCAGTGATAACCACGGTAATGTGAGTCTGGAGTCACCTGTAGAAACAGAGCAGGTCACTGGGAACTATAGTATTGAGGGTCTGTATTCAATTGCAGGGAAAGTCCATGTCAACGGTCACGACAGCGCCGTGACTCTGGTTAATATGAATTTAAATGCTGTGGGAATGGATTCACATGCAGATACAAAGCAGGTCAATGGTAACCAGAGTGTTGTGAGGATCGAATCACATGTACAGATAGACCAGATTAGGGTTGAGCATAATGCTGTTGTTCAGAACCATGTAGAAACAGTGCAGTTCAGCGGTTGTGGGCCTGGAGTTGTACAAGGAGACACTACAGATCCGGCAGAATGAGGAGAGGGAGTTAGAAATTAGTTGAAGAGTAGGACCTCAACAATATTAGTCTCTGAATAGCTGCCAGGGTCAAGTATTGGTGTTGCAAGGAAGAGAAAGATAGGGGAGATGAATACATGGAGAAGAAACTGATGCAAGGGGCATGGCTTTTTTTGATCTTGGATCAGTGGAAGCTCTTCTGCTGCCAGGATGAACTGTAAAAGAGGCACTGATTGCTCCGAAAGTGGACAGCAACCAATATCTTCGCTGCAACTTTCGCTCGTACTACATGGGAGGGCGTAAATTAGAGTGGAAGGGGATGCAATTACAGAAGCAGGACAAGAAGTGGAGAGATTGACGGGAAGGCAGGTGCTAAGATCAGTGAATCAGAAAGAAAGGACAAGCAGAGAGGGGTGAATGAGCACAACAGCTCTCATGGTCTAATGTGTGTTTACATCAATACCGGTAAGACAAATGAGCGTAGAGCCTTGATCAGTACGTCAGACTAAGATATTGTGCCCACTGCAGAGACTTGGTTGAGAGAGGGACTGGAAAGGCTCCAGGATTTCGTTGGTTGAGACGAGATAGAGAAGAAGGTAAAAAATATGGAGGAGTTGTATTACTGATCAGACAGAATGTTACATCATCAGTCTGAGAGGAAATGCAGAAGGGCACATCCATTGAGGCAAGAGGGCTAGAGCTGAAAAATGAGGTGGGTACAAACAATCTGCCAGGATTCTAACGTAGGAACTCCAGCAGCAAATGGGAACAAATATGTGGCCGATTATGGAAAGATTCGATAACAAAAAGAATTTTCATAACGGGTGACTTTAACTTCCCCAATGTTCATTGGGACTCCCTTACAGCAAGACAGGGAAACAGAGTGGACTTCCTTAAATGCATGTAAGAGTATTTCTTGAAACAGTATGTCGATAGCCCAACTGGCAGAGGGGCCATAGTGTAACTTGTATTGGCTAATGAGCCTGGTCAAGTGACTGAACTTTCAGTGGGCGAGCCTTTTGAAAACAGTCATCACAGCTCGTTCTGTTTTAAGATAGCTACGAACAGGAAGAATTCAGGAGTTTCGGTTAGGCAAAAAATGGTGGAAGGCAATTTACATTAGCATGAAACAGGAGCTAAGGAGCTTTAATTGGGAGACACAGTTATCAGGCAAGGCAACATTTAAACATTTGGGAATTTGTGAAGATCTGGTGTGGAGAGTTCCGGACCGACTTGTTCCAGTAAGGTGGACGGACAAAGGTAGCAAGGTAAGCGACATAAGAAAATGAGGGTGGCTGTGAATTTCTTCAAAAGAGAAAAAGATGCATGCGTAAGTTTTAGGAAGCTAAAATTGTACGGGCCAGTGAATAATTTTTGGAAAGCAGGTTAGCACTCAAGCGGGGAACAAGAGAGCAAAAAGGGGCCATGAAATGTCCTTGACAATTCAAGTTGAAGAGAATCCGAAAGCGTTCTATACATATATTAAGAACAGGCGTATAACTCGGGAGAAAGTAGGACCACTCAAGAATACAGGATGGCACTTATGCTTGGAGGCAGAGGGCGTATGAGTTCCAAAGTGAATAATTTGCATCACCATTCTCTCCGTAAAACGACATTGAGGAGAGGGAGATATGTGTGAAGCATGCCTATAGGCTAGAACATTAAAGAACAAGAAAGTGGTGGCATTGGATCCCTTGAAGAGTATGAATGCAGATAGCTTCCCAAGGTCTGATGATAGCAACTGCAGTTTATTGAGGGAGGCAAGTGAGGCGATTGCTCAGGCTTTGATCAAGAAAGTGGTCCTCTCGAAACACTGAAGAGATCCAGGAGGATTCGGGAGTAGGCTATGTTTTCCATTATTCAAGAAGAAAAGTAGGGATAAGCAAGGAAACTATCAGCCAATAAATCTCACATCAGTGGTGGGATTGTTCTGGAGTCAGATGTAGAGACTGAGTATGCCATGGGTGCTCACAGTGCTGTGGGTCTAGCGTCATAGAATGATCCAGTTAAAAAACAGAACCTTTGCCCCAACTCGACAATGCCGAAAAGACAGCCGAAATTTATCGAATCACATTTGGCCGCATTTGACCCACAAATGCTTCCGATTCAAATCCACAACCAGATGCCTTTTAAATTTTATGATTTTTGCAGTCTTTTACAAATCCTCCGGCAGTTAATTTCGCACATGCGCCATCCTCTCGGCGAAAGGAATTTGCCCCTCAGGTCTCCTTTAAACCGTTCCCCTCTCAGCCTGAAACAGAGACTCTTTCCTTTGATCTCCCCTACCGTGGAGAAAAGGCAAACACTTTGCACCCTATCCATGCCCATGATGTTTTAATCTTTTATAAGGTCACCAATCAGCTCCAGGGAACAGGACGAATCAGCCTCTTGAGGCGAATGCTCAACGGCAAACCCGCCAAAAGTGACGATGTACTTTTAAATCTTTTGTGGTAACCACAAAAGATTCACAGTGGGTCAATGGTAGCCACAGTGCTGTGGGGCTGGAGTCACGTATGGAGACAACTTCAGTCAGTGGTAATCACTGTGTTCAGCTTCTGGAGTCACGTGCAGAAACAGAGTAGATCATTTCGAAGCAATTTTTCCCACTGTTCTACTTACTGTGACAGAGTTGGTCAATAGTGCACTCAGTGCTATGGCCCTATAGTCCCAGAGCAGGTCAGTCACAACCACAGTGCTGTCAGTCTGAAGTAAAATGTGCAGACAGCGCGGGTGGGTACTGACCACATTACTGTGGGTCTGAGTCAAATGCAGGTACAGTGCAGATGAGTGGTAACCAAAGCACTATGTGTTCGGACCTATACGTAGAGAAGGAGCAGGTCACTGGAAATCACATTGTGGTGTTGCTTGACTGACATTTGTAGATAGAGCAGTTCATAAATAACAATTATGCTCTCCTTTTGGTGTCACATGCAGAGCCAGAGTCGAACAGTGGTACCCACAGTGCTGTGGGTTCAGAGACACAGAGACAAACCACATAGTGGTAACGACTATGCCGTGGGTCTGGAGTCACGTACTGAGCAGTTCAGTGGTAGTCACCGGGCTGTGGGTCTGGAGTCACATTCAGAGATAGGGAAGATCAGTATATTGACAGAGCTGTTGGTCTGAATTCAGATTAGTGATAGAGCTGATTAGTAATAAACAGAGTGTTATGGATCTGGAGTTACATATAGATTGTGCAGTTGACTGCTAACCACAGTGCTTTTGGTTTGGAGTCAAATGCAGAGTGAAAACAGGTCAGGGGAAATCATTGTGCCGTTGTTCTGGAAGGAGATGTTGAGACAGTGTAGATCAGTAGTACCCATAGTGACGTGGATCTGCAGTCATCATTCATAGAAATGTACAACATAGAAACAAACCTTTCGTCACTCATGACGACCAGATAGCCTAAATCTATCGAATCACATGTGCCAATATTTGGTCCATATCCCTCCAAACCCCTCTTATTTAAAATCTCACTCTGATGTCTTTTAAATGTTGTAATTGTAGCAGACTCCAACACTTACTCCGCCATTTCATTTCATGGTCTCACCACGCTTTGAGTCAAAAACATGCCATATAGGTTTGAACTCCAATAACCTGGGGTAAAGACATGGACTATTCACAATACCCATGCCTTTCATGTTTTTATAAGCCTCTGTAAGCATCCCCCGAAGCCTCTGACACTCCAGAAAACAAAGCAACATCAGTGCCGCTGTGTGTCTGGAGTCATATGCAAAGGGAAAGCGTACTATTGGTAACCACAATATTGTTGGGTATACAGACACAGAACGTCAGTGGTAATCACAGTGCTGGGAGGCAGGCGTCACTTGTGGAGACAAGATCGGGGGTAGTAAACAAAATGCTGCCGTTCTGGAGTCAACTGCTGACCGATATCCGCCCCTCAGAGTTATTCGGGGATTCTGACGAAGTTTTCCACAATGACCTTCAGTAGATTACCATTAAGCAACTATTCCTTCCACAATTTAATTGAATTCAAATTTGTCCATCTGTCTCGATGCCATTCGAATCTACATCTCATACGGTTTTCATTGAAACGTCTGGAGGAGCTCAGCACGTTTTGTTTGTTCCCTAAATCATAATATTACAAGAAGACATGTCACTCGTTTTCACACCAGAGATTTTAGACCAATAACACAGATTCTGCAAGGGAGTGAATGAATGTAAACTGGATTGATTGGGGGCATTTTGCAGAACATAATCAAGGCAGCAAAAGCAATGCTGGCTTCAAATCTTGGGACTAGAAAATGAGAGCACAGAAGTTCTGGTTCGATTTCACAAAGCTCTGCTGATGCACGATTTGCACTCCTGTGAGCAGATATGTGAACCGGATCTCCAGAAATGTGATATTGACATTGAAGCAAGTAAATTGCATGCGACAAGAATGGCGTCTGCACTTCATGGGTCACGTGATCAGGAGGCCTGCATTCTCTTCAATTTAGAAGGTTAAGGGGTGACATAATTGTTGTGTTCAATGGGTGATCAGTAAACAGCAGTGTATACAAAAATATTGTGATGTAGGTCCATCGAGTCGATTACGACCCTCTGAAGTACATCCAGACCAGACGACATCTTCAGCCTCCCCCTTTACACTTGGATTCCCAATGGCTAATCCAACAATGCAGCCCATCTCCAAAATGTGGGAGGGAACCAGAGAAATCAGAGGAAAGCAATCAGTCATGAGGTGAATGCGAAAACTCCACACAGCCAGTTGTTCATTCGTGAAATCAAGTCTGTGTCCTGGTGGTGTGAGACAGTAATGCTAACTACTGAGCTATTGTGCTGCATAATGAACGAATTTGAGGCGATGTCAATATTCTTGTGGCTGACATGATATAATATAATAGAATACAATAACAAAATATAATGATATAATATGGATGTCGGTTTGCTCGCTGAGCTGGAAGGATCGTATCCAGATGTTTCGTCACCATACTAGGTAATATCTTCAGTGAGTCTCTGAATGATTCTTGATTCGGAGGCTCTCTGAAGATGTTACCTAGCATGGTGACGAAACGTCTGAAAAGAACCTTCCAGCTCAGCGAGCAAACCTATATTCAGAATGTCAACCTGAGCTACAAATGTTCTCAAGACTCGCCCTGATACAATTTAATGATATAATATAGTATAATGTAAAATGATGTGACATAATGTAAGACAAGGTAATATAATATAACATAATGTTACCTTCTTTATTTCTCCAGTTTTGACCTCCTCATCTGACGAAGAATGTTCATGGAAACAGTTAATTAAAGGTGCACCAAACAGATTCCTGAGTTGGTGGGACTGTTCTATGAAGAACGATGTGATCAGTTTGTATCATCTTCTCTGTGGCTTGGACTTAAGCGGCAGAGAGTGGGAATTCTCAGAAAATCAGGTCATGACCTCATTGGATTGCAGATCGAGGCTCGAGGGGGCTCAATGTCCTGAATCGAATAAATTCTAATAAGACAATGTTGGTTGAAAGCAGAAAAGAATGCTCCCAACAACCAAAGGACTTCTGAACCAAATGGGGTCTCAGCCTAAGGCAAACAAGCAAGGCGATTTTCGACTGAGGCACGGGAACTTTCCTGGCCAAGTGAGTGGGGAGACTGTGGAATTATCTACTGCTGAAAGGAGTGAAGGAGAAAACATTCAACTTTTTGTTTGAAAATAGTTTGATATGGTTCTTGGAGCTCAATTGATCAAAGTGTACGGGGATAAAGCAGTAACATGGATTGTGCTAAACGATCAGCCAAGGTCACATTGAATGGTGTAGCAGTGTCGAATGGTTGAATGATTTATTCCTGCTCATAGTTTCTATGTTTCTCTGTGAAACGAATAATGCTGTGATTCATTCGTGAAAAGCGGAATAACGTAGTTCCAAGCAGACAGAATGGCAACCGACAATCAATCAGTTCCGTGAAATTGGTAAATATTTGACAAGATGATATAACATACTGGCAACATAAGGTGAAAGTTTCAGAAACTAATAAAACGTGACATAGCATGTGGACAGCTTTCACTAGGTACATCATTTAACGTCTGTTAACGGAGGAAGGAACAATATTCTGAATCATCTTGTTAATATGTCAGCAATAAGGGATTGACACGTTTAAGATTGTCAGCAAGAGAGGTGGGAGTGAGAAGAAAAAAGCAGGGATGCACTTCTGAGGCTTTACAAGGCTCCATTCAGATTAGAGCACATTTTGACTATTGTGAGCAATTTTCGTCCCGTATGTCAAAAACACTTATCTCAGGAATGAAAGGATTAACATGTGGGGAACGTGTTCGGACTGTAGGTCTACATAGTGTAGTGTGATGTGGGGGGTTGGGGGGTGGGAGGGGCGATCTCATTGAAACGTATAGAATACTGAATGGCCGAAAAAAAGTGCATTTTGGGAGATGTTTTCATTTGCAGGAGAGACCAGAGTCGGAGTGTACAGGCTGAGAGTGAAGTGAAGACCCTTTACCGCGGAGATAATAAAAGATTTCATTCGCCACATCATTGTGAATGTGTGGAAGTCATTGCATCAGCAGTCTACGAAGTTCAGGTCATTGAACATATTTAAGAAAGAATTGATAGGTTCGCCATTGTTAATGGGATCAAGAATTACAGGGAGAAGGCGAGAGATTGTTTGAGAACCTTACCAGCCATGATTGAATGGCAGAGCAGTCTCGATGGTCTCAATTTCTTATGGTCTTATATTCCTTATGATCCATTTCTTCCAGAAAATTGGAAAAATTACATTATATGAGAGGATACGGACACAAATATAACACAACTCTAGTTAGCTTAAATTCTGTCATTTTTAACATGTTAAATTCTATTACAAAGAAAGCAAATACTTTAAACATTGACAATATCATCCAATACACTCAGCACAAATTTAGAGTAGATTTAGTGGTAATGGCATATGTATTGTAATACAGTGAAAAGTGTTGTTTTCCGTGCCATACAGAAAGGTCATACCATCAAAGAACAGTACAGTAACATAACAGAGTGCAGATTTCAAAGTTACAGCTTCAGACAAGCAGCAGAGGAAAATTAGCATGAGAATTTCAGAGGCCTGCTTAGAGGTCTGTTAGTAAAGTGTAAAACGTTGTTCTTGAATCTGTTGGCACGTGAATTAAACATTTAAATATTCTGACCGTCGGAATAGGATGGAAGGCAGTATAACCTGGGCAATAGAGTCAAAATATTTGAGTATTTATATTGCCAAGTTATTACAGAATAATCGACTGAACAGGAAAACAGACTATTGCTCAGATTTGGCAGTTCAAAGTCGATCTCTGCTGTGGTACTGCAGTCATGTGTGGCCCAGACTGTGTGATGACGGCAGACTTCATTCAATGACGTGAGCCAGATGGACATTATTTGAAAAAGACCCATTATGAACAGGTTTGAGCAGCTATTATTTCCAATTTGCTTAAAATTCAAATATGTCCGAATCAATCGGATGGTGGAGAATACCCAGTGGGCTAATGACCTGATTCTGTACCTACCTTTTCTGCTCTAACTTCGTGCCTGCCTGAGACTTGATCTGATTTTTGTACCCAAAGTGTCTGCCTGGACAGCTGGGAGAGGTAACGTTGACACTGTGCCACAACCTTCTGAAGGCAGTACGTATCAATGAATACTGGACACACACAAAACCGTGTCAGGAGTCGAGTGCTGCTGCCGTTGTCCGGGATTTCCCCTGTGCCATAAAGAAACTGGAAGAGCTCCAACGGTAATCGTGTAAGAAACGATAGCATCTTGAGAGGGTTAAAGAGCAAAATATAATATACAGCAGGGACCCTTTGGCACATTGTCCTTCCAAAACAAAATATGAACTCCAGCAGACCCCCTTTCCCACTTGACCTCGAGCCATTACTGTTCAGACGTTTCAAGTGGCTCATCCAAGTGCACTTTCTGGTAATGATGCTTCCCTTCCCAATTATCAACCCAGGCAGGGCATTGCAGACTCACCACCAGCCTGTGTTTGAAAACAGTATTTTGAACTCCCCTCTGAACCCCTGTCTTTCACTTTAAAATGGTGGCCTAATGCTATTAAACGTTCGGATAAGGAGACCAGCTGTTTTCTCGTCTTGTCCATGCCGCTCATGTATCTCGCTCTTGCCCTCACTCTACCTTCTCTGCTTCTCACAAAACAAACCGAGCTTCTCCAGCACTCTGCATTGCAGAACCTGATCACGCTGGAGAATTTTCTCTACTGAGCCCACTCTCTGGTGAAATCATATCCTGCCCGTAACAAGTGAAAAATAACAAATGGCAAAGAAGATGGCACTTGAATCCAGAGTGGCTAGATTGGAGGGAGGGGATTGTTGCAGGTAGGCTTTTAACACGTCTTTTCAAGGTACTTGGGTTTACCGCACTGAGCCTAACCATTGCCCACTGATGCAAATTCGCCTGTTCTCTGTTTGTGAACTGTCACTTTAACAGGTCGAGAGCTCGCAGAGAAGTGCGGATGGTGCTGTTCCTTGCCTAGAATTTCAGAGATTATTCACTACAGAGTTTCCAAACCGCTGAATGTAACTCCTGTTTTACATCGATCTCACTGGGATATTGCGGAAGTTTTGTAGGCGTTAATGAATGCTGTGCTCTTGCTCCTCGGAACGTGGCCTTTTGAGGAGGTGAACACTGATAGCAGGAGTCTGAAAGGTAAGTAAATAGTCACAGGTGGATGCATCCATCAGGAACTGATGTGAACGATTCTTGACAAAGTGAAGACAACATTCATCATTTGCAGCCAGGCCTGCTGCTGATTCCGATCCTGCTGGACTTGGAGATACACACTGCATCGCAAAGTAGAACCAAAGAGGAAAGTGAAGACATCCAGAAGAAGGGGTAAAAGACAGAGTGAGAGTGCGAAATAAAGTAAAGTGAGTAATGAGGGAATCAGAGAGAAGGATAATTGAGATTGAGAAAGGAAGAGGAGAGAAGGGAAGAGACAAGAAATGCAATAAATAAATGTATTACAGAGAAAAATGGAGATGGAGACAAGAATGATGGACCAAGAGACAGACAGTTAAGGTGTCAGAGAGAGAGTAATGATGAAGGCAGAATGCAGATAAAAGGGTTAGAAAGCGAAATAGACATGGTAGAATAATGAAAAGCTGAGAGAAAACAGAGATAGGCGTTGCAGTATAATGGACAACAAAGAGAGAATTGTGGTTGAGAAAGAGAATAATGAGGTACAGAGAAAGAAGATGAAGAGGTTTAAGGGATTTTTAAAAAAACAGGCAGTGAAGAATGAGAGAGAGGGAAACCTACATGGTAAAAAGAATTGAAAAAATTAATATTGAGTAATGATTGTGACAGTGTTTGAATAAAAAACGTCAGAAAAAAGACTAAAACAGGTATTGAATCACAACAGCGAGGGAACAAAAATAACGGCTGCGATAGTAATTGAGACTGAGAGATTGATGGGGAAGAGAGAGAGAGAGAGAGATAAGAATAAAATGTGAACAGAAAATCAACTCACAGATAGAGAGAGAGAGAGAGAGAGAGAGAGAACCTTCATGTGATCTGTTTGTTGATTTACGTTCTTCTGCCATTGTCAGGATCCTTGCTTTTTCCAGTTATGTTAAATGCTTGATAAAATTAGCATTTTCACAGATAGTTCTCGAGATTGGAGCAAGACAGAGTCGGAGAGGGCAGAAGGACATCCAACGGAAAGGTCCGTCTGAAACCACAGCACCATTGTATTCACTCACCCTTCATTACTTTTCATTTATTTAGCGAGCTGCTCTAATTTAGTTTTTGGTTCAATTTGAAGGAACTCAATGTAAATAGATGACGGCTGGGGAATGGGGCGTGCGAGGTGGACAATAATTATGCCTCCATTGAACATCAAGGGGCAATGTTTAGATTCTATCGTAATGTTAACCTTTAGAACGTTGAAGTTTGGCAGGGAGTAATTCAGTTGTGGTAACACCATTGAAGTTCAAGCGGCGACAATTACTGAAGTAGGGAGAAGGAGGCCAACTCGGAAGATTATGTGTGGGCATAACTGGTGAAGGCATGAAAGAATAACCTGAAAGGTAATTGGGTTTATAAAAACCTCTGTATGAATGAGTGAGGGTGGGGGAGTTGAGCTGATGTACAGTGTCAGCAGTGCGTCAGCATCACCTCCTACTTTTCATTCCAAGTAAAGACAAGAAAGTTACATGTTTCCACTTTATTCTGAATCTGCAAAGCATTTGTGCATGACCTGGCTGTGTTCGTGACTGTCTGTGTGAGTGAACGTCCATGTGTGTCTGAGTGTGTATGTGTGTGTGTGTTTGGAATTCCTTAGCTTTATTTGTTATTGTAAATGTTGATATGTATGCCGATCTGTCCCTATGGGATTGTGTTGTGTACGTTTGCATATGTGGCTATATCCGTGAACCTTCCATTTCACGTGCGTGTCTGGGGCGTGTGGTGTGTTTTTTGTGTGTGTGTGTGTTTCAGTCTCTGTGTTTATCTTTCTGTCTGCATTTATGATTCTACGCATGTTTCTTTCTCTGTGTTTCTGTGTGCCTCTATGTCTGTGATTCAGTCTCTGTGGCTCAGTGCATTCCTGTGTGCATCGATGATTTTGTTTTATTGTGCACCTCTATTCAATGAGTTTTCTGCAATCGAGTCATAGAGTCCTAAAGCATGCAGACATGCCCTTTGATCCAAACGGATCCATGCCAAACAAAATGTCCATCCACGCTAACCCCATTTCCTTCAATTCTGGCCCATATACTCCTAATCCTTTTCCATCCATGTATTTGTACAAGTGACTTTTAAACGTTGTTAATGTATCCAATCACTTCCACTGACAGCTCATTCCATTTGCAACCAATTCTATGTGTAAGAACGGTTTGCCTCAGTTTCCATTTTATTATTTCCCCGCTAACATTAAATTTGAGTCTTCATTTCCTCGATTCTCAAACCCTGAGAAAAGGATTGTTTGCATTCATGCTATCCATGCCTCACATGACCTATTAGACACCCACTCAATCTCCAAACGCGAATGAAAAAAAAAGACCTGGCACGTCCAACGTCTCCCTATAACACAAACCACTGAGACCTGGCAGCATCCTTGTAAAATTTTGATGCAGTCTTTCCAGATTAATACCATCCTTCCTGCAGCAAGGTGACCAAAACCGAACACAATACTCCAAGTGCATCTTCAACAATGTCCTGTAAAACATAACTTCTCAACTTCAATAATCAATGTCCTAGATTAGTGGTGCTGGAAGAGCACAGCAGTTCAGGCCGCATCCGAGGAGCAATAAAATCGACATTTCGGGCAAAAGTCCTTCATCAGGAATACGATTCCTGATGAAGGGCTTTTGCCCGAAACGTCGATTTTACTGGTCCTTGGATGCGGCCTGAACTGCTGTGTTCTTCCAGCACCACTAATCCAGAATTTGGTTTCCAGTATCTGCAGTCATTGTTTTTACCTAGTTCAATAATCAATGCCATGACTAATGAAGGCGCGTGTTCCAAAAGCCCTCTGCACTCCCCTGGCTACCTGTGACTCCACTTTCAGAGAACTGTGCACCTGAAATCCAAAGTCCCTCTGTGGCAATCCGCACCTTAAAGCCCGACTATTCGCCATGAAACACAGATCTTGATTTGACTTTCCAAAATGCAAGACCACACACTTATCTATATTAACTATCATTTGCCATTTCTCGGCCCACTTCCCAAGATATCAAAGTTCTGCTTCCATTTCTGACAATCTTCCTCACCTTCCACCATACATTTTTTTTTTATTTTAGTGCCGTAGAACTTTTAACATGAAACAGTACAGGTCTTCCGGCCGTCAATGTTATGCCGACCTGTGAAACCCATCTGAAGCCCAATCAAACTCCACCATTCCAGTTTCTTCCATATGAAAACGCAATGACAATGTAAATGCCCTTAAATTTGGCGAGTCCACTACTGTTGCAGGCAGTGCATTCCACGCCCCTACTACTATCGGAGTAAAGAAACTAACTCGGGCATCTGTCCTATACCTGTCAACCTTCAATTTAAAGCAATGCCCCCTCGTGCTCGCCAACACCGTCTGAGGGAAAATAAAGCACTCGCTGTGCACCCGATCCAACTCTCTGATCATCTTATAAGTCTCTACCAAGTCCCCCTCAATTCTGCTCACCAGCGAAAACAGCCTCAAGTCCCTCAGACTTTCCTCGTAAGACCTTCCCTCCATACCAGGCAGCATCGTCGGAAATCTCCTCTGAAACTGTTCCCAAGCTTCTACATCTTTCCAATAATGCAGTGACCAGAACTATCCATAATAATCCAAGTGCGGCTGCAAAAGGGTTTTGTTGAGCTGCAGCACGACCTCATGGTTCTGAAACTCAATCCCTATACTAATAAAAGCTAACAATCCATATGCCTTCTAAACAACTGCATCAGCGTGTGTGTCGACTTTCACGGATCTATGTACATGGATACGAGATGTCTCTGCTCATCTATACTACCACAAGCTGAGAACTCTGCATTGCTCTTTCTCCTTCCAAACTTAAACACCCGAAACTTTTCCGCATTAAATCCATTTGCAACTCTCAGCCCAGCTGGGCAGCGGACCTGAGATCCTCTTAAACCAACAACATTCTTTTCCACTATCCACAACTCTACGGAAGGTAGAGTCATTAGCAGCTTTTACATTCCATTCTTCTGGGCTGTAATGTAGGTCGTTTATAAAATGACAAGCAGCAGTGGACATAAAACAGATCCTTCATGTATAGTGCTAGTAAATTAACTCCAGGATGAACAATTCCCATCAACCTCCACCCTCTGTCTTCTTTCAGTCAGTCAATTTCAGATCCAGACCGCTAAATCACTCCCAATCACATGGCTCTGTATTTTGCACAATAACCCATGGTGGGGCATCTGGTTAAACGACTTGTTTAAATTCATACGCAACACACTAACCGCTTTCCCCTCATTCACCTATTTTGTTGCCTTCTGAATGAAGTCAATCACGTTTGTGAGGCACGGCCTATCTTTCACAAAGCCGTGTTGACTATCCCTATTCAGCTTATTCCTTTCCAGATGATTATGGATCCTCTCTCTTATAACCTTTTCCAACACATTAACCATAACCGAAGTCAGGTTCACTGGTCTCTCATTCCCAGAGTAGTCTCTACTCCCCTTCTTTAACAGGGGAAAACCATTTTCTATCCTCCAATCTTCTGGCACTGTTCCTGTGGAAAATGATGCCATAAAGATTAAAGCCAATCTCCTTCCTGCCTTCCCAATGATTCCTATGATAAATCCCATTCGGCACAGCGAACTTATCTATTTTTACATTTGCGAGAATTGCTAACACCTCCTCCTTGTGAACCTTAATTTATCCAGACTCGGAGACTCTGTAGCAGTATTCTCCTCAATAACATCATCTTTGTCTGGTGTGAGTACTGTCAAAAAAATATTCATTTAGCACTTCCCCTATCTCCTTGGAATTCACACCGAACTTCCCAGTACTATCCTTGTTTGGCCCTAGTCTGACACTCGTCATTCTTTTATTCCTCGGATAATGAGAGATAACTTTAGGTTTATCCTTGATAATATCCGCCAACGACATCTCATGTCTCCTCCTGGCTCTTCTAATCTATTCCTTTAGTTCTTTCTTTGCTAATTTGGAAATCACATGTGCCTTAACTGAGCATTCACATCACATTGCAACGTAAGTCTTTTTCTTCATCTTGATAAGACAGTCATGAGCGAACTTATTAATCACGTCGTATTCATTTGCATCCAAATCATTGATATTGATAACAAGGAGTAATGGGCTCAGCACCTATCTCTGAGGCACCTCACTGTTGTTTTGAGGATTAATCCATTGACGTGTGGGTCCAAGTCTCTCTCTCTCTCTCTCTCGCTCTCTCCCGCGCTCTCTCTGTTTGTCACTGTTGTATTGGAAACCATGTAATGACGCCCTCTGCTGAGCCCACATGACATTGCACGATAAGAAGAATTCAACAAAGAGTGGGAATTGCTCAGTTTTCACGGTTGACTCATTCATCCAATGAATTCTTTTTGTTGACAGAAATCAATTTAGTCTGTCCTTCGCAATATAATCAAAGAGAGTATTAACAGATTAAGATGGACATAGGCAATGATGCTCGCCCCGCACCATTGTGTTCCCTCCTGGAGTTTTCAACGATATCTCGCATAAAACCTGTGAGAGTCCAACAGAAAACATGACAAGTTACTGAAATGGTAATTGAATTCATTTCAACTTCTCCAAAAAAGGCGTCAAGCAGAAATGCTTGCATGTAGTTGCAGGGTAAATGCATGGTGTTACGAATGTTGCCCAAGGACAAATTATTTATTTAATGCAGAAGGAGTATAAGCACTTCAGCTCAAGGGCATGTTTCAGACTGTGGTGACTCCGTCCTTGGACCTTACATCTCGTGTGTGTGTGCCTGTGTGTGCTTGTGTGTATATTTATGTGTGTGTGTGGGTGGGTGTGTGTGTGTGTGTGTCAGTGAATGTATGTGCATTTCTGGGTCTGTGTTTTGTCGCCTGTGTGTGTATTTGTGTGGGTTTGCGTGCGTGTATGATTGTGTGTGTGTGTATAATTCTGTGATTTTTGTGCTGGCGCACTTGTTTTTCTGACTGAATCCCTTATGTTTTTCGATTATGTCTGCCATCGGCTGTGCAATGGTTTCAGAAATACCCAAATGGAGTGATTTCATCGCTTTAAACACCACACAGTCAGACCTGCCCATGCCCCCACACGCACGCTGATAAAGTAATATCGTGTGATGTAGATCGGAGTAAATTAAAGCTCGATAGAGTTTCTGCAATTCGATAAACTTGTCAATCTTGGCGTAGTAAGCCTGATAAATTGCAGACAGGAATTGAAGCGAAATCACTTCACACGGAGAACTGTTCCCTGTCAGGCTTCCAGACTCATTCCGAGAGAACTGAAGAGTGTCCGCAGCCCCTCAGTCCTACAGGTGATGTCATATTCCTGAAGGGACTGACTGCACCTTCATTTCCAAGAAGGCGATTCGATATGTGACCTAAACACCAGGATTGAAAAGAATGTTTCTCGTTCTTATAGTGGTTAGTAACCCGATCTGTAAGGTGGTAATCTAAGATTCAATTCCCTGAACAGGCAAATGAAATGATTTCATGAAAACAATGAAAACTGCGACATTGGAATTAAATTTTGATCTGGAAATCTTGACCACAACGATTGCCCACTGGCGACAGACACGGGAAGTTTCTGTTTGAATCAGACATAGCAGGCCGAAACAATAGCCTGAGAGGAAGGATACGCCGCTTCAAATTCCAGGGGACAATGAGCGTTTTCCCACTTGCCTGAATCGGAATTTCTGGAAATCCAATGAGCTACTCACTTGAATTCGCGACCATTTGTTGGAGCACGATTGTATTGAACCGAGAGTCACCGCCATTTCGAGTTAATGTTGAGCAATCGGGCAGAATTCACGCATAATCTGACAGTTATCGAGTATCTAATAAACAGTGACAGGGACATGATACAGTAAACCAATTGTAACGTCTGCTGCCACTTTTTTCTTTTTATTTATTTTTAGATGGTAACCGTTCATTATCCTGTCACTTACAGACCCAAATTCAGTTCCTTCACTTCTTTCATTCGTATTAAATTATTGGAGAAAGCATTCCAAGTCCCAACCTGAAAAAGAGTTAAATACATGGATATAATCCGTCAGGAGTGCAAAGAATAACAGGGACCCTGAGCACTGAGTGAATTTTAACCTCGTGTACAAAACCAGAGACTTTGAAATAAATTCTATCATACGCACTGACAGCTGGTAAGATTCAGAGACAGAATGAATCCCGCAATGAGTGCATGTCCAGAAACAGAATCCCACACTCCTAGGCATTCATGAATCTGACAGTGAGAGGCGGGGAAAAATCCTTAGTCAAGTACAGAAGCAGGCACTGGATAATACATGAGGAACTCGATATTCGCTTGCACTACCTGAGATTGACAGAAATGGGCACAACCTGCTGCACTTATCAACGCACAAGACAGTTTGCACGAATGTCAAACAAAATCCGTTGAATTAATGTCTGAATCTCTACTTTTCAATTGTAATAGAGTTCAGACATCGAAGGGAAAATAGTATTTAACTATATTACAACTTGTCCTTCACTGTAAAAAGAATCCCAGAGAGCTTTGGCCATCCCAGTCTTTGACAAAAAGGCCGGATTTACGTCATCAATTAATATGTGCATGCGCTTCTCTACTTTGTAATCTACATTGTTAATGACAGCGAGGACATTTATTGCCCGGAATTTAGGACTCTGGCAGAAGTGTTCAAGTTTACATTTGATTTCAGTATTACAGAAAGAAGCCAGTTTGACCTTAGTCTGTGTGGATATATTTATTCTATTGCTGAAAGTATCAGAGGGAAGCAGAATAAATTTAAAGAAACTGTAAAGGACTGTTTCCCTTGTTAAACGGTTGCAAATTTAGTCCACCAGGTTTTTTCAGAGATGTAACAACATTTCTGACGGATTTCTTAGAACGTAGCTGATATTACATGAGACAATGTAATTCACAATCAGAAGTGAGAGCTCGTCCAGTCAGTTCACAGTGACAAAAATTTTCAGAGAGCGACAGAATACAATAAAATAAGAAACTTGAACGTTCATAGGAGACGTGATGGGCAGGTTTGCAAAAAAGAATGAGATAGGATTCTGCAATGCACAGGCAGGGATAGTGGTGGAGGCAGTAACGATTCGGGTACTTAGGAGACGTTTAGATAAGCACATGAATCTGTCAGGAATGGAGAGATATGAAGCAAGGACAGGCATAAGGGATTAGGTCCGCTTAGTGTCATGTTTGGCACAACATTATGGGCTGATGGGCCCATTAGTGTGATGTGCAGTTCTGTGTCCTGTATCAGTGGTAACAACAATGGAGCAGATGGAATCAAACTTACTGACAGAGCAGATCAGTGCAACACTCAGTCGTGTTGGTCTGGAGTCACATGTAAGGACGAGCAAGTCAGTGGAAAATACGGTGGTATGGTTCTGGTGTCAGATGTAGAGACAGAGTATGCCATTTGTACGCACAGTGCTGTGTGTCTAGCGTCATAGAATGACACAGTTAAAAAACAGAATCTTTGCTCCAACTCGACCATGCCGAAAAGATATCCGAAATTTATCGAACCCCATTTGGAAGCATTGCCTCATATCACTCTAATTGCTTCCTATTCAAATATTATAATTGTTGTAGTATTTTGCACTTCCTCTGGCAGTTCATTTCATGCATGTGCCATCCTCTAGGCGAAAGGAAGTTGCCCCTCAGGTCTCGTTTAAATCGTTCCCCTCTCGGCCTGAAACAGAGGCTCGTTCCTTTGGTCTCCCTTACCGTGGAGAAAAGATAATACTTTGCACCTTATCCATGCCCATCATGATGTTTTAAAAATTTATAAGGTCACCCATCAGCTCTCGGGAACAGGAAGAATCAGCCTCTTGAGACTAATCCTCAACGGCAAACCCGGCAAACGTGACGATATCCTTATAAATCCTTTGTGGTACCCACAGAGCTGTGGGTCTGGACTTACATTCAGAGACAGATCAGACGAGTCGTAACTGCAGTTCTGTGGGCTGGAGTCACGTTTAAATTCACAGCTGGTCAGTGGTAACCAGAGTGCTGTGCGTCTGTTGTCAAATGTAGAGAGAGAGCAGGTCAATGGTAGCCACAGGGCTGTGGGTCTGGATTCACGTAGGGAAACAACTTAAGACAGTGGTAATCACCGTGTTCAGCGTCTGGAGTCACGTGCAGAAACAGAGGCGATCATTTCTAAGCATAGTTTTGTTTCCCTATGTTACTTATTGAGACAGAACTGGTCAATCGTGCACTCAGTGCTATGGCCCTGTAGTCACAGAGCAGGTCAATCATAACCACAGTGCTGTGAGTCTGAAGTCACCTGTACAGACAGCGCCGGTGGGTACTGACCACATTGCTGTGGATCTGATTCAAGTACAGGTACAGTGCAGATGAGTGGTAACCAAAGAGCTGTGTTTTGGGGCTTATACGTAGAGAAGGAGCAAGTCACTGGAAACCACAGTGCGGTGTGGCTTGACTCGCATTTAGAGACAGTGCAGTTCATAAATAACAACTATGCACTCCTTCCGGTGTCACACGTAGAGCCAGAGTCGAACCGTGGTACCCACAGTTACTACTCTGTCGGTTCAAAGACACAGATGCAAAGCACATAGTGATAATGACGATGCCGTGGGTCTGGATACCAGTGCTGAGCAGTTCAGTGGTAATCACCGTGCTGTGGGTCTGGAGTCACATGATGATACAGGGAAGATCGGTATATTGACAGTGCTGTTGGTCTGGAGTCAGATTATTGATAGAGCAGATTAGTGATATACAGAGTGTCATGGATCTGGAGTCACATACAGATTGTGCAGTTGACTGATAACCACAGGGCTTTTGGTTTGGAGTCAAATGCAGAGTGAAACTAGGTCAGGGGAAACCATTGTGCCGTTGTTCTGGAAGGAGATATTGAGACAGAGTAGCTCAGTAGTACCCATATTCACGTCAGCCTGCAGTCATCGTTCAGACAAACGTACAACAAAGAAACAGAACCTTTCGTCACCCATGGCGACCAGATATCCTAAAGTTATCGAATCACATGCACCAATATTTGGTTCATATCCCTCCAAATCTTTCTTATTTAAAATCTCACTCAAATGTCTTTTACTTGTAGTAATTGTAGCAGACCCCAACACTTGCTCCGCCAGTTCATTTCATGGTTGCACGACACTGTGAGTGAAAAAGGAATTGCCCATTTTATGTCTATCCCCTCACATTGAAAAGCATGCCATGTAGTTTTGGACTCCAATAACCTGGGGGAAAGTCATGAACTATTCACCATACCCATGCCTTTCATGTTTTTATAAACTTCTGTAAGGTTCCCGTGAAGCTTCTGATGCCCCAGAGATAAAAAAAAAACAACATCAGCGTCGCTGTGTTTATGGAGTCACATGCAAAAGGAGAAAGTAGTATTGGTAACCACAATGTTGTGGGTGTATAGTCGCGTATAGAGACACGGAACGTCAGTGGTAATTGCAGTGCTGGGAGACCGTCGTCAGTTGCGGAGACAGTATAGTGGGTAGTAAACACAATGCTGCCGGTCTGGAGTCAATTGCTGACAGATCTCCGTCCCTCAAGCGTACTCGGGGAGTCTGAGGAAGTTTTCCACAATGACCTTCAGTAGTTTACCATGAAGCAACTATTCCTTCCACAATTAAAATAAATTCAAATTTGTCCTTCTGTCTTGATGCCATTCGAATCTACATCTCATAAGGTTTTAAGTCGAATGTCTGGAGAAGCTTAGCATGTTTTGTTTGTTCCCTTCAACAATCTGATGTGTTACTTATTACAAGAAGATATGTCACTCGTTTTGTCACCAGGGTTTTTAGATCGATAACACAGATCCTACAAGGGAGTGAATGAATGTAAACAGGATTTTTCGGGGGCTTTTTGCAGAAAATAATCAAGGCAGCAGAAGCAATGCTGGCTTCAACTCGGGAGCATGAGGGCACAGAGGTTCTGCTGTGATTTCACAACACTCTGCTAACACACGATTTGGACTACTGTGAGCAGATATGTGAACCGGATCTCAGAACGGTGATATTGACATTGGAGCAAGTAAATTGTAGGCTGACAAGAATGATGTCTGCTCTTCATGGGTTGTTTTTTCAGGAGGCCCGCATTCTCTTGAATTTAGAAGGTCAAGGGGTGACCTAATTGTTGTGTTCAATAGGTGATCAGTCAACGACAGTGTACACAAAAATAATGTAATTTAGGGCCATCGAGTCCATGTCGACCCTCTCATGGACATCCCGATTCGACGATATCCTCATTCTCTCCCTTTAAATTTGCATTCCCCGTGGCTAATCCAACGATGCTGCACATCTTCAAAGTGTGGGAGGGGACCAGAGAAATCAGAGGAAAGCAAACAGTCATGAGGTGAATGCGAAAACTCCACACAGCCAGTTGTGCATTCGTGAAATCAAGTCTGTGTTCTGGTGCTGTGAGACAGTAATGCTAACTACTGAGCTATTGTGCTGATGAATGAACGAATTTGAGGTGAAGTCAAGATTCTTGCAGCTGACATAATATTTTATAATATAATATAATATAATATAATATAATAGCAAAATATAATGATACAATATCGATGTCGGTTTGCACGCTGAGTTGCAAGTTGCATTTTCAGACGTTTCGTCACCATACTAGGTAATATCTTTCGTGAGCCTCTGAATGATTCTTGATTCGGAAGCTCACTGAAGATGAAACCTGGTATGGTAACAAAACGTCTGAAAAGAACCTTCCAACTCAGCGAGCAAACCAACATCTAGAAAGTCACCCTGAGTTGCCAAATGTTCTCAAGACTCGCCCTGATATAATATAATGATATAAAATCGTATAATGTAATATGGCATGACATAATGTAAGACAAGGTAATATAATATAGCATAATGTTACCTTCTTTATTTCACCTGTTTTGACCTCCTCATCTGAGGAAGAATGTTCATGGAGTCAGTTCATGAAAGGTGCACCAAACTGATTCCTGAGTTGGTGGGACTGTTCTATGAAGAAAGATGTGATCCTTTTGGTTATGCTCACTGTGGCTCGGTCATTTTGGGGCAGATAGTGGGTATTCTCAGAAAATCAGGTAATGATCTCTTTGGATGTCAGAACGAGGCTTGAGGGTTCTCAGTGTCCTGAACCGAATTAATTCTAATAAGACGGTGTTGATTGAAAGCAGAAAAGCATTTTCCCGATATCGAGAGGACTTCTCAACCATGTGGGGTCTCAGTCTAAGGCAAAAAAGATAGGCCGTTTCGGACTGACGCACAGAAACATTCCTGACCAAGTGAGTTGGGAGACGATGGAATTATCTGGCACTGAAAGCAGTCAAGGAGAAAACATTGATTTTTTTGTTTGAAAGTATTTAGAAATGGTTCTTGGAGCTCAACTGATCAAAGTGTACAGGGATAAAGCAGTAACAGAGATGGTTTTGAACAATCAGCCAAGGTCACATTGAATGGTGTAGCAGTGTCGAATGGTTGAATAGTTTATTCCTGCTCATAGTTTCTCTGTTTCTCCGTGAAACGAATAACGCTGTGATTCATTCGTGAAAAGCTTAATAAATTAGATCCAAGCAGACAGAATGGCAACCGACAATCAATCTGTTCCAAGAACCTGGTAAATATTTGACAGGATGAAATAACATACTGGCAACATAAGGTGAAAGTTTCAGAAACTGAAATAAAAGTGTCATAGCATGTTGACGGCTTTGACGAGGTACATCATTTAATGTCTGTTAACGGAGGATGGAACAATATTCTGTTTCCTCTCGTTAGAATGTCAGTAATAAGGGATTGACACGTTTAAGATTGTCAGCAAGAGAGGTGGGAGTGAGAAGACAAAAGTAGGGATTCACTTCTGAGGCTTTATATGACTCCAGTCAGATTGGACCTCATTTTGACTATTGTGAGCAATTTTCGTCCCGTATGTCAGGAAGAATGTATTGAGGAGGATCATGACAATAATCTCAGGAATGAAAGGATTACCATGTGGGGAACGTGTTCGGATTGTAGGTCAGATTATTGTAGAAGGATGGGAGGGAGGCGATCTCATTGAAACGTAAAGAATACTGAACGGCCGAGATATAGTGGATGTTGAGAGATGTTTTCATTTTGCAGGAGAGAACAGAGCCCGAATGCAAAGGCTTAGAGTAAAGTGAAGACTCTTTACCGGAGAGATAATGAAACATTTCATTAGCCACAGTATTGTGAATATATGGAAATTACTGCAACAGAAGCCTGCGAAATCCAGGTCATAGAATATAATTAAGAAAGAGATTGATAGGTTCTTCATGGTTAATGGGATAAAGTCTTACTGGGAGAAGGCGAGAGATTTGTTTGAGAAACTGACCAGCCATGATTGAATGGCACAGCAGAATCGATTATCTGAATTTCTGCTTATTTGTCTTCTGGTCTTATGTTCCTTATCATCCATTTCTTCCAGAAAATTGGAAAAAACTACAGGCATTATTATATGAGAAGATATGGAGACAAATATAACACAACTATAGTCAGCTTAACTTCTGTCATTTTTAGCATGTTAGATTCTATTATAAAGGAAGTAAGAGCAAATACTTTTAACATTGACAATATCATCCAATACACTCATCACAAATTTAGATTAGATTTAGTTGTATTGTCTCATGCATGCATTGTTATACAGTGAAAAGTGTTGTTTTCTAAGCCATGCAGGAAGGTCATACCATCAAAGTGCAGTACAGTAACATAACAGAGTGCAGATTTCACTGTTACAGCTTCAGAGAAACAGCAGAGAAAAATTAAGATGAGAATTTCAGAGGTCTGCTCAGAGGTCTGATAGTGAAGTGTAAAAAGTTGTTCTTGAATCTGTTGGTACGCGAATTAAAACATTAAAATCTTCTGCCCGTCGGAAGAGGATGGAAGGTAGTACAAAATAGTCGATAGAGTCAAAATATTTGGATATGTAGATTCATAAGGTATTACAGATTAATCGACTTAACAATAAAACAGGCTATTGCTCATATTGGGCAGTTGAATGTCGATCCTTGCTGTGGTACTGGAGTCATGTGAGGCCCAGACTGCATGATCTCTGCACACTTCATTCCTTGACCTGAGCCAGATTGACTCTATTTTAAAAAGACCCACAGTGAACAGGTTCGAGCAGCTATTATTTCCATATTGCTTAAAATTCAAATATGGTTTTAATCGATCGAGTGGTGGGGAAGACCCAGTGGGCTAATGACGTGATTCTGCACCTATTCCTTCTGCTCTAACTTCGTGCCTGCCTGAGATTTGATCTGATTTTTGTACAGAAAGTGTCAGCCAAGACCGCTGGGTGAGCCAAGATGGGACTTGAATTCAGAGTGGCTAGCTTGGGGGGAGGGGAATGTTCTAGGTAGGTTTTTAACATTTCTTATCAGAGTACCTGAGCCGAACCATTGAACAGTGATGCAAATCTGCCTGTTTTCTGTTTGTGAACTGTCACTTTAACAAGTCGATAGCTCACAGAGAAGTACGGATGGTACTGCGCCTTGCCAAGAATTTCAGAGACTATTCACGACAGAGTCTCTGAACCGCTGAATGTAACTCTTGTTATTCATTGATCTCACTGGGATATCGCGGATGTCTGTAGGTGTTAATGAAAGCTGTGCTCTTGCTCCCCGGAACGTGGCATTTTGATGAGGCGAACACTGATAGCATGAGGCTGAAAGGTAAGTAAATAGTCACAGGTGGATGCATCCATCAGGAATTGATGTGAAGGATTCTTGACAAAGTGAAGACAGCATTCACCATTTCCAGCCAGGTGTGCTGCTGATTTCGTTCCTGCTGGGCTTGGAGATTCACACTGCATCGCAAAGTTGAAACAAAGAGAATGTTAAGACTTCCAGAAGAAGGGGTAGAAGACAGAGTGAGAGTGCGAATTAAAGGTCGAGTGAGTAATGAGGGAGTAAAGGAGAAGCGTAATGGAGTTTGAGAAAGGAAGAGGAGAGATGGGAAGCGACAAGAAATGCAATAAATAAAAGTATTACAGAAAAAAATGAGATGGAGACAGGAATGAAGGACAACGAGACAGAATGTTAAGGTGTTAGAGAGAGAGTAATGTGGAAGTCAGAATAAAGATAAAAGGGATTAGAAAGCGAAAGAGAGAAGGGAGAATAATGAAGGACTGAGTGAAAAAGGGATAGGCGTTACCGTATAATGCGGAATAGAGACAGAATTGTGCTTGAGAAAGAGAGCAATGAGGGACAGCGAAAGAAGGTGAAGAGGTTTGAGAGATTAAAAAAACTGGCAGAGGAGAATGCGAGAGAGGGAGACCGACATGGAAAAAGAATTGAAAAAAAATGACATTGAGTAATGATTGTGAGAGTGTTTGAATAAAAACGTCAGAGAAAGACCAAAACATGTATTGAATGACGACGGCGAGGGAATAAAAATAGCGGCGGTCAAGTTCGTAATTGAGACTGAGAGATTGATGAGGGGAGAGAGAGAGAGATAAGAATAAAATGTGAACAGAAACTAAACATCAGATATAGAGAGAGAGAAGCTCAGTGTGATCTGTTTGTTGATTGTACGCTCATCTGTCATCGTCAGGATCCTTGTTTCGTACAATCAGTTAAAATGCTTGTATAAAGTTAACTGTTTCACAGTCAGTTCTCGTAATTGGAGCAAGACAGAGTGGGGGAGGACAGAAGGACATCCGACGTACAGGTCCGTCTGAAACCAGAGCGCCATTGTATTCACTCACCCTTCATTACTTTTCATTCGTAGGATATTGGTCCACGATATTGACCGTTCCGCCATTTGTTGCCAATCCCCAGTTGTAACCCTTGAGGAGAGTGGGGCTGAACACCTTCTCAAACTGCTTCAGTCCGTGTATCGCAGACAGACCAGCAATAAAATGGCAGGGAGGCGGGTACGGGATTTTGTTTGATGACAGTGAAGGAACAATCAATATATTTCACTCACACTTCATCCGAGTCATTCATGGAATTTGGAAGGCGTTGTCAGACACCAGGTATTGCTCTCCGTAGTTGGTCCCGTGAGAAAGTGGCAGTGAGCTGCTTTCTTGAATTAATGAAGTCCATGTGTTCAGGGTAGACCAGTAAGTCCATCAGGGAAGGATATTCACAATTTTGATAGAGAGCACTGAATAAATGGTGATATATTTCCAAGCTAATATCCAAGTGGCTTGGAGGGGAAAGTACAGGGGTTAGTGTAAAAATCCGTCTGCTGCCCTTGTGCTTCTCGATGTAAAGGAACATGATTTTCGAAGGTGCTAACTAAGAACTTTTGGTAATTTTTTTCAGTGCGTCTTGTAGATGGTGCACACTGCTACTAAGCGTTGGTGGCCGAGAGAGTGGATATGTGTCGATGTTTTGCGATTCAAGTGGGCTTTATTGTCATGGATCCCGTCGAGATTCTTGAGTGTAATAGCAGCTGCAAAAATCCAGACAGGCGGGTTGGAAACTATTCACTTGTGCTTTGTCGATGATGAACCAACTTTGTGGGGAGTGGAGGTGGAGATGAGGAGCTGGAGAGTAAGGAGCTGAGAAAGGCGCAGCTATTTAGCCAGTGTATTGAGCTAGCTGCTCTAATTTAGTTTCTGGCTGAATTTGAAGCAGCTGAATGTAAATAGTTGACGAATGCGAGGCGGGGAGGGTGCTTGCGAGGTGTACAATAATGGTGACACCATTGAACATCAAGGGGCAATGTTTAGATTCTCTCACAATGGCAAACTTCAGGATGTTGAAGGTTGGCAGGGAATAATACAATTATGAAAACACCACTGAAGTTCAAGGGGTGGCAATTACTGAAGGAGTGAGATGGGGGTCAACTCGGAAGATCATGAGTGGGCACAAGTGGTGAAGGCATGAAAGGATAACTTGAGAGGTAATTGCTTTCATGAAAGCCTCTGTCAGAGCGACTGAGGGTGGGGGAGTTGAGCTGATGGACAGTGTCAGAATTGCGTTTTCCCCTTATCATGTTCAGGAGTGATTCTGCTTTGCTGAGAATGTTGCCACTTTAACAAGGTAACATTGTCCTTGGTTATGTTGTAGAGGGTTGGTAAAGACTGGGGTTCAGATATGCCTGGGGATGGCTACCTTCAATAATAGGAGGAGAGAGGCCGGTTCTCCCAATTCATGATAGTTGTTTTTTTTCTATTTTGCATTAGTATTGGCAGGTTGTGTGAAAATCACTGGTAACAGGGAAGCAGCTACAAGGAAAAGAGTTTCGGTACTTCAAAAGCTGTTTATTGTCACAGTCCTCTCAGAAGTACCTCCTGCCTAAATTAACCTTAGATTGGATTATCTGTTGGTAAATTGTGTGTTTATGGGATGATGCAGAAATTGGAATCGCTCCTGCGTTAAGTTGTGTCGGAGCCATTTAGTTTTCTAAATACGTGAAGTTATTTTAAATTCTCTTTTTGTTTAGTCATGTTTCAACCGTAGTGTTTAAATAAGTTTTGCTATGGATCAAGCCGAGTGGTTTGATCTGCTACAGCACTGCTGGAATCTTCATAAAACATCTGCCTAAAACAAAAGTCACGCCCAGGTCTACCTTCTTAAAATATTCCGAAGGCGTCTGGCCTGTTAGTAAACAGATATCACTGTTGGAACTGCAGCATACCCTTTTGCCATCCACGACAAACCCGGGCCACGAACTGCTACATCAACAGATGCGAGCTCCATGATGGGGAGATGCGAGCTCCGTGATGGAGAGATGCGAGCTCCGTGATAGGGAGATGTTTTCCAACAGGACAGTTCCTCAACGTCCAACAGTGGCCCTAACCAATTTAGGCTTTTGTGTGAAGGTGTAGTTCCCATGACCTCTAACCTACGCCAACTCCCACTCGCTATTCCCCGGCCACAAGTTTCCAGGATACATTTAAACTGCATTGGTCACTCGCCTGTGTAAAAGTTCACATGCGTTTTGTGGTAGAGCCATGGTGAGACAGATGGGGTTTCGGCCTTCTACCCCTTTGAGACCGAGTTATTCGGGAAGGTTAGGGGGCATTGTTGGGGAATATATGGGTTTCAGGAGGTAATTTCCCTGTGTGCGAGCATTGAACACATCGATCTCACCCTGAATGCATGGACCCAAAAGTTAATGCATGGACTACATACCGAACACACAAACCCCACACAGAACATACGAATCTCCTCTTGAAAACACAGATACAACACTATTGTTGAATCAACTCTTCTCCAAATTTACACCCATTAAAAATGTAATCTGTCTTCCTACTTTTGATCCCAAGTAAAGACAATTAAGTCACATGTTTCGATGGTATTCTGAATCTGAAAATCATTTGTACACGACCTAGCTATGTCTGTGTGTGTGTGTGTGTGTGTTTATGACTCCTTCAGTATTATGTGTTGTTGTATATCTTGATATGTAGGCCTCTCTGTCCCTATTTGCATGTGGTGTGTAAGTTTGTATATGCAACTGTTTCCGTGAACCTTCCATTTGACGTGTGTGTCTGGGGCATGTGGTATGTTTTGGTGTGCGTGTTTCAGCCTCTGTGTTCATCCTTCGGTGTGCATTTATGGTTTTATGCATGTGTAATTGTCTGTGTTTCTGGGTGCGTCTATGTCTGTGATTCTGTCTCTCTGGGTTAGTGCATTCGTGTATGTATCGATTATTTAGTTTTATTGTGCATCTCTGTTGAACGGGTTTTTTATGATCGAGTCATAGAGTCCTAAAGTATGCAGACAGGCCCTTTGATCCAAACTGCTCCATGCTGAACAAAATGTCCATCCACGCTAACCCCATTTCCCTTACACCTGGCTAATATGCTCCTAATCCTTTTCCATCCATGTATTTGTCCAAATGGCTTTTAAATGTTGTTAATGTGCCTGCCTCAACGAGGTCCACTGGCAGCTCATTCCATATGCAAACAATCCCATGTGTAAGAAAGGTTTACCTCACTTCCTTTTTATTCTTTCCCTTCCAACATCAAATTTGAGTATTCCTTTCCTCTATTCTCAAACCCTGAGAAAAGGACTGTTTGCATTCACACCACCCATGCCTCTCATGACCTATTAGACACCCACTCAGTCTCGTAAGCTCGAATGAAAATTAGCCCCAGCTTGTCCAACCTTTCCCGATAACACAGACCATTGAGACCTGGCAGCATCCTTGTAAAATTTTGCTGCACTCTTTCCAGATTAATGCCATTCTTCCAAAAGAAACGTGACCAAAACCGAACGCAATACTCCAAGTGTGTCCTCACCAATGTCCCGTATAACATGACTTCCCAACTTCAATATCAATGCCCTGACTGCAGAAGGCGAGAGTTCCAAAAGCCCGCTGCACTGCCCTGGCTACCCATGTCTCCACTTTCAGAGAACCGTGCACTTGAAATCCAATGTCCCCCTTTAGCAATCCGCTCCTTAAGGCCCGACCATTCAACATGAAATACAGACCTTGATTTGACTTTCCAAAATGCAAGACCACACACTTATCGATACTAAACCTCATTTGCCATTTCTCGATCCACTTCCCAAGATATCAAAGTGCTGCTTCCATTTCTGACAATCTTCCTCAACGTCCACCATACATTTTTTTAGTGTCACAGAACTTTGAACATAGAACAGTACAAGCCTTTCGGCCGTCAATGTTGTGCCGACCTGTGAAGCTCATCTGAAGACCATCTAACCTCCAATATTCTATTTTTGTCCATATGAAAACGCAACGACAATTTAAGTGCCCTTAAATTTGGCGAGCCTGTTAATGTTGCATGCAGTGCATTCCACACCTCTACTATTATCTGAGACACTAACTAGGACATCTGTCCTATATCTGTCAACCTTCAATTTAAAGCAATGCTCCCTCGTGCTAGCCAACACTGCCCGAGAAAAAAAGGCACTCGCTGTCCACCTGATTCAACCCTCTGATAATCTTGTAAGTCTCCATCAAGTCCACCTCAATTCTTCTCACCAACGAAAACAGCCTCAAGTCCCTCCATACCAGGCAACATCCTTGGACATCTCCTCTGAATTTTTTCGAAAGCTTCTACATATTTCCTATAATGAGGTGCCCAGAACTGTACACAATAATTCAAGTGAGGCTGCTAAATGGTGGTGTACAACTGCAGCATGACCTCATGGTTCCGAATCTCAATTCCTCTGCTAATAAAAGCAGCAAACCATATGCCTGCTTAACAACTGCATCAGAATGTGTGTCAACTTTCACGGATCTATCTACAAGATCACCATGATCTCTCTACTCATCTACACTACAAAGAATCTCAGAATAAGCCAAGAACTCTGCATTGCAGTCGCTCCTTCTAACGTAAAACACCTGACACATTTCCACATTAAAATCCATGTGCCATCTCTCAGCCCAGCTGGGCAGCAGACCTGATAGTATCTTAAACCAACAACATCCTTTTGCACTCTCCACATCTCTTCCAAAGTTAATGTCATTAGCATATTTATCAACCCATCCTTCCTGGCCGTCATGCAGAACGTTTATAAAACGACAAGCAGCAGCGGACGTAAAACAGATCCTTGAGGAATACCGTTCATAAGTGAACTCCAGGATGAACAATTCCCATCAACCTCCACTCTCTGTCTTCTTTCAGCTAGCCTATTTCTGATCCAGACCGCTAAATCACTCCCAATCACATACCTCTCTATTTGCACGGTGGGGCACCTGATTAAACGATTATTGCAATTTACATGCACCACCTTGATCGCGTTTCCCTCATCCACCTATTTTGTTACATTCTCAAAGAATTCAATCAGGTTTGTGAGGCAAAGTCCTGTTGACTATCCCTAATCAGCTTATTCATTTTGGATCCCCTCTCTTATAACCTTTTCCATAAAATTAACCACAACCGAAGTCAGGTTAACTGGTCTCTCATTCCCAGGGTTGTTTCGACTCCCCTCCTTCAACAGGGGAAGAACATTTTCTACTCTCCAATTTTCTGGCACTATTCCTGTGGAAAATGATGACATAAAGATTAAACCAATCTCAATCCTGACTTCCCAATGATTCATAGGATAAATACCATCCGGGTGAGTGGACTTATCTATTTTTACATTTGCTCGGATTGCTAACATGTCCTCCTTGTGAACCTTAATTTATTCTGTCTCGTAGACTCTGTCTCAGTATTCTCCTCGATAACATTATCTTTGTCTGGTGTGAATACTAACAGAAAATATTCATTTAGCGCTTCCCGTGTCTCCGTGGACTCCACGCAGAACCTCCCACTAGTATTCTTGATTGGCCCAAGTCTTATTCCCGTCATTCTTTTATTCCTCGTATACTGAGAGAAATCCTTAGGGTTTTCCTTGATTATATCCACCAACAACTTCTCATGTCTTCTCCTGGCTCTTTTTGCCTCTTTCTTTAGTTCTTTCTTTCCTAATTTGTAAATCACAAATGCCCGAATTGAGCATTCACATCTCATTGAAACATAAGTCTTTTTCTTCCTCTTGACAAGAGAGTGATGAGCGGACTTATTAGTCATGCCTAATATATTCTCTCCCGAATCATTGATATTGACAAGAAAGAGAAATGGGCCCAGCATTGATCCCTGAGGCACGTCACTGTTGTTTTGCGGATCAATCCATTGACTTGCTGGTCCAAGTTTGTCTCTCTCTCCCCCTCTCTCTCTCTCTCTCTCTGTTTGTTACGGTTGTTTTGGAAATGATACAATGATGCCCTCTGCTGAGCCCCCATGACATTACATGATAAGAAGAATGCAGGAAAGACTGGGAATTTCTCCGTTTTCACGATTCCTTCATTCTTCCAAACAAAACCTTTTGTTGACAGAAAGCAGTTCTGTGTGTCCTTTGCAATGTAATCCAAGGGACTATTAACAGAATAAGACGGACATGGGCAATGCTGACCCTCCTCTACCATTGTGTCCTTACCAGGAGTTTTCGCTGATGTCTCGCTTAAAATCCGTAAGAGTTCATCAGAAAACATTAGAAGTTTTCAGAAATGGCAAGAAATTCATCTCAGCTTCTCAAAAAAAGGCGTCACGCAGAAATGCCTGCATACTGTCGCCGGATAAATGCACGGTGTTACAAACAATGCCAAAAGACAAATTGTTTACTTATTGCAGAAGAAGTATAAGCACTTCAGCTTATGGGCATGCTGCCAACTGCAGTGTCTCCGACCTTACACCTTATTTCTCGTGTGTGTATGTGTGCCTGTGTGTGTCTGTGTCTGTGTGGGTGTGCAGGTCTGTGTCTGTGTGTGCGTACCTGTGTGTGCAATTGGGTGAATGTTTGTTTTTCTGTGTGCGTCATTGTTTGTGGTCTGGGTGTGCATAATTGTGTGATGTTTTTGTTTGTGTACATGTGTTCCTGACTAAACCCCTTATGTTTTCCGAAGAAATCTGCCACCGGCTGTGAAGTAGTTTCAGAAACCCCCAAAAGGAGGCATATCATCTCTTTAAATACCACACAGACAGTCAGTCCTACCCATGCTCCCACACGCACGCTGATAAAGTAATATCTTGTGATGTAGATCGGAGTAAATTAAAGCTCAAGAGTGTTTCTGCAATTCGACAGACTTATCAATCTTGCCTTAGTAAAATGGTAAATTGCAGACAGGAATTGAAGTGAAATCACTGAACACAGTGTATGGTTCCCTGCCAGCCTTCCAGACTCATTCTGAGAGAACTGAAGTGTGCCCGCAGCCCCTCAGTCCCACAGGTCGTCTTATATTCCTGAAAATACTGGACCACATCTTCATTTCCAAGTAGGCGATTCGAAATGTGAGCTTTATCCCAGAATTGAAAAGAATGCTTCTCGTTCCCAGAGTGGTTAGGAACCGGGTCTGTAAGGTGGTCATCTAAGATTCACTTCGCTGGACAGACAAGTGAAAGGATTTCTTTTAAACAATGAAAACACGACATTGGAATTAAATTTTGATCTGGAAATCTGTCGGGTAGAGGAGACTGCTCATGACCACAACGAATACCCACTGTCGACAGACACGGGAAGTTTCTGTTTTATTCAGAGATTGCAACCCAAAACAATAGCCTGAGAGGAAGGGCACGTCGCTTCAAATTCCAGAGGACATCTCTGTGAGCGTTTTCACACTTGCCTGAATCGGAATTTCTGTAAATGCAATTAACTGATCATTGAATTCACGACAAATTGCTGGAGCAAGATCATATTGAACCGAGAGTCACCGCTATTTCGAGTTAATGTTGAGATATCGGGCAGAATTCACGAATAATCAGACCGTTATGGAGTATCTTGTAAACAGTGACAGGGACATGACAGAGTAAACCAATTATAACGTCTGCTTCCATTTTCTTTCTTTTTGTTTACTTTTAGATGGCAACCATTCATTATCCTGTCATTGACAGACCCAAATTCTTCTTCTTCACTTATTTTATTTGTATTAAAGCATTGGAGAAAGAATTCCAAGTCCCATCCCAAAGAAAATTAACAAGTGGACGTAATCCATCAGGCGTGCAAAGAATAACAGGGACCTGAGCGCTGAGTGAATCTCAACCTTGCGTACAATACCAGAGACTTTTAAATAAACTCTATCATACCCACTGACAACCGGTAAGATTCAGAGACATAATGAATCCCGCAAGCAGGGCATGTACAGAAACAGAATCCCACACTCCAAGACATTGATGAATCTGACAGTGAGAGACAGGGAGAATTCTTTGTCAAGTACAGAAGCAGGCGCTGGATAATGCAGAAGGAACTCTATATTCGCTTGCACTACCTGAGATTGACAGGAATGCGCACAATCTGCTGCACTTAACAACACAAAAGACAGTTTGCAAAAATTCCAAACAAAATGCGATGAATGAATGTCTGAATCTCTACTTTTCGATTGTGAAAACGGTCAGACATCGAAGGGAAAACATTATTAAACGATATTACTACTTGTGCTTCATTGAACAAAGTGTCCACAAACCTTGGGTCCATCCCTGTCTTTCCCAAATGGGCCCGATTTACGTCGTCAATTAATGTGTGCATGCATGTACTTCACTACTTTGCAATCTTCATTGTTAAGGACTGCGAGGACATTTATTGACCGGAATTTAGGACTCTGACTGAGTTGTTCAAGTTTACTTTTGATTTCAGTATTATTGAACCAAGCCAGTTTGAGCTTAGTTTGTGTGGATAAATCTATTCTGTTGCTGAAAATATCAGAGTGATGCAGCAGAAATTTCAAGAAAGAGTAAAGGACTTTTTCCCTCGTTAAACGGTTGGAAATTTCGTCCACCAGTTTTTACAAAGACGTAACAGCATTTCTGACGGATTTTTAGAACATTAATGATATTACATGAGACAATCTAATTTGCAATCACAACTTAGGGCTAGCCCAGTCAGGTCACAGTTAAAAAAACGTTTAGAGGGCCAGAGAATACAATAAAATAAGAATACTAGGGAATGGCAAAATGTAGAAATATTAGAACGTCTTTGTGGAGAAGGGATGCTCGGGGCAACAGTTCAGGGAGCTGCACCTGACAATGGCGGATGTTGGACTTTCTTCCTCAGAACATTAAGGAACTCCAAGTTCAATGACACCAGAGTTCCAGTATGTCTCTATTTGTAGATTCCTATCTTGCATGACTCAGAGACACAGTCATCTTGGCACTTCTGCCTTGCAGATATCCCACACACTTGACAATAGGGCCTAAACTATAGAAAGTTAAACATCACCCTCCTGATATTTTTTGCACCACCATGTGCAATTGCTGACTTCTCCTCCACCTGTATTCACAAGAACTTGGTTCTAAGAGGGGGGATTTCTACACCAACCTCTCCAGTCTGAACATTTTATCTTTAACGGGAAAAACGAAGTGAATCACATGCTCCCCCATTGCACACAATTCCCCCTGCAAAACAATTCCCAAACATTATTATGCAACCGTTGAATCAGTTTGCGAAGGCTCCAACAGACTGAACATACGCTCCTTTACTGACCATGTGTTTTATAAGTTAATTTCTTGTGTAGATTTGCAATGAATCTGTCCCTGGTTAAGTTCCTTCTTCAGTATTCAAAGCTGCTTCAAGAATATATTTAGGCCCTTATACGCGAGGCAGGCTTCCAGCGAAAGAAAGCTAATTGCTGTGTCAGCCATTATTTGGAGATGCTGGTATTGGACGAGGGTGTACAAAGTTAAAAATCACACAACACCAGGTTATTGTCCAACAGGTTTAATTGGAAGCACGAGCTTTCGGAGCGCCACGCCTTCACCAGGTGTTTGTGGAGTACACAATTGTAAGACACAGCATTTATAGCAAAAGTTTACTGTGTGATGTAACAGAAATTATACATTGAAAGCAACCTTGATTGTTTGCTCAGTCTCTCATCTGTTCGAATGACCATGATAGTTTCACTTCTTTCATATGTAAATCAAAAAACTTTTTTAAAAGTCACATTCTCAGGTTAACTGAAACAATTGGTGTCAGCCCAGATAAGATGTTGAGATATTGAAGATGTAAGCCCCCTGTGTTCCCTGTCTGTACCAAAATCTTTAAACTGATTTTAATCTAAAAAGCGAGTTAACAGATTCTTACATGGATTCATGCAGTTTTTGAGCAAAGTACGATGTTACTCTGCAAGTATAAATTCACCCCACATACGTATATGTGCATGTGTGCATGTCGGTTTTGTGTGTGTGTTTGTTTATGTGTGTGTGTGTGTGCATGTCTGGGGTGGTGTTTGTGAGTGGCTGTGAGAGAGTGTGTATATATGTGTGTGTGAGTGCAAAGTGATCTAAGTCTGTGAGAGGGTGCATTTGTGAGTGAGTGTTGGAGTGTGTGTCTCTGTCGGAGTGTGTGCGTATCTAGGGTGCGGGATTTGCGTGTCTGTGTGAGAGAGTGTATATGTGTGTGTGAGTGTGAAGTGTCTAAGTCTGTGAGTGGATGCATGTGGGAGTGTGTGTATCTGTACGAGTGTGTGAGTGTCTGTGTACATGTCTGTGCGTAGGAGTGCCTGTGTGTGTGTGTCTGGAGTGGCTGTTTGTGAGTGTCTGTGAGAGAGCGTGCATATGTGTGTATGTGAGTGTAAAGTGGTCCAAATCCGTGAGAGGGTGAAATGTGTGAGTGTGGGAGTGTGTGTCTGTAGGACTGTGTGTGAGTGTCTGTGTACGTGACTGTGCATAGGAGTGTCTCTGTGTGTATACTGCAATGGAGGTCACCTGTAGTGTGATGTGAACCCGAGGTCCCGGTTGAGACCCTCCCTATGGGTACCGATCTTAGCTATCGACCTGTGCTCTGCCACTTTTTGCTGCTGCCTGTCCCGAAGTTCGCCTTGGAGGATGGGCACCCCAAGGTCCGAGGTTGAATCTCCTGGAACGCTGAAGTGTTCTCCAACTGGGAGGGAACACTCCTGTCTGTTGATTGTTTTCTAGTGCCCATTCATACAGTGCAGTAGCCTTTGCTCGGTTTCACCAATGTTTCACGCCTCAGGGCATCCTTGCCTGCAATGTATGAGGTAGACAACGTTGGCTGAATCGCAAAAGTACCTGCCACGTAAATGGTGGGAGGTGTGCCTACGTGTAATGATGGTATGTATGTCCACACTCTGACACCTCTTGCAGCGCCTACTTTGACAAAGTTGTATGGAGCTTTCCTGCACGCTGGGCGGTGATGTGTTTGAGGTTTGGCAGTTCTTTGAAGGCGAGCAGTGGAGCTGTGGGAAAGGTCTTGGCGAGGTGCTCATTCACGTTGATAATGTGTAGCGGGTCACGAAGAACATGGCGTAGTTTCTCGGCTCCTGGGAAGTACTGGACAGCGAAGAGTACCCTGTCAGTTGGTGCACGTGTCTGTCTCCTGAGGAGGTCATTACGGTTCCTTGCTATGGCCCGTCGGAACTGGCGGTCGACGAGTTGAGCATCATCCCCCGTTATTATGAGGGCATCCTTGAGTACTCCCAGGTCCCCATACGTTACTCCTCATCTGAACAGATCCGGTGTACGCGCAGTTCTTTCCCACAGGTGATGGCTGTTTTAATAAGTATTGGGTGGAAGCTGGAGAAGTACAGGATTGTGAATTTATCTGTGAGTTTGAGGCAGAGTGTGGTGCTGAGGTGTCCAACATTGATGGAGATGCATGTGTCCAAGAATGAGACAGATAGTCGTGAGTAGTCCATGGTGAGGTTGATGGTGGGATGAAACTTGTGGATATCATTGTGTAGTTTTGTCAATGACTCCTCACCATAGGTCCAGAGGAATAAATTGTCGTCAATGTACCTGGTGTATAATGTTGGTTGGAGGTCCTGCGTAGAGAAGAAGTCTTGTACGCACCTGTGCAAGAAGAATGGTTGCATGTTGGGGTGAACATCTGGTCCCCATAGCTGTTCCATGTGTCTGGATGAAGAACTTTTTGTCAAAGGTGAAAACGCCGTGGTCGCAGATAAAGCGGATGAGATGTAGGATGGTGCTGGGAGACTGGCAGTTGTTGGTAAGTTTGATACTGTGTCATAATGCCCATTCAGATAGCTGCTTTAAACACAGTGAGCGGAGTGTTGTAACTCTGAAACAACAACGACAATGCTGTATTTGAATTGCACTGAAATTTGGAAGTTGAGGGCTCCCAAATCATTTGTTGGCAAATGTCATTTTTTTCTAAAATGCGGAAATCTCGAGATTATATGTTTAAATCCCTTTTTGTTGTTATTGTTGTTGAATCACCTAGCCCTTTCTGTCAGAGTTTGACTTCATTCCTTGCCATGAAATATCCTGCAGGCACACAGTTTTGATTTCTAATTTCCTAGTATGCCACATTCTTCCCTCAAACAAACTTTTCTATTGATTTTGAAGAACGATGTCGCCTCTTGATCTTGTCCTTCTATTTCTGGCTTGTGAAAATATACCTGTCCTATAATACTGACCACTTCAAAGTTCATAGTGAATTTAATTCGCGGCTATGTTTCGTTTCGAGTTAAGCCTGCTTATTTCTTCCAGGCTGTCATAAAGTTTATATTTGATCTGGGGCCACTGTTACTTTGTTGAATCAGACGTCAGCTGCGAATGTATTTCCTTTGTGCCTTCGTCTTAATCGGTCATCATTCCTTCTCTATTCTTTTTCCTCACGATGCTGTATGGATCCACTCTTTCCGTTTGCTCTTCATTTTTCGGCAGTTCTCAGTTGTTTTCTGCAGAAAGTATTTTTTATAATTGTTGTAACTGGATATTTCGCAATCGTCTTCAACTGCACTCTGAACTTCAATTGAGTTGCAACACAATTAATGTGTCTGTACAGGAGAATAAAATCGGCAGTATTTCTGCAACTATCTCAAACTTGTATTCATATTCATCATTTAAGTTTTCTTTAAACTAAAATTAAACAGAATATACACACAAACATGGCAGCATAAAACTGCACAATATGGTGTAGAGTATAATCACAGACTTCTGTCAGATTTCCAACTATGAGTCATTTTGTTCTGATCCTTGCTCTGACCAGTCAGTTCCTTCCCAACTAGAATAGCACACGAAAATGTGTCTACTGGAACGTTCAACAACATAATTAAAGCTCATCTTAGGAATGTCGTTGAAGCTTTATCTAACATTCTAAATGCATCCCAACCTAGGTAGTAAAATAGCTTCACCTATAGGACACTCCAGTTTAACATTGCTGTTTATCAGATTGAGCTGAAATCAAAAGAAGATGAGAATGTTTCTTAAACCAAGAAAAATATCGTATATTGCAAGAGGCACTGCAACAGTTTTTTTGGTTGGAATATTTATACATCAGCGTCTTGCAACATATCAAATAAAAATGAAGGTGATGGAGACACAGATTGAAAAGTCCATTCGGAGAAAGTGAGGACTGCACATGCTGGAGATCAGAGTCGAGAGTTTAGCACTGGAATAGAAGCACAAGTCAGGCATCATCCGAGGAACAGTCTATTACAATGCGAACCAGGTGGTAGCAACCTTGAGGCAAAGTGGTCAGTTAAAAAAAAGGTAAAGTGAATTAATAACTATTGTCTCTGTTCAGCATGACCTTCGTGAAAATTGTCAGTACATACACCATTACCATGGCAACCACATAACGAATGGAGCAGCTGGAGTTTCCCCAATTTCCCTGGGATAACATCACAATTGCCATTAGATTTGCTGTGAGAGAGAGAGCTGGTAGAATAAACCGATTCTTGTTTGGATTCGTTTAGATATTCGTGACTGGCAGTGCATGCTGATATTTATTTGGAAATGTGCACAGCTAAAGTAGAACTAAGCCAGTTAAATGCTGTGGCCCTCAGTTTTTGTCTAAAGGCAGAGAACTGAAGATTACTTAAGATTCCCATCATATGAAGGTCAGAAGATTTATGATTTCACAGAGTAATCATGGATTCCCTACAGTACAGAAATAAGTCATTCAGCCCAATGTATCTACACCAAAGTTCCAAACAGTGTGCAACAGAGGTTCTCCATCCTTGCAACCACACATAGTGTACTCGCTTCCTCACAACTCTCTCCAACCTCCGTCTCCTCTTCACACCACCCCATATCAAAAACTGTGCATTTCACATAGCTAAACCACCAGCCTGCACATCTCTGGACGCTGTGACGCAATTTGGCAAAGATAATCGAAATAACCTGCATATCTTTAGAATGCCGGAGGAAACTATAGCACCAGGAGGAATCCTATGACAACACGGGAAGGATGTGGAAATTCCATGCAGGCCACCACGCAATGATAGAGTTGAACCCGTGTCTTTGGTGCTGGGAGGCAACAATGCTAACCACTAAGGACGCCATTGTATGTGAGTAGTTAAGTAAAGGTTCTGCAATGTCGGAAATGCTCAGAGTATCGAATCATTCCCTCATGCTCAAGATATTTTGATGTGATGTCAGCTTATCCATGGAGCGATACAGAACAGAACAGAAACGCTCATCCAATGCGTCCATGCCGACCAAGTCTCCCAACTGAACTAGCCTCTTTTGCCGGCATTGTTTCCATCTCCCTCCTCATCATTTCTCTTTATGCACTTGTGCCTATGCCTTTTAAATGTAGCTGTGCCTGCTTCTAGCACTTTCTCTGGCAGTACATTCGACATACGAACCGCAGTTTGTACGAAACGTTTCCCCTTCAGATCCCTTCTAATTCTTTCTCCTCTCGCCTTAAAATTATGCTTTCTTGTTTTGAACTGTGTTTTCCTCGGCAAAGGACATTTGTTATTCACCAACATCCTGTGAAACAGTGAACAATATCCCGGCCTATCCATCCTCTCGATGTAACTCAGTCACGGTCACAAATCGTACTCCCCGCCACCCCACACGAGCCATGAAAAGTTTGGGCAACATTCCTGCAAATTTTCAACGCACCTTCTCCAGTTTCATTATCGCCTTGGGACAGTACCTGCGAGTCTGGAATCTGGGGATAACATATAAAATTAATTTAATTTAAAGTGAATGGATTTGGCGGTGTGATGCAGATGAAATAATAACATAATTCTCAAGAAGTATGATTACACGAGCATGGCTTTATTGATTTATATGTAAAAGCCAATGACAACTCATGAAACATTAGTCAGGTTTGTGAATTTCAAAGCTGCCAAGAAAGAACGATGCTGTACTTAGCATGTGCACATGTCCTCGACAAGCATAATTCCACGTCAGTAAGATAATATAAATTTTAAAGCATTGAGCAGTCGTTGACATTATCCTGTTGTTTGGGAATTATGTGTGGTACTGAAATAGAGACCATTAAGCTTTAATCTGGTTTGTACATGGAATAATTGAAACTTTTGTGAGTGCTGCATTCTTAGTTGCATGTGGCAGTGATCGTGAAACCACAACAGAATAAGTCAGGGAATGCAGAAAATGCAATGACTTACTTGAGATGATGAGAATTGATTTGGTATTCCGTGGAAAATATATGCTGGGCAACTTTTAGCAGGAAGTGAGGTCGACAGTGATGGATTTCTACGTGGATAGATTCAAGTGAAGTACAATTGATTGAAAATTCTATATTCAGTTTACTTCGTGTTAATTCCCGTACATACGAATGAAGAAATTGCCACTATACGTGTTCATCCCTGCCGAATGTAAAGCACCTCGCTTTTTTTAAATGATGCTTAAGTATCTGCAGTTTGTAGAAACTAACGTCTCCAGTCAAATTAATTATGTGATTGGAATGTCAGCAATTATTTGCAACTGTGTCATTCCAAGCAGTGATTGCAAGGCCCGGGCAGCAGATGCTACCTTGCTTGCCTTTGCTCTCATAATCACAGCTGGCTGAAAAATGCCTCGGTCTCTGCCACAGGCTGCGGTGATCTCTAGCAAAGATGACCCAGTGCATATGCCTATACTTCACCCTCTTCATTTCGGCAATTTAAAAGTATATTTTAAATCTGAAATAATGCTCGTGTCACTCGAATATGGGTCGCTCCTGAGACGGTGGATGTGGGAGGACTGATTAGGTGGGAAGTAATGGGAGAAGATGTTACATTGTTCTGACCAGAACCATAACGAGAGTAAGAACAGTGACAATCTCGATGATGAGATTTTCTCACTTCTTCTTGTTCGTTCTTTTGAAGGAGAATGGTGAAGTTCTCATCAGGCCCTTTTGTTCCTCCCCTTTGCATCTTGACTTCCTGGTTGATCTGTCCTCCAGAGTTGATGTCCTGCAATGTAGGACTCAGACTCGTGCTTTGTACAGTCCAAACACGACGCAGCAGATCACCTCTCCGTACAGGCATATCGTTTGAACTAAAACCATAAGACCCAGAATGAAATGAAGGCCTCTAATCGCAACGACTCTGCTCCGTCAGTAAATGAAAACCTGTCTTATCCAATACTCCTTAGTGTTGCCTTCTTACCTCATTCCCATACCCCTTGAATCCCATACAGATTTTAAAAAGTATGTCATAGTCTTGAATCGACGTCATTAAACAGCGTTTCCAACCAGCATAGTGAAATATTCCAGGTCCATACCATCTGACAGAAGAAAATCCCATACACAGAACAAAGAGCATAAAACTCTCCAGCGTATTAAAGGCCCTTCGGCCCTCAATGTTGCGCCTACCTGAGACATTATTCTGATGCCCATCTAACATACACTATTTCATTATTTTCCATATATATGTCCAATGCCCATTTGAATGTCCTTGCCATCGAGAAAAACTACAACTGCTGTAGGCAGGGCGTTCTGCGCCCCTACCACGCTCTGAATAAAGAAACTACTCCGATAGCTGTCCTAAATCTATCAGCTCTCAAATTAAAGCTACTTCCCCTAGTGTTAGCCTTCACCATCCGAGGAAAAAAGCTCACAATGCCCACCCTATCGGACCCTTTGATTATCTTATACGTTTGGATCAATTCACCTATTAACCTTCATCTTTCAAAGGAAAATAACCACAGTTCTCTCAAGCTTTCCACATCAGACCAACCTTCCATAAAACGCAGCAACCTAGTAATCTGCTCTGAAACCTTTCCACAGCATTCACGTCCTTTCTGTCATGTGGTGATAAGAACTGTATGCAATGCTCCAATAAGGGCCTTACCAGTGTCTTGTACAGGTGAAGCGTGACCTCATCGAAACGAAACTCAATGCATCTACCAATACACACTAACACACCATATGCCTTCTGAACAATCTACCTGGGATAAAGCCTCGCCTTAACCGTGTCAGCTTCCGGTGGAATGTACAGCATAGTCGGAGATCATTGTCCCCTCCACCCCGTGAGGGCTAGGAGTGGCCTGATGAGAACTTCACCATTCTCCTTCAAAGAACGAACACGAAGAAGTGAGAAAATCTCATCATCGAGATTGCCCGAACTAAACATCCCGGTCGATTCTGCCATTACAGTATCAGTTTCAGTGGAGCTCAGAAAAGGCAAAGAGAAGCAAATGTTTGTGGGATTGTTGTATCGAGGTGGGAACTGCAGTACAAGTTACGTGCATGTAATAAGCAGATAACTGGATTTGCAACGATTGAAATTGTTGATGAAACTCAGCAAGTCTCACAACATCTGCGGGGAGAAAGCAGTTAATATCTCAATTCTGGCGAGTTTTCATCAGAAGAATTTTGATTTCAGATCTCCAGCATGCTCATTCTTTTCTTTTCATATGGAAGTATTGTATGTACTGCAGTGTGAATGAACCTCTTCGGGAAAATGATCAATCAAAGCTGCATAAAGTGACAAACATCACCACTCAGGTACGATGCAGCTGGCAAATATCTGTTGTGGGACACAACTGTAGAAAGAGAATTGTCAAGCACTGATATCAATGTTGCATGCAATCATTTTAATGCGATATGTGTAAATTCCCTTGCATTCTTAGTGGTTAGGGAGTGTGCAAAGTGCATTACATTGTGATTTCAATGACCTTTCTCAGATTAGGTTGATAAGGAGCTCTGAATAAAGATCCCATTCTAAACACAAGACACAATAATATTCTTTAAAATCTCTCTACAACACAGTCAAAAATGACAGCAACATAAGGAACTGGGAATGCTGTATTAAATGACAGAGAACGTGTGATAGTGGGATGCTACTTAAACTAACAGACAATTTGTGTAAGTGGCAATAGTCGTTTACAAACAGGGACGTATGAAAGCAGGAATGTTTTCTGAAAAGACAGGGACGAATGGAAATACAAATTGTGTTGAAAGTGAGTGAATATGTGCAAGTGCGAATCATGTCCAAAATAACCTGGAACATGTAGCTGTTTGATTATCGCCGAAACAATAGAGAAATGCTGAATGAGGAACTCTTTCCAAAATATTTGGAACATGTGGAAGTGGTAGTACTGTTTAAACCAACAGCACGATCTGGACATTCGAATAGCATCTGAAATGAGATGATCGTGAGGCAGTGGGAATTGTTTTGAAACTAACAGGAAGATTTAGAGGTGGAAATACTATCCAAAAACTGTTTAATTATTCATTGTATTATTTATTGTCACGCAGTTATCATTACCAAATGTCAATAAAAATATTTTATATGGTCGCCACTCTCGAGTGCTATTTTGAAGCAAATTACCATAAATGAAAACTTCGAATAGAAAGACAGACAAATGAAGAAAAAACGTGATAGGAGTGGTAGAGACCCTGCACTGTTGGAACAGGCGATTGTGACCAACAAGTCCACACCGACACTCTGGAGAATATCCAACACAGACCTATTATCCCATGACCCTATATTTCGCGGATAATTGCAGTTAATCTACACATGCCTGAACACTATGGGCAACTTATTCATAGATAGAACATTACAGCGCAGTACAGGCCCTTCGGCCCTTGATGTCGCGCCGACCTGTCATACCAATCTGAAGCCCATCGAACATACAATGTTCCATGTACGTCCATATGCTTGTCCAATGACGACTTAAGTGTAATTAAAGTTGGCGAATCTACTGCCGTTGCAGGTGAAGCATTCCATACACTTACCACTCTGTGTAAAGACCATGGAAAATTCACCTGACCTGCACAACTTTGGACTAAACAAAGTGTCCAACTTTACTGCTCTATCATGGGCTCCTTGTGGCCACGCACTAGGGCTTCCCTGCCGCCGCAACTGGAACGAACTTCACGGCTCTTCCACGCAATCTTGCCTCCACCAAAGCATTTGCGACTATGCGTCCACGCTGGGCTTTACCAATGTAGACCCAATCTGTGCTGACAGGTTCAAAACGGGCACAAACTCCGCCAGGAGAATTTCGAATGCAGTGGTTGGATCAGACAGAGTAAACATGGATTTACGAAGGGAAAATTATGCATGACAATCCTGTTGTGAACGGGTAAAAGCAGGATGAGGCTATTGAGTTGGACGATCATCCATGGTCGTAATTAATTTGAGTGCAGGCTCGAAGGGCTGAGTCGCCTCCTCCTGCTGTTATCCTCTATATTTCTGCAACACCATTTCGGACATCCGTCTGTCATGCAGTGGATGAGGCCGCCAAACTCGCCTCCGCCACCGCATCCAGGAATCTGCGTTCCGACTATTTCTACAATGCGAAAGCTACCATCACCAGTCCGGTCTGCTGAGCCTGCACATTTCCACGCTTCTGGACCTACTTTCCGCCACAAATGCTATCGCTGTGTCAGAGCTCTTCACCCAAAGGCAAGGAAAAGACATTACGAGATTATAAAAAGACAAAGAGAGGAGAGAAGTGCAAAGACTTGAGAGCAAAACCGACGTCATAGACGGCCCTGGGCTCAGAAACCTGACTCCACCTCCATTATACTGGAAGCCAGGGACAATAAGAGGGAAATAGAAATATTGTATGAAATAGGACGACCATGTCGACTGATACTTGAACACTCAGCAGACTGCTCTTGCATACTATCGACAGCAATATAATGGCTACAATGTAGGACAACTGATACTTGGACTTAGAATTGTGTAGCAGTATTACTACTGACATGCGCCGTCTACAGTACTGCAACGTACACGGTATGGGAAGTAACGACAACTGCTTTTCATCAACTTCTTCTGGTCAACTAAAAGAAATTCTTGGCACTCACTTTAAAAAAAGTAACAATTCATTTGTCAGATTCTAACAGTGAGCAAACTAACGGAACCATCAACAAACTAAATAATCCCGAATAAAACAAGCTAATTTTGTCAAGCTGTTACAATAAATACAGTTCCTATCTCATAAAGAACATTTGAACTTATTCTCCCAAAATGTAGTCTTCCAGAATACTGTTTGCTTTTTGTGTTGAGTCTAAGCTCAGGAATATTAGATAGTTGCGATGCTGTTACAGTTGGCATTAGATGAGGCTTCCTCTCAGTTATGGAGGATCTGTGAGAGCTGGACATTTTCTGTCTGGAGCTGATGACCGTTATATCTAGTGCCTGGCAGCTAGCTCAGGGGTCTTTGCCCAACTGCTCCCTTCTTTTAATACACTTGATGACATACCAATAATTTTAAAAATAGGATTGATCCTGTGTTGTCAAAATCAGCAGGCATAATTGTACCGGATTTTGGAATCTAAATGCCTGATTCAAAATGATTGGCGAAATTCAAAACCTGTCGCCTTTTTAAAAAAAAAACTGTTGATTGTCCTGTTTACTGTACGGCCTTTTTAATACATAAGTTGCAATTCTAGTTTTCTCTGTGTAGTTACACGCTCTCAGGCTACTGCCCACAGATATCCATTTTAAATCTGTAAGCACAGAAAAAGCATATCATCTGTGAAAGCAAATAAGCAATGCTTTCCTGCCAGCATTATGCAAACACCAAATTCTAACCTCCTGCCTCCCAATCCACAAGTCCTCTACTCAGTTTCGCAACAGTAGGAAAGTAGATAATTGCAGCAGTGTGCAGTTTGTATGTTGAAAACACAAGCTCACAAAGAGATTCTGGATTTGTTTTTGTCTTTACTGTGAGACAATAAAAAATTTGTTGAACTCTGACAGACTGAATGGAGCCTTGTGGCCATTGAGGTCCGTGTGACTGGCGAATATTTAGCGGACAGGTTGACTGTCCAAATTGGTTAGAGATTGTTCCTCGTCACATACCCAAAATGTAAGTATTTCTGTCAATTGTGCCATCCATAAGGAGTTTCGCCTGCTCTTGCAAACCTGTGTTGAGATTAGTCTGCAGCCGATGCTCACACACTGGTTTACTTGTAATGACGTAACAATAATAGTCAAGTTACTGGGGACTCACGTGGTGCAATGAAAGAGTCCTCTCTTTGATTCAGGAGATCCGGATTAATCTCTCAAATTTCCTCTTCATACCTGGGCAGCACGAATCAAAATTTAAAATGAGGGCACTATTTTAATCAGAATTAAGAATGGTTGCTGTCTCTTGGAGAGACAGATTCATATTTCCTACAGCACAGAGACAGGTCCTTTGGCCCAAACCGATGGATGCCAACCAAATGCTCATCCAAGCTAACTCTATTTCTTTGTACTTGGCCTATATCTTTCTAAATCTTACCAATTCAAAGTGTTTGTCCAAATTCCTTTTAAATCTTGCTAGTGTACCCGACTTAAGCACGTCTGATCGCTGTTTATTCCATCTGCATACAGCCCCCTCTGCAAACGTTTGCACCTCAGGTTCCCTTTTATACTTTCCCCTCTAAACGCAAACTGATGCCGACCCTCCATGATTCACGAACCCTGACAAAAAGACTGAAGACCTTAAAGCTAACATTTCTCTCATTATCTTTTCTAACCCGATGAGGCCCTTGTTGTCTCCTACGCTCTCAAGAAAACGTCCTGGCTTGTCCTATCTCTCCCTATAACTTCGAGCGTTGACTCCGAGCAACATTCTTGCAAATACCTTCTGAACTCTCTCCGGTTTCAAAGCAACATTTTTATATCAAATTGAGCAAATTTAAGGACAATACTCCAAGTGCAGCATCACCAACGTCCTGCACAACTGCAACATAACATACCAACCTCTATCCTCGATGCCCTGACTGATGAAGTCCAACGTGCAAAAAGCCGTCTTCTGTTCTGTTCATCTGTGATACCACTTTCACCGAATGGTGCTCCTGAACTCCAACCCCTTCAGGCCTGACCATTTACAATGAAACTCCTACCTTGATTTGACTTCCAAAATGAAAGACCACACTCTAATCTGTATTAAACTCTTTTTCCCATTTTTTCGCCCTGATCACCGTCCTACTGCAATGTCTGATACCATTCCTCACTGTCCACGATTCTGTCTATTTCATGTAGTAAATGTTTCTTTAAAAACGTGAAGTATTCCATATGCCTTCTAAACTCCATCTCATGTCCATAACCAGTTATCTTCAGAGACCCGTGCATAATAAAATGTTTGAGTTAGTGTTAGGATTCAAATTCTGGCAGTTGAATCATAAAATAGTCATGAACAAATTTGCGAGCGACTTTTTTGCGAATACATTGTTTAATTGTCAGCTATTTCCAGACTTCCCAGCGTCCCACCGATATGATATCTTCATTTGTCTTGTGAGCTCGTCATGAATCGAGCCTATCACATTATTTCCCCGATGTCTTATATTTGCCACGTAATCAACACGGTGATATCTGCCTGCAATTTCGAGCCAAACTCACCGAATTCCGACTGGGCAAAAAAGGCCATTCCACTTATCAAATTTGTACTGACCTTGTTAAGAACATCCCACCCTGACTCACTCCACACCAGTAAACGTGGTTTTGCCGCGGATAATGTACCTCGCCTGCACGTCCCTGAACACTACGAGGTATTTGGCATGGCAAGCCACTCGAAATACCCCATATTTGGTCTGTGAGAGGAAACAAGTCCACCCAGTGGAACATTTGCAGACATGAGGAAAATGCATGATATCCACATAGGCAGTCGAGCAACTACTGGAATAGAAACTGGGTTCTTGCGCTGTGAAACAGTGGTGCTAAGCATTGTGCCCCTGCTGTACTCTTGACTGTTAACCACCTACCAAATTTTATCTCAGCTGTGGACTTCTGACTTTTTAGTTCCATTCAAATCCTAAATTTGTACACTGCTCAGCAAGATCTGCAACAATGAATGCATCCCCCTGCCATCCCTCTCACAGACAATTTTGTGTTCAACATGCTTTGAGTCCGATGGAATCTTATTATCTTCTCTCTGAGGCTGCATACTGAGTAAGGAAACCCTCCTAAACTCACCTGACAAAAACAGCTCCATTTAAACCATCTGCACTTGGGAGATTCCAGTGGAAATTGGGAAAGTTAAAATCACACATAACAATAACTCTGTAACTTTTGCATTTTTCCAGAATCTGCTCGCCTATGAGATCTTCAATCGCTCTACTGCTATTAAATGGTTTGAGAAAGCCCCCAAAGCGGTGGCTGGTCCCTTGCTGTTCCTAACTTCCAGCTATACTGACTCAGTAGGCAAATCTTACTCAACAAATTACATTTCTGTAGCTGTGATGCACTCTCTGATTAGCAATGTTCCACCGCCTCCTCTTTTGCCACCCTCCCTGTTATTTCTAAACGTCTAAACCCTGGAACATCAAGCAACCATTCCTGCCACTGTGAAACCTAAGTCTCTGTTATAGCCACAACATCGTAGCACCGAGAACTGATCCAGGCTCGAAATTCGTCACTCTTCTTTCGGATACTCCTTGCATTAAAGCAGACACACTTTCATCGCGTGAGAAACCTTCCTGATCGATTCCATGTATCCTGTCTTTAAAAATTCTCAGAATTCATTCGCTCCCCCCGCGCACCTCTTGGCAAATGGAGGCCCCGTCGCCTGAGGTAAGTCTTTTAAAAGGTCAGACTCACCTTCCCCGAAATTCTTCGCTTCTCCTTTGCACCTCTCAGCAAATATATGCCAATTTTGGAAAAAGATGAAGTTATTAGTGATAAGCAGTATGTTTTTGTGCAATAAGGTTATGACTTAGAAACCTAATAGAAGTCTTTGAAGAGCTGACAAAGTTAATTGATGAAGGAAGGGATGTGGATGTCATATATGTGCATTTAGAAAAGCGTTTGTTTAGGTTCCCCATGTAGGTTGATGAAGAAGTTGAAGTCGCAGGGGTCTATGGTGTTCTAGATGGATGGACAGAGAACTGGTTGGAAAACAGGAGACAGAGAGGAGTCGTGGTAGGAAGCTTCTCAAAATGGAGATTTGTGGTATTCAACAGGGAGCTGTGCTCGGACCACTGTTGTTTGTGATGTACATAAATTATTTAGACGAATCGAAGTTTGCCAAATGAGCAAGTTTTCAGATGAAAGTAAGATTGTTGGAGTCGCAGATAGTGAACGGGACTGTCAGAAAATAGAGCAGAACATACGTACATTGGAGAGTTGGACAGAGACATGGAAGAAGGAGTTCAATTTGGACATGTATGACGTGATGTATTTTGGAAGATCCAACTCAAGAGCGCACAATAGAGTAAATGGAAAAGTCCTGTGTAAACTTGATGAACACAGGGGTTTCAGGTCCATAGCTCCCTGAAGGTTCCAACAGAGGTCCGTAGAATCATTTAGAAGGTATACGGAATGCTTTCCTTCATCGGAAGGGGTATTTTACAAAATTTGGCCGGTCATGTTACAGTTGTGTAAGACTTTGGTTCGGCCACATTTAGAATACTGCATACATTTCTGGTCGCCACATTACGAAAAGGATGTGGATGCTTTGAAAGGGTGCAGAGAAAGTTCACCAGGATATTGCCTGTTATGGAGAGTGCCAGCTTTGATGAGAGATTGTTTAGGTTAGGACAATTTTCACTACAATGAAGGAGTTTGAGAGGGGACTTGATTGAGCCCTAAAACATCGTGAGAGGTGCAGACAGGGTGGGTAACAACAGACTGGTCTCCTTCCACTCGGAAAGATGTTGTAGAACTTGAAATGGTTCAGAAACGATTTATAAGGATATTGCCAGTGTTGGCTGATTTGAGCAATCGGGAGAAACTGAACAGGCTAGGGCTGTTTTCCCTGGAATGACGGAGGCTGTGGGCTGACCTTATACAGGTTTACAAAATTATGAGGGGCATGGATCGGATAAATAGATAAAATCTTTTCCTTGGGGTCGGAGAGTCTAGAACTAGAAGGCATAGGTTTAGGGTGAGAGCGGAGACAGGGGGTTATTCGCTAAGATGTGCAGAGATACCTTCTGCTGGTTCTTGAATTGGAGTAGTCAACCCACTCATGTAGACAAGGGACATCAGTGAAGTCCTAGAGTTTCCGTGAGCACATGTCAAGGTTAATGTTTGAGAACAACGTATTCAGATAGCATTTAGCAAGGAGACGTGATGATTCTGAAGACTCCGCGTTATTCATGAAATCAGGGGTAGTTCGACGCATTGTTATCAACACCCAGAAAGGAAAATGGGAGGACAATGCATGATCAAGGAAAGGAGCATCCTCTGTTCCGGGAAAAATGGAGTTGCGAGTGGGATGATGGTTTGCACTCGGCTCTCACCCATAATCTCTCCAACAGCGGCTAAGGTGACCGAGACTAAAGGAATGAGGATGTGGAATGGTATTTAGGGATTTACCAGTTGGACACCTGATGTTGCCGGTACAAAAGTAACAACATCACACAAGATTGCAGGCGATTTCTCATCGGGAGACATGCAGCTTAATTTGCAAATTACATTGCTGGAGGTGCAACATGAATGTCATCTTGTTTATTCTGCACTTAAATTCTAAATCATTATGCTGCAACCAAGAATATATTAAAAAAAATACATGAAAGAATGGCAAACCATTTTGATTACGGCAGCCATTTCCACTAGCTAAGAGGGACATACTGACAATATCAGTGATGATTCAAGATATACTAATGAATTGACTGTGAACAAGCCATTTCCTGATTGTTCGAAATACGTTAAATTGACGACCTGCTAATAGGATATTCTCACTGACTGGACAACACTTCACCTCCACACGCAACTGCATGTGTCCCGAAGGCTTTCCATCTCTCCGGGTAACCTGAGCAAAATCAATGCCCTTGCAGAAAATATTCAACCGGAAGCTTGATGTTGATGACCACAGAACATGACATACTGTGCACGGGATGTGAGTGGTTATTAAAATATTCGGTGCTGTCAAACCAGTTGCATTGTTAGCCCTTTTTGATATAATTAACTATGTATTGGAGGAAGATCTGTATCCTCTTGTAATCAACTATCAAATATTTGTGCGCCATTACTGAATATTTCTGTAACGGAGTAGAGAGGTGACAACTCATCAGTACGGAGCGGCCATTCTCTAACTGAACTGTATTTGACCTTTTCCTATGGTATTGTGAAATATCAAGCGTATCAATTTCACAAGGTCTGCAACCGAGCTTTATTTGAAATTGAACAGTTCTCCAACCCATCGAATTATTGATGTTGGAAAACGGCAAACAAAAACATATATTACTTGCAAAACTTTGCAAACTTAATGAAGAAGTTTTAAAAAGCTAACGCGAGAACTGTGCTTTCTCCCCACAAATGCGCACAGACCCGCTGTATTTTCGCAGCAAAATCTGTTCTTCTTTATCATTGCTCTCTAATTCCTTCTCCTTCAGGTACTTGCCCTGATGGATTCTAAACGCGCTTTATAGCACAATTTATGTTTCTATCATGTGAGAGTTGAGGGCATACATTCAGAAGAAATGGACAGAAAGTTGATAAGGAGATAAGTAGAAATGTTTTCTCTCAGAGAACTGAAAATCTTTGGATCTCCTTGCCAGAGAGCAATGTGCGTAGAATGATTGTGTCGATTTAAGACAGCGTTGAATATTCTTGATCAGGATGTCAAATTAAGAATTACCGTGAAAGCACAGATGTACAGACGTGCGGAATGTCGGATCAGACATTATAATGTTGAATGGGGGAGCAGTCTCCAGGGGCCTGATCCTGGTCCCATTCCTTACGTGTTCATGGAAACCTACAAACAAACATGTATTTTTTTCGCAGCTAGAGCTGCGCAAGAACGTCAGATTAGACGACCAAATGCAGATTGACAAATTTCTTTCAGGGATTTTCATTTGGTATTTCCTCTCTCAACCTCTTCCTTTAAATCCACACTCAGTCGTCGTTGATACATCTGCCATGGGGAATGGCACCTTATTGTCGAATTAATCTCTTCAACAAGACAGCAAACTGTCCACCCAGCAGAGCAAAAGTGACTAATAGGCTTAAGTAGCCAGGTGGGAACCGCAAGTTTGAAAATCTTAAACTTTTCTTGTAAGATTCGAGTGCTGATACCTAGTTCCATTGAAAATGGAGCATGTCTCCCATAGAGAGATGTGTGAAACAGGTCGGGAAAGATAGAAGGAAATAGCAAAGACATTAATCCGTCTGATTAATGAGAAGCAGTACGGGGACAGAGCCAGTCTTTGATTCCATTGATACTTTGCTCCTTTCAGTTGTCTGTTGTGAGAAGAATATTTGGCCTGCCACTTATTATTAGCTACAGAGTACATTGGTTGACAATTTAAGGAGCGTCTGCTCACCAGCCAGTTCATTACAATCCCGAGGAGGAGAAAGATCAGGATGTGGAAAGTTTTCACATTCTCCTTGCAGTCGGTGTTCTGACGAAATCCACGAGGAGCGATGAAGGAAGAAGAGTGGGGTCGCATTTTGAAGGTCGGAAATGTCTCAAGATACAACCTATGCGGAGCCATTAAATCTTCCAATCAATTAATCAACGTTGCTCTGTGCTGTACTACACATGGAGTGTGGCGTAGGGAGGGATACTTGTTCACATATGGCAATGGATTCTACATCAGTTATCAATTTTACAAAGAAAAATCAAGGATTATTTATTTGTAAAGCAAACATAGTAAGGGTAATGTGCAAAAGGCAATAATATGGTGGGATAACCGCATGATCTCATTGAAATGTGGATTCAGCTGGAGGGACTGAACGGCCTATTGCTGTTCGCATGTTCCTCGTACTCCATCAGTATTTCTTCGTTCTGTTGCTTTAAAAAAATGTTGGGTACGTGGAAAGCCTGCTGACTCAAATTGGAAATAATTTAACTTTGTTTTGATTAACCAAGGGAAGCTTGGATTACCGTTTTTTTTGTAAATGACTTAATTCCAAATATCCCAGTGACGAAGTGAACGTTTCAATATTTGTGGACAAGAACACTTGTTTTCAAATGCTGCCTGCCTCACATGTGCCCTAACATTTCTGAACGATTTTGATAAATAAATTTACAAGAACTATTTACAAAGGAGTAGCTTTACATTTCCCATCCACATGAAGTATCTCTGAGTCATTTTCGAGTAATCATACGGTCTTTTGCAATTTCATCTGCTCCCTTTGTCCTTCCTATCCTTGTAATTTGCTCCAGTCCAAACGCAGAATCCCTGCACTCTGAAAATTGGCCATTTGGTCTGACAAGGCCGCAGGGCCCTTTCAAACAACGTTCTACTCAGAATAGCACCAGATCCTCTGAACCCTACACTCATCACGTACAGTGCACAAATTCTGCATATCGTTGTTCTGTGGGAGGACACAACTGAAACAAATGCAGACGCAGTGAGAACCTGTAAATCTACATACTCAGCCATCGGAAAATGAAGTTGAACTTGGTCCTGAGGCAGCATGCTAACTTCTAAACCAACGTACCTTCAGGTTATCTGCAGTCATCTAACACTTCATTTCACCTGCAGTTCAAGACTTACTGAGTAGTAACCATGTATTTGTAGGCACACAACTGTCTGGGGCGAGGTTTGTGAAATTCCCTCCCTCATCCCATTCATGAGTGTCTCGGAAACTTCATTAAAAGATGTATTCCAACAACTACTTCAGTGGGCTGTCCCGACTGCCTGCTGATGCGCAAAATGCAGCTGTGTTTTACAGAAACCAAGATTTGATTGCCTCAGACCGAGCATCCCTGGAACCCACCTCTGTGTCGCTTTGTCAGAATGCCCATTGACCAGCCGGTTATGTTTACTTTCTTTGCAAGCCTTGTCAAGGCGAGGCCTGACCAGAGGTATCGAAGAGCCTGCTTTCCCTATTTTTTTTTTATTTGCAGCTTGTGAAAGACACAAAGGCACCTTGTGCAGACAAGGCTGGTATTCCTCAAATGAAGACAAATGCCATGGAAATGCTTAGAGAATGTCCGTTGTTCCAAGTTTTGTCCTGTTGGGGAACCTTACTTTTTACAGTGAAGAGGACGGTCTTACATTAAACTCCATTGCTAGCGATGACAGCTGTGTGTGTTTCCATCAATCTGAATGAACGTGTGCACACAACCTCGTGACTAATCAGAATAAAGCTCATTGCAATGAAGTCTGCCTCATTTCCTCATCTTATTTCTGCTTCACACTTGCAGATTTCATTGTGGACGTGGAAGCCAGGTTGTCTACATGGACCTTAGTAAAGCCTTTAACACGTTTCCGCACTACAGATGGATCAGTGAAGCTCGATGTCGTCGGTTTCAGGGAGACCCCGCCTATTAGATACAAAATTAGGGTTGATTGTCAGACTGGAGGCCTGTGAGTAGCAGTTCTCCACATTTTTTTTTATTTTTGCTCCACTGTTGTTCTTTATTTGTAGAAGAATATATGAAGCGATAAGAAGCATGTTTCGCAAATTTACAGATGACATCAACTTTATTGGCAGATGCGACAGTGTGGAATATATTATATGATGACAAATGTATCATGCTCAATTTTCGCCCAATGGCTGAGCAGTGGAAGATGGAGTTCAATCCACGTAACTGTGAAGTGCTACATTTTGAGAAAACCAAATCAGGTTAGGACTTTTACACTTAAAGATAAGATCCAGGGGAGTATTGCCCAGCAAAGGACTCTTGAACTGCAAACTCATAGCTCTACGAAGGCGGAGATGAATGTAGTAAAGAAATGAAAAAGACGTTTGGTCCGCTTGCCTTTAGTGGTCAGTGCATTGAGTACAGGAGATGGGAGGCCATGTTCCTGCTATATGTGGCATTCTTGAGGCGACGTCTGCAATTCTACATTCAATTCCGGTCTCCTTGCTATCGGAAGAAAGTGTTTAAACTTGAAAAGGATTCAGAAAGTATTTGTAAGAATACTGCCAGTTTTGGAGCGTTTCATCTGTACGGAGAGGCTAAATAGGCTTGGAACATTTTCTCCGGAGCATCAGAACTGAGGGTTTTATTCACCTTTTAAAAACATGAGGGGCATGGGTCGGCCGAAGAGTCAATGCTGTTTCCCCAGGGTAGCGGAATACGAAACTAGAGGGTATAGGTTTAAACTGAGAAAGCAAATATTTAAAGTGGACCTAAGGGGTAACTGTTCTATGCAGAGTATGGTGCGGGCATGACGATGTGACGGAGGCTGGTGCAATGACAACACTGAAAGGCATCTGAATGGGGATATGAACAGGAAGGATTTAGGGGCATGCAGGCCAAATGATGGCAAATGGGTCTTGATTAATTTCGGACATCTGATCGGCATGGCATGGATGAGTTTGACTGAAGAGCCTGTTTCGGTGCTAAACAGAGCTATGAGTCCATGACGCTAAACTTTGAGATATTACACTTTGATGAGGCAAGAAAAGGAAGACTAATACAGCTCATGGCAGGGACCCTGGAAGTGCCGTCGAGCAGAGTGATATAAGCGTTCAGATGCATAGTTCTTTGAAACATGCGTCTCAGGTCGTCAGGTTGTTGGAGAAAGCGTTCAAATGGCTTGAGTTCATTGGTCTGACCATTGAGTGTCGAAAGTCATGTTGCAGTTGGAGAGAATGTTGATGAGGCCACTTTTGGAGTACCAAGTACAGTTCCGATCGCCCTGTCATAGAAAGGATTTTATTAAATTGAAGAGCATGCAGAAATGATTGACAAGGACCTTTTCAGGATTGGAGGCTTTGAGTTAAAGGAGGATGCTGGATGATGTGACAATTTCCCACTGAAATGCAGGAGTCAGAAGGTCGACCTTACGGAGCGTTATAAAATCACAATGTGCAAATACAAGTTGAATCTCAAATGCCGTTTTTCTATTTTTAGGGACATTAAAGTAAATGACGTAATTTTACCATGCGAGAAGAAAGATTTTAAAGGGAGTAGTTCTTTGTGCAATGACCTGGCAGAGGAAATGGTACATGCAGGTTGTTTCAATATCTAAAATGTATTTGGATCAATACATGAATAGAAATTTTTGAAAGTGACGAGAAGTAAACGCAACCAAACGAGACTCGTTTAGTTTTGGAAACTTGCATCACATGGATCAGCTGAACTATAGAGTCTGTTTCTGTGCTATATGACTCCATGAGTCTAAACGGCAGTGTTTCGTTGACATCTTGTTGCTCCAAAGCAATTGCACTCAGATTCACTAGTTACACATCGAAAGCTGTTGCATTGCGCTTGACCACTGCTTTGCTGGAACCAAAACGAGGTGATGGCAACCTCAGCCCACAGTCCGGGAGGACAGCACCTAGAAGAACTCAAAATTGACTACAGACTCAGTGAAGCACCTGTGGCTTTGGGCAATAAGTCGAAGAGAAACAGCGTTCCTGACGCAGTGCAACGTTCAGCGCAATTGCGTTATTTTTCTTTTGATTCACTCGTGAGACGGGGGCTTTGCCAAAAAATTGTTATTCTCCTCAGTTTCAACCATTTTAAAGGCGGTGAGTGATCTGTTTTCTTGAGCTGTTACTGTTCATGTTTATAATAAGGCCCACCATGGCATTAGGAAGGGAATTCCAGGATATTGACCCAGCCACGTTGAAGGAAGGTGGCCTATTTTCAAGTTGAGGTTATGATAAACATCGTGAAAAAGGAGGCTGATTGAATGGTTTCCGTTCTGATGATAAAGGTTAAACACAAGTGTAATGCTTCAGTGTTGAGCCATTGAAGATCCTGTAGAACATGGAAACGTATTTCATAGTTACAGGCCCTTCGGTTCAAACCTCTCCGCCAAACATAACGTCACCATACAACGAATGTCATCTGCCTGAGCCTTCTTTGTATTCTTCCATTATCTGCCTGTTTATTTGATTTTCCGCTGTCCTTGTCCTTATACATGGAAATGCTAGCGTGCTTTGTAATGAACCTTGAACGAATTTCTGCAGAGAATTTGGAGCCAGTAAAAACTCACGGGCGCAACCGAGAGAGAGACAGACAAAGACAGAGAATTCTCATCTCCGCCCTGAAAGGGTGACTGTTCCACGCCACTAATTTTAAATGACTGCTCCTCTTGGTCCCGGCTGACCCAAACCAGGAGTAGACCCTACCAACGCTTGCGTTGCTCAGACAGTTCGGAGTATACACTTCAAACCCAATCCCGTCACTCTTCACAACTGTTGTGGGAGCACATCCATTATGTTGGAACTTCCTAATCAAGCAGCCGACTCATTTTAGGGATCAATCAGGGAAACTGCTGTGTGTCTCTCCATCATCCTGCATAACTGAAGCATGAGATTTATGTTTAACCTTGATCATCATAACGGAAACCACTCAATCAGTTTCCTTCTTTTTCTCTATGTTTATGCATTAATACTCGCGATTCCTGCACCTAAACATGTAAATCCCTCCGCAACTCTGAATTTTGCAGTAGTTTTTTTTGTAATATTATTTGAACTTATTATTAACATTACTTACTTAACAGATCAACTTGACATTTTGCCACCTTATGATCCAGCTCCTGGATTTCCACCCATTTCTGTAAAACTGCCTTTGCGAAGATACAACCTCGTTGTATATTTTTCACAACATCTATCCTTGCCTATCATGGTGTCTCTTGCGAAGTTTACTGCTACATGATCTTTCCCATCATCGCTATCCATGATTTTAAAAAAAGTCTGTTCTCTGTTTCCACGTGTTTTTGTCTCTAATTATCTCCAGTTTGTCTGTTTGCAATTCTTGACTGTTGCTGTGCATTTGGAATATTTTAGGGCACCGTTTGTCAGCTGCGAGTCTTTTCTCATATTTCCCCGTCGTTTCTTGACTTTGTTTTTGTCAATTACCTTGAATCGTCTGTCTTCCTCTTAGTTTTCATTTGTATTTCCTGTGGAACAATTGTCATCCCTGCACATTTCTTCCATTATCCTTTTTCCCTTCTCAACGCAGGCGTCCTACATTAGTTTGTCTTAAACCTTCAGCTTAAGTAAGTAAGTGTTGATCCGACATATATATATCATCCTGATTTTAAATGGAGCCCATTGCTTTATTTTAGAATAGACTATGAAACACTCGTTGCAATTTTCCCACTCCCCCTCTGTTCCTGCCCCATTCAAGAAATCTCTCGAAAAAGTCATATTCTCAAACGGGCATTGTCGTTTTCAGCCTGAACCTCCCAATGCAATAATCACTATCTCCTAAATGAGATCACATTTGATTCACTTGGTCAAACAAACCCAAAACCAAATATAACAATGCACCCATTATTTCTGGAGTGGGCAATGATTGTACACATAATTACAACATTATACCGTCGGAATCTTTTTCTAATCCCCCGCCAGCCTCTTTATTTAAATTCCCCTGCATCCTTCCTACAATTGTGTGGACGTGGTTAATTGGCAAGGAGGTTCTGCTGTAATTGTTAATGTTATTGCTGAGGTGGCAGCTGCATATTATGTGCAATTCTGGACTTCTTACTAGAGGAAGGATATCTGGCATAGGATGAGCCTCCTCTGCATCGCCTCCCCATGAGCAAAGGTTGAGCCACGTGGAATATTCTCTCTAGAATTTAGAATAATGGGTGGCATTCTTATCGAGACATACAATATTACTAAAGTAGAAAATAAGATAGAAACAGGCGAGTTGTTCGCTCTCTTGGATGAGACTAAGACTCAGGGACATGGCCTTCAAGATTAGGTGGAGCAGACATAAAGAAGAGATGAGGAGAAAATGATTTTACCAGAGAGTAGGATCCCATGGAATACTCTAACGCAAGAGGCAGTAGAGGTACCTTCTTTAAATATTTTCAAGACACAGCTGGATGAGTGTTTTCTCTAGGTAGGGGAATAAACGGTTCTGGAGGAAGGAGGAGCTGTAATGATAGGCAGATTAGCCATGATCTTACTGAATGGTGGAGCAGTCTCGACGGACCAAATGGGCTAGTCCTGCTCATTTTTAAAAAAAATATATGGAACTATAAAGTTCAAAATCATACAACACCAGGTTATCGTCCAATAGGTTTATTGGGAAGCAATAGATTTCGGAGTGGTTCGTAATAAACCTGTCGGACTGTAACTTGGTGATGTGTGATTTTTAACATTGTACACCTTAGTCCAACACCAGTATCTACAAATCACAAAACAATAATTGTTTCTTTCTTGTTCCTTCGATCTTCTCAGATTACTTCCATCCTTGAACAGTCTGAAACTTCCTTTCCTCCCAGCACGAAAATGCCATTCTTTATTATGACTGTTTCCGCTCCTCCTTTCCTTCATTGACCATCTTTGCTGGACATCTTGTAACGAGGAAAACTTAATTGTCGGTCTGCTCTTCCTTGCACTTCAATTTATATGTCTGCTCCATCTAAATTTATCTCTTTCTCAAATTGTCAGTCTTTCTCCCTCACTCTGTCTACTGTCCTATCACTTTCAATCAGTTTCTTGCTCTCTATTCTTGCTTCATCTCTCTGTATGTTTTTCTCTGTTTCCCCACAATTTTTTTTTGTCCAACCTCCAGTTTCTCCATCTGTCTCGCTCTCTCTCTCTCTCTCTCTGGCTGTCTCTTTCTTTTTTATCTCTCTCATTCCCAGTATCTGTTTTTCTGTGCCTCCTCACTACCGAGGTTTTTTTTAAATCTTGCTCTCTGTGTCACTCATTCTCTCTCTTTCAGCTCTTAGAATCTGTTCATTATTGCATTCATTTCGTTCGTTCTCTCGCTTCCGTAAAGATGATATTTTTTTTTATTTTGCTGCAATTTTTAATTCTGGAGTCAAATTAAAAGAAAAGCTTGGTTAAGAAAATCAGGACTGTGGGAAGAGTGGCTCCACACTTTAAAACCTTTTAACTCGGTGTTCACGGTAAGGGTTGTTGACACAGCAGCTGATGTCTTCAGACGTATTGCTCGGGGACAAAATATGTAGAATTTCTGGGATGGGCTCTATGCTGAAATGGAGATTCAGTGTACTAGACTTTGTGTAAATAACATTCTGCCTGCCAGCAACTGACATTGTCACCAGGTGACAGATCAACTTATGGTTGTGAACGTTTCGGCAGAAACATTCCGAGCAGCTGAAAGGACATTGCGATGTTTATCTGGGCAATATAACCACCTCAAGCCTGGCGCTCACCCGGTTTCATCGACCTGTCAGTCGCTATAAGTGCACAACCTGTTATAGTGTACAAAAAGAAAATAAAACAAATGCATTAATTCAATGTCTGAACTGATTGGCAACTGCTATGAGGACATTCCGCAGTTTGCAAAGTGTGTGCTGTCTCTGGCAAGCCAACGTCGACAGTGTTGGACCCTGTTTGGACAATCGACATTGTGTATCTGCATCCATAGAAAAGCAGCGCCTTTAAAACGTATCACCTGATATTTTGACAGCCAACAGTTTGCAGCTTGTGTGTTGCAGCGAACAAATGAGTGCACAATGAGATGCTGGACACTTTCCTGAGTAAACTGTCAGACAACGCAGACTTTGTTCACCTCTGAGAGACTGTGTGGAGTGTTGTGGCTGGTGAGGTGCGTGTGAGGGATAAATACATAACTGACCAATCGCCTGTCCAAGGTGAGCAGAGACATGTTTCCATTCATATCCCTGAGATGGAAGTATTTCTGTGAATTGTGTCCATCTCCAGACCTTTTGACTGCTCTGGTCTCCCTGAGGAGAGATCAGCCTCCAGCTTGTAATAACCCATTGGATTAATCTCAAAGATGTAAAAACAATGGGCTAGTTACTAAGGGCTCTTTTGATGCCATGGAAAAATCCCCATCGTTGATTAATGAGGGCTCGTTTCATCTCCCATATCTGATGAGAACAAGCATTACTTTGAAAATAACCTCGATTGTGCTGTTTGCCACTATCACCGTGCGAAATGGGACAGACTTAAGAAAGATCTGTCAATTCAAGACTCAGAATCTGCAAAGTACTGTCGGCCAACAACAGCCGAACAATTATACTCCAGTAAAACCTGTCACCTCATGGCCCGGCATTTTCCCCAGGCAGCCATTACCATTCATCCTGAGGAATTAGCCCTGGCTCAATGAAGACTTCAGGAATGCATGTCAGGAGTAGAAAGCTGCACAACTGAAGATGAGGTGTCAACCTTGTGAAGTCAACAAATGACCTACATGCATGCCAAGCAACATAAGCAATTATTGCTAGACAGTGCCAAACGATCCCACAACTGCAGAATTGCAGTCCAGCACATCCAGTCGTGAATGATGGTGAATGGTGGTTAAACAACTCACTGAAGGAGGCGGCTCTTCAGACATCCCCATTCTTAATAATGGAACAGTTCAGTCCATCAGTGCCAAAGATAAGGCTGAAGATTTCGCAGCAAACTTTACCCAGAAGTGCAGAATGGATGATTCATCTCGGCCTCCTCCAATTGTCCTCAACATGATAGAAACGATTCTTCACCCAATTATATTCGATCCACGTGATGCTAAAAATATTTGGAGGTACTGAATACTGCAAAGTCAACGTGCCCAGACAAAATTCCGGCAATAATACTGAAAACTTGTGTTCCTGAACTTGCAGCTTTCCTCGCCAAGCTGTTCCTGTACAGTTACAACGCCGGCATGCACTCTGCCCTGTACACAAAAGGCAAGACAAGTCCAATCCGGCGAAACAGCGCCCCAACAGTCTGCTTTCGATCTTTTCGGTAACTTTCTGAAGTAAGTTTAGGTATATGCCGTCTAGTTAGCAGACCTATCTCTCCTCATGCTTTTCAAATTTCCAGCACATCCTGCTTCTTAACATCAATATCTTCGAGCATATCAACCTGTTTTACGCTGTCCTTACATACTACAATTCCCTCTTAGTCGTGAACACTGAAGCAATGTATTAATTGAAGATCACTCCCAAATCCTCCAAATCCAGGCACAGGTTCCTTCAGTTATCCCTTATCAGCCCTACACTCACTCTGACTCTCCTTTTGATCCTCACATAAGTGTAGAGCGCCTTAGACTTTTACTTAATCCTACCCATCAAGGATTTTTCATGCCCTCTTTCCTGAGTGCATTCTTCAGTTCCTTCCTGGTCATCTTCTAACCCTCTGGAGCTCTGTCTATGTTTTCTTCCTGAACCTTACGTAAGCTTCCTTCTTCCTCTTAATTAAATGTTCCACATCTCTTGCCATCCATGTTTTCTTCCCCCTACCATCCCTTCCTTGCCTCACTGGGACAAACCAATCAAGCACTAGCAGCAAGTGCTCGATAAACAACCTTCACATTTCGGTCGTGAATCTCTCCGAGAATATTTTTTTTCCAAATTGTGTTCCACAGCTCCTACGAAGAGTATGGCAATTCCCCATCCCCCAATTAAATACTTTCCCATACCGTTTGCTCCTATCCTTGCCCATGACTATGGTAAAAATCGAGGAGTTGTGATGAACATCACTGAAATTCTGCCCCATCGATCGATCTGATGCATGACCTGGTTCGTTGCCAAGTATCAAATCCAATATGGCCTACCCTCTAGTCGACCCATCTGCACACTGAGCCAGGAATACTTCCTGGACACACCTGACCAAATTAGCTCCATCCAAAGTATTTGCACTAAGGAGGCTCCAATCAATATTAGGGAAGTTGAAGTCACTCATACCAACACTTCTGTTACTTCTGCATCTTTCCAAAACCCGTCTCCCAATCTGCTCCACCGTGTCTCTGCTGTTATTTGGAGGTTTACAGCAAACTTCCGATAAAGTGACTGCGCCTTTCCTGTTTATGAATTCCACCAATACTGACTCAGCAGACAAACCCTCCTTGACAACCGACAGAGCTGCTTTCTGCAGCTCTGATGTTCCCCTGATTAGGAATGCCGCTCCCCTACCTCATTTACCCCCATCTTTATTGCTTTTGAAGAAACAACCCTGGAATATTCAAGAACCATTACTGCTGCTGATAGCTAAGTCAACATAATGGCCACAGCATCATAGCTCCAAGTACCGATAAGTGCTCTAAGTTCACCACTCACATTCTGAAAATTCTTGTGTTTAAATAGACACACTTCAAATCATCACACTGACTGTAACTTTGCCCTAGCAATTGCCTATCCTTCTACACAGTCTCTCTGTGCGCTGCATCTGCCATTTCACCTGTTACCCCATCCTCTGATCTTTGATGCGGTTCACATCTCTCTGGCAAACGAATTTAAACACTTCTGAAGAGCTTTTGCGGATCTTCTGCAGGGATATTGGTGCCCCTGTAGATCAAGTTCCCTAATGTGGTCTGTGAGGAGCTAGATTTGGGGGCACTTCTCGCAGGGAAGTCAGCAGGGACACTAGCGGTGACCCTTCCTTCCCACATTCTGCAGGAACAGCATGCAACTGCCCGTGCCTACATCTCCTATGCTCTAATTTGTCAAAAGAGGTTAATAAAAATGCAACTTTACCTCACCAACCCTCCCCATAGTATCTTCATTTATTGGATAGAGAGGAGGACGGGTGCGAGACACGAGACATGTCGTGCTCCAGATTTAGCTATTGCCTGAATATACTACTTCACTTGCCGAGCAGTTGACGTGTCTGCTTCCGCTGTTCTTTAGATTATATGCCAACGATTCACGAAGTAATTATTTAATATTTAGTCTTAGCTTCCTGGCTGTGCCTGGCTCGTGCTTTCTCGACTCTCGCTGCTGAAATTGTAAATTAATCTCTTCCCCTTTGTCAGTACTTAGCCCCTGACCCGCTGTTCATATGCTAACACATGGGTGTTTAAAATGTTGCAATCGTATCCGTTTCCACGACTTCTCTGGCAGCTCATTCCATGCACGCACCACCCTTTCTGTGACAAATAGGTCCCTTAGTTCCCTTTAAATATTTCCCCTCTCATCCTAATCTTACACACACGAGTTTTGGACTCCACAACTCAGTGGAAAGTCCTTGCCTACATATCCCCTGTCTCCGTGAGTTTCCTCCCGTTGCTATGCTTTCTTCCCACAATCCAAAGATGTGCAGGTTACATCAATTGGCCATGGTAAATTGCCTATAGTGTTCAGAGGTGTGAAGTTGGGTTCTTTATTCACGGGTAAATATAGGATAATAGGGAAGGGGATGCGTTTGCGTGTGACATTCGTTGGAGGGTCGGTTAAGACTTATTAGGCTGAAGGGTCTATATGAATTCTGTTGGCATTCGTGACTCTATGATTCTCTGTCCCGCATGATTGCATAAACCTCTATAAGGTCTCACCTCAGTCCAGGCCTATTCAGCCTCTCTCGATAGCGTAAATTTTCCAACCCTTATAAATAAAAATATGTCACGAAACTCCTACATTTTGCACCATTTGCTAATTCTCTCCTTCCCCAGCACCCCCATGCGGCTGACTGAAACTGAAAATTTCTCTGTCTAAACTTGGATTCCTATCTCCTCTGCAATTCTGGTGACAGAACGTTCACGGCCTTCCTACAGATCAGAAACACCGCTCAGACCCGACTTCCTCAAGCTCTCCCATGTCCTGAGGAGTGGTGACCTTCTGGTTAAACATCAAACACTTGTATCCCAATGGTTAAACATTTCGTATGATCTGCTTTTGTTTTCTTCACTGTTTACCTTCGAAGCGGCACCAGTCGCCAACCTGTCCAAATCTCTTTCTCAAAGCTTTTTACAATCAGTATCCTCATTGTGAATCACCAGTTTTCTCACTGCCTGTTTTGCAGCAAGCCATGAGTAAGGCACATGGTATAGCGGCCGTTATTTCAGTAGGGCGGGAATTCAGCCGGAGCGATGACACATTAACATGGTGTGAGCGAGACCACACCTGGAGTATTATCTGTACTCTCAAAGACGACATTCTCACCATTGTCACACTGGCTATCAAGACTGCTCTGCGACTTAATAAGATCACGGCCGATCTGATCATCCTCAGTTCGCTTTTCATGCCCATAACATCGATTCGCTTCCTGATTAAATCTTTCTTGATCACAGCCTTGAATGGATCCATCATCCACTCCCCGTGCGAGTAAAATTTCCATTCGTTATCCTCTGAGAGAAGAATTTCCTTCGCATGTCTTTGGGCATCTCCTTTTGATGAGATCAAGCCCTCCCAGCATGGATTCACTCCCACAAAGGAAATGACATCCCTTCAGTTTCCCTGACAAGTTCTGAAACAATCTTGTGTATTTGAATAGAGTTACTTCTTCTAAACTCCAGTGAGTACAGGTTCAATCTACTCAAACGCTCCTTATGGGACATTCCCCCATCCCTTGAATGAACCTGGTGAGTATTCTCATAAGCAAGTTTGGAAGTTTGGCTCAAAGCCAGGGGTGAAATCAGGAATGAGAGTCACCCCTCAGGCATTGATCGGCCTTCCACGAATCTGGTCTCCAAGTAGAAAGATCAACTTATGACGGAGCTTCTATGAAACTGATCAGGGCTCCATTTGATTCTCAGACTGTGCGTACGGGGTTGAGCAGTTATCTAAATCGGCAGTGATGCCTCGAGAACTATTCCGCTGGAACAAAGTAAAACATTGTTCATGTCACAGGAAGAGTTTTGAGCGCTCTTCTGGAATGCATAATATAGGAGCAATGCGGTAGCACTGGAGGTAGCATACTGTTGGGGTACTACGACATGCATGCTGCCTGTGCTGAAGAGATTTAGTCATGAATTGAGATTTAGCAGACTGAAGTTGTTTTTCTTTGAACAGAGGAAATTGGGAGGACACATGACTGACGTGTATATGCGATTAAATGAATAGACAGGAAAGACAAGAAAGGATCCCCTTGATGCAGGGCTTAATGACGGGCAGCATAGATTTACAGGAAATGGGAGAATTTACATACTATATCGATTTTCTTTTAGCCAGAGCATGTTGGGAATGTACAAGCCTGTCCGGATGGTCGAGAGGCAAAAAAAAATCTGAAGATGGTGTGATCCAAAATGCACGGACAGAAGGCTGGAAAAACACAACAATCCAGGAAGCATGTAAGGCAGAAATCCTCATAACATTGAAGAAGTTTTCAGACAATACATTATACGTTTTCAGACAATGGTACAAGTCATTAGCTCCCTGAAAGTGTAGTCAGCAGGTTTGGTGCCACACCTTTGGAAGAATATTTTGCTCTTGAAGTGAATGTTGTTCACGTTCACAAGAATAATCCCAGGACTTCAGAGGACATATTGTGAGGAAAGCTTAGACAAATTAAGCTTGTATTCTGTAGAATTAAGTAAGTATTTTTGAAGAATTGTATGTCGGGTTGTTTGTGAGATTGCAGATACATTCGCTGAGCTGATGTGTTTTCCTGCTGGGTAAGATCATTAGTGCGCCTCGGGTGAAGTGTTAGTGCTCTGTTAAGGCTGGTATTGACGTGCCGCAAGAGACGACCAATACTGTCTCATGTCCAGCCACACAGACAAAGACGGACACAAATTCAATTGGGACAACCTAACCATCCAAGCACAAGCAACGTAGCGAACCGCAAGAGAGTTCCATAAAGCCTGCAACTCAAACCGAAACTCTATCCATCAACGTATTGAACTGGATCACGTGGACAAACCTTTCAGATGCATAACCGGAAGTACCAGAAAACTGACTCACAGAAACAGCAGGCATGACAACCCACTAAAGCTTCACTGCAGGTACACTTACGACTTGTCAAAACGTCGGCAGAAAAACACATCAGCTCGCAAATAAATCTATGAACTCGGAATTTAGAATGTTAAGGGGTATATAACGAAAGGCTTCTCGATAGTAACAGGGAGAGGTAGGATCGATAAACTTATAGTATTTCTACTGAGTGAAACTGAAGTCAAGAACGAGCAGTGACAAGATCCTGGAATTGCCTCTGTAAGGACATTATGGGTTTACCTGCAGCACAAGAATTACTTCTGTTTAAGAATTTGGTTCGCCACCACCTTCACAAAGACAACGAGGGACTAGCAACAGCTACTGGTCTCAGCCAGTGACGCCACATCAAAATCTAAGAATTAAGGCCCTTTCTAAGAATGAAGGAATTCAGCAGAGATAATAGAAAAAAAACTTCTACACACAAATATTAATGTCGGCTCAAATTCCCTGAAACAAATGGCAATCAATTGTTAAATTTAACTTCGACATATAGTTTTTTTTAATTTAGGAAGGGCATCAATCATGTGGGTCCAAAGCAAGGGGATAGAGTTATCCCACAGATCAGCCATGTTCTTATTGAGGAACTGAACTGGCTTGAGGGTCTGAATACCCTCCCCGTTCCAATAAAGAAATTAATTTCATCTTAATTCATTCAATCTTTTCTCAGTCCAGTATCTGTGTTCAATGTCTGATGTAAACGTGGCTTCAAGTGGACAGTGCCTGGGAAATGAATATTCAAGGCTGCACGTGCTATCGTAAGGACAGACTGACGGGCAGAGTGGGTGGGGTAGCCATGTTGGTAAGGGATGATATTCAGTCCCTTGCGCGGGGGGACCTAGAATCAGGGGATGGAGAGTCAGTGTGGATAAAGCTGAGAAATACTAAGGGTAAAAAGACCTTCTTGGGAGTTATCAACAGGCCCCCAAACAGTAGTTTGGATGTCGGATGTAAGTTAAATCAGGAGCTGAAATTGGCCTGTTGCAAAGATGTTACTACAGTTGTTATGGGGGAGTTCAACATGCAGGTAGACTGGGAGAATCAAGATGCTATTGGATCTCAAGAAAGAGACTTTGTGGAGTGCCTCGGAGATGGATTCTTAGAACAGCTGATGCTGGAGCCGACCAGGGAGAAGGCAATTCTGGATCTGGTTTTGTGCAACGAACCAGAATTGGTCAGGGACATCGAAGTGAAGGATCCATTGGGAAGTAGTGACCATAATACAATAAGCTTCAATCTGCAAATTGAGAGGGAGAGGGTCGAATCGGAAGTGACAATATTTCTGTTGAATAAAGGGAACTATGGAGCTATGAGGGAGGAGCTGGCCAAAGTTCAATGGTGCAATACCTTAGCAGGGATGACAGTGGAGGAACAATGGCGGATATTTCTGTGTATAATACAGATGTTTCAGGATCAGTTCATTCCAAAAAGGAAGAAAGATCCTAGGGGGAGGCATGGGTGGCCGTGGCTGACGAGGGAAGTTAAGAAACATATAAACTTAAAAGAGAAAAAGTATAACATAGCAAAGATTAGTGGGAAAACGGAGGACTGGAAGCTTTTAAAGAACAAGAGAGGATTACTAAGAAGGAAATATGCAGAGAAAAAAATGAGGTTCGAAGATAAACTGGCCAATTATATAAAGGAGGATAGTAAAAGTTTTTTTTAGGTATGTGAAAGGCAAAGAAAATGTTTAAGACTAAAATTGGGGCCTTGAAGACAGAAACAGAGGAATATATTACGGGGAACAAAGAAATGGCAGAAGGACTGAATTGGTACTTCAGATCTGTGTTCACTGAGGTAACAGTGGCTGAAGGACCTGAACTTAAGGGAATTTATATTTGCCAGAAATTGGTGTTGGAGAGACTGTTAGATCTGAAGGTTGATAAGTCCCCAGGGCCTGATGGTCTATATCCCAGGGTACTGAAGGAGGTGGCTCGAGAAATCGTGGATGCGTTAGTGATTATTTTCCAGAATTCGATAGATTCGGGATCAGTTCCTGCGGATTGGAGGGTGGCTAATGTTGTACCACTTTTTAAGAAAGGTGGGAGAGAGAAAGCAGGAAATTATAGAGCAGTTAATCTGACCTCAGTGGTGGGAAAGATGCTGGAGTCTATTATAAAGGATGAAATTACGACACATCTGGATAGTAGTAACAGGATAGGTCAGAGTCAGCATGGATTTATGAAGGCGAAATCATGCTTGACTAATCTTCTGGAATTTTTTGAGGAAGTAGCTCTGAAGATGGACGAGGATGATCCAGTAGATGTAGTGTACCTGGACTTTCAGAAAGCTTTTGATAAAGTCCCTCATAGGAGGTTAGTGAGCAAAATTAGGCCGCATGGTATTGCGGGAAAAGTCCTAAATTGGATTGAAAGTTGGTTGGCTGATAGGAAACAAAGGGTAGTGATAAACGGCTCCATTTCAGAATGGCAGGCAGTGACCGGTGGGGTACCACAGGGATCAGTACTGGGACCGCAGCTTTTTAAAATATATGTTAATGATATAGAAGATGGTATTAGTAATAACATTTGCAAATTTGCTGATATTACTAAGCTGGGTGCCAGGGTGAAATGTGATGAAGATGTTAGGAGATTACAGGGTGATATGGACAAGTTCGGTGAGTGGTCAGATGCATGGCAGATGCAGTTCAATGTGGATAAATGTATGATTATCCACTTTGGTGGCAAGAGCAGGAAGGCAGATTACTACCTAAATGGAATCAATTTCGGTAAAGGGGCAGTACAGAGAGATCTGGGTGTTCTTGTACACTAGTCAATGAAGGTAAACATGCAGGTACAGCAGGCAGTGAAGAAGGCTAATACCATGCTGGCCTTCATAACAAGAGGGATTGAGTACAGAAGCAAAGAGGTTCTTCTGCAGCTGTACAGGCCCTGGTGAGACCACACCTAGAGAACTGTGTGCAATTCTGGTCTCCAAATCTGAGGAAAGACATTCTGGCTATTGAGGGAGTGCCTCGTAGGTTCACGAGGTCAATTTTTGGAATGAGGGGATTACCTTACACTGAAAGACTGTAGCGACTGGGCTTGTATACCCTTGAGTTCAGAAGACTGAGAGGGGATCTGATTGAGACATATAAGATTATTAAAAGATTGGACACTCTGAAGGAAGGAAACATGTTTCCGCTGATGGGTGAGTGCCAAACCAGAGGACACACCTTAAAAATACGGGGTAGACCATTTAGGACAGAGGTGAGGAGAAACGTCTTCACCCACAGAGTGGTGGCTGTGTGGAATGCTCTGCCCCAGAGGGCAGTGGAGGCCTAGTCTCTGAATTCATTTATGAAAGAGTTGGATAGAGCTCTCAAGGATTGTGGAATCAAGGGTTATGCAGATAAGGCAGGAATAGGAGACTGATTAAGGATGATCAGCCATGATCATATTAAATGGTAGTGCAGGCTCTAAGGGCAGAATGGCCTACTGCTGCACCTATTGTCTATTGTCTATTATCTAAACGTCTGGGAGACCCGTTTATTCTTTGATTACAGCTCCCGTCCATCTCATTTATGAATCTACATCTTATAATAACGAATAGTGAATAAGTCAGAACTGTGCCAATGGTTAATATACGGAAGCATATAAAAAGACGATCTGTGCTCTTGTTTTTCCATTACCCCTCAGAACTACAGCGCCGATGTGGGAGATGGTGCTGTGATGCTTGGAGTTTTGATGTCAATGGAAGCCGCCATAGGTAGTTCTTTTATCTGTTAATGTTCATGGCAGAGGTTTGTACATCTCTCCATTGGCAAACAGAAGAACAAGGTTTGGAGAATTTGTCACTGTGCTCGTTCAGTGTCTGCTGCCGTTCACGTATGTGCTTCTTTCACCAGCCCATTGAACATGTTTTAAAATAGGGGTTTGATATCATTTGTTGGGAAGATGGAATAAAAGGGTTTTGGGTGAGAAAGTGGGAACAAGGGATTCAGCTGGATTATCAGCCATGGTCAAATTGAGTCATGAAACAGTCTAGACGTTTCAGTTAGCCTCCTCCTGCCCGAGGTTTCCTTGTTTTAAATTTCTGGTGAAATGTCAGTTATGGTGAGAGATGATTGGCCTCCAACAAGCGTGAGCCTATTGTTTCAAATTCCAATCAGTGAAATGTCTGTCCTATTTTTCCATTGACTGGCAATGTCAGTAGATTATGTCCATTAGTCAGAAGTAAATGTAGGGTGATAGGACTGGGGAATGGATCTGCATGGGTTATTCGTCGGCAGGTCTATGTCGATCTTGTCGGCCAAAGCGCCAATTTCTACTCAGTAGGGATTCTATGATTCTATGTTATGCCTGATGTCACTCTGAGACAAACGCGGAGTTTCCATCAAAGGCATTCCTTCTCGCCTCACCTCTCCAATGCAATTCCTTTCAACTTCTGGACAAGTCTAAAAGCAGACCTGAATTTGATTGCTCCATGTGAATACCATACCGAACATCAAAAACTGGTGTCGACATTGCATGGATCAATTGGCCTCTGACATTGCCTGTCTCTTTGCTGAAGAGGGTCGATGGCTGAGAGAAAAATGGGAACTGATCAGATGAGCTCATTATTTTCATTTGCTTTATTCTGAACAGAACTGACGCGATGTATTTCGCATAATATTATGTCTCTGCTCGTGTCCGTGTGCAGATAACATAGAGTGTCCTCATCACACACACGCAAAGGTTGAAGATGGGGGATACTCCAAGATCGAGTGGAAATAATTACAGTGAATGTCTTCAGAAACTTGTGGACATCATTCTGATGTGAAGAGATTTGATTGAAAACAGTTATACTGGCACCAAAGGAGTCGAGACACTAATTCTGAATATCGTGCACTGTGCTTTGCCATAGGGATCCAGCATTGATGTGTAATGCTCAGGCATCACTTCTGAAGGTGGTGTATGTGGAATTGTCACAAAAGTTCATTGTAGATCAGTTGACAGTAAAACACCCATCAAAATGAATGAACTGCGAATACCTAATGAAACATATCGATGGGGCAATCACTTTTTGACCTCTAGCTCATGAATCTTTATTGCAGCTTCTTCCCCTTGGGCCACATCTTCACGAATAAGAACACATAGCAAAGAAAACTACAATACAGGATCAGGCCGTTCGGCCCTCTAAGCCTGCGCTGAATCAGATCTTTTGTCAAAACCTGCAGCCTAATTTCGAAGGATCTGTATCCCTCAGCTCCCTTGCTATTCATGCATCTGTCTAGATCCATCTTAAATAGTGCTATCGTTCCTGCTTCTACCACAGTCTCTGGCAACAGTTTCCTGGCACCCACCACCCTCTGAGTAAAGAAATTTCCACACGTATTGCCCTTAAATATTTCGTCTCTTACTTTGAACTCGTCTCTCTTAATAATTAGGCCCCCACTCTGGGAAAGGACTTCTTGCAATCCACCCTGTCAGTACCTCTCCTGATTGTGTAGGCCTCAAACACATACCCCCTCAACCTTCGTCTTTTTAATGAAAGTAATCGTAATGTACTCAACAGCCCTTCATTGCTGGCTGCATCCATACCAGGCAATATCCTGGCGAAACGCCTCTCCATCCAGCCATAACCTCTTGGTAATAAGGCGATCAGAACTGTACAGAGTAATATGTGGCCCCTCAAAAGTCGTATGCAACAGTACATGACCTGTCAACTCTTGTACTGAATACCGCGTGCAATGAAAGAAAATATGTCGCATGCCTTCCTTTCCACTCCATCAAACTGTGTTGCCACCGACAGAATACATTGGACCTGAGCACCCAGATCTCTCTATGCATCAATTTTCCGCAGGACATTTCCATTTAACGTATATTTCACTCTCGAACTGGATCTTCCAAAATGTATCATCTGGCAATTGTTCGGTTTGAACTCCATTTGCCAAATCTCCGATGTGTCTAAGTTCTGCAGCATTGTCTGCCAAATATCTTCAATAACGGCTGCTCCACCAACCTTACTTTTATCTGCAAACGTACTCATCAAATTACCTATACCTTCCTCAAGATCATTTCTGTAAATCATTTAGACGTTAGGGCAGAATTTTTTTTACTGGTGTTTAAAAATCAGCGAGTGGAAATTCCATCTAAGTAAACACCTATTTGAAGCCTTCAGAAATCTGATTGTGTCACTGGTTCATTCCCGGTTTCTCTGAATAAAGATTTACCACCTAATGTATCCTTTCATTGTTTAAGGGAGAATGCTGTGTCAGATTCAAAATTTATAGGAACCTGCAGCTCACAACAGAGGGTGAGGTTTGATTGCAATCTCAGAGATTATAACGGGAATGGATAAGGAGTTGGGATCAAAACTTCCCAGCGTTCTAACGTTGAGAAAATGGTTTTCCTCTGAGGTTAGATATACTTATGAGAACAATAAATAGATGAATTTGGTATCGTGGATCTATTGATTTGTTCGGATTCTGGAAAATTTTTACTCTCCATTCTGGCTATTGTTTGGGTCGCAGGTAAGTGTCTCAATCAGGGTTTGAATCTGGAATGCAAGTTTTACGCAAGAACGCACTTGTCCCTTACTATACTCTACTGCTGAGGTTAGTGTTCCTGCGAAATATTTATGTAAAACTGTAAAATATAGTTACATAGATTTCCGTATTACTATTCTTCAAATGTACAGACTCACACCTTCTTCAAACAGAAATAGCAAAATAAACCAAATCTATCACTCAGTCCCTCAATTCGTAATACATTGAATTTAAAATGTTCAATGACACTCAAGATTTCCCAACTGTTCCAAACAAGAGTCTTGAATAACTGGACTTGGGCACTAAGTTTATACGTTATCTCAAAATTTCGATTTATTATTCATACATTCCCTTTGGTAAGGCAATGATAAAGAGCATGATAATCTAATTAATGACTATTAATTATTCATATTAATCGCAAAATCCCTTGATCATGATATCCACTCATGCTCCGACAGCCAGTGTGGAGAGAAGAATTACAAAGAAAATGAAATAATTGTAATTTGCAAGTTCGATTCATTCGGTTCAGATGATGGATTCCAGGACTTCTTAGTGCAATAAATTGTTCGTAAAATCAAACCTGCATCTATAATTTGTACGTCACGGGTGATTGCATACTTTTTCAGTACACTTCGTCCAGTAATTTCTTCTTACTTTTGTCAGAAGGTTCAACAGTTGTTGAAGTGGACAATAAACGAGACAGAGTAAAACATATCAGCCAGTCCCAACGATTTCAAAAATCACTCAAATCCTGCCAAATCCAGGCAGACGGTCTTTTCTCCTTTTTTATTTTTATCAATATTATCTGTGTTGGTCGGTAAGCATCTGACCTCCCTTGATTAGCAAAATCAACAAGCAACTAACTGACTATGCAGAGGATAGCAAGATTCGATGTTCAATCATCCATAGCATTCCCCATATTTGTAATCGATTTCCATTGTCTTCCAGCTCATTTGTCAATGAAACAAATCCCTGTGAATTTTACGCGTTTTTGACACAGGTAGCTGTTCAAATTTCACTTCTCACCTCACACTCAGATCCATCAGAAATATCAATAATTAGCGAGGGTCTCTCCAATGTTCTCTGCTATTTCTGCACTGGCAAGTGCGTACTATTTGATGTTAGATTTGAAGCTATGTGTCAGTGTCCCACTCTAATCCTTTTTCAAATCTTTGGAAAATCCCAGTACATTCTCTTCACTCATCAGCATGCACTCTGCTCAATACTGTGGGATTTTGGTGAATTAATGTTATTTCTGCAATTATAAGTTCTGATACAGAGTAAATGAATTCACATTAGTTTGGGCTTGTTTCGGACGAGAGCTGACTTAGCAAAAATGAGGAAACATATAATCCGTTAAAGAAAATCGTATGTTAGCATGAGACAGAATTACAGAACAATGGTGGATGTATGGGCAAACAGGAAAAACATCTATTTCCCCACTTGTACAGAGACACAGGACCAAACCCCAATTAAAAGGTCTTAGTGATAAGATGCTGTGAGGGGCAGCGCAGATGGAGGGAGCAGATAATGGTAAGCAAAGGATGGGATGACGCCAAACACCCTTATGGGAGCAGAGATAGACATTTGTCACTGTCAAGGCCGAATAAACAGAAGTTGTGGGATCAGTCTAAAGGAAATGAATGACGTAAGAGAAGCAGGGAAGAAACAATGGAAAAAGGAAAACATATGGGAAAAAACTGTATAAATTGCGAGAGTTTGTTGGGGTTTACTGTGCATTTGTCATTGCCTTACCTAGCAATTAGACAAGGCACCCACTTGCAAGTGTAGAAATAAACGAGGCTGATTCAGATATTTGGTCTCGGACTGAAATTATTAAATGGAGTGAGCTTTTGTTTCTCACAATACCCACAGAACATCGTCCTGAACTGCAACTGTGAACAATCGCATTATTGGCACATGTCAAGACTACGATTTCAACCAACTTTGCCTCCAGCCATTTCCATCATTGTCTCCAATTCCAATCCTCCTAAACTCATTGCAACGTCAAAACCCATTGTTAACTTTGTTAAATCCACACTCTGCTTGTCCAAACGTTTCCCAGGTAAAGTCCAAAGATATACGCTTCCATCAAATTCCATGGTTGTCACTCACTCATTAGCACATATCAAGTCCTGTCACCATATGACTCCTGTGTTCACGTCGATCATGAGGTGGCATCCAGGTGAGGTCTCGAATTTAAAATTCTCATCACTGCGTTCTACTCCCTCAATAATCATAAAATCCGCTCACCACCAGGGTCCAGCTCTTTTCATAAATTGTTGTTAATTTCCCATTTTCAAATCGATATCCTTTTCTTCCATCTCCCTTCTCAGTGTCTCACCGTCTGTATTCATTGTGCCATTTTTTTTCTGATTCTCTCTCATACACGCTTTTCCTATTGATCACAGACTCACTTCATACGACGGGTCTGTCGTCTGCCATTCAGCTCATCAAGTACTTGACATATATATTGAAATTTGCATCCCTCCATTTCCATTCCCATTTTATTGGACACCAAAAAATCTATGATTTCTTCCTTTCCATCTCAAGGATTGAATTTTGGAAGAGATTGTGTCATATTCAATTTCAGCGAGGAAGCTTCAGATCAGGACAGCTCTCTTCATGATAACATGCTGAATCTTTCACCTCCGCATCTTCGTTTGTTATTTGATACTTGTTTATTCCCTGCACCCAAACTTTAAGAAAACATCATCAATATCAGTCTCATCATTCGATAGGGAAATGTTCCACAAGATACTCAACAACGAGAGGATATTTCCTCATAGAATTGGTTGGGTAGTTTGGTTTTGTACACGTGCAAATATAGAAGAATGGGTGTCACCTTTAATGAAGTTTCCAAGATTCTTAGCTGAAATGACAGGGTACGTGTGGAGAGTGTGTGGGACAGGCTGGTACCGTAGGGCATAGCCTTACTAGAAGGTGGTATGTATTTCAGGCAGAGATAAGGAGAAATAGTTTTTCTCATAAGCTCGTGATTCTGTAGAATTCTTCACTGCAGAGGGCTGCTGCGATTGAGTCATCAAGTGTATTCAAAGGTGGGATAGACAGACTTTTAATCAGGAACCGAATCGAGGGTTTTTGGAATAGGGCAAGAAAGTGATTTTGTGGGAGATTGGATTCAAACACAATCTCACTGAACGGTGGAACAGTCTAGACAGAATGAGTGACGTTATTCTGCTCCTCCAGCTTATGATTCTAAGAAGCCGATTTTGGTGAAAGTCAGGGGAAATAATAGATTTTGGGCACAATGCAGCCTTAATACAGATCATGTTCTTCTCAACACGAGCTGAGGTATTAGAATCTGAATCGTCACGATCATGAATTTCCTCCACTGATTTTCCTTACGTCTCCATTAACTCCTGGTTGCTCCAGGAATTGCTGTGTATTAACCTCCTATGCAGTCTAACCAGGCTTCTCGTTGAAAGGAAATTCGGATTTTCTCGAAGATGTTTTGCCTTGCACTCATCAGGCCATTTCGCACGAATATGAACTGAGTTGGGAAAATCACGTTTATTCTGCATGACAGCCGATCAGGGATTAGTTAGTTCATGGTCACTGATTAGTCTGGGTGCGCCTGTCGAAAATAAAACTATTGATGCGAAATGACACTAAAGTATCAAGTTTGATTACGTTTAAACTATGAGCTGTGATCCTCATTTGTCAGTACATGCCTGTGGGGAACGCAACCAAGGATGCAGATTGAGATTTATATATCAGGCTTAATGCATTTAAACTGGACAATGTGAATCTGACAAGTCAGGGTCTTCCTGTTGACAATACATGTATTGATCCAGATTGTCAGTTAGCTGCCAGGCTTTTGATGAACTTTAAATTCGTCTGTGAGAATCTGATCTGGAGGGGTGTTCCCTTCAGAAATGCACCCATTGAAGTTATCTGAGAATCAACTGCAAGGATTCGTGAAATTTAAACTGTGCAATAGAAAGCTGGTTTATCTGAGAAAAAGACCATCAATTAGCATTCGCTTAGTTTGTTGATGTGGGTCAGGTGACGGAAACTTGGATCTATACCTGTCAATTCTCCCAGAGGCGCTGAGGTGAGTTAAACCATTTGTTAAGCACATTTATCTTCACTACATATGATATTTCCTTTTGAATCCCGAACTGTTTTCGGCGCTATTTCCCATTTAAGAGCCTGTTGCTCAGAGTCAGTGTCGTTATTTCACTAAAATGTCTATTCAACAGCACCCCTTTCTCTCAATTTTCATAAAAATAGACATCAGGGAACGTTGTGATTAACGTAGAAACTTCACAACAAAATTCAGCAAAGTGTGCGGAAATATAATTTACCTCTCTTTAACTCATTCCTGAGCTCTCTGTGTCTTTACAGAGTCAGTGCACTGTGAAGCCAATATGTTAGAATTTCCAGAGCTGAGGAATATCTACATAAGAATATGGCAAATATTTGTAGATGCACACTGAGTATTTAAAGTATTGTTTTTATTCGAAAGTGACTCCGGAGCCTCATAGAATCCGATTGCTAAAACAAGGCATTCAACCCATCATATGCACACCAAATTTCTGCAGGGTATCATACCGTGCAGAAAAATCAAGCTGGTAGCAGTGGGATTCGAACCCACGTCTCTGAAAAGACTGAAACTTAAATCCAGCGCCTTAAACCGCTCGGCCATGCTACCACTGTAGCCACGCAGCAGCATATTTGGTTTTGTGAATGCTGACTGCCCCGAGCTGCTTGAAGATCATTGGCTAGTACTTCATGTATAAAAGCACGTATACTCTTCAGACAGATCGCTGGTTTTCTGGTACTGAAGCTGCCACTGTCACGACATTGTTCTGAACAATAATCGATTTTCTGCATTACATTCTGACCCCATGCGTTCGATTTGTCTTGATTCTGCTCCGAACACTTTCACCCTCAGACACATTTTAACAGCCAGTTGAGCCCGCAGGAGACTCCAGGTCCACAGAAGTGGGGAGAGTAACACAGATCCAGAAATGGTGTGTCGAAGAAAATCTATCATTTAACTATTTGTGCTCTCGGGTAATTTTATATTTTTCTGGTCAACTTTAATGATGTATTCACTGTGGAAGCGATTGCATTTAGTCAGTGATGTATCATTTGGGATACCTAGCCTTGTAAATAAAATAGTTTCCATGCTGAAGGTCTTGAGCTGCTGCAGTAACACTCTTATTTATGCTGTGACACAGTCTATTTCTCGAAATCAGTTGAAAAATATGCTGAAATATCCCTTCACTATTCTCATAAAACAGGTTCCACAAGGAGATGAGCTATAAAAGGCCGATAAAAATGGACTGAGTCTCACGTGATTTTATGAATGGACACATCTCCTGTGTAAATCAGATCTATAATTTTCAAAGAGAGAATCTAGTCCTTTCTCCACGACACTCAGTTGCACTTCCATGCTGTCCAGAAACTCCAGGCGTTTTCATTGATCCAACGTTATACTGAATTAATAATATTAACTTTTGGTTTTCACATGTTGTTAAGCGGTTCATGCATTCTATAGCACTTAATTCACCAGCTAACTGCCTGATGTCTGGCCTCTTAATCCAAGGTATTCATTTGCCTGGATGAGTGCATCTTCAGTAACACGCGAGAAGGTCAAAACCAAAACCAAGGAGCATCTGTTGTAGGCAGAAATGTCAAGAGGAGTCGTTAGCCCCGTTTTCCTTCACTCCTTCGGTATTCTACTACCACGTATGTTAGAGGCCAGAAACTATCCCAAAGCTGTTGTATTGGGGTGCGGTTTTCCTCTTACTTGGGGGCCAGTATAGCCAATAATGCTCTGGGGTCCCCAGTGAAATACAGCATTTTAGTTCCATCCGCGTTACAGTAGTTGCTGCAACAAATTTGTTAGACAAATTCCCCTAATGTGAACATTCATACCAAAAAAAAATGCAGTCAATAATGGAAATCTCTATAAACAGCCCCAGGCGCAACCAAATTGAAATTATACCTGCCAGATAACTCCCCAACAGCGCTTGGGGCCTACAAAGCTTCTGACAGCCTTAATACTCTCCAGCTGCATTGCATTATTTACCAATAAATTAAATTGCCGTTTCTCACAAAGAACTCTTCCAGCTTTTGTACAAATTTGAGAATGGCTAATTGGGAAGGATATTAATTTCAATCAATTGTTATCAAGTTTTTTTTTTCAAATAAACTTTAATATAAAGTTCCGGTTGAATTGAGAAGAGCCCCTCTCTCTCTGTGTCTTCAGGCTGAGATCAAACAACAACCACTCTCAAACGCAACTGTAGTTTACGACCTCTGCTACGTACAGTCATAGAGTCATAGAATTCTTTTTGTGTGGAAGCAGGTCATTGGGCCCAATCAGTCCACATCAGCCCTCCGAAGACTATCGCACCGAGTCCCATTCCCCTGCAATCTTATCCGATATTTACCTCTGATTAATGAACCTAAACCTATGCATCCCTGAAAACTATTGACAATTTTGCATGGCCATTCGACCTGAGCTGCTCTTCTTGGGATTGCTATGGAGTCTGTTCAATATCGCAAAGTCCTACTTTTTTCCCTTTAAAGAATGGAAACCTTTTTCTGATAACATGTGCAATAGTTCACTGAAATAAGTTATCTCCACAATTAGATTATGGATTGTTGGGTGCGTAACAAGACCAGATCTAGCCCTTCTATTTTTATCACAACTTGTCTCTGTAGCTTCACCCTGTTCTGTGCTGTTTGCTATATACTAATTGAAAAGTGTTACATTTGTTGTAAATTTCTGTTCAACTTTTGGCATGGAAACTTCAGTATCCAAATGATTTTCCTGTGACAGGTGGTGGATGACAAGTAGTTTGAATATGTTGCTTATTTCTTTTCAGGAATTGACTGTAGCTGATTAAAATATGACATGACCGTGACTGCACACAATGACATCGGATATTTTTCACAAACACATACTTGTTTGAAAATCTTAAACTTTTACACATAATCCTAGTTTACATTGTGCTAATTGTCCACATACATGTTGATCGTGATCTTGTACCATTTTCTTCCTTCAGTGCATCACTGAATCATACATTAGATTTTGCAAGTGAGGTAAAACATTGCTTGCAGCAGCAACACTTACATTAACATATCTATCTGAAAGTCTTGGAATGTTTCATTACATTTGACAACTCATTAATTTTACTGTATGAACAGTCCTTTCTGCAAGATTAGGGCACTGATAAGACATAACGAGGAAATTGCGTTGCCTGAATATCTTGGAGAGGGTATTAGTACACTGTGAACTGTCTAACATGAAACACACTGAATACAGTAGTCAATGTGAGAACAACCCATGCACAAGTCCGATCTGATTTCTAACAAAGGGGAGAATTGAGTGAAATATTCATCAGAAGGAAATCTTGTCCACGGATACAGAAATCATCAGTAATAATCTTGTCCCACATCACGGAATGCATCTCGTATGGAATGAGAAGTTCTCTCAATTTATAAGATCAATGGAAGTGACATGTTTCATATGACTTGATTTTTTGATATTTTTATTTATGTCATGTTAATTTATGAATTCATACACCAATTGTTTTCTTCTGCATGTCTGTGATCTGTCCGTATATGGTGGGGTAAATCTTGACAAGAGCTTGGAGATTTTACACATGTTTACTTTGGAGATGCCATTCCAATCAAATCCTTATTTCTCCTTATTTACCTGTAAGAAAGCGTTTCAAATCATGTTTGAAACGTTCAGATATGACCTTCTCTTTTTGATAGTCATAGAGATGTACAGCATGGAAATTGACACTTCGGACCATCTCGTCCATGCCGACCAGATATCTCAACCTAACCTAATTCCGTTTGCCAGCACTTGGCCCAGATCCCTATTCACATACCCATCCAGATGCCTTTTAAATGTTGCAATTATACGTGCCTCCACCACTTCCTCTAGCAGCTCATTACATACACGCACCACCCCCTCTGTGAATAATGTTACCCCTTCAGCCCCTTTTATATCTTTACCCTCTCAATCTAGAACGATGCCATCTAGTTCCGGACTTCTCCCAACACAGGGAAATTAATTTGTCTGCTTATCCTATCCATGACACTCATGATTTTATAAGGCTCTATGAGGACATCCCTCAGCATTCGATTCTCCAGAGATACCAGCCCCAACCTTTCAGCCTCCCCCTATAGCTCTAACTCTCCAACACTTGTATATATTTATAATCGACTTATAAATCTTTTCTGAACCCTTACAAGTTTCACAAGATCCTTCAGATAGGAAGGAGACCAGAATTGCACGCAATATACCAAAAATGGCCCATCCGACATCCTGTCCAGCAGCGACATGACCTCTCACTTCCTATACTCAGTGCCCTGACCCACTAAGGAAAGCATACCAAACGGCATCTTCACTCTCCTACTTTCAACTCGACAATCAAAGAGCTCTGAACCTGCACTTCATGGTCTCTTTGTTCAGCAACACTCCCTAGGAACTTACCATTAAGTGTAGAAGTCCTGCTAAGATTTGCTTTCTCAAAATGTAGCATCTCACATTTCTCGAAGTTAACTCCATCTGCCACTCTTCATTCCATTGGCCCATCTGATCAAAATCACGTTGCAATCTGACGTAACCTTCTTCGCTATCCACTGCACTCCCACTTTCGGTGTCATCTGCAAACTTAGTAACTATAGCTCCTGTTTCAATTTCGAAATCATTTACCTCAATGACGAAATGTATTGGACCCAGCAGGCGGGTCTTGTGGCACACCACTGATCATAGGCCTTCAGTTCAAAAAACAACTCTCCACCACCACCATCTTTCTTTATCTTCCAGCCAGTCCTGTAGTAAATGGCTAGTTCTCCCTGTATTCTATGAGATTTAACTTTGCTGACCAGTGTCCTGTGGGAAACCTTGTCGAATGCCTCATTTAAGTCCAGAGAGATCGCGTCCACCGCTCTGCCCTCATCGATCCTTTTCATTACGTCTTCAAAAAAACTCAATCATATTTGTGAGACATGATTTCCCAAGGACAAAGCAATGTTGATTATCCCAAATAAGTCCTTGCCTTTCCAATATGTGTAAATCCTGTCCCTCAGGGCTCCCTCCAACAATTTGCCCACCAGCGATGTAAGGATATCTGGTTTGTAGTTCTCTGGCTTGTCCTTACCATCTTTCAAAAATGGCGCCACGTTCGCTCACTGCCAGTCTTCGGGCACCTCACCTGTTGGCATCGATAATGCAAATATCTCAGCAAGGGGCACAGTAATCACTTCCGCAGCTTCCCACAGAGCTCTGGTGTACACCTAATCAGGTCCTGGGGATTTGTTCAACTTTATGCGTTTCAAAATATCCAGCAGTTCGTCCTCTGTAATATGGACATTTTCATGATGTCGCCATCTATTCGGCCACATTCTATATCGTCCATATCCTTCTCCACAATAAACATGGATGCAAATAGTCGTTTACTATCTTTCCAATATCCTTCAGCTCCACACTAAGGCTGCCTTGCTGATTTTTGTGTTGCCCAGTTCGGTCCATAGTTACACTATCTTCATTAATGTATTTATAAAAACCTTCTGGATTCTCCTCAACGCTATTTGACAAACCGATCTTATGTCCCCTTTTTGCCATTCTGATTTCCCTCTCAAGTGTACTCCTGCTGCCTTTGTACTCTTTCATGGATTCACTCGATCGCTACTGTCTGTATGTGATGCCTGCTTCCTTATTTTTCTTCACTAAACCCTCAATGTCTCTAGTCACCCAGCATCCCCGACACCTACCAGCCTTTTCTTTCAACTGAACAGGAATATACTGTTTTTGGACTCCCGTTTTCTCATTTCTGAAGACTTCCCATTTTCCAGCCATCCCAGTACCTGTGACCCAATCAGCTTTTTAAGTTCTTGCTTAATGCCGACAAAATTAGCCTTCCTCCAAATTACAATTTCAACTGTTTGATCTGGTTGATCCTTTTCTATTTCTGTTTTAAAACTAACAGAACTATGGTCGCTGATCCCAAAGTGTACCCCCACTGACAACTCAGTCAATTGCCCTGCCTTATTTCCCAAGAGGAGGTCAAGTTCTGCACTTTCTCTGGTAGGTGCATTCACATACTGCCTCAGAACATTTTGTTAGATTAGATTACTTACAGTGTGGAAACAGGCCCTCCGGCCAACAAGTCCACACCGACCCGCCAAAGCGCAACCCACCCAGACCCATTCCCCTAAATTTACCCCTTCACCTAACAAAATGGGTAATTTAGCATGGCCAATTCACCTAACCTGCACATTTTTGGACTGTGGGAGGAATCCGGAGCACCCAGAGGAAACCCACACAGACACGGGGAGAATGTGCAAACTCCACACAGTCACTCACCTGTCTCCATTTAAACTCTGAACACTATGGCAGTTCCAGTCTATGTTTGGACAGTTCAAATTCCCTATAATAACCACCCTATTAATCTTGCAGATAACTGAAATATTGTTACACATTTGTTTCTCAGTTTCCTGCTGATTAGTATGCGGCCTATAATACAATCCCAACAAGATGATCATTCCCTTCTTATTTCTCAGTTCCATGCAAATGATTTCGCTGGTTGTCTTTCTGGGAACATCCCCCCTACGTTCAGCTACAATGCAATCCCTTATGAAAAACGCCACTCCCCCTACTCTCTTGCTTCCCTTTCTCTCCTACTATAGCATTTGTATCCTACAACATTAAGCTGCCATTCATGTACATCCCTGAACCATGTTTTTGTAATTGCTGTGATATCGCAGTCCATGTTAGTAGCCATGCCCGGAGTTCAATTGACTTCCCTGTTAGGCCTCTTGCATTGAAATAAATGCTGTTTAATTGATCAGTACTACCTTGTTCTCTGCTTTGTTCATGTCTGCCTTCGCTGATTGACTTGCTGTTTTTCTCCACTGTACCAGTCTCAGATTGTTATCATTCCTCAATCTCTCCCTGGTTCCCACCCCACCCCTTACTAGCTTGAATTCTCCCGAGCCATTTTAGAAAATCTCCCTGCCAGTATATTCGACCCCTTCCAATTCAGATGCAATCCATCCTTCTTGTACAGATTCCAATGGTCCAAAAATATGAACCCTTCTTCCATAAACTCACTTCTTAGGCACGCTTCATCTGCTCTATCCTACTATTCCGAACCCCACGAGCTCATCCCACCAGGAGGAATCCAGAAACTACTCCCCTCGAGGACCTCATTTAGAAATTCCTGCCTAACTCTCTAAATTCTACCTTCAGAATGTCATTATTTTCCCTTCCTAAGTCGTTCTAACCAATGGGTGCAATGACCTTCTGCTGGTCCCTCTCCTCTTTGAGAGCATTTTGCACTCTGTCTGTCACATCCTTGATCCTGACAGCAGGGAGGCAACACACTATTCTGATTTTTCGCAGTTGGACGCAGATATGTCTGTCTGTCCTTCTGAGTAGTGTCCCCTAAAACGATCGATCAGTTGGAACCCGACGTAGCCCTCATTACATTATCGCCTGCCTTGATACCAGAAACTTGTGTTTTCGTGCTAAATTCCCCTGAAAATCCATCACCCCCTATATTTTCCCAAACAGCATACTTGTTTGAAATTGGATTAGCCACAGAAGACTACCTGCCTATCCCTCCTCCCTTACTTGGAGTTAACTCATCTAAGGCTTTTCTCCCTCCTTATAACTGCCATCCATCACACCTTAAGCTCTTGTAAATTCTTCATTGCCTGTAACTGTCGCTCCAAGCAATCCATTCTGTCTGACAGGATTTGCATGAATTGATATTTATTGCAGCTATAATCCTCAGTAAACCGTAAACTCTTCCGAAACTCCCACATCTGACAAGAACAGGATATCTCCCGACTAAAGGCTATTTTGCTACTTCCAATCAACGCACACAGCATAGCACCGTCTTATTGTCTCGCACTAGGTCAACTTAATACTTTTGCCTTATATTTTTCAAATGTAATCAACAGACACATCCAATAAAAGCATATAATCAAGAAAAACCCACTCTACTCAATGTTATATATTTACAGTAAGGCTATACTTGAAATAATAGACTTATCTATTTCTATGCTGTAACCTTTCCCAAACAAGGTGCTCCAAGATCAGTTGCCAATTTCGCTGTTTGTTAGGTTTTCCTCGACACACTCCAATATATGAATTCAGACAGCGAAGGCAGTAACTGCGCAGATTCACTGTTATGTCAGTCAGCAATGTCGGTTTCTTTCGTCTCTCCTTACACACCACGTGTTCGCTGCCTTTGTCTGTCTTTCCCCCTTTTCAAAGTGCCGTTGTTTGACTTTGTTTTTCTCCAAAGTTCCCAAACAATTGCAACAGCATATAAAACAGTACTTGCTGCTCATGGAATTCAAGAAAATCACTCCAGCACCGAAAATACATCAAAATAGGAGCAGCTATTACATTTAATTTTTCCCGTCTTCCATCTTGGATTACCCAGAATCGTCACAAGCTGTAAATGGAATTTAAATTAAAGTTCCTTCTTTCGATTAATCTTATTTGTTTCCACTCTAAGTACTTTCTATTTCTAATTACCTTTTCTTAATAAATCAAACATCTATTCGTATTTCACTGAAAGAGTGAAATTCACGCACATTACAACTTTACCAAACTATTAAAAGAAGCTTATTTAGATTTCACCAACAACGACATGTCGTTCTGGACTTTCTAATTTCTCTTTGTCATGTTCCCTTAATTCTTTGGATGTAAGAATTTTTTCGAAATATCTTCATCTGATTTTAAATTTCAATTGTCAATGTTTCCCGAATCGTGGCTTCTTCTGTTCCCTTCCTGCGCCAATGTTCTTTATTTTTTGCAGAATTTGTATTTGGACCATTCATTACTTTATCTTTTCTAACAATACATTAATCCTGTTTTTCGCTGATAAACTTTTCCTTTATGAATGCAACTAACCTTTTCACTGTAATTTCTTGTTTGCATTTCTAATTCTACAATTACCTTTATAATCCAGAACACTGTAGCAATATACTTTTCCTCCTGCTTTTTAAACTATATATCAAACATGGGCAGTGGATAAATTTGGCCTTCCAAAAATGTCCCTTATGAGAATGCTTAAGTAGTGAGAATTGTCTATTTACAGACAGCTTATTAACTTGCCTAATGTTTCCTTCTGCGTATAATCTTTGCTGTCTGAATTCATGTATTGGAGTGTGTCGAGGAAAACTTAATATAATCAGTATATCCAGCTGAAGACAACAAGTTTAACTGTGACCGTCTGCTGTCCGTAACTGTCAGACCATTTCAGCCATTAGCGTCAGCTGCAAAAGCCCAAGCGGCCATCTTGTCCAGTTTAGGCCTGGTTCACCACAACAGCTCCCATCCACAGCCCCTTTGCACAATTGGTGGTGTGGAGAATATTCTGGCAGAAGGGTGCTACTATTTATTGAAAAGAAGCTTTTGCACACCAATTACATGGGAAAGGGGTAGATACAAATGAACGATAATAATGGGAAGTTATCTTTAAAGTAACGCACTTTTCTGATGTGAAACCCAATAGCCACTCTCTGCCGATCACTGAATGTACTTTCTGGAATAGGTCTGCTAACAGGGTCACGGCTGTTCCATCATAAGTGGGGACCTATTTTCAAGGAGTTTCAATTTCACACTTTCAAAGACAGTGAGTTTCTCACTGTGTCCAAACGTGTAAGTGATTGACAACAAATCGACAACCACCCACTCCCTCCTCTGCAAATGTTGAGTAGCAACAGCGTGTACCATCGACCAAGGATGTGAGATTTTAGACGGAAGGAAATATAAGAGAAATTGGATTATCCTCGGAACAGAGATGAGGTGAATTATTCAGTTGTTCGAAATTATGAACAACTTTGACAAGGTAAAGTAGAATACTTTGTTTCCCCTTGTTGGTCGGTCAGTTAGTGGAATTAAAATTGCAAGGTTATCAGCTGGACATCGAGAAATGGAATGAGGAGAAAGCTGTTTAGTCAGAGAGATGTTCGTGCTTCTTAACAAATGCTTCAACTGTACCTATCCACCTTGCGAAAATATGGATAGAGATCCCCAGGTCCCACTGCTACTGTTCTCCCCTCATTTTGTACTAATGAAAGGGATTACTCAGATGTTGTAATGTGATGAGCCACCTTTGTGAACCTTTGCAATCCATTGTTGTGTGATTGGATCAATCACTATGGATTTCGAGTCAGACGTCCATTGACAGTGAGTGAGCTACTTGTTCATGTTCAAGGACAACGCATCTCTTACATGTTTACTCAGAAATGTAACACAGGATGGTGACTTGAGACAAGTATTCGAGGGAAATACTGATTAATCCATAAATGGTTAAAATCAGAAACATTAAACGTCCTGTAACGGAGAGTGACAAACGGCACAGAGAGAGAGAGAAAGAGAGAGAGAGAGAGAGAGAAAGAAAGAGAGAAAGTTCGAATGAGGGAAAGCTGGAGATAGATGAAATTATGAATGCGAGCATAATAATGAAATCGAGAAACTGAGAGTGAAATAGAGAAAGCGAAAATAATTAGGGAACATAACGGAAAGAGACAATTATCCATCTGTTTATCACCAGTAGTGGCTGTATCCTGTCCCAATGGGAGTTTCGACACACCAGAAATGGCAGAACAATTTGACACAGCCGGGAAAGGGTTGGCTCTGGGAGTTTTCAATGTTGAAGACACTTTGTGATGGCTCATTAAATGCGGAATGATGCACGAAAGAGTTCTCCTACTGAGACTGCCACAGCACCCCTCCTATCTGACGAATTGGTCCTCTCTCCAAGTTAAACAGCATTCGGAGGATCGTCTCAGGAGACCAAATGACACGGAATAGAATATTATCTGTCGACTTAGTCGGGCAAAATGGAGAGTGTCTACGGCAGAGACTGAAAGCATCACTACTGACCTCGTTCATCAAGTGTAATAAAATTACGTCTCAGGTGGTGAAAATACCGAGATGGAAACATTCACTTGGCCATCTCCTGTTGGGAGTTTTCTACAGGTCTCCGCAAAGTCACAGAAATATAGAGGAAAAGATTATAAAGGTGATTCTTGGTTGGAACTACAGGGTAGTTATTATGGAGAACTTTAATGTCTGAATATTGAGTTTTAAACGCTCGTGTAGGAGTACATTAGAAGGTCCGTTTTTGTCCATTGTGTACTGGACGGTTTCCAGGCACAGGAGGTACATAGGCTAACAGGAGGTGACGCCACATTGGATGTAGTACTAGAAATTAACCATAACAGGTAGTGGATTTGGAAGTAGGTGAGCAATTTTCTGATAGGGACAATAATTTGTGCCTGCATTCCAAATGACAAGGGATAAGTACATACCCCAGGGCAAGAGTTATGGCGGGATCAAAGGCAATTATGATGCGGTTAAGCAAGATTTAGGATGCATAGGATGGGCAAGGAAACTGCAAGAAATGAGCACTATTGAAATATGGATCAATTTTAAGGACAAGCAATTGCATGTCCTTGATAAGTATGTACCTGTCATGCAGAGAGGAAGAAGTCGACCAAGTGAACTATAGTTTACTACCTAAGTTGAATGTCTTGTCAACACGAAGAATGAGGCTTTTGCAAGAATGAAACGTGAAGGCTTAGCTGGGACACTTGTATGTTACAAGTTATGCAGCAAGGCCATAAAGAGAGAGCTACGACGAGCCAGGAGGAGATATGAGAAATGTTTGGCTGGAAGGATCAAGGAATATCCTATAGCTTTCGAAAGGAATGCAGGAAATTTTAAAAAAAACGTCAAGATGAAGTGTAGACCCAGTGAAGGACAGTAGTCACTAGTTGTGCGTGGAGTCCATACTGGGAAACAGGCTGTTAGATTAGAAGGAATTGAAGTTCATAAGAAGGAGGTGTTAGCAATTCTGGAAAAAGCGCAAATAGATAAGTCCTATGGCCGGATGGAATTTATCCTATGAGCCTGTGGGAAACAACGGAGGAAATTGCAGAACCTATAGCTTTGATTTTTATGTCGTCATGGTCTACTTGGAATAGGACAAGAAGACTGGAGGATAGCAAATGTTTTCTCCTAGTTAAGAAGGAGAGTAGGGACACTCATTGTAACGAAAGACCAGTGAACCTGATTACGATTAGAGTTAAGAGTTCGTAAGGATCATAACGAGAAATAATATATAATAATTAGAAACGAATAATTTGATTAGGGATAGTCACATGCTTTTATGAACGTTAGGTCGTGTCTCACAAACCATTTTGAGTCCTTTGAGAAGGTGACCAGATAGGAGGATTATGGTAAAGCGGTTGATGTGGTGAATGTGGACTCCAGTAACGCGTTTGATAAGGTTCCCCAAAATACTTAATTTCAGAAAATACAGAGGCATGGGATTGACTGTGATTTAGTGGTTTGTATCAATGATTGGCTCGATGAAAGATGGCAATGGGTTATTTAATGGGGAATATTCATCCTAGCGTTCAATTACGAACAGCACTTTGCAAGGATTTGCTTTGGGGCCACTGGCGTTTGTCATTTTTAAAAAAATAAATGACGTGAATGATGGCGTACAAGGATGAGTTAGTAAGCTTGCGAATAACAACAAGATCAGTGGAGTTTTGCACAATGCTGAAGGATGTTGCAAGTTACAGAGGGACATAGACAAGCTGCAGGGCTGGGCTGAGAGGTGGCAAATGAAAATATAATGCAGAAAAGTCTGAGGATACTCACTTTAGAAGGAATGACAGGAATATAAAGTACAGTGATAATGGTAACATCCTTGATAATGTGAATGAGCTGAGAGACCTCGGTATCCATGTACAAGTATCGCTGAGAATTGCCCCCCAGGTTGATAGCGTTGTTAAGAAGGCATACGATATGTTTGCTTAGCGTTGTTAAGAAGGCATACGATATGTTTGCTTTTATCAGTAGAGCGATTGAGTTTAAAAACCATGAGGTGTTGTTGCAGCTGTACAAAACGCATTTGCAGTTTTGCGTGCAGTTCTGATCAATGCATTATAGGAAAGATGTGGAAACGTTGGTCACGGTTCAGAGAATTTTTCCCACGATATTGCCTGGTATGTACGGAATACTCAGTTCAGGGTTTTATTTTTCCCCTGGATTGTTTAGGTTCTAACAAGGAGTCTGTTCAAACCTGCTGTGAATAGAAGTTTTCTCTGATACAATGCAGGTTTCTGGCTGACTCTGCCGCTTCCACCTCTCCTGCAAGAACCTATGTTTGAATTTGCATTTCTTCGCAATGGATTTCTGGGATGTTGCAGCAAATCGGGACAGATCTTTGTTAAGTTGTGGGGGAGATCAGTCATTATTATTTTCAAATCATTTTTCTTCTAAATTCTGGGTTTTTTTGCGTTTTCTTCGGTAGTGTGTAAATTAATTCTCTTTGACGTGAAGCCAAGTGGTTTGATGAGCTGCACCACTCCTGGGATACCCACATTCGATCTGCTTGAAACAACTGAAAAAGTTAGTGATTAGCTATCTTCTTAAAATGTTTTAGGGGAGCCTGGCCTGGTGTAAAATAACAATGCCGATAAGAATTGATGTAGTCCGATTTATCTTGTTGGTCGGCCACCAAGCAGGATTCGTTTTGTCTGCTGCTCCATCTCATTGGTATTCATGATCCTTTTTCTTTTAGTTTGGAGTCCAGAGTTTGTGACAACGGAGATTCTCGGGCGATGCACAAATTCTGCACTGAGTGGAGCATCCCTACAGAAGGGTGCGGAATTTATCAGAAAAAAATGGCTTAAATCTATTTTCTAGCACAGAATCCCAGCACCAGATAGTCTAGGAGAGGCCCTACATCACGAATTGCTATCTGAAATCTACAGTAAACTCACATTCCTTGCATGTTCGCACACAGTCAGCATCCGAGGAGTAGGAGGATCGATGTTTTGGGCAAAAACCCTTTATCAGGAATATCAATGAAGGGTTTTTGCCCGAAACGTTGATTTACCTGCTCCTCGGATGCTGTCTGGCCTATTGTGCTTTTCCAGCACCACTCCAATCTTGGCCGGCATTGATAGCACGTCCCTATTTCCCTTTGATAAGCTACAATCTTGAATCGCTGCAGTCCATTTGTTGTGAGTTGGCCCACAACGTCGGTAGGGCATTATTGCGATTTCCTAGCGATTGATACACCTGAGTGGTTTGCTAGCCCATTTCTGAGGGCAGCTGAGAATCAACCATGTTGCTGTGGCTCTGGAGGCCCACATAGGCCTGACCAAGTAATGATCGCAGGTTTCCTTCCTGAAAAGACATGAGTGAACCAGATTCGTTTTTGTTTTTCAATAATTGTCAATGGTTTGATAGCTATCAGTTGAACCTTCAGCCAGACTTTGTTTTATTGAAAACACATTCGAAACTCTGCCCTGGCGAGATTTGTACCCACGTCATTATTCTAGGTTTCTGGATTAATAGTCGTGTGATAGTACAACAAGGCCATCGCCTCCCCAGTTATTATTTGCTAAACGTCCAAATACTACTTGTTCTGCTTAGTAGACATTATATTTCTGTCGACATTCCTTTACTGCAGACGTTGTGTCACTATCGTCAATACACAGTGTACACACTACTGTGGTTCCAAATGCCAGTTCTGCGACAGTGTGAACACTGTACTACTGTTGAAGAAACACACTTTACACGCTACTGAGTCTTCATATTTATTTCGTCATACTGAAGAAGTTGTCTTACCGTGGGCAGAATACTGTCTGAATAATGCTGAGTGCCAATAAAGCCGTGATACCCCAGCATAAATACGGTATTATTGTAGATTGCGTTCCCTTGTGTGTCAGTTATTTCTTCAGTTGTGCATGAGAGTATGTGAGTGCATGCTAATCTGCATCAGTCCTTGTTTGTGTATGCATTTGTGCAGTTTTGTCTGTCTGCATATGTGCACAATTGTGTGCATGCATGTCTACTCCTAATCATGTGAATGTCTGTATATGTGTTGCTCTGTATTTATTTGTATGTGTGTATCTGAGTGTGCGTGCATCTGTGTGACCGAGTTACTGCGAATGTGAATGGTGTTGTTGTTTAAGTCAGTGTGAGTGCATCTGTGTCTGTGAGAGTAACTGAGCATTTGCGTTCATGTGCGTCTGACAGTCTGCATGTGTATGTGATTGTATGTCAGTGTGCGTGTTTTCAGAGTATGTGTGTCATTCAGCACATTTTATGTTGCGTGCATCAATGTGTATCTCGTTGTGAGTTTTAGTATGTCTGTTTATGAATCCATATGTCAGTATGATTTTATGTGGATGTGTGCATGTCAGCGTATGCATTTCTGTTCATATATCTGAGTGTGTGTCTGACCGTGTGTTAGTTTGTGTGTGACTGCGAGTACGTGTGTATGTGTGTGTGTATCAGTGTGGTCATGCTGTGTGCACAGAGCCTTGCGGAGGGACAGTGCAGTCAGTGAGCATTCCTTTGTGTTTTTGTGAGAGTGTGTATACACAGACTCCAACAGTGGAACAGTGTTGTTATTGATGGACTCCTTGGATGTGTTGGAGTTGACGCTTCCCTGGGTTGGAACATCTTTAGCACAATCGTTGCCAACAGATCTTTCTTGGCATAAACAGATGAACTCAGGACAATTGTAACAAAGCAGAACATTCACGCAAAGACCCGGGGCAGATTTGGTTTTGAGGAATGAAACACATTTGTAGAAACAAGAAGCATTGTAGAAATCTGAAGGTCAAAAAACAAACATTCTGACCTTACCAGTTCATTTTCACGTGAACAAATGCGTTCATTTTTTAAATTCAATGCTTAATTCCTTTGGTGAGCAGCCATTGGCCGGAAAGAAGGGACGTCCAAACATTGAGGCTTTTACTGTTCTTGGAGTTTAGAAGAATGAGACAGGATCTAACTGAGCTCTGTAGATGCTTAAAGGTATTGATTATGCAGACGCAGAGAAGTTGTTTCCTCATGTGTGGCGATCTATAAAAAGAGGTCATCGTCTTATGATAAGGACTAGCAAGTTTAAAACAGAGATGAGGACAGATTTCTTCACACGTGTGCGGGCATCCATGGAAATCATTACCGCAACATGGAGTGGATGCTGGGACACTGAGTATATTTAAGGAGGACATCTATTTTTAATTACCATTGAGTTAAAAGAGCTGAGCAATATGATCTTGAGGCCGAGATGACATCAGCCTTTATCTTCTAAAATGTCAAGCCAGTCTGGAGGGATGGAATGACATATTTCTGGCACTGATGATATGATCTGCGTGGAAGTTACAAACATATAGAGCCAGAGAAAAGTTGGCAAAATGGAAAGAGAGATTGCGAGGGAGTGGTACATTGTGATGTAATATATGTTTTTTTTGGGGTGGGGGTTTAAACTAACTCTGCAGGGGCATGGGAACCTAGACTGTAGCTTTAGGGTGCAGGACATGGAGTGTAGGGAGGTTAGGAACATGGCATCAATCTCAAAGGAGAGTGCCTGTAAACAGGAAAGTGGCTTGAAGCGTGTATACTTCAATGCAAGAAGTGTAAGAAATAAGGTAGGTGAACTTGCAGCGCTGGTTGCGACCTGGGATTTCGATGTTGTGGCTATTACAGAGACATGGGTAGAACAGGGACAGGATTGGCTGTTGCAGGTTCCAGGATTGAAATGTTTTAGTAGGGTCAGAGGTGGGGGTAAAAGAGGGGGAGGTGTGGCATTGCTTGTCAAAGATAGTATTACAGCGGTGGAAAGGACGATGGATGAAGACTCTCCATCTGAGGTAGTTTGAGCTGAGGTTAGGAATAGGAAATGTGAGGTCACCCTGTTAGGAGTTTTCTACAGGTCTCCTCATAGTCCTAGAGATGTAGAAGAAAGGATTGCGAGGATGATTCAGGAGAAGAGTGAAAGTAATAGGGTGGTTGTTATGGGGAACTTTAACTTTCCAGGTATTGACTGGGAAAGCTATAGCTCGAGTTCGTTAGATGGGTCGGTGTTCGTCCAATGTGTGCAGGAGGGTTTCCTGACACAATATGTAGACAGACCAACAAGAGGTGAGGTCTAACTGGATTTGGTTCTGGGTAACGAACCAGGCCAGGTGTTAGAATTGGAAGTAGGTGAGCACTTTTGGGACTTTGACCACAATTCGGTGACTTTTACTCTAGTGATGGAGAGGGATAAGTGTGCACTGCAGGGCAAGAGTTATAGCTGGGGACAGGGAAATTATGATGCGGTGAGGCACGACCTAGGATGCGTGGCTCGGAAAAGTAGGCTTCAAGGCATGGGCACAATTGATATGTGGAGCTTGTTCAAGGAGCAACTATTGAGTGTCCTTGATAAGTATGTACCTGTCAGGCAGGGAGGAAAGGGTCGTGTGAGGGAGCCGTGGTTTGCATGGGAGAGATTATTTTTTTTAAAAAGTCACTCGTAGGATATAGGCAGTTGGTTGTGCAGCATCTTTTACCCGTCGCTAATTTCAGTACATTCATTATATTCAGGTCCAAATATAATTGACTATTTTCTATCTGTGCAGGGATTCTGAAATAATAACCAATGTTTCCATCTAACACGACGTCTCTGTCTCTTTTCACGTTTCATTTTTTTTTTACCAAAACTAACAATCTGACAGTGATTGCCTAATGCCCACTGAGTTTGAACGGGCAATTATACAATTCCTTTATCTTTGCACCTGGATTATTTTTATTGTCGAGCCTACGGAGAAAATGGAAGATCATGGAGGTTAGTGGTTTGAGTTGGTTGTGTTGGCGGTGGCAATATTTGTATTCTAAATCTATCTAAACCACCAAAAGAAGAGTGAATTATCGAGAATGCTGGAAATCTGAAATTAGCCATGTATACTGTCCCAGTAAAAGGTTATCTACTGGATTCTTTTTCACACCAGTGAATTTACTGCACCTGATGAGTATTTCCAACTTTACTGGTGTAGATTTCTGGATAAAATTGTGGGTAGACCATGCCAGGTTCCAGAGCGCCAAGTCCAGAGTTTTGGTCAATTCCTACTCACATTCCTACTGCATGCATTTTTGTCTTTCTCACTTCACTTTATCAACCATTCAACACTGACCATTTTATCCGTATGTCTCTCCATTACTTTCTGCATTTGGAAGTATGGCTGAAGTGGAAAGGTACAGTGAACAGTAGTTCGTACCTGACTCCTCTTCCATACCTGCTTTTAGAAAATTTAAATAGATATTCCTGTAGCGAATATATTTTTTCTGTAACATGACATGTCACTTGGTTTTGCATGTTTGATAGAGGTTTTAGTCCGTACTTCGTGGAATTCACAACTCGGTTCCTGAGGCAATGACGACTTCAAGAGACACTCTGCAACTGTGGAGTTATGATTGGGCGTTGCAGCTTGGTAAGTATGTTGGTGGTGGGGGAAGTTGAAACATAATGTGAAAATGCAATATTGTCGTGAATTCTTTCCATCGTTTTCCGAAAGCAATTATACATACTCTGTCCCCAGAGCTTGCATTTTTCATATAATGTTCTTTAGTAGTAGAAAGATGGCGCCAGTGTGTCAATTGCTATAGATTTGCTCGTGAAATTCCAATCAGATCAAGGTTACAAGTCCGTGTGTAAACCATTCCAGGAAATGCTTTTCTAGTCTATTCTACATATCCTGGCCGTTATTTGCAATAAACCAACTGCAGCAGATTACAAAATCAATGCTAAGGCAGACAATGATCTACTTATTGTCACACTTCGTTCGTTATATCTTCTTGTGAATAATTTTTGCAATTTATGGCAATGAAACGGTAACTTCAACTAAAATAAAACACCCTTCTGAATCGAAATTAAAGACTGTGTACAATCACTTAAGTAGATAGTCGATAATGTGCATAATTAATCATTTATATTTCAAAATCGCTTTCTCTGTTGCAGTAATCGGATGGTGGGACAGATGAATGTGGAGACATTGGACCAGTTAGCATTATATTCATTGGGGTCTATAAGATTGTGTGGATGGATGTGCAAGAAACCTTGAAAATCTCTAACAGGATTTGATCGGGTAGACACAGAAATGATGCTCGATATGCTTCGGAATGTAGGGCTAGAATGACATGTTCTAATAATAAGGGGTAGGTCATTTAGGACTGAGATGAGAATAAATTATGTCAGTCAGAGAATGAAGAGCTTGTGGAATTATCCACAACAGGAAACTTTTGCGATCGAAACATTGAATACATTTAAGATATATGGAACTATTTTAACTGTAAAAAATAGCAAAACGTATTCGGATAATGCAGGATCACAGTACAGATTTGGCTGGTCAGCTATGGAAATTTGTATTGTTAGAGCACGCCCAGGAGGCTGCATGGCCCACTCCTGCTCCGATATCCCCGATTTCTATGCTTTTAAGATACAGCACATTTAGTTTTATGTCTTTTACAGCTTCTGTCACTCAAGTATAAGTAATTTGTTTGTTTTTTTTGCGTTCTTTAAATAAAAATAAAATGCTAAGCGCTGATTAGAATTTGGAGTGAGTTTATTTTATTGCCTGATTTTTCGGTTACTTACATTAAATAATAGTCACACCAGAGCTTGGTAAGGACTTCACTCCAGTGTTCATTACATAAGGTAATATTTAACATGTTATGTCATGCTTATGTATAATATTTAACGTACTTACCAAACTACATTATTTCCAAGCTCATCCTTTCTGCCAGAGTCTGGAAAGAAAGTCGTTATCTTGCTTAATGAATCAAGTAGCTTCAAAGACATTCGAAATGGTCTTGAATCCAAAATAAAAAAATTCTTCTGAATTCCTTTCTGTGTCGAATACAGAGGCATCTATTGGTGAAAACAATTGAATTCGACGATAAATGACTTTTAGGGTGCCCTTTATTTTTTGTTGGAAATAAATGTCAATAGTGGATTATCTCTTTTTTTATATACTGTTATTTTATATGTCGAGTGATTACGATGCACAAATGTACTTTCGATTCTTGGTGGACCATTGAACCTGTTCGTATTTGACGCAATTTTTGCTGTCTGCAATCTGAGTACATTAATCAACATCCTTTGAAAAAATATTTTATTCTGTCATACGAAAATGTGACACAGAGCAAGTTAAGTTCAGATGCATCGTGCAAGCGATTTGATGTTTCGTTTCCACTGGTGCAAGCATTCAATCTGTAATATATCTGTTGCTCCATAGAATGTAGCTGCACAACATGACGGTGAGAATAATCTTCCGATGATTTAGACAAGATGTGTTATTTTATATCTAAGGTTGTTTGTGTACAGCATCTGGCATTTACCTTAATCTTTATCCACGTTTAATAGTAGGCTGTGCGTATAACATGGGCTAACCATAAAGATGCAGTTTGTTTTTATTTTCATTCACTATGACTTTCTGTCCCTGAGTGCTTCTGCTGTCAATAAGGTGCAGATGACATTCCTGAAGAGTATTGAGTAGGCACGCAGAGTAAATATCATGTCATCAGTGTAATGGACAGTAAGAAGTAATGAATGTTAATTCTCTTCAGAGAATTATTTGGTCAACGTAGCCACGTGTCACCTAACATGAGCCTTGGAGAAAGTATCTGACTTTAGACACTTTCAGACTTAAAACAATGTATGAAATGCAATCATATTTCTATTCACCACCATCTCTGTTTTCTTCCTTGTGTTAAATTGCATTCAACAATTTTCCTCTGCGTGTAAAAGAGAATAAAACGAAATGTACAGCAACGTTGATTTCTTCAGCAAGAACTTTGGTCCATCGCTATTTAGTTTTGGTTCTTTCCTTTCCTGCCAAATCAAAACTTCTCAGCAAGTACACTTCCCATAAACAAGATCAGAGAATGATTATTTCAATAAATCATGGAAACCATGTGATATTCAGTCTACCGCAGTAATTTTCATTTATGCACTATCCTGTTTCTTCCAGTTGAATATTTTTAGTTTTGTCGACTAAAGCGTTTTACACTTCTGCACTTCAAATGGATTATTAGATATACCCAGTTCCTTAATGCTTTTTATATGCTTCTATCCCAACTTTTTTTCTGTCACTTCTAAAATTGTTTGAAAACATGTGATGAGCATAAATGTTGCCCAGTGGACTGACAGAGTCTGATCAGTGTCATAACCGGTACAGAACCTTAACATTGTGTTTCTTCTTACCTGTACCGCTTCAATATTATTTCTCGTTGTATCACGTCCTGTGAAATTATGTGCACTTGGCAATGTAGCTGATGTTCAAAGCCTGTTTTTCACATTTTTCTGTCCATTTATTCTCTCATTGGGTCCCAGCGTCTATCCCTACATGAGAACCCTTATTCATAAGATTATTTTTACTTCAGAAATGACTCAAAATCTGGGAAACAGACTTGTGAAACAATAAGTGCTGACATATTTCCTTCCAAAAAATCAAGTAATGATAGACGTTAATGACTTATCTCATTCAATTCAGTTGTGGAGTATATCATGAAAACATAGTTCTGATTATTCTGTAGCGATTGTTGGATTTTTGTAATCATATTCAATTGATGCTTTCTTTGTGGCAGCAGTCAAAATCAATGGCAACGTTTTGCGATATTTCTTTCGGTTACCGTGGTGGCCATCATAATTCTGTATCGCGGAAATTGTGGCCTCTCTATATGCATCACGTTCTACTTGTTGGCAATGTCAGCAGCAGATCTATCACTGGTAATTTTCAATGTCCCACGGAAAATGATTAACAATATTCACTTTTCAGTTGCATTTCTGTACATCACTCCTCTGTTTGTGGTTAGAATTGTTCTGTTTCGTATGACCATGGACTGTTCTGTTTGGTTCACGGTTGCTTCGACATTTGATCGTCTTATAGTCATTTGTTGTCAGAAACTGAAGTCAAGATACTGCAACATGAGAATGCTGACATCGGTTATTGGAGCTGTGAGAGTTGTCAACTGTTTAAGCTCAATTCCCTGGTACTTTGTATTTGTCCCTGCTTTTGCAACTAATAATGTACCATGGTTTTGTATCTTAGCACCAGAACATTATACTGCATCCGTCTGGACAATCTATGAGTAGATGCATAGTATTATTACACCTTTGCTTCCAATTATATTGATTCTTGTGTTCAACGTTCTCACTGCCAGGAATGTAATAGTCACCATTAGAGTTGGCCTGCGTCTTCTGGACCATAAAAAAAAAGACGGTAGAATCGATCCTGAAAATGTAACCCGTAGAAAATCCTTAATTTTGCTCTTCATTTTATCTGCTAATTTCATATTGTTGTGGATGACAAATATAGCACATTCTTTGGCTGGCAAAATGTTATTATAACTATGAAGACAAGACATGTAATCATCCAATAGTTATCTTTCAAGAATTTGGATTCATGCTGCGACTTCTGAGTTCTTGTACAAACATATGCATTTATGCACTGACCCAGACAAAATTCAGGGACGAGTTAAATAATGGACTGAAATATTCTATTGATGTACTTGCTACACTATGTAAATAAACAAAATGATTTAATCTTAAATTGGAGCTCTTACTGTGTTCCAGAAAAAACAACATTTTTATATTTTGTTCTGAAGTGTCCATTGTGCATATCCAAAAATCCCTGGAGGCGACAGATAGAAAAGGATTTTAAGAAGGTTCATGAGCCAATTGCTTTTATCAGCCATGCCATCCATTATAAAAGCAGATAGCTTACGTTGGAGATGAACTGGACATTAGTTCGGCCAGAGCTGGAGCACTGTGTGCAGCTGGGTGGAAGTGATTGCACTGAGGGCATGCAGTGCAGATCGATAATGGTGTTCTGAGATCTCTGCAGTGTGGAAAAGTGCTCTTCGGCCCAAAAAGTTCACACCTATTCTCTGTAGAGTAAATATAGAAACACACCCATTCCCATATTTTATTATCTGCTATTTACCAGTGACTAATGCATTGAGCGTACATATCCCTTAACACTGTGGACAATTTAGCATTGCCATTTCACTGAACCTGGACTTTTTTTTGGATTGCGAGAAGAAACTGGAGCAAACACGGGGCGAATGCTCAAACTCCACACTGAAAGTCGATCAATGCTGGAATCAAAACCGTGTAGCTGGCACTGTGAGGTAGTGAAGCTATCGACGTAGTTACCCTGCCACCCCATGTTGGGGAAGATGGATAATTTCAGCTTTGAAAGGAGATTGGATAAGCTCGGGTTGTGTTTTTTTATCAATAGACAAAATTAAAGGGGAACAAATTTGTGCGGTATAACATGATGAACAGCATGGACAGGATACATAGAAAACAGCTATTGCCTGTAGTCATCTGGTCAATAACATTGGAGCATGCATATAAGGAGAAAGTCAGAGGTTTAGATGGGGTTTGAGAAGGTAGGTGATGCGGGATATTCGCAATTTATAAAATATATTTTGGGTCTTTTCTTAACATTTCGTAAAGTTCAAAGCAATGTGCCAAAAGGGAAATGGAATTAATGTCAACTTAGAGTTGTTATGCCGATGCAGACTCGATGGGTCGAAACACTTCTTCTAATCCGGGTAGTTTCACGATGCTACATCATTGTGCATACTTTTGGAAAGGGTAATTTATGTGATGGTTATGTTGTATTACTCTCCAAATTGTTTTCAATTGGTACATTCTGTGACAGCATTCTTTAAATTTAAATCTCTGACTCTCATTGGTTTGTGAATCCCCACTGTAATGGAAAATTAACAAAATTAACATTTACTCTGAAATCTGAAAGAGAATGCTTTTCTAAATTAAATGCTTTGCTGAATCCTGCAGTCGAGGATACACCTTGGCTTTACTGAACTTTGCAAACATTCAACCTGATCCTGCGAACAGTCAAATTCAGCAAAAAGGCTAAGGAAAACAGAAAGACAGTAAGCAATTATATACACAGCAAGAGGATGGGAAAATAAGAGTTCGAACGTTTCCCAGCTCTTGGCCTTCACCGTGTAATAAGAATAGTATAAAAAGGCTATGTGAAATTTGTTCAGGGCCCTTACACAAGGCGTTTTTGTCAAGTGTATTAGTCACCTGCATGCAGAGGTTAAAAATAAAGGTTTTTCTCTGCTCTTGCTGGCAGTTGAGTCGAGCCAGTTTAATTTCGACAACACCACCAAATATCACCATTTCGTTAACCTCTTGGATAACACTTCGAGCACATCTTTTTTGAGAGTGGTGTACTTTCTCAGATGAAAATCGTTTGAAACGTCATCAGGTATTTTACTGATCCTCCAGAATTGCGCAGTGTTGCCGTGTTCCTCCATGTATTTCTACTTCTGACGTTTTCTGCGCAGCAGCTGGCAGGTTACCCGAACCAACGTGAGCTGGAACCCTGAAACTAACCAAAAAATCTCAGTCACTGCTGACAGTTTATTTTCTGCTCACCAAAATTTAATTGACGAGACTGAATTGCGATTCTTCAAAACAAAAACCTTCAAACTCTGGCTCCAGGATCTTAGAGTGAGTGCAGCCTGAACATTTGGAACACGAAGTGTAGACGAAGATGTAATAGACACTGTGCTGAGCATGGTATCTGATGCGGAAAAATATGTTGCTGGAAAAGCGCAGCAGGTCAGGCAGCATCTGGTGTACAGGTTTACTTGGTTAAGTCTCTGGTTTCTGAAACATTAATGGGTCAGTGAACAAATAAGTGGTTCGAACATTTTGAGCCTTTGAGTCATCCAGCACTGAGAAAAACAAACTCATTCAATCTAACCAAGCATGTTCCGAAACTAAACTAGTCTCATCTGCCTCTGCATGGCCCATATCCATTTAAACCTTTCTTACTCATGTATTAATCCAAATGTTATTTTAAACTTGGCAAGTTAATTGGCATCCATCGCTTCCTCCAGACCTTCATTCTACACAGGAAACTCTCCCATTGTAATACATGCTGTTCATCACGTCGTTTTTAAATCTTGCTCTTCTCATGTCAAAAACGTTCAATACTATACTTGAACTCTTGAAAAGTGGATGAGTAGCCGGTGATTTCCAGGTGCAAGCTACTTGATCTGGTCACGTCAATTAGCTGCTTGAGCTGGTGATATGAATGAGTTCGGCAAGTGAGTATTTGTGTATTGTACATCGGCGTCTACCTGACTGAACGATTGAAATGTATAGTTATTGGAGGATCTGACTGATTTTGAGTAATTGGAGAGTGAAATGACATGCTGTATGTGTAGTATCTCTGTGTCGGTAGGTCTAGTTAGCCTTGAAAACTGGTCATTGTGATAGATGTCTGTGGTCTGCTGAAGTCAAAGAGTCAGCCACACTATCAGGGTAATTGGACATTGCAGCTTTTCGTAGGAACACGTTGCAATTAAGCGTCATTGTGTAATCGATTATTCATTCGTTCTCTTAGTGTAGCATTCATGTCAGGTAGATGAGATTTCAATTCTCAATCTAGCAGAACATCAATCTGGTAGGTTGTCGTTTGCATTTCAGTGTAGTTCTCTCAGCATAAACAATTTTGCAAATCCGATATTGACGTGTGCAATGTTTCCAAGGTAGAACTGCAATTGCACCTTATGCATTGACAGTAAGTCCATAATGGGCATTTCTGGAAAATATAGGCTCACTGTTCCTTCACGGACAATCTAATCTATTACGAGAGGTTTGGCTTCTTTTCAGGTGTTGACATGTTGTTCAAATTTTCATTGTACTCACTCTTTCCAAGGTTGATTCTGAAGTTATCAACATTTCTTTGCAACTGACGACGCGACAGGTGATAATAAACAGATATCATCGAAGACTGGAGATGGCAACTAATTTGGCCCACTAAGTGAAAGCTAAAAAGTGACCAGGCAGACATTTTCTTGCTTCGAAAATGTGTTAATTGTTAAATTAGATATTGCAAGATTTCGTGACATGTCAAAATCTACAGGAATAGACGTTCTTCCTGTTTTCTCGATAATGTGACTAATATTGCTAAGCATTAATTGCTCGTCCAATCAATGTACATAGGCGAAAGTGAGGACTGCAGATGCTGGAGATGAGAGTCAAGTGTGTGGTGAAGGAAAAGCACAGCAGGTCAGGTAGCATCCCAGGAACAGAAAAATCGACGGTTCGGGCAAACGGCCTTCAGCCCTTCATGCGAGTGGGAGCGTCGGGGATGTAGAGATAAATGAGAGGGGGTAAGTTATCTGAGAGTGCAATAGCTGGACGGAGGTGGGAGTACAGGTGATAGGTTGAAGGTAATGGTGGAGTGGATAGTTGCGAAGGAAGATGGACAGATGGGAGAGCTCATGAGGGCGGTGCTGAGCTGGAAGGTTGTAACTGAGATAAGGTGGGGGAGGGAAAATGAGGAAACTGGTGAAATCCACGTTGATGCCATGCGTCTGGAAGGTCCCACGGTGGAAGATGAGGCTTACTTCCTCCAGACTTCGCGTGGTATGGAGTGGCGATGCCCTTAGTGGAGTGGGAAGGGGGGTTCAAGTGTTCGGCCACGGGACAGTGGTTGGTAGGTGTGGATTTCCACAAGATGCTCTCTGAAGCATTCTGCGAGTAAGCATCCTATCTCCTCAATGTATAGCAGACCGCATGGGAAGCAACTGACACAGTACATGATATCTGTGCAAGTGCAGGTGAAGCATTGATGGATATGAAAGGCAACTTCAGGGCTTTGGATGGACTCGAGTGGGACGGTGTGGGCGCAGGCTGTGCGATTCCTGCGGTGGCGGGGAAGGTGCTGGGCAGGGAGCGTGGCGTAGTCCTGATATCGTAGTCGTAGGGAATCGTCTGTCCAGAAAGTGGATGGGGTAGGGAGGAAATATGTCTCTGGTGGTGCGGTCCATTCGTAGGTGGCTGAAATGGCAGAGGATGATGCGATGATATGTGGATGTTGGTTGGGTGACTACATAGGATCAATCCTATTATAAGAAATATTAATATGTCATCACGAGTATCGAAAAACGGAGCAATTGGGCAAATACCACATAACTAATTGCCATTCGACAGAACAAACATCCCTCAGCTAACTCGAGAAAAGTTGGCTCTCACAGTCATCAATGACAAAGACATAAAAATAGACGGGGGAAACTGGATTCCAGGCTGATTGACAGAGGTGACAAAGAACGTTCCAGAGGACACGTAACCTAGTGGTAATTTTGAGAAAATAAATGTTGTTCTTTTTTTGGTATATGAGTGGGATTTTTTTTATTGGATTAGCATACCATTCCAAAATTATTTTATCAGGGAATACTTAGCAGTTCGATGCTTTGTTTATACTTTAGTTAATTCTGTCACTGATGCAGTCAGATAACCAGATTGTTGCTCCTTTATTATCAATTGAGAGTAACGGAATTATTTTATGTAATCACTTGCAATTAAAATATTTCATTTTTACAAAATCTTTTACAGATTCTCTTTGAGTACTTTTGTGTTATTTGTCAGAGGGAGAGGTGTCAACCTCGAATTGATAATAAATACTTCCTCGAGATTATTAACTTCTCTCAAAAAACTGAATCGCTTGAAAGAAACATCGCGGATGTACCGTGACATAGTTATGAAATGACATTATTATTTGGCCTGCCAACAATATTAATATCCTGTTAATCCAACCTAAAGCCCATCTTAATTACATTATCCACTTCCATGGTTATGCTTTTGAAATGACCATTTAAATGCACCAAATATTGGCGGGTGTACTACTGTTGCAGGCATTGCTTTCCGCGCCCCTACTGCACTGATTGACGAAACTCCCTCAGACATCTGTCCTCCATCTATCACCGTTCAATTTAAATCAATTTCACCTCGTGCTTGCCATCACCATCCGAAGGAAAAAAGAAGGATCTCACTGTCCACCCGACCTCATCCTCTGATTATTGAATGTTTCTCAATTTAGTCACCTCTGAACTTTCTTCTCTTGAACGAAAACAGTCTTAAATCCCTCAGCCTTTCCTCTTAAGACCTTACTTCCTGGTGAGGCAACGCTTTCCAAAGATACCACATCCTTTCTATAATGCAGTGAACAGAACAGTATTCAACTGCGGCTGCACCAGGACTTTGTACAATTGCAAGGTCACCTCATAGCTCTGAAACTCAATCTCTCTACCAATGAAAGCTCACATACTGTATGGCTTCATATCAACCCTTTTAAACTGGTTGGTAAGTTATAGGGATATATATATATATATATATATATGGACATCGTGGGCGGCACGGTGGCACAGTGGTTAGCACTGCTGCCTCACAGCGTCAGTGACCCGGGTTCAATTCCCGCCTCAGGCGACCGACTGTGTGGAGTTTGCACATTCTCCCAGTGTCTGCGTGGGTTTCCTCCGGGTGCACCGGTTTCCTACCACAGTCCTAAAATGTGCAGGTTAGGTGAATTGGCCATGCTAAATTGCCTGTAGTGTTAGGTGCAGGGGTAAATGTAGGGGAATGGGTCTGGGTGGGTGCGCTTTGGCGGGTCGGTGTGTACTTGTTGGGCCGAAGGGCCTATTTCCACACTGTAAGTAATCTAATCTCTCTCTCTATATATATATATATATATATATATATATATATAGACATCGAGATCCTTCTGCTCATCTACACGCCCAAGGATTTCAACATTCATCCAGTAATCTGCATTTGTGTTGCTCCTTCAAACGTGAAGCCTCTCACACATTTCCGCATTAAATTCCAGTTCCACTTCTCAGCACAGCTCTGCAGCTGATCTCTGCCCTCTGTAACCTATCCACAACTGCAGCAATATTAGTGTCATTTACAAATTTACTGACACATGCTCCTACGCCATAATACAGTCATTTTAACAAATGAAGCACAACAGTGTCCCCAGAACAGATCCTTGCGGTACACCACTAGGCACTGAACATCAGGGTGAAAATTTCGCATCAGTCACCAACCTCTGTCTTCTTTCAGCTATCCAACTTCTGATCCAAACACCGAAATGAATCTCAATTTCATGTCTCAATATTTAAGGCAACAGCCTACCATGGAGAAACTTTTCAAACGCCTTACTCTATTCGCACATACATCTCATCAACCTCTTCACTCTCATACACCGCTTTGGTTACCTTCTCAAAGAATTGAAAAAGATCTTTGAGGCAGCACCTACCCTTCACAAAATCGTATATTCTATCCATAATCAACGTATCCCTTTCTGGATGATTATAAACTTTATATATTCTCACGCTTTCCAACACATTACCTACAACCAGCGAAAAGCTCACTGGACTCCAATTACGAAGTGGGTCTCTAATTCCCTTCTTTAACAACGGGGCAACATATGCTATCCTCGAATCTTGTTGCACTTTTCCAAAAGACAATAACGACAGAAAGATCAGAGCCAAGTGCTCTCCAATCTCCTCTGCAGGGAATCCTTGGATGGAGTCCATTCAGCCCAGTGGACTTTTCCATTTCACATTTGGCAGAATTGCTAAGACCTCCTCTTTGTTCAGTTCAAACATGTCTAATCTAGTTGCCTATATCTCAGTATTCTCAATGACATTGTCTTTTTCCAGTGTGAATACTGAATAAAAATATTCAATTATCACTTCTTCCCTCTCCTGGACTTCATGCAACTCTTCCCACTAGTATCCTTGATTGGCCCTAATCTTAACCTTGTCATTCTTTTTTTTCCTGACATACCGACAAAAAGCTTAAGGGTTTTCCTTGATCCAACCTGCTAATGATTTCTAACGTACTGCTCAGGCTCTTCTTAGGTCACTCTTTAGGTGTTTCCTGGCTAATGCCTTACTCTCAAGCGCCTGACCTGAGCCTTAATGTTTGGTTCTTACATTTTCCTTGTCCATGCTTTGACAAGTGATTCATCTCTTTCGTGAACCACGGCTCCCTCGTTCAACAAAACATTCTTGCCTGACAGTTGCATTCTTATCAAGGACACGACATAGCTGCACTAAAATAAGATCGCCATTCAATTTTGGGCACCGTCTGCAGTATCCTTCCCCATCCGAGGCATCCAAAATTTTGCCGAATCGCATCATAATTGCCTTTAGCCAGCTATGCCTTTTCATCGCTAAAGTAAACATAACCGACTTGTGATCAGTACCACCAAAGTCCTCACCTATATTCAAAACAAATAGCTGGCCGGGTTCATTAGCCAGTACCAAATCTAAAGTAGCCTCTCCCATTTTTGGCGTGTCCGCATACTCTGTCAGGAAGCCCTACTGCACGCATTGGACAAAAACTGACCCGTCCAATGTGCTGGAACTAGAGTATTTCCAGTCAATATTGGGAAAGTTAAAGCCCCCATAACAACTAACCAGTTACTCTAGCTCCTATTCAGAACCACCTTTGCTCTCCTTTCCTCTACTTTGCTGGAAGGATTTAGAGGCCTGAGGAAACTCGCAAAAGGGTGACCTCTCATTTCTTGTTTATAACCTCAGCCCATAATACCTCAGTTGTCGAGTCCTCAACGTTCTTTTCGCCTCCATACTTCTGTCCTTGACTAAAAATGTCATACCTCACCTTCTTTAACCATATTTCCTGTTCTTATTGAAACACCCACACCCCAAAACTTGCAGCAACGATGCCCTGTCCCTGCTCTATCCATGTCTCCAAAATGACCACAACATCGAAATCCCACGTGCCAACCCGTGCTGCAAATTCAACCACCTTCTTCCGTTTGCTCCTGCCATTGAAGTAAACACTCTTCAAACTACCTTTCTGCTTCCCTGTGCACTCTTGTGACTTTGAAAACATACCTCACTACTCTCAAACTCTTGGACATGGAGCTTCAATTTGGGTTCCCATCTGTTGGATCAATTAGTTTAAATGACCCATAAGGATTACCTCGTTTCCCCCAACTCTCAGGATATTGGTAACATTTTAAAGTTGATTTTTAGATCATCCTGTTTTTAAAAGTCGCAACTATCCCAGAATGAGCTGCAATTATCCCCTCCCTCCTGCACTATCTCTTTGCCATGTGTTTATCGCCTCTCTCTCCCTATTCCATGCATCGTTAGCAAATGGACCGGGTAACAAAACAGGAGTAACAACTCTGTTTGTTCTTGCTCTAAGCTTCTGCACTAGCTCTCTGAATATGTGTTTTAAACATTCATCCCATTTCCTACCCACGTCGTTGGTGCCTATGTGGACCACGTCTTGGGTCTGCTTTCCCTCCCGCTTAAGGAACCCAAAAACAAATCCGAGACATCATAAACCCTGGCCCCTGGGAGGCAACACACCAACCGTGAGTCTCTCGCGTTCTCACAGAAGTTTGTATCTGTCCCCTAAATTTGGAATCACCCATTGATTAAAGCTCTGCTACTCAACCCTTTCCCTTCTGAGCGACAAGGACAGAGTCTGTGCCAGACATCTGGATCACATGGCTTACACCTGTTAAGACGTCATCCCAAACAGTATCCAAAACTGTATACTTATTATTGAGAGCAACAGCCACATGAGTTCCCTGCACTGTCTGCGAGTTACCTTTCTATCTACTGAATATTACCCAACTATCTTTTTCTTTTACTTGACTTGTGACTACTACTCTTTAACTTCTTTCAAGTACTCCCTCAGCCTCTGGATTGATCCGAAGTACATCCAGACCCAGTTCCATTTCTCTAATGCTAATTTTAAAGAGCTGGAATTGGATGCACTTCCCGCAGATGAAGTCAGCCGAGACACGAGTGCTGAATCTTCCCTCCCACATTCTGCAGGAAAAATTATTCAAATGCCTTAACCTCCATCCAACCTCTTCTAATTTCGTGGAGAGACTATTGAAAAGTGAAACAAAAGTGAAACCAAGCAGTTTATTCAAAATTTTGTAGGATTATGGAGCCATAGCGTCAGGGCGTAATACAATTTTACAGCATGGAGACAGGGCCTTCTGTTCAAACTGCTCCATGCTGACAAAAATGTCCCTTCTCAGTAACCCCATTTCCCTGCACATGGCTCATATGTTTCTAAACCGCTCCGAGTGACGTATTTATCCAAATGTCTTTTACACCTTCTTAATGAAGCTACCTCAAACACTTCCACATGCTCCTCAGACCATATGCGTCCCACCACCTGTATAAAAAGTTACTGCAAACATTTCCTTTTATTCTGGTCTTCCTGCCCTTAATACTGTCTTGTTCCCCCTTCCCCAATCTTTGCAAAGAAGACTGAGTACATTAATCTACCCATGCCTCTGACAAAATCATGGAGACATCGAGATGTAAAGCACAGGAACAGATCATTCGATCAACTCGTCATGTCGACCAGACATCCTAACCTAATCTAGGCACATTTTCCAGGAGTTGGCCAATATCCCTCCAAACTACTCCTAATCATTTACCAATCCAGATGCCTTTTAAATATAGACAACCCTTATCAACACATCTTGTCACTTGATCAAAGAACGCTAAACACTTTGTTAGGCATGAACTCTCACGCATAAAGCCCTACTGAGTACTCTTAATCAATAATTTTCTTAACAAATGCATGTGCATATTATTGCTCAGATTCTTTTCTAGTGGCTTGCCTGCCACAAATGTTAAGTAACGGGCTATATTTCCCAGATTTTTTTTTTTTTTGCAGCCTTTGTTTTGAATAAGGGCACAACAGACTTCTCGAATCTCATCTTTGATTAAAGATGTTGCAAAAATATCAGGCAATGACCCCAGGTGTTTTATTTTTTTTTCTTTCGCTTCTTTCAGTGAGTTTTCTACCTGGCTAGAATTCCATCACATCAGGCAACATTCCGAAAATCTTTTCTGTAACCACTCCAAAGTACATACTCGCACAGTCAGGCAGACCCTCTATCATAGACACGCTGTGTTTCACGCACAGACACATGTGCCCCCAAACTCACCCCCATGCACACACCCTTTCACAGGCAATTCCCCCATCGCATCCATCCACATGTTTTCACAGACGAAAACACACACGCTCTCTCGACAATCTCACACACGTAGTAACTTAGATGAACACTCTGACACACACATATTCATTCAGATTTATTCTCTCTCTGTTCCACTCTCCACTTCCTGCATGTACACAGACAAATTTCCTTGGGTAACTTTTTATTTGCAGAATTATGATATATTATATTTGCAAATACATTCTGTCTTGTTCAAAAAATGTACAATCTGCAGGCAGTCAATGCGGGGAGACAATGCATGTGATCATTTGTAAATTCCACTTTGGAAATAGAGCCAGTCCGACTGAATATTGGGATACAGACAGACTCCGACCTCGTACATTTAATGCATTGACTGAACTAAGATGTCGGATTTTGTTCTATAACCTTATGTTATCGAGGAGGTGGCTTATAAGAAGTTTTGAGTTTACATATTTCTGAACAGAAACCTGCAACCATTCTAACATATGAAAGACCTAACAAGAATCCAGCTGAGCTCAAGATATCTTTTCAGTTGCGTGGCACTATCTTCTTTTGAATAAATTCTGTGTCTTCTGACATTATATTCTACAATGGCCTGACAAAGGAGCAGTGCTCCAAAAGCTCGTGATTCCAAATGACCTGTTGGACTATCACCTGAATTTGCATGATTTTAACTTGGTCCACTTTAGTCCAAAACCAGTTCTTCCACATCATGCCTTTCAGTGAAGGCAAGCATGCAACAAGACTTTTTCTGTTCCTTCACTGAAATATTGATACTGGGATTCTCAATTGAAATGAACTGGATAGCTAGTATGAAGAGTAAACACTAGGCAGCTAATTATCACGTTTCCAGGGAGTACATTCTCCTATAAAACCTGAAATCATGTCTCTGTTTACGTAATAGATATTTGCACATTCTGTAAGTGCGAAGTTTCATTCGGGAATCATCAGACCACTAATTGCACTGTGGAAACCACATTAAATCCGAATTCCACTGAGTCGACTGAGATGAATCCATCCATTCCGTCTCTTCTTTTTTAAGATTGGGTCTGTCTTCAACGGGCGAGATAAATCTGGGTTTAAGTTAAAGAATTTTTAAAAATATGTGAAATGTTCTGGAAGCGTTGGAAGGGATAATTTCTTCACTCTGCTGAATGAGTAAATGGTAAATGGTTGTACGGATTCACAAGAGAGAATTCTCCACGAAATACGCCGATCAGCGAGTTCAGATAAAACTTTGACACATATGTGCTACTAGATTATTAATACTATGTCACACAATATTTCTCAGAGTGAATTAAAAAATGATTTGAGCCAAAGTATAACGAACATAGGTTTGGGCAGATTTATAATGTCTTTGATGCATTTACAGCGATTAGTTCCCAATCACAATTGCGCTGAGGAAGAGTTATTGAATATGAATATCATCCCACAGATGTGGTCATACCTGTGCTGTTTTATTTTCTCAATTTTTGTAAAATTATTTGTTTTATTGTATTCCAAGTAAGATCGTTTCTGCTTGTGTCGGCTTCACACTTGTGCTAATCGAGTTCCAGGTTCTTGAAATTCGGGTCATGACGACGGTGATTAGCCAACACATACTGCGTTCAGTTGTATGTTCTATTTTTGGGGTAATTAACAAAGATGTTAATGAGGACACGCAGGAGTAAGTAACCTTCTACAGGCAGTTCGTTTCAAAGAAATGTTTCTATTTGTTTTGTTACACTTTTCATTAGTTTAACTGCTTCATCTACTCATCAGCCAACACAATAGTACAAACGTTCAGGTTGATGTATTCGTAACAACCTTTCATCAGAACAGCCGAGAGGGTAATCCATGACATCATCCTTCAGTGGTCCACTGAATCAAAGGTAACAGTCTCTATGCAGTTCGTTGCACTCCTCGTGACATCAAGAAAAGGCTGGAGGCGCAGGATACTGCAAAATCAATAGGCCTTGATAACGTTCTGGCAATAGTACTGAAGACATCTGCTCCACAACTTGCCGCTGCCCTCGCCAAGCTCTTCCAGTTCGGCTGCAACAGCGGCATCTACCGACAATGTGCAAGATTGCTCAACTATGTCCTTACACAAAAAGCAGGACAAATCCAACCCGGCCATTTATCGCCCAATCAGTCTATTGTCCATCATGAGAAAAGTGATGGAAGGGGTCATTAACAGTGATATCAGCAGCAATTGCTCAGAAACAACCTGCTCAGTGACACCCAGTTTGTGTTATGCCAGGGTCACTCAGCTCCAGATCTCATTACAGCCGTAGTTTGAATTTTCACATATGAACAGAATTACAAGGGTGAAGTGAGAGTTGCAGCCCTTGATATCAAGATCACTTTTGACAGAGTTAGGTATCAAGGACCACTGTCAAAATTGGGATCAATGAGAATCAGGAGGTAAAATCTTCGCTAATTAGAGTCCTGTTGTAAAGGAAGATGGCTGTGTTTGTCGAGGCTCAGTCTTCTCAGCACAAAAATATCTCTGCCAGAGTTCCTCAGAATCGTATCCTACAATTAGCTAAATTATCAAAGACCATTCCTCTGTTCACCGCTGAAAGTGTAATGTTCTGCACCATTCGCGACTGCTCAGATACTGAAGCACTTCGTGCTCAAATGTAACAAGATATACACAATATCCAGACTAGCGCCAACAAGTGGCTAATATCGAACGTGTCACACAAATGCTGGACAATGACCATTACCAATAAAAGAGACTCTTACCATTACTCCATAACATTAAGCGGTATTACCATCGCTGAGTCCACCGCAGTCAACAACATTGGAGTTATATTGACCGGACACTCAACTGGCTTCAGCACATGAAAATATGGACTGTAAGACCAAGTCAGAGATAGCGATACTGCCGGGAGTAAGTCACTTCCTGACATACCACAGTCGATCTACTATCTACGAGGCACAATTCAGGATGAATTGCGGTGGAGTACTCCCCATTTGCCGAGATGGGTACAAGTTTAAAGTCAATCAAGAAGCTTGACCCTATCAAGCACAAACCAACAGCTTGACTGGCAACACATCAACGAACAATAAATCCCTTCAACACCGGGTCTCAGTAGCAGCAGTGTGTACTAACTGCAAGATACACTGCGGAAATTCAGGGAAGTCCCTCAGACATCACCTTACAAATCCAGGACCACTTCCATCTAGAACGACAACGGCAACAGGTAATTGGGAGCAGCACGACCGACACGTTCCCCTCCAAGCCACTTACAATCCTGACTTGGAAATATACCGCTATTCCTTCACAGTCATTGTGTTAACGTGTTGAAATTCCCTGTCTCCTGGCATTGTGGGTCATCTCACAGCATGTGAAATGCAGCGATTCATGCAGGTCGCCCACGACCAACTTCTGAAAAATGAGTTGCTGGAAAAGCGCAGCAGGCCAGTCAGCAGCCAAGGAGCAGGAGAATCGATTTATCGGGCATAAGCCCTGCTTCAGGAATGAGGAGGGAGTGCCAAACAGGCTAAGATAAAAGGTAGGGAGGAGAGACTTGGGGGAGGGGCTTTGGGAATGCGATAGGTGGAGGGAGGTTAAGGTAAGAGTGATAGGCCGGAGAGGGGGTGCGGGCGGAGAAGTCAGGAAGAAGATTGCAGGTCAAGGAGGGGGGCTGAGTCCGAGGGTTGGGACTGAGATAAGGTGGGGGAGGGGAAATGAGGAAGCTGGAGAAATCTGCATTCAAACCTTGTGGTTGGAGGGTTCCTAAGCGGAAGATGAGGCGCTCTTCCTCCAGGCTTCATGTTGCCATGGTTTGGCGATGGAGGAGGCCAAGGGCCTGCATGTCCTTGCAGGAGTGGGAGGGGGAGTTAACGTGTTCTGCCATGGGGCGGTTGGGTTTGTTGGTGCGGGTGTCCCAGAGGTGTTTTCTGCCTACGTTTTCTGAAACGTAGGCAGCCTGTCTCTCCAATGTAGAGGAGGCCAAATCTGATGCAGCGGATGCAGTAAATGATGTGTGACGTGCAGGTGAATTTGTGACGGATATGGAAGGATCCCTTGGGGCCTTGGAGGGAAGTGAGGGGGAGGTGTGGGGCGCAGGTTTTGCATTACTTGTGGTTGCAGGGGAAGATGCCGGGAGTGGAGTTTGTGTTTGTGGAGGGTGTGGACTTGATGAGGGAGTCGCGGAGGGAGTGGCCTGTCTGGAATGCTGATAGGGGAGGGGAGGGAAATGTATCCTTGGTGGTGGTCTCTCTTTGGAGGTGGTGGAAATGACGAAGGATGATACAATTTATCTGGAGGTTGGTGGGGTGGTGGGTGAGGACCAATGGGGTTCTGTCCTGGTGGCGATTGGAGGGGCGAGGAAATTCATCCTTTCTTTTTTTTGCTGGTGAAATGGTTTTCGAAATAGAACCCGACAGAGTGGAAACGCGCTCTTTGACCCAAGTTCACACCGATCCTCCGAAGCGTAATCCCCCCAGACCCATTCTCCTGCCCGATATTTTTCCCTGACTCATCCACCATACTGATACATTCCTAAGGCCAATTGACCTAACCTGCTCAATCTTGGTCTGCAGGAACAAACCCGCGCAGACACGGGGAATATGTGTAAACTCCACACAGATAGCTGCCGGAGGCTGGATTTGAACCTGGATCCCTGCCACTGTGCGGAAGCAAGGCTGGCCACTGAGCTACCATGCCGTCCCCAAATGATGGGATGAGGGAGGAAGGTTTTGTGTTGCTTTGTGCTTTGTGCAACTTTATTCACAATAAAGTGACATGTTCTGGTTCCATATCTGATGCCAGGACTTTTATCTCGAATAATTTGAAAGAGCCGAGCAGTTGACAGAACGCAGCAGAGGATTTTTTGTGTTTGTCCTAATCGGCAGTGGCCAAGTTGAAATAAGCTGCGACACCAGAAGCAGGAAACCATTAGCAGTGAGCTTTGAATTCGAGATTTGTTTTATTGAAATCAAAGTCAACAATCTGCCCGGACGGGATTTAAAAACACCAGATTAGTACACTCATTTTCTGGATTCATAAAGTTTCAATAATATTGACAATTGCATTAATTAAAATATTTTATGAATTAATAGTCGATACATTAGACCTGAAGAGCCAATCACATTCGCCTTCACTATCAATGAGCAGACAATCTTAGATTTTTAAAAATTCGCTCGTGCATTGCTCATCTAATAGAGAGAGAGTGAGAATGAGAATGAGAATGAAAGAAAGAGCGAGAGAGACAGAAATGTGCCAAAAAAAGATATAAGCGATGGAACGCTGGAGAACGATCATTCCTTGGGTCAGCAAACAGGGTGTGAGAGAGATTTAGAATGGATTGTTTTGTTGCTAATATACTTGGAAGTTTTTCAGTGAAAGGGAGGTCGAAAATTGTACTGTCCTCTTCCTTCATAAGGATCCTTGTCAATGACATTCATGGCTGAATGCTTACAACAACTGAAATTTCACATTCGAATCTCGACAGTGGGTGAAATCAGAGTGATGGAAAACGCTTCATTGTGAGGCAACAAGAAAACAGTAAGGGGATCAGAGAGCGGGGCAGGAGGAGAAATATATCCCACAGGGTAGCTGCCGCTGAAACCTCAGTATCACTTCCTTCACTAACCATGCATTCCTGTTCATTCACGGGATGTGGGCATCGTTCCCTGATTTAGCATTTATCTCTTGTCCCTGGTTGAGAACGTTGGCGGGAGGGAATATATGCAGTTGAGCTACTTCTTGAATTGCTGCAGTCAGACCCACAATTAAACACCAGGGACGAGAAAACACAAAATTTTGAGCCAGTGTCACTGAAGAAATGACGAATATACTTCAAATTCAGGAGTGAGTGCCTTGGAGCGTAATGTGCTGGAGAATGATGCCTCCATATATCTGTCCCTCTTCTCATTCCAGATATAAGTGACTGTGCGGTTGAAAGGTGCCGTCTATTATCCCTCTGGTTGTGCTTCAGCGACGTGTTACCGGTGCCGTTAGTATAGACAAGAAACTGATTCTACGAAGCTAACTGTCTTTGGATGGTAACGGTCTGTCTGCCATTTCTGATCATTGCCCTCCTCATTCCAGATACACCCCCACGCCTTGCCCCACCACATAATAATATGGTGCATGCCAGTCAAATCTGAAATTCGACACATGACACAGGATGTGAATAATGCAGTGGGAGGCTTTCTTCACGTTTCGAAATGCGAGGTGCTCTCCTTTGTGTGATTTGGTTGTAGTTCTGAGACGGGGGTGGGGCTCAACATTCGCTTACTAATGTGTTTAAACACAAATTCTGTCACTTCCATGCGAAGGAACACAATCAAGAAGGGCCCAAATTACTGTAATTAGCTTTCGGCACAGCCGAACATGAACCTCACCGTGCCCCATGCTCAATCTTTCGTGAATCACACAACGGCATGGAAAAAAGCAATGCAGAAACAATGAGCATCTATTCAGCAACTGTATTTCATCACTTTTGTATCTTTCAATTCTGCGCAGCCCTCCACACAAGTTCCAGCCAGTGGTTACAGCTGACAAGCAGTGAATACAATATCATTAATGCCCTCAGTTAAGGGATGTAAGTTTCACCAAATCTCGTGGGATTGACCCAAAACTGAGTTCGCAAAGTTGTTTTATGTTCTATTGTAAGATTGTGAAATGGGAAAAGCATTGTGCGATCCCTTTGAAAAATTATGTTATTTTCGGTGCTGAGTGTTAGAATGGAAGTTTGTCAGCTACTTTAAAGTGTGCATAGCAGACAGAGATCTAATTTAAACATTTTTCATCAACAGGACAAGCAGCAGTTTTTATTAAAACAAATACATATTTTTATAATATTGAGCCAAACAATTTTAATCTGGCCCTTAGAGAACAAAAAATCATTAAAATTAAATCTGATGGATTTGATGAGTTAGGACCAATCTGATCACAAAATGTTGATCGGTCCTCAGTCTTACAAAAGATGAGGATACTTGGAAAATCGTGAGAGAAGCAATTGCCCTCTGCAAAGTGATGTTAGCTCTCAGCTCTTTGAGAAACCACCAGCGCTTTATTATGGCAACGTGATACACTATCTGACGTCCCGACAGGAAAATCAACAGCGAAATCATTCCTGAGCGAAGGATCTACAGAGAAAACCTTCCTGACAGAAGGATCAGCGGAGAAAAAAAGACGCCGAAAGATCCAGAAGATTTAAATTCAGCTGTAATTTCGACAGGCTAAGTTCCACTGTTTTACTTCACAAATTGAACTTGTATTTGTTGAAGCAGCATAACATTAGTTGTTTGCGTTATTCATTAATAGTTACAACCTAGAGGGGTATTATTCACTGTGTTAATATTCAGTTAATTTGTTCATTGTTAGAGTTATTTAGAGAAAGTATCACTAGCGGACTTTGAAGTGAGAGTCTGTTATTTTAACATAGAAAATTGAACAAAGAAGAATACAGCGCAGTACAGGCCCTTTGGCCCTCGATGTAGCGCCGATCCAAGCCCATCTAACCTACACTAGCCCACTATCCTCCATATGCCTATCCAATGCCCGCTTAAATGCCCATAAAGAGGGAGAGTACACCACTGCCACTGACAGGGCATTCCATGAACTCACGATTCGCTGAGTAAAGAACCTACCCCTAACATCTGTCCTATACCTACCACCCCTTAATTTAAAGCTATGCCCCCTCGTAATAGCTGACTCCATACGTGGAAAAAGGTTCTCACGGTCAACCCTATCTAAACCCCTAATCATCTTGCACACCTCTATCAAGTCACCCTTAAACCTTCTTTTCTCCAATGAAAACAAGCCCAAGTGCCTCAGCCTTTCCTCATACGATCTTCCTACCATTCCAGGCAACATCCTGGTAAACCTCCTCTGCACCCGGTCCAGTGCCTCCACGTCCTTCCTCTTCTATGACGACCAAAACTGCACACAATACTCCAGATGCGGCCGCACCAGAGTCTTATACAACTGCAACATGATCTCAGGACACCGGAACTCAATTCCTCTTCCAATAAAAGCCAGTACGCCATATGCCTTCTTCACCGCACTATTTACCTGGGTGGCAACTTTCAAAGATCTGTGTACATGGACACCAAGATCCCTCTGCTCATCCACACTACCAAGTACACAAAGTTAATTAAGTACACAAATGTGCTGCAAAGAAAAAAGAATGACACTGCTTCTTACATTCCTTTTATCAAATTACAGGGTGAACTGCCTCCCTTTGGGTGATTCCGATGTAGATCACGTTGGGAAGCGTCAACCTCAGCTTTACAACAATTGTAAAGACAACTTTTGCCTCTTTGATTGATGAGAAAACTGTAAGTATAGAAAACAGGACAACACCAGGGTGGGGAGGCAGAAGGTGGCGGGGATCGATCAGTTACTTGTGATTATCATATGATCACCAGGAGGTCTTTGGTTGACATCATTGGCATGGGATTGTTTTAAAATAGACCATTTGTAATTTTCATTCAATGCAAAGGAAAACAACACAAATCATTTCAAAACTGATGTGGATTGCATACACATGAAGAATTCCTACAATATTTCATCACATTAATAATGACTGAATGCTTGACTCATGGAACAATCTCACATTCGCAGTTCCAGACGGCAAGTTCATGATATTCTCTGTAAATAATTGCACATACATGCACACAGGCAAATGCACACATACTCACAAACAACCAAATTGACACACAGAGTAAAACGCAGTTTCAAACTCACTTGCACATATATACCTGAACACAAAAAGACAGAATCTATAAAAATACAACTGAGACCCAGTGCGAGGTAATTCGTATTTTGTCACAATATTCAGCTGCTGGATCGTCTCTCGCATTGCAATAGTGATTGTATGGGAAGGCTCATACTTGAACACTCATTGTTGTAAAACGTTTGTGTTATCTATAGTAAAGCAACATTCCCAATGGTACAATGTCTAAGTTTCAGAAAACTAAAATATGGTAACTCCGCAGTACTCAATGTGTAAACTGTCTGCAGTCTGCTAAATCCATAGTGTGGGGTAACAGATTTAGATAGTCAGTACTGTGGAAACTTTCTACTGTCTACAATGATACATAGTCTACAGGATGGACGTTGTGTTTAGCAGGGAGGCGATGGTCTGTTGTTATTATCACTGGAATATTAACCATCAGTCCCATATAATTTCCTGCGGAGTTCTAATCCTGACCAAAATAGATGGTGAAAATTGAGTTCAATACAATATCTGGAACACAGAGTCCCATGATGAATATGATCGATTGTCGCAAAAACCGAACTGGTTCACTAATGACCTTCAGGGAAGGAAACTGCCATCCTCATCAGGTCTGGTGTACATGTATCTGTAGGGCACAGCAATGCGGTTGGCTCTTACCTGCCCTCTGGGCAATTCATAATGGGCGTTAAATGCTACCTGACCAGCGACGCCTTCAACTTGTGAATGAATAAAGGTACCGAAACCACAATGAGATGCTGAATTATTTCTAGTCATTACCTGGTTAATTGCAGCCTTTGTTAGAACATAGCACATAGAAAAGTACAGCAAAAAAAAAAACAGGCAGATACATCTACGAGGTTTAATCCTCATGTAAAACAAAATAACTTGACCCACGCACCAAGCAACTCACTGTCTTTCATCTGCATGCGCCTAAATGTCTCTTATGACTATACTTCCAACTCCACAGCTGGCAACGCATTTCATGCATTCACAAATCTGCGTCAAAAAATATACCTTTGATGTCTCCTCTATACCTTCCTCCTAATATCTTCCTCCTAATATCACAAAACTATGATTCCTGGTCCCAGTCAATTCTGCCCTGCGGAAAAGTGTCTGGCTATTTACTCTACCAATACCTCTCATTACCTTCTACACCTCGATTAGCTCACCACTCTTCCTCCTTCTCTATAGAGAAAGAGAGTCCGAGCTTCGGCAATGTCGCTTCATAAAACAACCCCTCCAGTCCAGGAATCACCCTGATAAACCGCCCTTGCACCCTCTCCACATCGTCTGTATCTTTCCCATAGTGGGGCGACGAGAACTGAACCCAATATTCCAAGTGCGGCCTCACCAGGGACTTGTCCAGCTGCAGCAAAACCTTGCAGCTCTTAAACTAGATTACCCTGTTAATGAAAGCAAAAACTCCATATGTTTTCTTTACAAACCACTTGGATGGCAACTTTGAAGGATCTATGTACTTGAACACCAATATCCCTCTGTTCCTTCACACTGCCAAGAATCATGTCTTTAATCCTATATTAGGCATTCAAGTTCGATCATCCAAAATGCACCACTTCGCATTTATCCAGATTGAACTCCATCCACCTTTTCTCAGCCCAGCTGTTCATTTTGTCTATGTTACTCTCTAGCTTGCAATAGCCCTCAATAATATCAACGGCATATCCAACCTTTGTGTCGTTCGTAATTTACGAACCCACCTCTCAATCACCTCGTCCGAGTCATTTACAAAAGCTACAGAGGCACAAGGACAGAGCCCTGCGGGACAACACACAACAATGACCTCCCAGTAGTAGAATGCTTTCCGACTACAAAATCTCTCTGCTTTCTGTCAGCCAAACTATCTTGAATCCAGATAGCGAAATCTCCCTGTATCAAATATCTCCTGACTTTATGAATGAAGTACCTTGGGGAACTTTATCAAATGCTTTGCTGACCTCCACATACTCCACACGTACTGCTCGACCTTTGTCGATCTGTCTTGTCACCTCCAGAGATTGTGTTGAGTCTTGTGGCATTTGAGATTCGTTTTGGAGGCATTTGTTTCAAACAAACAATTAGATTACATTGCCTACGGTATGGAGATGGGCCCATCAAGTTAACACCGACCCTCCAAAGTTGAACCAAACCCAGATCCGTTCCCCTGCCCTATATATACCTCTGACTACTGCACTTAACACTATGGGCAATTTAGCAAAACCAATTCATCTGCACATCTTTGGACTGTGGGAGGAAACCGGAGCACCCGGAGGAAACCCACGCAGACACAGGGAGAATGTGCATATTCTGCACAGACAGATGCCTGATGCAGGAATCGAACCCAGGCCTCTGGCGCTGTGAGGCAGCATTGCTTGTCATTGAGCCACCGTGCCAAGTCCTAGATATGTCGAGATTGTTCCTCATCACATCCGTGTGTAGCCTTTCCTTCAAACCTGTCTCGTTCCGGACTTTTCGCCACCTAATGCATTTATGAGGAGAGATCGGACGACAAACCATTCTCACCCATTGAGTTATTCTTTAAAAAAACCTGCAACTTGCAAGTTACTGATAAAGTGGAATATTTCACAGAATCCTTGTAAATTTCATAGAATCCTTACATGTGTGGAAACATATTTTTCAGCCCAACAGGTCCACATCGTCCTTCCGAAGAGCAACCCATTCAGAACCATTTCCCTCCCCATTATCCTTCATTTACACCGACTAATGCACTCAACCTACACATTTCTGAATACTATGGGGCAATTAAGCATCTCCAATTCACCTAACTTGCACATCTTTGGATTGTGGAAGGAAACCGGAGCACCCGGAGAAAACCCATGCAGTCACGGGAAGAATGTGCACACTCAACACAGACAGCTGCTCGCGGCTCAATTCGAACCCGGTTTTCTCGTTCTGTGAGATTGCAACGGTAAACCTTGAGCTATCGTGTCGAAAGTGGTATCATGCAAGATTCTACATAATTAATCGAAGAGGTCTGCGTGTATACCCTCCATTTCACAGAACTAGGAAGTACTAAACTAACTTTAAATAAGGCAATATTTTGATCTGAGTTAAGATTTGGTGCAGTTTGTTGTGTTTATCGTTGTCTTGGATGAAAGTATTGGATGAAAGTATTGTCTTGGATGAAAGGCTGCATTTGATCATATTGCAATTGGAAGAGGCTGAGAGTTTATGCCGAAATAATCGCTTCTCTTTTCCAATTGCACTGATGTGACCTTATTTTTTCCGTATGTCTATTTGGAATGCTGCATGACACGATTGAGTAAAATTTCATGTTCTGTTACCACGGCAATTTCCAGTTATCCATATTTGATAATAATTAAACTCTTCTGCGGAATCTGTCTTCTCCCAGATCACATCACTTTATCTGTAGCCGTAATTCTGAGCATCCCCCAAAATCAAATATTTCTTCGAAGCAACTGTGGATATTTAACACTGCTCCAGTGCTTTGGCACCAATAACTATCCATCAACCACGAGAGCCATTGCGTTGTTGCCAGCATTGCTAGATAATTGGATGCAAATTGAATGACTTGTCTCCCCCAGTACATCAATAACAGCAGTCACTGATCATATTATGTCCATATTATGTCCAGCCAAAAATCTCAAACCTCCACAGTTTTGGGAAGGTGATTTCGGTTATTTTTATTAATTTTGCAAACTGTTAAACTCAGTCTATAACTGACTGGGCAACTTAACGTTGTCTATGTGCTCTGAAACCAAATCATAGGCACTGAAATTAGACTTTTTTTTAGTTATTCGCATTCTCTTGACACCTTCAGTGTGAGCGCTGCAAATGCGTCACGAGCTCTGCCTACCAACGGCAAGGAACCAAAATGAAACAGATTTGAGACGTTAAAATGTCACTAAAAGGTGAAGGACACCAAATCCTCTCGTCGTTTTACAAACTGATGGGAATTGACTTAAGCTAAATCTGTTCAAATCTACCCAGTTCCATCCAAATCCATCCAAGTCCTGGACACGTGCCCAATATGTAATATAGCGGAGATTGTCCCCCAAGAGACAACCAAAATCGAAGCATCCAAAGAAGAGCACCCTGCCCTATAACCTGTGAAAAGTGTCTAAAAGGTGATGTAAGCAAATTTTCAGCAATGATTAAGTAAAATGAGTTACTGACACTTACTCTAAAGTGACAATTTATTTAACTCTACAATTGAACAAATGAACCAATTTATTTACAAACCTACTCACGACTAATTATTACCGAAACATAATGCTAATGATATGCTCTTCCTGTAAATGCCAGACCAATTCATATAACGAAAAGAATGGAAGTTATTTTCTCAAAATTCCAGCCAGGTTAGGTCTTCCAGAATGTTGCATGCCATCTTGCATCGAGTCTTCTGTCAGAAATGTCTTTCCCTCCGATTCTTCTGCCAGAAACCTTTCTCACTCCGATTTCCTTGTCAGAAGGTTTAGGTTTTTGTTTTACTAATAGATGACTGTGAGACCCAATTTTTCTCTCAAGAGAGCCAGGGACTTGCAGCTCTGGCAGATCACAGTTAAGTCAGTGGCTCTATCTAATTATTCCCTGTTTTTTTTTTTAACGATGATACCATATCAATTTCCTACACTGTACCGGTACTATGTTGTCAAAGCCTTCCATTTTAAATTTAATACATTTTTAGTATCTAATGGTTTGGTTTAAATTGAGTGTCTAAACTCAAAACCTATTGTTTTGAAAAAAAACCTGCCGTTTGGAGTGCTAACTGCACTGCCTTTCCAAAACAATATTTCAGTTCACGTGCAGTCTGTACATCCACAAATCTTAACAATGCTGTACACAGACGGCCATTTTAAAATCTAAGCACAAAAAGAAAACAAAATCTGCACTTAAATAGTCCAGGCAATGCTCTCTCCATTTTACATTATCACATTGTGTACGGACACGAAATTCCAACCTCTGACTCCCAATTTATGATTAGCTTAGACAACTTCACAAAAAAACATTTGGCAAGGAAAGCCCCACATTTACTTTGAATGGACTATCCGTGACCCATAGCAATGTAGTTAAAACATTGAACAGAGAGTACGATAGCACAGGACAGATCCTTCGGCCCTCGATCTTGCATCGACCTGCGGAAATAATCTGAAGTCTATAAATCCTACATATTACACTTTCATTTGTACGCTTATCTAATGACCATTTAAAAGCACTTTAATTTGGAGAGCCGACTGCTGTTGCAGGCAGTGCATTCCATGCTCCAAAAACTCTTCGAGTAACGAAGCTACCTCTTTCATCCGTCCAATATCTGTTACTTCTCAATTTAAAACTATGTCCCCTGAGCTAGTCTTCACCATCCGAGGAAAAAGGCTCTCACTGTCCACTCTACCTAACCCTCTGATTATCTTTTATGTTCCAATTAAGTCACCTCTCAAACGTCTTCTCTCTAACTTAAGCAGCAATTCGTTCAGCCTTTCCTCATAAGACCTTCCCTGAATACCAGGGAATCTCCTTTTTACACTTTCCAAAGCTTCCACATCCTTACCATAGTGCGGTTAGCAGAACGCTATGCAATGCTCCAAGTGCAACCGCACTGGTGTTTTGCACAGCTGCAGCGTGACTTCATGGATACGAAACTCAATCCCCCTACCAATAAAACTAACACAACGTATGCCTTCAATACAACGGTATCAACCTGGCTGGCAACCGTAAGGGATGTATATGCATTGACAACGAGATCTATATGCTCATCTACACTACAAAGAATCTTACCTTTAGCCCAGTACTGCTTATTACTGTTACTCCTTCCAATCTCAAGCACACTTTTCCTCCTTAAACTCCATTTACCACCTTTCAGCACAACTCTGCAGCTGATCTACGTCTCTCTGTAAACTGCAATATCTTTCAGCACGATCTGCAACTGCACCGACTTTGGCAACATCAACAAATTTGCTAAAACATTTTTCTATGCCATTATCTCGGTTCTTTATAAAAATAACAAACAGCAGTGGCACCAAACCAGATCTTTGTGGTGCACTTACCATCAATCACCACTCTGTCTCTTACAGCGATCGAATTTCTGTTCGAAACCGCTAAATTACCCTTAATCCAAAGCCTCTGCATCATTTGCAATAGCCAACCGTGGAGAAACTTATCAAACCTTTTCTGTAATTCTTAACTGCCATGCGTGGTCAAATTGGGAACAAATACGTTTCGAGATAGGGACTCTGCTATGCTGTGTTTTCTTTTAACTTGTGATTGCATTGATTTAACTCAATTGCTCCATGCGGAAAATTTGTGGACTTCTATTTGTTGCCTGAAATGCCTCAATAACTCTATGAATGTGTCCAAATGCGCTTGATTTATCCTATGCCTTAAGCCTTTGTCGACTTCCCACGTACTGACTTTTGTTGTGCAGTATATCAAAATCCTTTAAGCCATTGATTAGAAAGCATTTGTCTCAACTCGCTGTTCCGCTATAGTTCTTTCAGAATTTTATTTAGTTGATTTGTACCCCTGGCATAATTTATACACTTAGCTGGAAGATAAATGATCACTTTTCACTCTTATCAAAACTTTCACAAATTTCAGGAACTCTGTTAATATTCCATTCAGTTTTGACTCGCGCATTAGGGATAAACCCAATCAAAGAAAAATGTTCAATGTGACCTATGAGCCTATCGATGTCTGCAAGTGGGATTTTGGGTATAAGGTCCTTTCTCCAGTGCATATTAGTGTTCCGAGAGTTCCTCGTGAAACCTTCATTTTCATAGTTTGCGCACATGTCTGTTAAATAAATGCAGACACCTTCACAGAGTTATTTTCAGAATGTATTTTCTGGTATTGATATTCCTGTTTTCCTAGATAACAGTGTTAATTCTTTCCATTTACATAATTTACATTATGATTCCATTCTCGTTCTAGAATGTTCCTAACATAAAAGGCAAGATGACGTATAAATCTTCAAAATTGCAACAGCAATTTTTAATTTATAAGTTGACAGACTTCGAAGGTACAGAGTCAAGATTTAAGTTGTGCTGGAAAAGCAGAGCAGGTCAGGCAGCATCCGTTCGCAGAGTAGATGAACTGAGGGTTACAGTGAGAGAGAGAGAGAGACTCAGAGAGATCCTTGTAGAGAGAGGATGATAACCTCTTCAAGGTAAGCATTCTTGGAAGTTAATTCGCAGTAAGGTTAAAATCAACCAAGTGAAAGTGACTTCAGAAGGCGCCTCAGATGACGAAAACAATGCTTATCACTTAGTTGATATTTGTAGGAGGACAGCTATTGAAGAGACGTACTTATCCACAAACGATAATGCGTTTATCTCTTGAAACTTGCTTAAAGAGTTATTGAGTGCCTCCAGCAATGTTTGAATTTTTTTCAGGTAACTGTCGTCTGTTTTATTTCCTCAGGCTATCTGGCGATTTGCTTTTAGTTTGTAGTTAACTGACATCAAACGGAATTCTTAATAATGTGATGCAATGTCGTTATTGCATTGTTGTGCTGTTTATTTCAATGGTCACTCTATTCAAAATGTTAATCGTTTCCGTCTTAACAGATACTGACTCTCTCCAGCATTTATAACATTGCTCAGGCCATCGCTGTTCAAATCACGAATGGAACGACACTGTAGCTTTAATGAATGAAATACATGTAATTTAAAAAAAAAATCTCCAAGAATCCAGAAATGACATGTGACATTGATGGATTGGATATGGACCGCTTCCTCCACACGGTATAAGTAGTAAGAAAATAGTTTTATCAATTATTTTGTTAATGAGCTCTTTCTCAGAATATCCATACAGCTTCTGCTGTGCTGGTCCAGTGAACGAACGAATTGCAAAGTACTGTGTGTAAACCGTATTGTTAGCAAGAACTAAGTAAAACTTGATTGATGGTTCAAACAAAAGTCTTCGATCTCAGTTCTTATTGTGGAATCCACATGGATGCTTAAAACTACCATCATTAGGTTATATTTGGCCTCTGAATGAAGAATTTTGTCTATTAACTGGAGTAAGTTGTCTTTATTCAACAAAGAATCATGAAAAATAAAATCATCCAATATACACATCAAACATGCTATGTCAAATCCAAGGTAAACGAATATCATTTAATTTGTTGTCGCCGTGTCGACCTGAAAAGTCTATTTTTCGAGAGCAATGCAGGCAGGTCATTGTTAGCAAGGAGATATAGATAACAGGGTGCTAAAATAGAGCGAGGCATACAGGTCAGACCACACTGGTGATGTGAGAATCAAGATCTTCATTAACAGGTGAACACTATCTTATCAAAATTAAGCATGTTTCATGTTTCCAGAAAGAAAGATGTTTATGATGGATGTTTTCAGAGGTGAAATTAAACTCTTGTTGGGTAGAACCATGTGCTGAGTTGCATTCATTTTGATAGACTCCTGTGGAATCTATCTCCGAAAAAGATCCATGGAGATTTTGCAATTTATTTTTCAGCTCTGCTCTGAACTTTCTTTGGATCACTATATAAATGCAAGGGTTCAGAAACAACTAAAAATCTTCAAGATGTCTCCCACTTCAACGGCGACAAATTCAGGGTTTGTGAACTCAACTCTTATTTTTGGTAACGCATAACTAGATGGTATTTGTCAACCAAAGCAAAAGTAAACTTAATGATATTGAAATCAATAAAATGATGGACTTTCTATGGTTCTCTATTTCTGAGTCATTCTGATTCCCACACTTGGAATTCTGGATTCCAGTGCGGTTTCTATTCGCCAATACAATACATTGGACAGTTAATGAATTACAAAAGAAAGTCATAGTATAGGGAGTCCAAATGACCCAGGCAATGTGAAACCAGACTTATCCTACAACTGCTGGAGACGAAAAGAAAGCTGCACTGGTCTGGCAATCCTACTGCACATTATTAATTATTTGTTCAGGTTCATACGCAAACAAAACTGGTATTGCCTGCAATAAAATCACAACAATGATGGCTATTCTAAGCATGAGTGCAGTTCTTTGGGTAGATACCTTGATTGGATTTTTTGGCAGCAGTTCTCAACAAGTCGGTCAACTGTGAAGAAGACAACGCACGAAACAGAAAAATCAGATGAGACAGCAGTCATATACAGAATGACTCTGCAAGCAAGAGTAGAGGAGAGGAATGACAAAGGAAAGTGTTCACTGAAGATATGATATAGTTCAACATTGTTAATCAGGATCAGTAGATCTGATGTTGCAAGACCAACATGTAAACAGTGATACACTTGGAAAGGCCCCATTTTCTTCGTGAAAGAATCCAAACAGCAGCCAAGTTCGCTAGGAGACAGAAAGAAAGCTGTGAATAATATACAGATGCTTGATTCAAATAAAATATAATAATGAGGGTCAGTTTCAAGTGATTAACAATTTATGATTTGTATTTAGTCAACTGATACTGGGATTAAGTTGTTAAGGATAACATGGTATGCCAAATGTATGCGGCATCAAGCGAAAGCAGAAATTAGTCCACAAGTTTCATAGAATATTTGTAGTGCAGCAGGTTACTCAGTCCATCGAGTCTGTACTGAGTCTGCAAGCGCATCTCTCCGAGACCTATGTACATGCTTGTACTTACATTGCCTATTGCACCCAGATGGCGCATCTTTGGAAACTAGACCAAGCAGAATAACCCACGAATACATCAGCAGAACATGCGAACTCCACACAAACAGCCGCCCATGATTTAATTGAACACAGGATTGTTGTGCTTTGAGGCTTTAGTAGTAACCTCGGATCCAGTGTGATGTTGGTTAACTGGATTTTAAGAATTAGTTATCATGACACGTTAACAGATAAGAATCTTATCATGAATGAAAGTGGAAATAAACCACGATAAAGATAACAGGACTGAACATAGAGAGGTTATATTGACTCAAACAATGGTCTTGTAATGCAGCGGCAGTTCCTTGAAACCTGGACTGAGAAACCCTGGAGCAAGTCCCACCAGTTATACAGCTGGGTAAAACATAACAGAGCAGTTTGATGTGGAAAATGAGGTTAATATAAATCGACTCACCAGGAAGAGCAACAGAAACAAGTATTGGTTAATATATCTCTTTCATCGGCCGAATTGCAGGATCCCCCATTCAGAAAAGATTCACGAGGATGTTGCCAGGGTTGGAGGATCTGAGCTACAGGGAGAGTCTGAACAGGCTGGGGCTGTTTTCCTTGGAGCGTCGGAGGCTGAGGGGTGATCTTATAGAGGTTTACAAAATTGTGGGGGCCATAAAGGGGCATAAATAGGCAAAAAATTTTCCCTGGTGTCTGGGAGTCCAGAACTAGAGGGCATTGGTTTAGGGTGAGAGGGGAAAGATATTAGATTAGATTAGATTACTTACAGTTTGGAAACAGGCCCTTCGGCCCAAAAAGTCCACACTGCCCCGCCGAAGCACAACCAATCCATACCCCTACATTTACCCCTTCCCTAACACTAGGGGCAATTTAGCATGGCCAATTCACCTGACCTGCACATCTTTGGCCTGTGGGAGGAAACCGGAGAACCCGGAGAAAACCCACGCAGACACGGGGAGAACATGCAAACTGCACACAGTCAGTCGCCTGAGGCGAGAATTGAACCCGGGTCTCTGGTGCCGTGAGGCAGCAGTGCTAACCACTGTGCCACCGTGCCGCCCACAAAGAGACCTAAGTGGCAACTGTTTCACGCAGACGGTGGTACGTGTATGGAGTGAGCTGCCAGAGGATGTGGTTTTGGCTGGTACAATTGCAACATTTAAGAGGAATTTGGATGGGGATATGAATAGAAATGGTTTGGAGGGATATGGGCCGGGTGCTGGCGGGTGGAATTAGATTGGGTTGGGATATCTGCTCGGCATGGACGGGTTGGACCGAAGGGTCTGTTTCCATGCTGTTCATCTCTCTGACTTTATGACTCTATGTGGCAGCGAAAGATCTCTATAGGTCTGAAATGTCCTGATTATCCAAGAACGAGGTAATTTTGGGAATCTATATTTATACATTAATAAAAACATCCATGGTGTTGCACAATTACGTCAATGAAACTAATCTCAATTATTTAACAAACACGATCATGTAAAAATGTGTTTATCTGAAACAACAGACTGAAAGAAACAAATCATGCAACGGGAAGAAAATCGCGAATACATTTACCAAAGTGACAATAGCAGGTTTTATCATATGAATTAGACTGTCACTGTCTCAGCGAACGGCTGGGTACCCACGTCATTCTAATATTTTTTTCAGTATCAAAGATTTGCTTCAGGCTGAACACCTCTGAGATAACTACGCTCTTCCTTTTTTTGCATCTTAAGAATCTCCCATTTTGCTCACAAAATCATCGGTGGCTGTCCTTCCGCGGAATTCTGAAACTAATCTTACTCCTGCGGTCGCTAGGACAAGCTGGACTCAGGGTTACCCGTGTGCTGAATTTCAGTAAGCTGTCCTTTGGATTATATCGCCTTCGAACGTGAAACTGTATCGCTATGTAACTTTACTGACTCTTTTGTTTGATGTAGGCAGCCCACAACAATCGATGAATAACGGACTGTTTCAGTTACAGGGTGGCTCACCGTCCCTGAAATCTTCTCAGAGAAGAAACGGTACAATCAATCTTAATAGATTAATGAGTCTCGCTAAAAATGTTTGTGACGATGCTGCTGCATTACTTTGGTTATGCTGTCCTTGCTGCTATTCCCCCCTGAGATGTCGCAAAAGATGTCTGAAACGTTTGGCTTTGATGGGTTTTTGGGCCAACTTGATTGTAGCTAACAGACACGCTCTCAAGCAAAAAAACAAATTCACGTGATAAAGAACGACCACAATAGGGGGTGGCCAGTTCTCCCAGCGAAACTTTTCTCTCATCTGTTTTATTTCTGTTTGGCTTCCAACATCAATTTCAGTCCATACAAGAATTTGAGGATAAGACAAATCCTCACATAAATAGGAAAATGTAGTTCTATTTGAAGATCATAAGAATGACTTATGACAGGGTAAAAGGAAACATTTGAATGGAAAAAAATGTTAAACATTTGCGATGTTTACACTGCAATAAAACAGTCCACAAGAAATTACAGTGTTGCTGTGTTAGGTGAAGCATTGCAAAGCCAGATGTAGGAATAAAGCATAAGGCAGTGAATTTTGTTGGAGTAGTGACGGAAAGCAGAGTGGAGGTTATAAAGCTTCATCAGAATGTACAGCTTGGACGGGGATTGGTTAAGGAGTACGTGTCAGATATTATCACATCAGATGCCTACGATGTTAATGTCTATTTGCATTGTCGAAGAGCAGCAGGAAAAGTTTTTACAAGATTAATAAATAGAGCATCCTCTCAATATGTGACACTGAAAGATGAGGAGATATGTACCTCTGAAGGACGACTGCCAGAAAAGGTGCCAGTAACACGAATTCTTGCTGAAACAAGAAGAGCACACAAATGTAAAATAGGTGAGAGTGTCCAGTGAAGTGTGGAGAAGTCGTGTGAAGAGTACTGAATAAATGTTCAGCTCCATAATACAATTTGTATTTGCGATTGATATGGCCGGTTCACAGGCAGGAATGCAGCCTGCTGTGGTGGGAAAGCCAGTGGAAACTCAGGCAACTAAAATCTAGCAGGACACCAATCAGTGTATTTATTCGAGTGTGTGGTAACGAGGTCATAAAGTCGCCAGTTGAAATCGGAGACATTCAAGAGTTATGATAACAAAATTGAAGTGGAATTAGTAGAGATCCTGTGTGAACAGGTGATCCACATAAATGAGGAGTATACAGGTAATGCCGTAGACATTTTTAGCAAAGATAAATTAGTAAAAAGTTTCAGGTTGGAAGCTAATTTGGAAGATTTCTAAAATGTTCAGAGGTGATTTTCTGGAATGTTACCTGGCTGGCATGGAAGGAAGTGCTTTAAGCTAAGAACCTGAGCCTGTTTTCGTTACAGAGAAGAAGATTGACAGTTGACTTCAATGAGAAACATAAGGTAATCAGAGAGACAGATAGGGTGGACACTGAGAGCATTTTACTTCGGATGGTGATGGCTATCACGAGGGAAGTCAATTTTTAATTGAGGGGAGATGCATGTAGGACAGATGTCAGAGGTAGTTTATTTACACGGAAAGGAGTAGATTAGATTAGATTACTTACAGTGTGGAAACAGGCCCTTCGGCCCAACAAGTCCATACCAACCCGCCAAAGCGCAACCCACCCAGACCCATTCCCCTACTTTTCCCCCTTCACCTAACACTACGGGCAATTTAACTTGGCCAATTTACCTAACCTGCACATTTTTGGACTGTGGGAGGAAACCGGATCACCCGGAGGAAACCCCCGCAGACACGGGGAGTACGTGCAAACTTCACACAGAGAGTCGCCTGAGGCGGGAATTGAACCAGGGTCTCTGGCGCTGTGAGGCAGCAGTGCTAACCACTGTGTCACAGGCCGCCCAATGTGCCACCGTGCCGCCCACGGAGTAGGGGTGTGGAATGCCCTGCCGGCAATAGTGGTAGACTACCCAACCTTAAGGCTATTTAAATGGTCGTTTGATAAAGATATGGATAAAAATGGAATAGTGGAGAATAGTTAGAGTTCCAATTGGTTCCACAGGTCGGCAAAATAACGAGGGCTGAAACCGTATACTGTTCTGTAATGTCCATGTTCTATGTTATATGATTGCATTAAGCGACATTCCTGAAAAAAAAATCCGAATTTATCCGCAAATGTTGCTATTTATTAACAATGTCTTTTTTATAGGAAAGTGAGACTATCACGTTTTCAGTCAGATGAGAAATGGATAGATGGTCGTTTCATGTTGAGAGTGGGTTCTTTGGAAATATTCTTGGATTCGCTACAAAGTGGTTCCACGACCTTCAGCCCCACAAGTCCACAGCGACCCAACGAAGAGTGTCCCTCCCAAACCCAGTCCCCGTTACTCTACAATTACCACTGACTAATGTACCTAACTTACGCATCCGTAAGCAGTACTGAACAATTTACCATGGCCACTTCAACGAGTATGCACACCTTTTGGATTGTGGGAGGAAACCGGAGCACTCAGAGGAAACCTGCATAGACACGGGGAGAATGGGCAAACTCCACATACACAGTCTCCCGAGTGTGGGATTGAATCAGGATCACTGGCGTTGTGAAGCAGCAGTACTAACCACTGAGCCATCGTACCACCCCAATCGTTATAGAAGAGAGGTGTATGAATGGTACATGGGCATCTGCAGTCCTCACTTTCTTCACAGATACAATCAGATCAAGGTTTAGACATTACATCAAAAATATTCAAAAAAACTCACTGACAGCTTCTGAATACAACAACTCAAATCTCCCGTGTAATATCCAGATTCACAAGGAGCGCTAGAAATGTGGCATCAGACAGTTATGACTATTCTGAGGGATTACAATCAAAACTATCTGGAAGATTGCACTGAGGAAATTGGGTTTGTACTTTTTGCGTTTAGGAATGCACCAAGTCAATTGACCAAAGTGCTATCGGGGATTAGCAGTTAGTATTGAATGCAGCAATAGGATATCTTTCAAAAGCAAGTTTAGAAGATCGCAGGGGATCTAAAATTGAATGAGATGAACTATTTGATCAGAACTCCAGACAGAAAGAAATATAATGGAGTGTGTCATATGAAAATGCTCAATACGTATTTTGACAGGTAAAGAAGACAAAGGAGATTCTGTTAATGACTACGTCACAGAGGGAAGAACCAAGTTCAGAGATTTCTGAATTGGACATTCCTCACATGTAATTGGACAATGAATAAGTTGTCAAAAATTGTGATAAATTATTGAGCTTGTATCTATAGAAATATCGAGGGACTTGAACAAGCTATTACAGTCACATGGGAGATATTTTGAAATAAGTTAAGATACATTAACTCAATCTTGCATGATGAATGTAAAGGAAATGCTTTTCCGATTAAGCATCATCCTAATAGGCATAACGCTCTTAAGTTGGCACGGTTCAAAAGGAGATTGAAAGCATATGCTAAGATTACACAATCGAAGTGTGTTCCAATGACAAGAGTTCACCCATAGTAATGGTGACAAAACCGCAAAGTACCCAATTGTTGTAATTGAATGATTGCAAATTCAGTGTAGCTACAAGGACTAATGCACATCTAATTCTCATTTGGTAGACTGTATTGAAAAGCTGGGACAAAAAAAAAAACAACCTGATATTTATAATTTGTAATTGTTCAGAGGATACTGACCATTTCTTGCGTCCAAAAGAGTGAAGGCAATTTCGGTTTTTATAATGCCAAATGGACTTCTTCAATTGAAAGTCATGCCATTTGGCAAGAAAAATCTGCCAGTTCCATTTCAGAGATGAACCAATATGATCATTGCCTTATTACCTTCATTTGCCGTATATATAAATGAGCTGGTGATTTTTAGTGAACCATTTGCAACATTTATCAGAATTGTTCGACCGAATTCGGGAGGCACGATCAACTTGGCGAAAAGTGCATTTGCTGTGGTCTTGTAAGAAAAGGAAGAGGAGGTCGAGAGACATATCCGCTGTTTCTCCAGGAACTTGAAGTCCATCTTCAGAAATATTAGGCAGTTGAGAAGGAGCTTTGAGCTTGGTGATGGCCATACAACTCTTCAATATTTATGTTACCAGCCATGCATCTGATGCAATCATATATATTGACCATAACCAATTGAATGTTGTGGAGAAATATAGCTAAAAAAAGCCAGACTACTCAGATGGAGCTTGTGGTTCCAGACATTCAATTGAAAAATGTGCTTGTAACAGGACGAGAAAACATGATTGCCAATGCATTGTCAAGACTTCAACGAGAAACGGAGGCATTCGGTGACAGGATTGAGACGGAGTGTAGCAGAATGTAGTAGTGTATGTTTGCATGCTTCTAGTCAATGGAATGCATATTTGTGTTGCAGTGTACGAGCAATTTAAGACTGAGTGGTTTCAAAATGAAGTTATCTTTGGACATTGGTGGGTCGTTCTTTTCAACGAGGCAGGTTGTGTGACGATGCTGCTTCTGTACAAGGTTTCGCTGTCCTGGACATTTATTTCAGAGGAGTCTTAATAGCAGTGATACCGAACAGCCTGTTTTGGATGTACTTCAGAGCAAACTGATTGTAGCTCACAGATATTGCCTCAAGCAATAGTCTCACATGGTTTAAACATGGCTCTTGTACAATGAAAGGCGACTTATGTAGATTGCTGCATGATTTCATTCAAAGAAACATCTTACTGAGGGGGTTGCCGCTGCTGTTTTCACTGTACAAGAGTTATATTTTCACACAAAGCAAATACCATCAAATTAATCTGTCAGTAAATTAGCCAGCTACAACAATTTTGTTCAGCATCTGTGGTATTCCTCATGAAATAATTGGTAATCACCTTTTCTCTTCACCATACCTTTTATTGAAGAAGACAACATCTTACGATAGCGTCCGTGAAGTGCAAGCCCGAAATGTTTCTGAGCTAATCGCACATCTACAAATGTTATCACAAGATTTTATTCTTGCATGATAGGATAGTTCATACAATTGACACTGTGTTGGTGATGGTTTGCCAATCCTATTGGTCCAAACCATTTCAGTTAGCCATTCTATTTCCATTGCTGCTAGTACTTGCATCTCTTCTGCAACATTCTGGCTGGTTGACCTCCGTTACTCATAATAAAACAGCTTATCTTTGCAAACAATGTCATGTAAACTGAATATTTTGATCACTCTTGTCTTCTGCACCATACTCTTCAATGTACCCTGAAACGCCGTTTCAACTCCACGCCCATTTCTTTGCACAAAATGCCTCTCCAAACTCGCAAATGCCTTTACCCGTTTCCAACAGTCTCCTTTCACCTGGTGCACTTCCTTTGACCTTCTTAGCTGCGCTCGACCTGTTCATGGGGAACTGTTGACACGACATTGATCTCCTCAGTTCCTCTTCCTTCCCTTCCGCAACACAAAACATCTCAATCTGAACTGACACCACTCCTTGCTTTCAGATTCAAGTCTGACTTCACAAAGAAACCTGCTGCCAAGTCTGGTTCTACTGAGTACTGACCTCTATATTGCAGATGCTGAGCGCCAGCTCTCAGAATCTACCTCCTATCTTCCATAGACGATGATCCTCCCATGTAACATCAGACCATAGTGTCCACAATTGTCACTAACGTGTTACATCTGGTGATCTCCCATCTAATGCTTCCAAGCTCACCATCCGTTAACCGTGCAAAGCCCACTTCAGCTTTCTTCCCAAAATCCACAAACAGAATTACTCGGTGAAAACTGTTATTTCTCCCTGGTCAAGCTCCGAAGAACTCATGTGCTCCGTTCTCGACTCACCTTTTCTCACCATATCCAGCCAGCTCCCACTGACATCCAAAAATCCTCAGTCATGTAACCTCAGTTTCAGAACTTCAGTTCCTGGCGAAAGGGTTGCCACGATATGATATTGTAAAGCCTTTACGATCAGTTTTGATCGCTATATATGCTCAAAGCTGTTTGCTGTCAAGACAACTTTCTATTTCACCAGTTTCTATTTCTCTGCTTTGATGATGTGAACTTTGTTGACGGGGGTGTCTCTGAAATATGCGTCTTATTAATCAATCAAGAATTGCCCAGCGCTGCAGATCACATGGTGCTCAGTTTAATCTGCATAATCGCTAACATTTCAGCACTATTTCACTCTCTTCCTTCCCACTACAATTCTATTAGCATTTACATCCAAAAGATGATTATCTGCCATTTCTCGCAGCTATAGCGGGATTGCATCACCAGAAATCTTTTCCTCTCCCTACAGTTGTCGGTAATCTCCAACGACCTCTCATTTTTGGTTACCTTGTTACTCTCTTTCCTCACTCACAACGCATGCCCTTCAATTCCACAAGGTGTAACCCCTGCTTGTTTATTTTCTCATTCTTCAACATCCAAGACTCCGGATATACCTGTCTTAATCTGTAACTCATTCAGTCATTATGTTCGCTGTTCACCATTTGGCCTGCTGTCCTTGGGGAAACGAAGCACACACTGGTTAACTGCTTTCAAAATACCGATGTTCTGCCAAAATAAAGAGTTTATGCTTCCTGGTGGTTGCTACTTCAAAACACCTCCATCTTCACTGGACAACATATTTGCATCAGCCTTCCTGAAGTGCTCCAGCAAAGCTCAACTCAAGCTCAAAAGATTGCAGTTCATTATTCACTTGGGAACGATGCAGTCTTCTGGGCTTAATATCAAGTTCAATAATTTTAGAGATTGTGTAGCAATCCCAAATTAGCTGCCAACCGTACATACCAAGCCTTATCATCACATCGGCAACTCACAGACACAATTTTTTGTCACCTAATCTTCGCCCCTATCAGCAACTGTTCATTTCCCCCCGGACTGACCTTTCACCACTTATTTGTCTGTCTAACTGTTTTTTCTCCTTATCTGTCTGTCCACTCATCGTTGCTGTTTTCTCCCCCACTCTATTTCCTGGACAAAACATTTATTTGTTATATTTCATTAGTGCTGAAGAAGCATTACTGAATCCGAAAATTTTACTTCGATTTCACTTCAGAGATGCTGCCAGAACAATGAGATTGGCCAGACATTTATGGTTTGGGTTCAGTTTTGCGGTATCCGCATTTATTTTGTTTCTTTTTTTCTGATAGAAAGGCACCCGACTTATAATGTGCATCAGTCCTTCTCAGCATCACTACTGCTCAGCCGTGGTTCACAACTCCTTATTATTGTCCGATTCTATGCATGAAATAACGAAGTAGTTTTACAAATTTACGTTGATCATTCATTTCAGATTCAATGAAAATGTACAACCATAAAGCAATCTTGGTCTTTTTTTTGCTGATTTAATAAATCGGAATTCATCAATTGCTTGCTTTCAATTTCCTCAACTTTGCAAGCTTGCTGTGTCATAAAAGATCCCCAGCCTATTAAGCCTATCCCTGCAAGTAAAACACACATAAGCGTGCAACACACTTTGCTAAACTTTTCTGAAGCCTTTCAAATGACAAAATCCTTTCGATAGGAGCGAGAAAAGATATGAACACCATACTCTAAAACTTGGTCTCACCAATGACCTGCTCAGCTCGAGCATGACAACTCGAATGTGAAAACTGTGGAGGTAGACATGTTGCCGAGCCAGCGCCACAATCATCCCGTGAAGGAAAAAAAAATACACAATAAATAATCTTTATGTTCTGGGACAACAAACTCCAGATAAAGGAAGCACTTGATCTTTATTTTCACTTTAACTGTTATGCTTTTAGAACAACCACATACTTGTCGCGCACATTACCAGTCCAGAAATCGATTTCTGTCTCCTGGTCTTCATTCACATGTATCCATTTGTTTTATTTTTAGATCTCCAGTCACCCAGGGATTTTCTCAACGTTTTAACCACAAATTCCGCAGTTATTCTAAACATATGAGACTGAGGCAGTGTTCATCTCACTTGCTCAGTTTGAACACCCACAACACATGAAAAGTGTGAAGTCCGATGCGCTTTTCCTGGGTGTAATTGGACTTGGATCAACAATTCACACTCCTGCTTCGTACTGAGGTTGATTGTTTATATGTTCTTATCGAGAAATCCGAGAGGTCTATAACAAGTACTTATTACTTACTTAGATAGATAAAAATAACTTTCATATCCTGTTGTTCTGCCAGAAATTTCCCCACAACTTCTTTTTAAGGAAAACACCCACTGCTGTGCTTTCTTACAAGCATCGATCCAAAGTGATGATCTTCAGTTTCCAATAGTCTGCACAGTCTCTGGTAGATGACATCTGTGATAACTGCATTTACTTTCGCAATTTGGAATGCATCCTTCCTTACAACAATAATCTCCCAACACTTTGCCTTGAAGTGCGTGTAATTGCGCATTTTTCCGGGACAAACTTTGGTTGCTTTGTTCCATCAAAGCCAACAAGATCAGTTCTCAGGTTCAAAACTCCTCCGGTCTCAACATGTCCTGTTGGTATACCCTTTGCTTATTCCTTTCCTTGTTATTTGGAATTCTACCTGATTGCTGCCAGTTATAATTATGTCACTTGTAGCAATCATTAATCACAATCCCCCTCGTCGGTAATTTATTTATTAATCACTTCTTTCTTTCGTTTGATCTGTTTTACCAAGTAAACACTAACTTCCATTTTATTCCCCACTTGTCTTTTTGGATCTATGATAACAGGTTATGTTTTGAAGGTTTTGGGGATTGTCTTTTCTTTCTGGATTTTTATTACAATGATTCTAGGCTGTCGGAATTTGTTTGTTCATTCTTTGTGATTAGTATTTGTTTTCGTTTTGTAAATATCATCGTCGAAAGTCAACTTGGTCCCGCATATAAATGAGATTTATTTTTCTCTTTAGATTCGATTCCGCATTTTCTCATCTACATTTAACTTGGATTTCCAGCTTTCTTGTCATTTCTTTTTATTTCCTCAACTGACGTCTTCAGCAATTCTTTCTAATTTTGGCTGCCATAAATTTTTCGCAGTTTTGAACAATGTCCGATACATCGTTCTTATTTGTATGTTAGTGTTTCTATATGGTTTTCTCTCAAGTACACTTCCTCTTGCAGACTTTAAAGACACCACACTCTGCCGGGCAGAATTCCAGCCAAACTATGCTTTCTGCGGTTTGCACTTCCACCTGATTTGCTGCGATATTGCTTCGCAATTCCCTCCCTTTGAAAATTCTTTGCAGCTGAGTTTATATGTGAGCTTTTCCTCGATTATTAATATTGTATGTTATATGTTTATTTATTGTTTTATTTTCTTAATGAATTGCCCTTTAGTATCATACAGCAACATTTTGACGCTTTCTCCTTAACTGTGTCAACACCTTGGACCTGTGTGGGTCTCGTTGTATCTCTCAATATTGCATTTGCTTCATAATTCTGACTAAGGTTCCTTCTTGAGCTCCTTTAATATGTTCTGAGAAGTCATTTGTCATCTGGGCTCCACTATGTGCTATGGCTTGGATGTATAAAATTCATCATTGTAACGAGCCAGTTTTCCGTGAAGCAATACAAATTCATTTGCATTGGAGACGTTTGGAGAAAAATATAATATTAATCTTAATCTTGATTCAATTGTATTCCGAAAGATGATTGAGCAGAAGAGCAGTATTGAACTGTTTGGACGGTTGAGACACCAGCGTAAGTCAAGAGCACAGTGACTGACGTGTTCAGCTCCACTCAACTGCCTTGGAATTGCTGAGACCTTTGCTTAACAGAACAGTATCTCGGCCAGCCTTGCAGAACTTGAAAGACACAGATACTTCACCATCTCCAGGGAAATAAATTTCCAAACTCTCACAACTCTGAGAGAGGTGAATTACATTCAAAGTAGTCTGAATAGAATGTTGACGTGGAGACCGTCAGCAGATACCTGGACCTTCTCTGACACCTCCCTCCCCTTCCTGGACCCCTCCATCTCCATTAGTGATGACCGACTTGACACTGACATTTTTTATAAACCCACCGACTCCCACAGCTACCTGGATTACACCTCTTCCCACCCTATCTCTTGCAAAAATGCCATCACGCATGCCCAATTCCTCCGCCTCCGCCGTATCTGCTCCCAGGAGGACCAGTTCCACCATAGAACACACCAGATGGCCTCCTTCGTTAGAGACCGCAATTTCCCTTCCCACGTGGTTAAAGATGCCCTCCAACGCATCTCGTCCACATCCCGCACCTCCGCCCTCAGATCCCACCCCTCCAACCGTAACGAGGATAGAACGCCGCTGGTGCTAACCTTCCACCCTACAAACCTTCGCATAAACCAAATCATCCACCGACGTTTGCGCCACCTCCAAAAAGACCCCACCACAGTGATATATTTCCCTCCCCACCCCTTTCCGCCTTCCGCAAAGACCGTTTCCCTCCTTGACTACCTGGTCAGGTCCACGCCCCGCTACGATCCACCCTCCCATCCTGGCACTTCCCCGGCCACTGCAGGAACTGTAAAACCTGTGCCCACACCTCCTCCCTCACCTTTATCCAAGGCCATAAAGGAGCCTTCCACATCTATCAAAGTTTTACCTGCACATCCACTAATATCATTTATTGTATCCAAAGTTTGGGAGAAGATTTGTAGCTCGGATGCTCATTGTTGTGGTTCTGTTCGCCGAGCTGGGAATTTGTGTTGCAAACGTTTCGTCCCCTGTCTAGGTGACGTCCTCAGTGCTTGGGAGCCTCCTGTGAAGCGCTTCTGTGATGTTTCCTCCGGCATTTATAGTGGCCTGTCTCTGCCGCTTCCGGGTGTCAGTTCCAGCTGTCCGCTGTAGTGGCCGGTATATTGGGTCCAGGTCGATGTGTTTGTTCATGAACACCAACTAGCCACGAAACGACACGACCAGTTATCCTTAGTAGCCACACACGCAGATGACAAGCAAGATTAATTCGACTGGGACAACACTACCATTATAGGGCAAGTCAAACAGAGAACAGCCAGGGAATTCCTCGAGGCATGGCACTCATCCACAGACTCTGTCAACAAACACATCGACCTGGACCCAATATACCGGCCACTACAGCGGACAGCTGGAACTGACAACCGGAAGCGGCAGAGACAGGCCACTATAAATGCCGGAGGATAGATCACAGAAGCGCTTCACAGGAGGCTCCCAAGCACTGAGGATGTCACCTAGACAGGGGACGAAACGTTTGCAACACAAATTCCCAGCTCGGCGAACAGAACCACAACATTTATTATATCCGTTGCTCCTGATGTGGTCTCCTCTATATTGGGGAGACTGGGCGCCTCCGAGCAGAGCGCTTCAGGGAACATCTCCGAGACACACGCACCAATCAACCACACCACCCCGTGGCTCAACATTTCAACTCCCCCTCCAACTCTGCCGAGGACATGGAGGTCCTGGGCCTCCTTCACCGCCGCTCCCTCACCACCAGACGCCTGGAGGAAGAACGCCTTATCTTCCACCTCAGAACACTTCAACCCCAGGGCACCAATGTGGACTTCGACAGCTTCCTCATTTCCCCTTCCCCCAGCTCATCCTAGTTTCAAACCGCCAGCTCAGCACTGTCCCCATGACTTGTCTTGACTTGTCCGACCTGCCTAGCTCCTTTTCCACCAATCCACTCCACCCTCTCCTCCCTGACCTATCACCTTCATCTCCTCCCCAACTCACCCATTGTACTCTATGCTACTCTCTCCCCACCCCCACCCTCCCCTAGCTTATCTCACCACGCTTCAAGCTCACAGCCTTTATTCCTGATGAAGGGCTTTTGCCCGAAACGTCCATTTCGTTACTCGTTGGATGCTGCCTGAACTACTGTGCTCTTCCAGCACCACTGATCCAGAAGCAGATATCTATCAGCCTGTCTACCTTTATGTTTTCAACACGGTAAACGTAAAACGTTCAATGGCACCCAGTCCTTGCACGAGTGGTTTTGAACTGGACGTTTGGAACCACGTCCAAACCTTCTCAACACCAGTTAAATCAAAACGTGGAAATTTATTAATAATAAAATTCGATTGCTAAAGTAAACTTAAGCAATAACACAATCTAATTGGTCTATGCTATCAAAGCAAAACCCCTTGTTTGCATCCTCACTCTCTCAAAAACTTGGTAACCGAGCAACCCAATTAAGGGATAAATAAAATAAAGTCATACAGGTGGTCAGATTTCTTCTTTGGGATTCAAGATGTTCTGTTCGACAGGCATATATGCAGTTTTCGAAATTTTTGTTTCTGAATTGTGTCATACAGGGTCACCTATATTGTTCACTTCGATAAAGGCAGTCTGACTTATAAATAAGAATTCTATTCTTTAAGCTTCCAAGAGCTACTAAGGGGATGTCAGACGAGTGTTTTGAATGCTTCGTGGCATAACACCGATAACCTGATTACTTCTCATAAAATAAAATCTGACACCAAATTCATACACTGATTCCTCACCGTCAGAATGATCACCAACTCCACAAGGCCCCAAATTTCATTGAACATCTCCAGTCTTCTTGATATCAAGGTATTTTACAGACAGGCTGGAAAGAATTCCTGGATACTGACATTACTAATAGTCAACTTCTGCCACCTGTTTAGACATAACGCTCTTTCTTGCTGAGGAAAAATCTGGTGACCATTTTGCTCCGAAATAAAACGTGATTCAACTCGTGGGACTAGACTCACGAACAAAAAAAATCGTCACGACCTATTTTTCTTTTCATAAATCACACTTCCCAGATTTCAAATATCATATTTTCCTCGAGCTCCCAGATCACAGTTCCAAACAACTAAAGGTAAAGTAAAAACCAAGACAAATTAGGACGGGGATCCTTTCGGATTGAGCACAGGAATAGTGCCAGAAGACGGAAAGATAGCAAATGTTGTTCACTTGTTCAAGAAGTGGAGTAGAGACTACTCTGGTAACAACTGACCATTGAGCCATATTTCGGTTGTGGGTAAAGTGTTGGAAACGATCATGTGAGACAGGATTTTGAATCATCGAGAAATGAATAAGCTTGTTAGGGACAATCAACAACGTTATGTGAAGGAGAGGGCTTGCCTCACAAACCTTAGTAAGTCCTTTGAGATGGTGACCCACAGGTGGACGAGGGTATAACGTCTGAGGTGGTGCTCTATGGATTTCAGTAAGGCCTTGATAAGGTTCCTACGGAGGCATGGGATTGATGCTGATGTAGAAGTTTGCATTAGAAAGTGGACAGCTGAAAGAACACAGAAGGTGGTGGTATACTGGAAACATTCGTCATGGATTTTAGTTACTAGCGGTGTACTGCAAGGTTCTGTTTTAGGTCCACGGCCATTTGTTATTTAACAAATGACCTGGATGTGGGCGTAGATGGATGGCTTATAAAAATGCAGATTACACTGAGATCAGTAGAGTTGTGAATATTGCCGAAGGATATTGTAGGTTACAGTTGGACATTGATAAGTTGCAGAGCTGGGCTGCGAGGGAGCAAGTGGAGTTTAATGCGGACAATTGTGAGGTGATTCACTTTGGAAGGACAAACAGTTATGCATTGAATTAGACTAATGGTAAGATTCTTGGTAGTGTAGGTGAGCAGAGAGATATCAGTATCAATGTACATATATCCCTGAAAGTTGTCACCCAGGTTGATAGGGTTGTTAAGAAGCCATGTATGGTATTAGCTTTCGCAACCATGAGGTCCTGCTGCATTGTACAATACTCTGGTGCGGCCGCACCTGGATTACCGCGTGCAGTTCTGGGCACCACATTGTAGGAAGGATGTGGAAGCGTTGAAAAGGTTTTAGAGGTGATTTGCTAGAATGTTGCCTGACGAGGAGGAATAGCTGAGGGAGTTGAGGATCTTTTCCGTGGAGAGAACAACATTGAGAGGTAGCTTAATTGCGACATAAAAGGTTATCAGAAGGTTGAATAGGGTGGACATTGACATCCTTTTTCCTCAGATGGTGTTGGCTAGCAAGAGGGGACATAGCTTTAAATTAAGGGGAGATCGATCTTGGGTTGATGTCAGAGGTAGCTCCTTTATATGCCCAGTAGTGGGGGCATGGAATGCACTGTCTGCAATAGCAGTAAACTCACCAAATTTAATGGCATTTAATTGGTCATTTGATAGACATATAAAAGATGAAGGAGTATTATAGGTTAGATGGGCTTCGGATTGTTTCACATGTCGCCCGGCATCGAGGTCAGAAGGGAATGCATTGTGTTTTAATGTTGCATGTGCAATGTTCTACATGTTTTATAAAAACTCACAAAGAGATTAATTCTTCAGCTGTCCATCTATTCCAGTTTTGCCAACGTCTTGCTGTGGATTTCCACGAGAATGAAGACATACCCAATCGGATCAACCCTCCCTTCCAACAAAGTGAAATTATTCCAAGAAGGAGTAGAGTGAAACTTCATGGCAGAAACAGCTTTATAAACTTCCATGAAAATAAGTGTGGGTGTGAAATGTGGCTGAGAAATCGCCACATCATTGGAGAAAGGACAATATTAAAGTCCATTTTTATAAAATATCATTAGAAAACATGTTCTGACTATATAATTATGAGAAGCAAACAACGCAGAAACAGATTAACAGAATTTGGAAAATTTGAATCTATGTTCTGAAAAACCTATTTACCAACGCAGATATCCAGTGAGGTTTGACATTTCCACGTCAATCGCTGCAAGTGGGATTTGGAACATCAAAGGTCAACTGCAAATAAATTCGTGTTCAACGAGTCAAGATGGTCAGTTAATGAAATTGATCAATTGAACAAATGGTAACTGGTAGGCACAACGAAAAAAGGAAACAGAAACAATGTATATTAGCAGAACATTTTGAAAATGTGTAATACTTGCTGAGGATATGCGGCTAAAGCGAAAAAAATGGTAAGCCCAATCAAACTAGGGAAACATTTTGTGAATGGAACAAACAAATGATTGAAGAGTGAGTTTAAGGAAATCGGAAAGTTGGAAGTGAAGACAGGTTCATAAAATAAGTTTTAAAATGCTGACCTTGAAATGATGCAATAAAGAATGGAACAGCATTTGCAAGCACATGGCACAGCTTTCTTCGATACAACTTTAGACTTTGTCAAAGGAGGAATGTAAGAAGAAGTTGTTTAGAGCATATTTTGCAGGACAATTCTAAAACCGATTAGGTTGACCTGTAATCATATTATTCAATTTACGACTCATAATAAACTGTGACTTAGAAATCAAAGTTAATGGTATTTAATAGTTGACATTCTAAGAAGAGTTTGATATCCTTGGCTTTGGAGATTTATTTCAATGCAGAAGCATGTAAAACTATTGGGCACATATACAAATTTTCAGGGCTTCTCGTTTAAACAAAATACAGGAAGAACTATTTAATTCGATAACAGTCAGTCATGAAAAAAAATACCTCAGATATTGGAGGCATCTTATTTGAATAGATAAATGTCTCATTTAAAGAAAATTCTAAAGTACATTAGGGAAAGTCTTTTGCAGTGGGTGGGAATATAAACCTCCACATGCACTCAACATTCACTGCATATTTGGCCTTTCCCCTTAACTTAATGTCACAAGGAAACTTGAATACGTTACACTCGGTCTCCTCTTCCAAATCATCTACATATATCATTTACAGTTGTGGGGCCAACAGCGAACCCTGCGGCAATGTGCTTACCTACCACTAATCGCCAAGAAGTGAGAAACCTATTTATCTTAAATCTTTGATATTTAACTTTTAAGCAGTTATCGCCCAATGCCAGTACACTCCATGCAACTTAATTCATCTTTTCTTATGGATGAGTGTTTTATGACGCCAGTCACTGAATGCATTCTGGAAATCCAGGTGTAAATCGTTCACCTGTTTCCCTTCATCCACCGTGCTTGTTACATCCTTAAAACGCTCCTTTGTGGTCAACATACCTGAGAAGAACTGGCCCTGGTATTTAGCCGAAATATGGAGAAATAGCCAATTATGTCGTGTCTAAATGAAGGAGGACAAGATACGTAGCTAGTTCCAATTGCATCAGTCACCCTTTTCGATATCGTTACAAATGTCATTTGATCAATAATACAATGCAAGCAGACGAGCTTCTTGTGTTCTGCTGGTGCTACGTGACTCCAGAAATATGCACAATCTTTTGCTGATCAAAATAACTAAACTCATTTATGCAGTGAAAACTGGTTTCTAAGCATGCAGGTACCGTTTTATTAAAATAGAGATTCAAGTCCTATTAAAGACAACAAAAATTAGGGCCAAGGCATAACGATACAGCGAGTCACGCCCATTAAAGATAACAGTTCGAATCAAAATACTTCTTCAGTTCGAAAGACAAGGGGTTTGTTCAAATATAAATGGGTTGGTGGATTTGGGAGAATATTAGGCATCAAAGACAAAATGTTGTGCCCATTTCTTATCAACCAAAAGTCCCACATCAAAGTTTATTAGTAATACAATTTTTGAAACATGGCAGATGATAAAGACATGATAAGCAATAGTGGTGATGGTTACGTTTTAAGAGATAGTTAGCAAATCAGAGACGGCGAGATTCGAGCATCTAGTTGCGCCACCAGGTAGTCGGGTAGTTATAGAGTTGATTGTCGAGTCTCCTGCTGATTGCAATCATTCACGTGGATGCCTAAAATGTCAGGGAGAGTTACAATGAACTTGTATTTGTCCTGTCCCGGTGAAAATTCAAATGTCCTGACTCTGATGAAAATTTCATGTATAATCATTGACTATATTAGATATATTTGATTTAAACACAAGGCTGATAAGACACTTTCAGAAATATGAGTAATATTATACTTTAGGGAAAGACGCTAATTGCGGTTCTTCTACAACATGCATATTGGTTCTGTGAATCTGTTATGTTAATTCAACAGTGGAAATCACTGAGTGACATGAAATCAGATACAAGGCCATGAGATGTTGGAGCAAAAGTTAGACCATTCAGCCCATCGAGTTTGCTCCAACACTCAGTCATGACTGATAAATCTCTCAACCCCACATTCCTGCTTTCTCCCGATAAACCTTGATCCCCTCGACAATCAATAACCTATCTATCTATGTGTTAAATATACTCAATGAAACGTTCTCTATTTCCTTCTGTAGCAGTGCATTCTATCGGTTCAACACTGTCTGATTCTAGAGGTTTCTCCTTATCTCTGCACAAAGCCTTAGCCCTTAATTCGAAGGCTATCCCCTCGGATCCTAATCTCTCTTATCAATGGAAACCTCTTCTGATGGTCCACTCTGTCCAGGCAATTCAGTATTCTGTAAGTTTCAATCAGATTCTTCCTCATCCTTCTCAACTCGATAGAGTATAGTCCAAGAGTCCTCAAACCTTCCTCATAAATTAAGGTTTCTAATGCTGGTATCAAGCTCATGAACGTCCTCTGAACACACTCCATAGCCTGTACATCGTTCCTGAGGTATGCGGGCCAAACGTGTGCAAAACAGCTCCAAATGTGTCTCTACCAGAGCTTTATAGTACCTCAGAAGTGCATCCTTGCACTTACATTCAAGTCCTCTTAAAATAAAAGACGTTATTGCGTTTGCCATCAGAACAATTGATTAAACCTCCAAGTTTACCTGAAGAGAATCCTGGACTCAAATTCCAAAGTCTCTTTGCACTTCAGATTTCTGAATTTTCGACACATTTAGAAAATAGTCCTTGCCTCTGCTTCTTCCCAAAGTGCATCGCCTCACAGATTTGTCTAGGATAAATTTGATCTGACACCTGGGAACTTATCAAGCTTAATGTTTGAGAAGATTTCCAGCACATCAACGTCATCAATCTTGATCTGTTCAAGCTTGTATCCCAGCGCTTCAAAGTGAAAATTTACAACAAGTTCCCTTTCCTAAGTTTAAACCGAAACAAAAAAAAAACATTTAGGGCTTCCCCCATCTGCTCAGACTCCACACACAAGTTCCATACTCTATCCCTGATCGGCCCTACCTTCTCCCTGATCATTCTCTTGTTCCTCAGTAATGAGTAAAATGTCTTTGTGTTCTCCCTAATCTTTCTAGCCAAGCCTTTTTTCGTGCCCACTTTTGGCTCTCATCTGTCCTTTTCTGAGCTCATTTCTAGCAAGCCTGCAATCCTCTAAAGGTGTGCAAGATCCTTATTCCCTCCACCTGCCTTCTTCCTTTTGACGAGAAGTTCCTCTGTTCTCGTCATCCAAGGTACCTTAATCTTACCCCTTTTTATCTATCTCAGAGAAACAAGTTCGTGCATCACTCGCAACGACTGCTCCTTAAAAAGTCTTCACGTGTCTGCTGTGCCCTTTCTGTGGAACAATTACTGCCAGTCTGTACTTCCCAACTCCTTTCATGATCGAGTCAAAATTTCATTTTACCCAATTCATTTTGATCCCTCGGTGACTGCTCCTTTCCCTCGCCAAGGTTATGGTAAACGTGTGACAGCTGTGATCAATGTCACCAAAGAGTTCTCACATCCCGATATCTGACACCTGTCCTGGATAATTGCCGAGCACGAAATCCAAAATGGCCTCTCCTCTCGTCGGTCTGTCTGCATACTAAGTAAGGAAACCCTCCTGAACACAGCTGACTAAAACGGCTCCATTCAAGCTATCTGTACTAAGGAGGTCCCAGTCGATATTGGGAACGTTGGGGTCACCCATAACAATCACCCTGCCATACCTGCATTTTTTTCCAAAATCTGCCGGCCAACGAGATATTCAATCTCTCTTCTGCTATTAGGGGGTTTGTCGAAAAACTCCAACGAGGTGGTTGATTCCTTGCTGTTCGTAACGTCCACCCATGCTGACTCAGAAGACAAACCTTCCTCAACAACCTTCATTTCTGCATCTGTGATGCACTCTCTGATCAGCAATTCTCCAACCCTACCTCTTTTCCCACCCTCTCTGTTCTTTTTAAACGTTCTCAACCATGGAACATCCATCAACCATTCCTGCCCCTGTAAAACCTACATCTACGTAATGGCCAGGACAAAATAGCCCCACGTACAGATTCATGTTCTAAGTCTGTCTCTATTATTTCTGACACTCATTGCATTAAAGCAGACACTCTTTAACTGATCCCTTCGTTTCATCGCGTGAGAAAACTTCCTGATAGATTCACGACATTGTGTCACTGCCCCATCTGCAATTATCCCCAGCTGAGATCTCTAGCTGTGATTCGGAACCCCTTGTCAAACAAATCTCCCACACATTTGTGCCCTTCCAGGTCACTTGCCAACCGTCCTTCATGTACAGGTCCCACATTCCCCAGATGGTGTCCCAATGGACTAGGTATCTGAAGCCCTCCCTCCTGCACCAGCCTCGGAGCCACGTGTTAAGCTGTATTCGTTAACTGTCCCTCAACTCACTATCTTGTGGCACCGGGAACAAACCCGAGATCATTACTCTACTTGGCTTGCTTTTTAGTTTCCAACCGAGCTCGCTGTAGTCACGCTGCAGATCCTCAATCCCTTTCCTAGCTATATTATTGATGCCACTACGTACTACGATTTCTGGCTGCTCACCCTCCACCTTCAGAATCTGATCGGCGACATTCCAGACCATGGCACCGGGGAGGCAACATACCTTCTAAGAGTCCCATTCCTGACCACAAAATTACCTGTCAATCAGTCTAACTATTGAGTCCCCTACCACTCACGTTTTCCTCTTTTTCTCCCTTCCGTTGTGAGCCACATTGCCAAGCTCAGTGACAAAGACCTGACAACTATGGCTTTTGCCTGGCAGGCCATCCCCACCAGCAGTATTCAAAACGGTATACTTCTTGCTGAGGGGAATGGCCACAGGGGATCCCTGCTCTATCTGTTGGTTCCCTTTCCTCCCCTTGTCTGTAACCCAGCTTTCCTTATCCTGTGTCCGAGGAGTGACCACCTCCCTGTACATCCTCTCAATTTCTCCCTCAGTCTCCCGGATGTCCCGTAGTTCATCCTGCTGAAGCTCCAGTTCCCTAACTCGGTTTTCGAGGAGCTGGAGTTAGGTGCACTTCCCGCAGATGTGATCGGCAGAGACATGTGAAGTGTCTCTCACCTGCCACATTCTACAGGAGGAACATGCAACAACCCTATGAGCCATATGCCGCTAATCTGAAAGACAGCACAGGACTGTTCAAAGGGAGACAAGAAAACAAATGAGAAAACCTGAAAATTTACCGAGTTTACAGACTCATGGTAAGTTTAGAGGAGGTGGGTGGAACTGAAATGCTTCTCGGATCCCTACGAATGATGCAATGGGAGAAAACATATAATAGCCTTCGATTTCAGGAAGTTCTAAATGTGCAGCTGAAGCAATGTACCATATGAGCATCAGGACATCGAGTGCTAAGACTGGTGCCTTCCACATTCTCCACTGAGTGTCTCACATCTCCGGGCTGAAGTCAGTCTATCAGCTTTCTCTTTATAATTTCAAGAGTTATTCTGTCAATAATAATGACACGTCAAAAAAAGTGATGGCTGCATCTTTTGTGTATCGAGTTGACAACTCATTAAAAAAGGGCAGCAGAAAGGTAACACATGCTTCACCCAGTCTGATTGCTTTTAACTCATGAAGGGAGAGAGAGAGAGACAGAAAGAGAGAAAGACTGATGGAGGGAACATAACATTCAGAAAAACAAAGACAGTAATGGGTACTGTTCAGTTATCAAACCTGCATTACTTTCTTTTAACTTTATATATGGAGCATGGAGTTTTCGAACCTCGACTTTGTGCCAACATTAAATTCTACTCTAAGATCAATTTGTCTGCATATGCTTTATTTTATATAATGTATGCGCCGATCCAAGAATCGATTAATGCCGCCAATGTTTCTGTCTCTACTACCACAGTTGCTGGTGCATTCCACGCATCAACAATTCTCTGACATCTTACCTAAACCTTCCTCCAATCACCTTTAAATTATGCTATCTCGTGATCGCAATTTCCACCTCAGAAAACGTTTCTGGCTTTCCACTCTATCTATAGCCCTGAAACACCTGAAACACCTCTTACAGGTCCCCTATCATTCTTTTACACATCAATGAAAAAGGCCCGAGCTCCTGAGACATTTCTTCATTCGACATGCCCTTCAGTATGCCCAACATCCTGATAAATCTCCTCTGCACCCTCTCTAAAGCTTCCAGATTATTCCTATAACAAGGCGACCAGAAACGAACACAATGCTCCATGTGTTGTCTAACCAGCGCTTTGTATGGCTGCAACATGATCCCGGTGACAGCGGTGCTAAAGCATGAGATTTAATGTGTAGGTGAGAAGTAATCAATTTTTGTCCCAAGCATGATTCATGATACCACGAAACATAGACCACTGAATGACGGAAATGCAAAAACAAATCCGGGAATGACAGAGTAACTCAATAGGCCTGGAACCATTAGTGGAGAAAAAACAGGTTAATTATGTATTTGTATATTATAATGCTGGCGAAATGATCAGTATTAACTGCGGAATCAACATCTTTATCAAACATTCTCAGAAGCTGACAACCCTCACCTTCACCATTCAAATGGACTTTATTGGCTCTAATGATGCTTCAGCTGCCGTGAGCTTGTGAAAGGATGTGCATGAATTATTCGCTTTTTTTCCCAATGGAGAATTCTATTTTTTCAATGTCTACTTCAATATGAGTGTCAATTTGTTTCTCTTTGTCTGTGTGTATTCACATTACAGTCTTTTACATTCTCCGACTGCCTGTCCAAATCCCTCATTTCCCATTTCTGCTCTTTGAATCACTTGACGTGAGGAGGCAGTGTGAGAGTGGAGCTATTGAGAGGCATTCTCCTTCCCTTGGATGGAGTGGCTACAACTGGGATCACATTCTCCGGATAATGTGTGCGTCACTTATGCCTGAGCTAAGGAAATATTATTTTTGATAATATTAGGCGTTTAGACATGGGAGGCTAAGTCAAAAACTAACGAGACGTGCAATACAGGGATATTTGTCAGTTTGGATCAAGAATTGGCTGCCAGTTGGAAAACAGAAGTGGTGATAAATGGAAATTATTAAGTCTGAAGCACGGTAGCCAGTGCTGTTCTGCACGGGCCTGTTATGAGATGACTGCACATTATGATTTTTCTAAATTAGTTTTTTGAGGTACTGGAAAAGTGGGTTAGTAAGTCTACCGATGGCACAAATGTTGTTGAGTTGTGGGCATGTATATGGCTGTTGTAGGTTGCAATGCGTCATTGACAGGATGCAGTTTTGGGCTGAGAGGTGGCAGACTGAATTCAGCCAGGAAAAAAATATAGTGCGATGCATTGTGAAATTTCGAATTTTAATGCAGAGTATAGGGCTAAAGTGTGGAGGAATGGAGTGATCTTGGGATTCACATCCGTAGATCCCTCAAAGTTGCCACTCAAATTGATATAGTTGTAAAGATGGTTTACAGTGTGTTGGGCATTCAACCGCAGGCAACTGATATTGAGTGTTGCGAGGCTCTGCTGCAGCTCTGTAAAGTCCTCTGTAGACCGCACTTGGAATATTGTGTTCATTTCCGATCACCTCATTGCAGTAACGATATGAAAGCTTTAGACAACTTCCACTGCACGACACTAAACATTATGATTTGTCAATTCCACAAATAATTACAAAAGGCTTATGTGGCATGACCTGACCCTCACAAAGCCATGTTGACTAACTCTTATCAAACTACACATTAATCAAGTATATTTAATACTTTCCATTTCCCCCTTTGTTCTGCATATGTGGCTGATTTGTTATTTTCCCAAATATTTCTGCAATCGATCTCTGCAATTGGGTGGCATGGTTGATCATTGAAAAACTTTGCTACCTCTCAGTGCCAGGGACATTGTCTCGATTCCACACATTGTGACTGACTTTTCGAACAATCTCCCAGTATTTGCGTGCGTTTCTTTCAGGGGATCCGCCTTCCACAGTCCAAATATATTCATATTATTTTGATTTCCCCATCGGAAATGCACGATTGCAGGAACATGGCATGGTGGTTGGTCTGCGTGGGATGATCTTCAGGATGTCGATGTGGACATGATTGACCGAATGGCCTGCTTCCATACTGCGGGGAATCTGTTATTCTAGGTCTGCGTCCAGTGCCCATTGACAGAGACCATTCCAGAAGACGAAGGATCGCACCAGTTCTCCAAGTCTCTGGGAATACCCAAAGAGAGAAATCATTCATTCTGCTATCGTTGGCAGAAAGGAGACCTAGGCCCTGGAAGGAGTTCATTACCAGGGTAAAAACACAAACCTTCAATATTAGGCGTTAAATTCCAAGGAGTGATGAGACACATTCGGGATTTCATCTCTGGAATCTGAAAGTTTAATGCTTGGTCTAATCAAGACCTTCGGGACATCAATAGACAAAGACAGACAAGATAAAGATAAACTACTTTGACAGATGAAAGTAAAAGTCAAAAATGTGCTCGGAGAACGTCTAGAATTCCTTCCTTTCGAGCATTGTTGGTAAACCTTTAGCAAATGGACTGTAAGCTTTCAAGAAGGCAACTCGCCAACACCTTCTCGAGACGTCAAACACAAACAGGCAATTACTTTGGGGACCAGTCAGCGATGTCCACATGATAGGATAGAATTCTAGCCAGACATTCAGGAAAGATAACAAAAAGCACTTCTATACACAAATAGTAGTGTCGGGTTCGAATTCTCGTTCTCAAATTCCGGCTGATCATAATTGAATTGGCAAATTTAATCTGAGAAAGACACGTTTTTATTAAGCAAGGGTGGCACGGGATACGGGCTCAAGGCAGGCATATGATATTACCCACAGATTACACACGGTTTTGCAAGTGGCTGAGCAGGCTCGGTACCAAAATGGACAAACAATGTTCGTGAATTCCTAGCAATAATTTATTTCTTTCCTCATCAGTTCACTTATTCCTCAGGCCAGTACTTCTTTCGGTACATAATATAAACTTTCAAAAGATAGTTTTAATCGTTCATTCCAGTCATTGCCTGTCTCGGTTAATGATCTACCTTTTAATGCCAACCAAACTGGAGCCGACCATCAATGTGTCAGTGATGAAAAGCACCAGTACAATATTTGAACCCATACAATAAGGATTTGTGTTTCACTCTTGTCACTCTTCCACTCACAATGACAGTGATGATGTGGGCGACACTGCTTTTGCTGCTTGGAACCTTGGCGTCTGTGGAAGTCAAAATCTGTAAGTACCTTAGTTAATCTAACCTGCAGAGAATTGCAAAAATTGTCGTGGGCAACCAAGAGAACCACAGTTTGGACAGTGGCCACTGCGCTGTTGCTGCCGCTCGGGTTGATCGTGTGTGCTCATTCACATCAACATTTCACCCCTTCCTGTTTCTGTAATCCTGGAAAGGAATAATGTTGCACATGGCAAGATGCCTATCATGTTTCCAAGTCTGTATGAAAATTGTACGCTTGCAATATTTCTTAATTCAAATATTACTCGCCAAGAAGATGATCTATGGCCTCTCACACATGCGATTGACTTGTGAAAACCCAGTGATAGTGAGCTGTCATAGTGCAGTGGAGGGTTCAAGTTTACTTGTTCGAATGTTGCACAATAACATTCACCGAGCAGATTGATTTACAACATTTCAACAGGTTTGTTTTGATACATGCATGGCTGTGCCTGACTTTAATTTCAAAGGCAATGGAGTATGAAATTTAAGACGTTTCATTAAAGATAAACAAATTCCAGTCCACATAACAGGGATTTTGTGAAGTCATGGGCATCTGAGGAAAGATAGACTGGAATTGAAGGCAGTGGCAGAGCAGGTACATTGGCTAGTTGTCAGTTGTGGAGGGATTGCCTTAGGAGGAGAATTCTAGAAGGTTGGGGTGTACTTATTGAAGTTTAGACGAATGAGAGTTGAGCTTATTGAAGAATCATTCACTCTTGAAGGACATTCCAGTGTAAGTGATGTGAGGTCGATTGCCCTTGTGGGAGAGTTTAGAACCAGAGGGCCTCATCTCAGAATACAGGATCGCTCATTTAAGACAGAGTTGAGGGGGAAATTGCGACAATCATAGGGTAGTGAATACAGGGAATTATTTCTCACAGAGGGCTGTCGAGGTTGCATCATTCAGCATGTTCAACGGTGAGCTATACAGATTTTCAAATACGTAGGAAATCGATGAATTATTTCAAAACGGCAGGAAATTTATGTTGAGAATGATGAGATCGGTCTCGATCTAGTTGAGTGGCAGAACAGAGTCGATAGGCTGATCGGCCTACATTCGCTCTTCCGTCTTTTGGTCTGATCTCTGCAAGTGGTTGTATTTGGAAAGCCTTCACAATATCTGCATTCCTCCAAGGCTAGCCTTCTATGTTCTTCACTGTGTAAATAAAACTGCCTTTGTTGGCTACGCCTCAACATGTCTGTTGCATCAGATCCTCTTTAACAGAAACCTCGTCTATCTCCTCCTTTAATATCGATCGGATACCATACCGTTTTGAGCAAGGCTTATCCAGCTCTCCATCATATAAGAGTCGTAGAATTCTCCAGTTCAGAGGGAACTGTTCGACATTTTCGAGCTGCCCTGTTAGCACAATCCCCCAACTCTGTCTTCATATCCCTCTCAATTCATCCATTTCAAATGAATATCCCATTCTCTTTCGAAACCTCCTGTCGAATCTGCCTCCAATCGTGTCCCTTGCAGTGGGTTATATACGCAAACAACTCTTTGAATAAAAACATCAGTGAGTTACGGACCTGGGGATCTGTTCACTTTTAACGCTGCTGAAGTTTCCAATAACTTATTACTACCAAACGCAAACTGCATGAGAGCATTGCAGTCTCTCGTCCGAAATAACTTAATATTGGGAACAAAACTGATCAGTTCTCAATTGGCTGAATCAATATTAGGCCAGAAATGCAGCACTACACACAGCTCTCGACTTCACCAAACTTTAGTGCGGACCAATTCGAACAATCTCCACGACTCCGGCCTCCAAAAATTCTGATTCGCAACGGAGGCAGCAGTTTCCATTGTTCTGGCTTTGTGTACCGCAGTGAGATCACAGGGCAATATCCTAATGTGTCCGAATGTTAACATAAAAAAACATTTTTCTCTTTTCTTCCCTGTCCTCGATCAAATCTTTTCATGTGTGTTAGAGAACAGTTACTGCAGTGAAGTACCATGTGATGAGAATGTTTCAGTACGGACCAAAGGAACATGCCCGCACTTCCAAGTATGCTGTCTGTCTTTCCTGCCAGCGAAGAAAGAAAGATAACATGCAACACTGGAAAGCATCTGAATTTCCGGTTGGAGAGATTTGTCATCTCTTCAATCCAGGCTTCATTTGACGGAGTCTATGCAATGTGATCTGGCGCACTGCTTTCTCAGACACGTGAATAAAACTCAGTGAAACTGGTAAATATTAATTGTCCAATCCTCATTTCCCATTCAGATCAGTGTCTTAACATAGTAATAGGGAGGAAGGCGGCAGTCACAATATATGTGAGATAATGTGGTCGCATTCCCATCGCAGCAGGTTAGCTGCTGTGCTGGCCTTTGGTTACACCGAAGTTGGAGGAGCATGTGCAGTTCTGGTTCTGACACGATCTAAATGATGTAGAGACTTCAGGGAGTCTGTAAAAGTGATTTACCAGCGCAGCAGATGATTACCTGCAACGAGTGCATAACAAACATTGGATCATTTCCTCTGGAGTGTGGGAGGAAGAGGGGCGTCCTCATCAAAGTACAGAAAATTATGAAGGATTAGCCAGGCGGAGACTTTTTTCTTTCCCGAGCTGAATTGTCAAATACCAGTGGACTGAGATTTAAGGTGAGGGGAATAAATTTTATATAGATGTTTGACGAAAGTATTTTTATAGCGGGGGTAGTTGGTGTCAGGAATACAGTGCCGGGGAGATGGTAGTGGATATGATAGCAAAGCTTAAAATGAATTTAGATTCACAGATGTACGGCTAGAGTATGGACGGATACACACGATGTGCAGGCAGGTCGCATGAGTTTAAAATGGTTTTCATGGTGGGCCGAAAGACCCCTTCCTGTGCTGTCCAGTGTTATATCCAACAGAGCAGTTTAGCTGCGAAGATAAGCAAGGTATGTTCGGCTTGTTTTCTTTTCAGCAGAGAAGGTCGCCAGGAGATGCGCTTGAGATGTGTCATACGATGAGGACGACAGATGAAGTAAACTGATAGCAGCTGCACTATTCAGTCAGAATGTTATTAGCAAGTGGGCATAATCTGAAATTGAAAGGCAAAAGGTTTGGAGGAGAGTTGAGGGGAAACATATTCAACCTGAGGGTGGTGGGATCTGGGATTAACTTTCTGGGAGTGTAGCTAATGTGGGAAACGTGCATCTTTTCAAACGCGCTTTTCTGAGCCAACTGAAGTGTTCAAATATTGAAGGCCATGCTCCATGGTTTAAAATGTAGGGCAGCTATAGATTTCACGTAATATTTTACAATATGGACTCGATAGGCTGAAGTGCGTCTCCTACATACTCTGATTCTATGTTTCTATGTTCGATAACACCCACACCACAGCCCGCAGGCAAAGTCACTGGGCCATTCTGCATCCTTCCGTTGGGAGAGAGGTGGGGGACGTGGTATTCCACGCAGAGGGAAGTTAGGCATTGCACAGTTGCATCACGCAGAGAATCACCAATGTCTCGCGTTCTGAGATCAATGATTGGAAAGGAAATTGTGAGCGACATTGTACAGAGCAGGAGACAAAATTTATCCTGCATGCTGGCCGTTTATCAAGTGACCATCATTCGTATCAATTGTTATGCACATTGTGGAATCACGGAGTGAACATTCGACCAACGTTGGCTTGCATCAGGAGATGAACAAACCATTGAGTGGGCAGAACACACACAAAGAATGTTCGATATTCGATCAGCAGTTATCCGAAGGATAGTCTGCCAGACATTCTCAGTGAAGTCATCCAAATAAATGCAATAAGAACAAGTGTAGACCATTCAGCCCCTCACGTTTACTAGCCAACAAAAACAATACCATTATTAACAACAGAAATTGCTGATAAATTTCAGCAGGTCTGGCAGCATCGTAGAGAGATGTCAGAGTTAACGTTTGAGGTCAAGTCACCCTTCATCAGATCTGGGCAAGTAAACTTGAGTTCTAATTAAGGGTGACTCGACCCAAATCATTAATTTTGATTTCTCTCCACGGAAGCTGCCAGACACGCGGAGCTTTTCCAGAAATTTATGTTATGTTCTAATTTATAGGATGCACAGTTCTTTCAGTCTTTATTCAGTTAAGTCATGGTTGTTCCAAATGTATTCACAATTCTGCATCTTTCGTAGACCTTGATCATCTTCCCTTCCCTTGGTCATCAAAAACCTCTCTGAATCTGCCTTTGGCTTTTGGGGAAAACCTCTCTGAATCCATTGGCTTTTGGGGAAGGGAATTCCAAAGATTCACAAACCTTGAAAGAAACGTGATGTTTCTTCATCTCAGTTCTATCTATTTACTTTCAAATAACGAAGATGTATTTCTTTATTATGGACAATACATTCACAACGTAAATAAGAATGTTAAAGAGATAATTAGGAGGTTTGCAGCAAACTCGAAACTTGTTTGTGTTGATGATAGTGAGGAGGATTGTCTCAGGCTGCTTTCTGTTATTGATCAGCTGCTAAACTGTGCAGGTATAATTTAATTCTGCTAAGAGTGGTAAGCATTTGGCGAGGTCAGAAAAGGGAAATATCTACCCAATGAATGCTAGTTCCACAGGGAGCACTGAGCAACAAAGGGATATTGGTGTACAAGTTAATAAATCCTTGAAGATGTCAGCACAGTAATAAGGAGTGGTGAAGAATACATACGGGATGTTTGCCATCATTAGGCATTAGAAGTTTGGAGCAAGAAAACCTTGTTATTAAAGAATTGGTTCAGCCACACATGGAATACGACGTGCAGTTTTTTCTGCCACCTATCAGAAGGGCGAGAGTACATAGGCGACGGTGTTACAATCGACCAGGATGTTGCTGGTGATGAAATGTCTTAGTTATAATGAATGAATGGACAGGTTGTATTGTTCTGATACGGGCAGAAGTCGCTGGAGGGTGAGGGGCGGCACTGATTGAAGTATGAAAAATCTTGGGAGGTATTGACAAATCAGATTATATGAATCATTTCCCCATTACTGGTGTGTCTCCGACCAGAGCGTAACAGTTTCCTCCCAGGAATAATTGTTTTAGAAGTGAATGATATTTTATTTCACTCAAACGCATGGCAGAAATATGGAACATCGTGCCTGAGATGGGTGTCAAGGCAGGTACCTCATCCCATTTGAAGCAAAGGACAACATGACATTCGCAGATCATTGGTAACCACTGTGAAGTTGGTCTGGTGTCCCATATAGGAGCACACCATGTCAAGAACAAGAACATTTCTGTGCGTCTAGGATCACATTTGTCTACAGAGTAAGTCAGTGTTATCCACAATGCTCTGGCTCTGGAGTCACATGTGACAATACGCAGTTCAATATTAACCATCGTGCTTTCAGCATGAAGTGATATGCAGAGACAGAGTCAGTCATTGGGACATGTTCTGGGGAGGTGAGTCTATTCGAAAGTGCACGGTCTAAACTTCAGCCGGATTGGAACCAATGACGTCGCGGGTATTTTGCTAACGCTGTTCGGGAGGATTTTAACAAATGTGGCAGGTAAATCGGAACTAAATGAGTAGATTAGTGGACAGAAATAAAGTTATCCTTCCTTAAACTAAACCCTGGAAAGAATTGGATCATGAAATCAGCCTGACTTAGGGATAATTTAGGCAGGGAATAGATGACGAACACAAAGGTACAGGTGATTTTATGTGCATTTGTTTTAATGCAAGATGCGTAGAAAGTAAGCCAGATAGACAAAGGGTTTGTATTAGTACCTGGCTGTGTTGCGTTATTGCTATTACACAGACTTGCTTGAGGGAAGGTCGTGAAAGGCAAATAGAATTCCCAGGCTTTAGATAATTCAGGCGGGAATTTTGAGGGACGTAAAAGGGGTGGATGATTTGCATTATAGTCAGATAAACTATCACAGCTGTGCTGAAGGAGCGCAAAATGGAGGACTCAGCATTCAGGCAATATGGACAGAGCTCAGAAATAGGACGGGTGTGGTTACATTGTTGGGGCTATACGACAGGCATCCGAAGAGCGAGCGTGAGATAGAAATACCAATATTTTAACAGATGATGGAAAGGGATAGGAGCAATAGGGAGGTGGTGATATAGACATTTTAATTTTCCAACATTGACTAGGATTCACTCAGAGGAACAGGCAAATGATAGTTTCTAAGGAGCATCCAGGAGAGTTTTATAGAGCATTATATAAGTAGAAAGGAGCTATACTGGACATGATGTTAGAGAGTGACCACGGCCATTTGGTTAAGATTTCCGTAGTGGATTACTTTGGGAATAATGATCACAAGTCCGTAAGATTCAGAATACTCATGAACAAAAGCGAAAGTAGTACGGAAGGAAGAATGCGAAATTGGTGGATAGACAACTGTAGCAACATTCGACAGGAGCTGGGAATTGTGAATTGGGAGCAGCTGTTTGAAAGTGCATCCATATTTGATATGTGGGAGGCTTTTAAAGAGAGGTTGATTAGAGTGCAGGACAGACATGCCATTATGAAAATTAGGAGGAGAAATGGCAAGAGTACGGAACAATGGATTTCAGGTGAAGTTGTGAGACTAGCTAAGGGGAAAAGGAAACAGACATAATTTTTTGGCGATTGAAAACAGTCGAGTTTTGGAAGAATATCAGATAAGTAGGAACAATCTGAAACAAGGAACTAAGAGGGCAATAAGTAATCATAAAATATCGTGAGCAATCGGGGTTAAGGAAAATTCCACAACATTTTATTAGGGAGCAATATGGCACCTAGAGAAAGGGTTGGAACACGCAAGGGCAAATGAGGAACGTTATGAATAGAACATAGAACATAGAAGAATACAGCGCAGTACAGGCCCTTCGGCATCGATGTTGCGCCAATCCAAGCCCACCAAACCTACATTAGCCCACTATCCTCCATATGCCTATCCAATGCCAGCTTCAATGACCATAATGAGGGAGAGTCCACCACTGCTACTGGCAGTGCATTCCATGAACTCACGACTCGCTGATTTCAGAACCTACCCCTAACATCTGTCCTATACCTACCAGCCCTTAATTTAAAGCTATGCCTCCTTGTAATAGCTGACTCCATACGTGGAAAAAGATTCTCACTGTCGACCCTATCTAAACCCCTAATCATCTTGTACACCTCTATCAAGTCACCCCTAAACCTTCTTTTCTCCAAAGAAAACAACACCAAGTGCCTCAGCCTTTCCTCATACGATTTTTCTACCATACGAGGCAACATCCTGGTAAACCTCCTCTGCACCCGTTCCAGTGCCTCCACATCCTTCCTATAGTATGGCGACCAAAACTGCACACAATACTCCAGATGCGGCCGCACCAGAGTATTATACAACTGCAACATGACCTCAGTACTCCGGAACTCAATTCCTCTACTAATAAAAGCCAGTACGCCACATGCCTTCTTCACCGCACTATTTACCTGGGTGGCAACTTTCAAAGATCTGTGTACATGGAAACCAAGATCCCTCTGCTCATCCACACTACCAAGTATACGCCCATTAGCCCAGTACCCCATCTTTTTATTACTCTTACCAAAGTGAATCACCTCACACTTAGCTACATTGAACTCCATTTGCCACCTTTCTGCCCAGTTCTGCAGCTTATCTATATCCCGCTGTAACCTGCCACATCCTTCCTCACTGTCTACAACTCCTCCGACTTTCGTATCATCCGCAAACTTGTTCACCCAATCTTCTAACCCCTCCTCCAGGTCATTTATAAAAATGACAAACAGCAATGGTCCCAAAACAGATCCTTGTGGAACACCGCTAGTGACGGCACTCCAAGATGAACCTTTGCCATCAACTAATACGCTCTGTCTTCTTCCAGCCAGCCAACTCCTAATCCAAACCTCCAACTCACCCTCAATGCCATACCTCCGTATTTCTTACAGTAGTCTACCATGGGGAACCTTATCAAACGCCTTACTAAAATCCATATACACCACATCTACCGCTTTCCCCTCGTCCACCTCCTTAGTCATCTTCTCAAAGAATTCAATAAGGCTTGTGAGGCACGACCTGCCCTTCACAAAACCATGCTGACTATCCTTGATCACATTATTCCTATCCAGATGTTCATAAATCCTATCCCTTACATTTCTCTCTAAGATTTTGCCCACAACAGAAGTGAGACTCACCGGCCTATAGTTACTAGGGTTATCCGTACTCCCCTTCTTGAACAAGGGAACCACATTTGCAAGCCTCCAATCTTCTGGCACGACTCCTGTAGACAACGAGGACATAAAAACCAAGGCCAATGGCTCTGCAATCTCCTCCCTTGCTTCCCAGAGAATCCTAGGATAAATGCCATCAGGCCCAGGGGACTTATCTATTTTCACCCTTTCCAGAATTTCCAACACCTCTTCTCTGCATACCTCAAAGCCATCCATTCTACTTAATTGTGAATCAGTACTCACATTGACAACAATGTCCTGTTCCTGATTGAATACTGATGACAAGTATTCATTCAATGTCTCCCCAATCTCTTCAGCCTCTACACGCAACTTCCCACTACTATCCTTGACTGGACCTATTCCTACCCTAGTCATTATTTTATTCCTGATATACCTATAGAAAGCCTAAGGGTTTTCCCTAATCCTACCAACTAAGGACCTTTCATGTCCCCTCCTTGCTGCTCTTAGCTCTCTCTTCAGGTCCTTCCTGGTTACCTTATAACTCTCAATCGCCCCAATTGAACCTTCACGCCTCATCTTTACATAGGCCGCCCTCTTCCATTTAACAAGGGATTCCAATTCCTTATTAAACCACGGCTCCCTCACACGACCCTTTCCTCCCTGCCTGACGGGTACATACTTATCAAGGACACTCAATAGTTTCTCCTTGAACAAGCTCCAGATATCAATTACGCCCTTGCCTTGAAGCTTATTTTTCCAAGCCACACATCCTAGGTCATGCCTCACCGCATTATAATTTCCCTGCCCCCAGCTATAACTCTTGCCCTGTAGTGCACACTTATCCCTCTCCATCACTAGAGTAAAAGTCACCGAATTGTGGTCACTGTCCCCAAAGTGCTCACCTACCTCTAATTCTAACACCTGGCCTGGTTCATTACCCAGAACCAAATCCAGTATGGCCTCACCTCTTGTTGGCCTATCTTCATATTGTGTCAGTAAACCCTCCTGCACACATTGGACAAACACTGACCCATCTAACGAACTTGAGCTATAGCTTTCCCAATCAATATCAGGAAAGTTAAAGTCCCCCATAACAACCACCCTATTACTTTCACTCTTCTCTTGAATCATCCTCGCAATCCTTTCTTCTACGTTTCTAGGACTCTTAGGAGGCCTGTAAAAAACTCCTAACAGGGTGAGCTCACCTTTCCTATTCCTAACCTCAACCCAAACTACCTCAGATGGCGAGTCTTCATCCATCGTCCTTTCCACAGCTGTAATACTATATTTGACAAGCAATGCCACACCTCCCCCTCTTTTACCCCCACCTCTGACCCTAGTAAAACATTTAAACCCTGGAACCTGCAACTGCCAATCCTGTCCCTGTTCTACCCATGTCTCCGTAATAGCCACAACATCGAAGTCCCAGGTACCAACCCACGCTGCAAGTTCACCTAACTTATTTCGTATACTTCTTGCTTTGAAGCCACTTTCCTGTTTACAGGCACCCTCCTTTGAAATTGATGCCATGTTCCTAACCTCCCTACACTCCAGGTCCTGCACCCTAAAGCTACAGTCTGGGTTCCCATGCCCCTGCAGAGTTGGGTGGAGTCGGGGAAAATGGGCGAGATTTTTAATGAGTAATTTGCATCAGTATTCATCGAGGAGAGAGGCATGATGGATATATCATGTTAATGATAGATAATTGATTACTCTAGGTCACGGAGGTATACGAGGGAGGAAGTGTTGGGTATTCTAAAAGGCATTAAGATGAGGAAAAGTCCGCAGGTTTGTTTGGGATCTATCCCAGGATACTGAGGGAAGCAAGAGAGGAAATACCTGAGGCCTGAACCAAAGAGTTTGATAGGGTTGTTAAGAAGACATACTTTGTGCTAGCTTTTTGGTAGAGGCCTTGAATTTCATGACCACGAGGTCATGCGGAAACTGTGATAATTTGTAGTGCAGCTATACTTGTAGTATTGAGTAGACTTCTGGGTACCGGACGACAGGAAGAATGTGGAAGCTTTGTAAAGCGTTCAGAGAAGGTTTACGAGGATGTTGGCTGGTATGGAGAGAAGGTCTTACGAGGAACAGCTGAGGGACTTGAGGCTGTTTTTGTTAGAGAGAATAAGGTTAAGAAGTGACATACTGGAGACAGGGAAGATAATCATGGGTTCGATTGGGTGAACAGTGAGAGTCTTTTTCCTTGGAAGCTGATGGATCGCATGAGTAGACATTATTTTAAATTCAGGGATGATAGATATAGGACAGATGTCAGGGTAGTTTCTTTACTCAGACTACTAGGTTCGTGGAACATACTGCCTGCAACACTCGTAGGTTCGTCAATTTGAAGGGCATTTCAATGGTCATTAGATAGACATATGGGCGAAAATGGGTTAGTACATTTGAGATGGGCTTCTGATTTGTTTCACAGGTCGGCGCAATATCGAGTGCAGAAGGGCCTGTACTGCCCTGTAATGTTCTATACTCTACATGTTCTGTATGTTTGAACACGGAGGACTGGAAAATTGCGACTGTCGTTCGCTCGTTAAGAAGGGTACCAGGGATGATTCAGGTGATTCTAGACCAATGCGTCTGACGTCAGTGGGAGGGATGCTGCGAGAGAAAATTTGGAGGGGTTGGATTTATTCATATTTGGAAGAAAATGGGCTTAACAGTGGTTGGTAGCATAGATTTCTGCAGGGAAAATCGTGTCTTACCAACTTAATCGAAGATTTTGATGAATTGACAAAGTTGATTGATGTGGGAAGAACTGTAGATATGGATCGCAGTGAGACATCGTATACAGCTCCCTATGGTGGACTGATGGAGAAAGTGAAGTTGAATTGGTCCAGGGTGTCCTAGCGAGTTGGAGAGATCACATGTTTTGCAGCAGGAGACAGAGATTATTAGTGGCAGGGAGTTTCTCCAAATGAAGAAGTGTGACCACTGGTATTCAACAGGGATCAGTGTTGGGCGCATTGCTGTTAATAATATTGATCTGGAATAAGTCATATGTGTTCTGATTAGCAAGATGGCAGATGTACGAAGATTGCTGTAGTCGCAGATCATGGATATGTCTGTCAGAGAATGCAGCGGAATGATGATAGACTGGAGAGTTGGGTATGGAAATCAGCGGTGGTGTTCAATCCATGAAAATGCAGAGTGATGCATTTTGGAAAATCTAATTCAAGAATGAACTATACATAAATGGAAAATCCCTGGGGAAGTTGATACGCAGACAGGTCTGGGTGTTCAGGTACATTGTAACCTGAAAATGGAAACGCAGGTCGACAGAATGGTCAAGAATGCCAAAGTCATGCTTTCCTTCATTGGGCGGGGGATTGAGTACAAGAGTTTTCAGCTCATGTTACAGTTATATCGGACTTTGGTTTGGGCTCATTTGGAATGCTGCGTACAGTTCTGAATGCCATATTATCAAGAAAATGTAGATGGAGTGGGTTCAGAGGGGGCTCACCAGGATATTGCCTGCTATGGAGCGCCCCAAGACAGGAAGAGAGGATGAGCAGACAAGGATTATTTTCATTAGAAAGGAGCAGGCTGAGGATGGACATGAGTGAGGCCTATAAAATCATGAGAGGTATATACAAGGCGGATAGCAAAAAGCCTTTTCAATTACTACAGGTAACAAGTTGAAGGTGAGCAGGAAAAAATGTAAGGCATATTCTTTGCGCAGAGGATTATGAGTTCCTAGAACGCGTTGCCAGTGGAGGTAGGAGAGGTCGCCAAGTTGGAGTCATTTAACATGTTTCCAGACAGATACATGATTGGGCAGAGAGCAGGCCTTTAGAAAATATGTGACGAGTTTAGATAGACGATGTGGATTAGCGGAGGCCTGGAGAGCCAAATGGCATGTTCCAATGCGGTAATTTTCTTAGTTCTTACTTATTTGTTCTTTGGTGAGAAGTAATCACTACGCTGAGTCTAGGGTCACGAGAACTCACGAGACCTGGAAGAGATTATTGAAAATCAGAGGGATTCGGAACTGTATTATATTTTGAGATGCATCAGGTCAGTGATAATTAAAGTGCAGTGTATCTGGAGTCAGATAAAGATGTAAAGCTAGTCAGTAGTAATCGCAGTGTTCTGTGGTTTCGAAGTCACATCTGGGGATAAAGCAGGTCAGTGGTGACCATAGTATTGTTGACCTGGGGATCACATGTGCAGACACAGCAGGTGTCTGGCAACCATAGTGGTATTGGTCTGGAGTCACATGTAGAGACTGTTCAGATCATGCTTACGACAGTTGGCAAGAACCTACACGCACCGATGTCGAAATGGAGCATGTCAGTGGCAACCACAGCGCTTTGGTCTTCATTCACATATAGACGCAGACCAAGTCAATGGTAACCAAGGTGATGTTGGCCTGGACTCATATGCAGAGGCACAGCAGGTCAGTGATAACCACAGTATTGTTCGTATCGTGTCACATGCAGAGACAGAGCTGGTCAGAAGCAACCACAGTGCTGTGGGTGCACAATCATACGTGAAAACAAAGCACAGCAATGGTATCTACAATACTGTTGGCCTAGAATCAGAAGTGGGTAGAGCAGGTCAACGGCTAAATCAGAGTTGTGGCTGGAACAAACTGTAGAAACAAAAAAAAAATTGCAAGTGTCAGACTGGCATCACTTGGAGGCAAAGATCGGTTGAGTAGCAGATGCAATGCTGTTGATCTGGTGTCACGTGCAGTTGTCAGTGGTCACTATATTTCTGTGGTGCTGTATTCACATATAGAAAAGTGCAGATTTGTGATAACTACAGCGCTGAAGATCTGCAGTCGCATGTAGATCCAGAACTGGTCAGAGATACCGTGAGTGCTTTGGGCTCCAATTTTCATGTCGAAACTGAGCAGGTCCATGTAACCACTGTACGGAAAATCTGCGGGTCAGATGTAGGTTCTGGAACAGGTCAATTTGAAACACAGTGCTGTTGTTCTTCAGTCACAAGCAGAGACCAAGCAGGTCAGTTATAACCAAATGTACTGTGGATCTGCAGACACATTGAGAGACAGGGCAGGTCAGTAATACAATTCGTGCTGAAGATGTGGAATCACATTTGGTCGAGAACAGGTCAATATCGATCTCAGTGCTGTTGGTCTGGATTCAATTGTAAACTCAGGCCAGATCAATGGATCCAAATTGCTGTGAGTATGATGTCATGTGCAGCAACGTATAGGTCAATGATTGCTACAATACCAAATGTCTGGCATCATACGTAGACACTGATCAGGCCAGCAATAACCACAGTTCTCTGGAACTGGATTTACATTTAACGACAGAGCAGGACAGTTGCAACTACAGCGTTGTTGGTCTGCAGTCATGTACTGAGAAACCACATGTCAGTGATAATCAGTGCTGTTGGCCATGAGTTAGAATACAAGAATGAACACATCACAGCTAAAACAGTGCTGTGGGTCTGGACACAGATCAGATAAGTCACAACCAACATGCTGTTCACCATGATTAACATGCAGAAACAGAACAGACGAGAGGGAGTAAGGGTGTTGTGGGTCTGGTGTCAAATGTAGAAAGAGATCACATCAGAAATAACCGGAGTTTTGCCGATATGAATTCACCTGCAGAGACACAGCAGATTAGTGATCACCACTGTTATGGGCCTGGACACTCTCGTCAGTCCAGACGACCTCAGAAATACTGGCAGGGCTGTGGGCCCAGACTGGTGTCCATAATCCTTTTTGTCTGATGTAACATGAAAATCCAGAACAAGCCAGCAGTAATCACAGTGCTGTGGGTCTGAAGTTACACGTCAAGACTGAAGTGGTCAGTGATAACTGGTTATTGGCCAGCTGTTACACTTTGAGACTTAGCACGTCAGTAGGAAGCACAGTGCTGTGGTCTGCAGTCATGTGCAGAGACAGAGAATGTCAGTGCTCACCACAGTGCAGTCGGCCTTGCATCACATGCAGAGATAGAGCAGGAACGCGATAACCAAAATGTTGTGGTCCTAGAGTCACATGTAGGAATGTAGCTGTTCAGTGGTAACAGTGCTGTGGATCTGGTTTCACATGTAGAAAAAGAACAGGTCCACATGGGCCACAGTGATGTGCATTTGGAGTCACAAGTAGGATTAAGAAATAACGATAGCAATCACAATGCTTTAGATCTGCACTTTCATATGGGTCCAGAGCAGGGTAGTGGTAACATCAATGCTATGGATCTGGAGATACATGTGGAGTCAGAACATGTCAATGATAAGCATAATACAGTTTTGTTCTGTAATTACATCGAAGACAGATTAAGGTCAATGAATGCTGCAGTTCTGCACTTGGAGTCACATGCAGACACAGAGCAGGTCAGTAATATCCATGAGTATGGAGGAACATGTCAAAAAGGAGCATGCCAGTGGAAACCACAGTGCTGTTGGCTTGAAATCATTTGAAAGTTAATGATGACGACAGTGCTGTGGGTATGGCGTAACACGGAAAGAGAAGTGCAATTGAGTGTTAAACACAATTCTGTGAGTCTGGATTCAAAAGTAGACAAAACTCATGTCAATGATGACAACAGTGCTTTGAGTCTGGAGTCGCATGTCGGTCCATAATGTATTAGTGGTTATCACATTGCAGTGAATGGAGTCACGTGAGAGGATAGAGTAGGTTCGTGATACCATAAATGCTGTGTTTATGAAGTCACCTGTAAAGTCAGGACAGGTTTTTGATCCCCAAAGTGTTGAGGGATGAGAGACTCATTTAGGGCAAGAGCAGGTCAATTTGCATGACAGTACTGTTGGTTTGAATTTACATGTAGAAACAGAGTACGTCAGTCATGAGCGCAATGCTGTAGACCTCGCATCACTTGTCGAGACAGATTGGGTCAGTGGTAACTGCGTTGCGGCGCGTCGAGTCTCGTGTGGAGTCAGAAGCTTTCACTGGAACCCATATTTAAACGTATAGACACAGAAACATGGAAGGTAGAGGAGGAGGAAGGCGGCCATTTGGTTCATCAAATCCACACTAACCCTGCCACCTAGAGTACATCACCACTCTGTCACTATAGCCTGGCACTTTCCATGGTGCATCCACACAATCTCCACCTTCCTACATACTAAGGGCAATTTATCTTGAACAATCCACCAAACTTGCACATCATTGGACTGTGTGCGGAACAGCCAAGCACTCGGAGGAGAATTCCCTTCCCTCCACAATCTGTGTATTTATCCATCACCATAGGTGAGTAATGGATCGATAATCTTTCCTGAAATTAATAACGCTGGGGATGTCCTTTTGGGTACAAACAAAACGTTTGAAGATGTTCAATCAAGTCTGCAAGCGACAACCACATGTGAAAGCGGGTTGGAACTCCATTGTGGCAGATGGAGAATTCGCAGATATTAGGAGAATGTGCATACACCACACAGACAACCTCCGGAGCGTGGAGTCAAACCTGACTGCCTGCTGTGCAGTGACTGTAGTGCTAATGGTTGAGCCACCATGCAGTCCAATGAAAGAATTTGAGATAAGGTCAAGCTTCCTGAGCCTGACGTGATAAATGTAATATAATGTAATGTAATATAATATAATATAATATAATATAATATAATATAATATAATATAATATAATATAATATAATATAATATAATATAATATAATGTAATGTAATATGATATAACACAATAAAATATTGTGTAATAATCTCCTTAACTGAGGAAGGATGTTCACGGAGCCAGTGCACCAAAGATTCACCAGACTTGGATGGTGGAACTGATGAATAAATACGTATGTGTTCGCTTTCGACGTTGATCATTGGAGTTCAGAAGAATGAGGCCGGTCGGGGGCATTCTCATATAACTTGCCCACAGATCAGTCATGATCTCATTGAATACTTGAACGGGCTCCAGTGGCTCAATTGCCTGAATCTGTACAATCCAGCAAGACTGGACAGGCGAAAATCAGAAATGATCATCCCCATGACCAGAGGACTCCAGATACGACAGGCTAAGAGGTATAGGATAGGCCATTTAGCACTAAGGCCGAGGATGTTTCATTTAACCTAGCGAGTGAGAAGCCTGTGGAATGTTCTGCCTGAGAAAATGCTCGAGACCAAAACTTGGAATGTTTTTAAGAAGGAGTTAAACATGGTTCTTGGAGCTAAATGGATCAAAGATTATGGGATAAAAGCAAGGCGACTTAATTGCACGATCAGCCATGATCACAGTGAATGATGCAGATGGTCTAAGAACGGAATGGCCTACTCCTACGCATAGCTTCTATAGTTAAATGTGAAACCGACAGTAAAGTGACTCATCCGTGAACATCTCGATAACTTCGTTCCAAGCAGACAGGCAGAATGGCAATCTGTTTCGTGACCGAGGTAAATATTTGACAAGCAGAATGCACAGTCCAACATAACCTGATACAGATCAGATGAAAAGTTCTGAAATATGTTTTATAAAGCAAACTTTTTTATGGCCTGTGAGGCTCGCTTTCTAGGGGAGCGATTTAGTGCCTCTCCCTCGCTGTCTGGACAGTTAAACGTATCAATGCGGCACTGTCGTGAGGTGGTTCCTCACTGGGTAAGGACAGCAGAATTCCTTCCATAAAGAACATGGTTGATTTGGACGGGTGTTTAAATAAATGTTGCAATGCTTAAAATTGGAATTGTTGTCATTCTTTCCAATAATTGTGCTTTTCTATATTTTCTGCCTTTGGTTAAACTTTAACTATAGCATTGAAAAATTGTATTTTGTTTCACGTCGGGTATATTGACTAGTCACACTACATCTGGGGCACGGAACTTACAATTCCCTTTAAAATAGTACCAACGTTCGGGTTTAGGCGACTTTCTGAAAATATTTTGAAGGGTCAGGACTGGTCTATATCACAGTTACCCCTCCACCTTCTCTATTCCAGAGAACACAACCTCAGTTTATCGAAACTCTCATCATTGCTGACACTCACCAAACCAATAAATCTATTCTGAACGCCCTCTCCCCTGGCTGTATAAATGCATCATTCCTGTTGTATGTTGATCAGAACAACATACACTTTTCACAGTGAGGGCACATTGCCATACTCTGTTCGCTGTCTGCCACGTTAACAAGTCTAAGACTCTCTGGAAGGGCGGGCTGTGCTGATCCTCGCACACAAACTCATAGATTATTAACTGAAGGTGTCTCTCCGAGCAGACTATACAGAGCTCCTGTATTGCGGCAATCTCACTGGGAATCTGCAGAGCTGAGTGAGAAAGAATGAAAGCTCTGTTCTTGGCCGTAGCAATGCTGGTGCTCGGAGAGGGTGTCGCTGGCCCCAGAAGAGTGAATGTGAGGTACCTAGCCACAGGTGGGTGGACCTTCCATAAGCTGGTTTGGGGAAACCGACACAGAGGAAGGCAAAATTAATCGTTTCTGGATAGTCCCGTCACTGACATATCCTGCTGGGTTTGGGGGGAAACACCCGATTGCGAAATGGAGTCGGGAAAGTGCGATACACGGAAATAAAGGCAGAGAGAGAGAGAGAGAGAGAGAAATAAAGATCGACTGAGGAACAAGGGAGCAAGAAGAATCGAAACGGAGATTGAGAGAGCATTGGGACCAGAGAAAGGCTAGATAACATTATTAGAGAGAAGCAAAGATTGAGAGAGCAGTGAGGGAAATAGAGAGATGATAAAGGTGTGAAAAACTGAAGTAGTGGTAGAGACAATAGTGAGGGGCAACGAGAGAGGAAAATAAAGCTTTTCGGTACCAATGTGTAACAGAGTGAAAAGATAAATGCGCTCGAGAGAGTAATAAGATTCAAAGAGAGAGAAGTCGAGGTACAGAAGTAACAATACGGAAATATTTGGAAAAACCGTTCGAGAAACAGAGTTTGATTAATAATGGAAAGTATACAAAGCAATAGAGTAGAGAGAGAGAGAGAGAATGAGTCATGTCGGAGAGGCATTGTAAATAAAGATGTTAGAGATTGAAGTAGGTGTTGAGAGATTAATGATGGCAAAGAGCGAGATAACAACCTAAAGGAGAGGAAAAAGTTTCAATGACAGCAGGGATAGAGATATGTGATTTGTGATCTGTTTCTGATATCGTCGAAGGTGGTTGACTGAACATCATCTTAAGTATTTTACATTCTTCGACTCTCGTCAGGATCCATGCTCCAACATACACTTCTGAACGCTTGGAACAACTGAGCAATAGGATTGGGCGGCGTGGTATAACAATTCGAGGGGATGGTGCTGTCAGAGGGTGGGAAGGGGAAAAATGCATTGTAAGGATTCGTGTCCGTTAAAACACAGCACTACTGTCTTCAATCACCCTTTAATCCTTTTCACTCATAGCATGTGATAGGGCCTCTCTGGTCCACCATTTGTTGCTCATCGGTAGATCACTCCCCCTTGAGAAGATTTTGGGAGTGGGCTCTGTCGTTAACCACTGTGATGGACAAGGTTTGATACGGTGATGGTGATGGCATTGAACATCAAGTGGTAATTGTGAGATTCTCTCTCAGTGGTAGATCTGGGATATTGACAGTGAGGTGATTCATTGAGGAAATGCTCTCGGAGGTCAAGATCGCTGAAGGAGTGAGTGGAGCTTCACTTGGGAGGCTATCAGAGTGGACTATGTGGCAAAGATGTGAAGTTGGAATCTGAATGATGTTTTGGATAATGAAAGCCTTGTTCAAAGGGAGATAATGTGGGGGAGTGGGGAGATGACCGGGGCCAGCAGTGAGCTTTTTTTTTGCTGTTTTCAGGAATGATACTGGGATGTCAAAGCCTGGGATGGGACTGCGTCAGACCTCTGTGCCGATCAGGACAATCCCCAGCCACACACGGCTGCACACGCACTCCACTTATTGCCGGATGAGACGAACTGCTTGACGGGTAGATGTCTGCTAACCCAACGACGTCGCAGATTCTGACAGCTGGCTTATTCAATTCAGGCTTTTCTGTGATGGCACCTTTTGACGAACGGCAGTTCCCAATAACCCTACACCCCCAGGATCCCTAATAAACAAAATCGCATCAGTAACTCACCTCTGTCGCAATTCATGCGCGTTTTGTGGTGCAGCCATAGTGATGCAGATTGATTGCATGTCTTCTCTCCCTGTAGGCAGGACATGGCCATTGAGGCGGAGGAGGATCAGAGAGAGTATGCGGATTTCAGAAGCCTCTCTTCCTCTCTTTCTCTCTGTCTCTCTCCCTCCCCCTATCTCTGGTGCTGCCACAGACGCCACATTGAAAACACCGATCCCACGTTGAGAACAGATTGATCTCACACTGAACACACACTGATCCAATTCTGATCACACAGACTCGGCATTGAACGCAGATGCCCAAACACTGATCCCACAGACCCGACACGGAACACAGAGATGCGTACACTGATCGCCCTCAGCCCACACTGAACACAGACACCCCCACACTGAATACGCTGACCAGAACCTGTATGCACACTGGCCTTATTCTGAACATACAGGTCCCATATTAAAGACACAGACCCCACAATGAAATCACAGAGTCCACAGTGAACATACAGGCCCCACATTGACCTCACACTTCACATATAGACCCCATTCTGAACATACAGCATCGACACTGACCACACAGAACCCACTCTGAACATACAGATCATATACTGCCCATACCGAGCACACTGAACCCACACTGACCACTTGCTCTACATTGAACACTCAGACTCTATTCTGAGCACAGGCCCCCACCGTGACCCCATACTGAAAACACAAACCCCACACTCTCACTAAACAATTCAATCTCCAAATTTGCAGTCACTCAAATAATAATCGACCTTACTAAATTTACAATCAAATTCGTTAACCTCATATTTATGAACATTATACCGAATCTGCTCTGTATTTAGACACTCAGAGCACATGTGTGCATATCCGTAATTCTCGTTATTTTAATGTCTATGTCTCTCTCTGTATAGATTAGCATGTGAGTCTACAGTTGTGTGTTTGTCATGATTTACATGTCTGTCAATATGTGACTGTGTATGTGTGTACATGTGTGCTTGTCAGTGTGCGTGTGTGCGCATCTAGGGTTTTTTTTGCACGTGCCTGTGTTTATGTTTCTGTGTTAATGCACCTCTTCGTTTTTCGTTGTGTGTTTCTGTGTGCTTCTCTCTCTCTCTCTCTCTCTCTCTCTCTCTCTCTCTCGCGAACTCACTCGCTCATGGTAAAACTGATGCAATGTCAACATTTGCTGGCTTCCCCACTTCACTACACAAGAAACAGATATTTTTGAGAACGCATCACAGCGCATGAATCCTTTAGAAGCTCGAAACTGCCAGATGATAGAAGCTTACAGCACCAGAAGACGTCCTTCATCATATGATTTTGTGCTGAACATTACGTCAAAATAGACTAATCGCTTCTTCCTGCCCTTGTCTACATTCTTTCATTCCTTGCATATTCATAGGCTTATCAAAGTGTTCCTGAGTATCTTCTTTGGTACCTGGATCCACCATCACCCCTAACAGCGCGTTTCAGAATCCTGACTCCCTCGGTGTAAAGAAATTTGCCCCTCATATATCTTTGAAATTTTCCCCTCTCGCCTTTAAAATATGTTCCCTTGTTTTAGACATTTCAACTCAGCGAAGAAGGTTTTGACCGTCAGCCTTTTCCATGTATGTCATTTTTTTTTCTATCCTCCGCTGTTGCAGAAATTTTTCCAGGGTGTCCTTTTAGTCAATGCCCCCTAATGAAGATTGCTTCCTGGGATAACTCTTGTGCATCCTTTCCAAAGCTTCCAAATTCTTCCTGTAAATGTGTTGAACAGAATTCAAGGCAATGCTCTTATGTTTGTCCTGACCAATGAAAGAAAGAGAATTAGGAATGAAGAAAGAAAGAAAGAAAGAAAGAAAGAAAGAAAGAAAGAAAGAAAGAAAGAAAGAAAGAAAGAAAGAAAGAAAGAAAGAAAGAAAGAAAGAAAGAAAGAAAGAAAGAAAGAAAGAAAGAAAGAAAGAAAGAAAGAAAAAAGGAAGGACTGAAGAAAGAAAGAAAGAAAGAAAGAAAGAAAGGTAGAAAGAAAGAAAGGAAGGAAGAAAGAAAGGAAAGAAGAAAGAAAGGAAGAAAGAAAGAAAGGAAGAAAGAAAGGAAAAACGAAAGGGAGAAAGGAAGGAAGGAAGGAAGAAAGGAAGGAAGGAAAGAAGGAAGGAAGGAAGGAAGGAAGGAAGCGGTTTCGGCTGTGTGCAGGACAGTATGTGGGAAGGGATATAAGAGAGATCGAGTTATCAAAGTCAAAACAAGGTCAGGGCTAACCAAAACGAACTGTTGAGTTTGAACGTGGTCTGCTCCCCATCCCAAAAGACCAGGAGTTGGGCCCGAATCTGTCCCTCTCCAGATAGAGTCTTAATCAAAAAGATAAAATGATTAGTTAGATATGCTGCTTGGCACCTTTTCATGATAATTTTCCTAATTTATGCACTAAAATTTGAAACAGCATACGTGTGATCACGTCTGGTCTTCCTGGCCCTGGAACCGAGAAAAAAAAACATGGAAATGTGCGCTATAACTTGTGTGACAAGTTTGAACATGCCAGAACTGCTGTAAAGTCAATGATAGGATAAAATTGGCCGAGATCAGAAACAGTAAATGTCTTTTTCTTGACATTGCATTGGAGTATACTTCTGCCAATTTCTGTTCCTATTGGCCCAGGATGTCCTGTGGTATTTCTGGTCACTAAAATATGTTAGACTGTTAAAATAATGAGGAGTAGAGTCAGGGAAATGGAAACGTCAGGATTAGAATGTGCTGGAAGAATTCGGCTGTAACACAGGCACAACAGGAATTGCCGTTGCATCACAGCATATTGAGATCTTCAGTCTAACACTCTCCGATATAGCACACTCTGAATAATCATGTACAATGCTTCTCAGAGATTTTACAGTCATTGTAAATTCTAGTCTCTACATTCATGATTTGTACAGTGGTGTCTTCAGTCGCACGTTTGATGGGAGCTAAAGCAGATGGGAAACAAATTGGAATTCTTACAGCAGACATGTCAGAGAAAAAAATACAGTGTCTCAGTATTACAAAGCACCCTAGAATTATTGCTGATTTTCCGCGTTACATAAACTATAAAATAGAGTATGGAAAGCTGCATTGAACAGGCAAAGTGACAACTGAAATTGGGAGATAGTGATTCCATAAAATACAGATCAAAATATCAGGATACACTCAGTTACCGACCGGATTAATTGTACGATTTCTGGCACTGAGCTTTGATTAGAGGCAGTTAGTCGTCCTGTGTCCCAAACACTCAGCTATTTGTCAATTATCATGAACAAAATAACATCAGATAAAAGAGTTGGTGAAGATACACAAGTGATACTGAGGCACGGGAGAAGGTGCTTTAACCCAAACAAGTGCTGCCTGAGCCTCAGCATTCGGTAACATAAAGACAAGCTTGTCCGCGGAAATGCAGGGTAGTAAGAAGCTGAGGAGATCAGAGAAAGAACGGCCAACAATGTCGGAGATTCGCAATAGACAAGAAATAGAAGAGCATCGCCATCTCAGAGGGATTTGGCCTGAAGGATATAGTGAAGGTGCAATAAACGATCAGATGATTTTGATGATCCAGAATTTTAGCCACACTGATTGACGGGCTGACTCATATGAGAAGAAATCCCGTTGCCATTTCAATCGATAGATGTTAGATTTTATTTCCTTTTGATCGTTTTTCTTTATTGCTTCTGTTCCAAACATACAAAAACGTACCTGATTATGTGTACGTTGATGTAATTAATGTTAGTAATGCAACTGTTCATTATTTTTTCCTTGTGAATATGTGTTTCTCTGTGTTTGTATATATTCCTTTCGTTGAGTGTATGGGATTGTGCATATCTGAGCATGTTGGTTGGGTAATATTGAGTGTGTGTAGCCGTGAGTATAGATCTCTTTGTTTACGTGCATTTTCAGTGCTCAGTGTCTGTATGAGTGTGTTATGGTGCTCAGTGTGTTATGGTGTGTTATGGTGAGTGAGTGTCTATGTCTGTGGGTGTGTGTCAGTTTGTGTGCATGTCAGTGTATTTCAGTACACGGGACAATAACTCAAACAAAGCAAACTAAACCATTTATGGAAGTCAGTTGGAAGGAAGGGAACCATGAAAACACTGACGATTACAAATACACGCCTTGAATGCAAATATTCTTTTTTTATCCACAAGTAGTAGAGATTTTGTCATATATACGTGTAGTTTTAACGTTAATTCACATTTGTCAGCTCTCTAGTGGCTCACTTGTAATCTGAAGATTGGGACTTCTCAGGCCCTGATTTATCATTGGCTGTGTTTGCTGGAAGCAAGGAACGTGTGCAGTAAGTTCGAGGGGAATATTGACCCAGGAGCTCGTAAATTGGATTTGTTGAAATGTGCTTCAGTCCTGAATGGGTACATGACGGGAAAGCCTCTGAGAAGCGTGAAAAATGATCGTTCAGAGAGTGACAAATGTGAGCATTTTTGAGTGAAGGTGTGTAAGCCCCAGATTTCGGAAATGTGTTCATTCGGTTTCACTAACCAAACACGAAAGAACGCAAGCTGAACATCCTCTGGTTTTGTGATGTATAATTTGGTGTTAATTACTCTCGGGTCGGGGTGACAATCGAATTCCTGGACCACATCCAAAATCCGACTCTCCCATTTCTTCTGATTCTATTTCAACGTGTTTTCACTGTCACACACATTTTAGAGAACAGTTTATGGGGTTATTGGTGGTGGAGGAGGTGAGCTCCTTCTTGCAGTCCGTGTGCTATAGACTGACCCATAACCAACTGCCAAGTTTGAAATTCTACGATCTGGACAGGGCAATATTTACGGAATGACCGATATATTTCCAAGTCAGGATGATGAATGTCTTGGAGTACGATTTTCAGTGCTCCCGTATATTTACCACCCTTGCCCTTCCAGGTGGAAGTGAACATACGTTTGTAACATATTGTCTATTATCCCTCTGATCACACTTCAGAGGTAACGGTGCATTTCGCATGTTCTCTCAACAGTGAATCTATGAAGCTGGCTGGTAAGGAGCTGACAGTAGTGACTATGTCTCTGCTATTTCTGACCATTGCCCCCCGATGGCAACATGGTTCACATTCGTCACAATCTGAAATTAGACACAGGCTCCAGGATAATAGCAATGCACTGATCAACTGTATTGACATTTCTAAAACAGTGAGTTAGGGTTCATGGAGATGCGCACAATCTCAACAGGGCCAGGATACAGAGAATGAAGGTGGCAAAACATTTCACCTTCCTCGATGATGTGCTCATTCCGGGTCTCCTCCACCGCCTAAACAAGGCCACCCACAAACTGGAGGAAGCACATGTCATTTTTCATCTCGGTGATCTAGAAGCACATGGCCTCAACGTTGACTTCACCAGTTTCCAAATCTTCACTCCCATCTCACATCCAACCCCTCTGACTTGGCACTATCCTATTGTTCTGCACAACATTTACATATTCCTTTCCACCTATCCGTTCCAACATCCCCAGGGACCTAACACAATCACCTTCTATCTATGTGCACCTATCGCAATCCAACCTACTTTTATACCGGCCCCAAACCTGGTATTCATTTCTCAGTCCGCCCCTCTATTCCCCTGAACTGTTGAAGACTCCTGCCCGAAACGTCAACCCTCCTGGTCCTTGGGTGTTGCCTGACCTTCTATGCGTTCCCAACGCCACATTTTATGGTCCCTGCATCATCACCAAGAAATTGAAAATTAAGAACTGGACAGTTCTCATCCTTTGCTGATTTTCTGCTGCAGTATGATCTACTTGGAAAATGAAATGAACTCATTGGATAACGCAGGGTCTCCTGTAGTTAATAACTGTGAAAAACAAAAGACGGACAGAATCTGTGATGCCCATGCGAGGCATTTCATTCATGACTCAAACAGTAACATGCACAAGCATACACTCAAATCCAGGACCGACCACATGCACTGACATATACACACACAATGTCAACGATGCTTAGGAACACATGAATATTCGCACAGACACCACCGACAAACACACCCAGATGTTCATAGAAACAGAGGTACATCTTCAGTCATGCTTTGGATAAGTGATGTTTGAACGTATTCCTTATGATCTTTACCTCAGCTGATGCCCGAACTGAATCTTCATTGTTGACATCATTCGGATAGTAAAATTGGCAAACCAGGGACCCAACCTCAACATTTACATAATAGCAATGACACGAAGATGGAAAGTTGAAGCATTTTTCCCAGATGCTAATAGATAGAAAAGGACAAGAGGAGCCATGGAAAGCAACTGCGAAACAGACGTAGAGCAACTTTATAAAATACTGTGGATAGCGGGAGCGGGAGATCATCCCAAGGTGTCTTCGAATGTTAGATAGACGTGTATTAACAAATTAGTGAGGCCAATTATTTAATCGGGGAGATAAGGCTTGCAATTTTCACACAGTATACGACCAAGGTTAGCAGTAAAGTGTTGGATGGTCTGATCGAGAGGTTTTTATATTGGTGCCAGAGTACTGGAGGGAAATCTCGAGGTCTGCTTCCAGGCAGTGTTTGAGATTGGGTGAGATTCAGTCACTGGTAGAGATGCACCAATAGGAACTGAGAAAAGGCTGATTTGAGGAATGTGGAAAACGCTTTCAAGTTTGGTTAACTGGAACATGCCATGGCAACGAGAGCTAGAAGCTCACTCAGTCATACAATATAGCCCTGGAAAGCGATATGTAATCAGAAAGGAAAGTCACAGCAGATCTTTGCGCTGAACTGTGAAACCAATCTGAAGCCCATCTAACCAACATTATTCTATTGTCATCCATTGTTTATCCAATGACTGTTAAACGCCCTAAACGTTGGAGTGTGAACCACTGTTGGAGGGAAGGCGTTCCAGGCCCTTACTATTCTCTGACTAAAACACCTACTTTTCACATCTGTCCTCCATCAATCTTCCCTCAATTTCCAAGCTATGTCTTCTCGTGCTAGCCATCCCCAATCGAGGAAAAGCACTCTCACTATCCAACTTATCCATCCTCTCACCATCTTATATGTCTCAATTACATCACCTCGCAACATTCTCTCTAATGAAAACAGCCTCAAAGACATCAGCCTTTCATCTTAAGACCTCCTGGCAACAAACTGGTAAATGTCTTCTGCGCCCTTTCCAAATTTTCCACATCATTCCTCTCATGCAGTGACCAAAACTGTATGCAATGCTCCAAGTGCAGCTGCACCAATGATTCCTAAAGCAACATGACCTGATGGCATCGAAACACAATCGCTCGACCAATAAAAGCGAACACACCATACAATATCTTGGTATCCCTCTCAAATTGTGTGGCATCTCTCAGGGATATATGGGCATGCACACTGAAATCTCTCTGCCCATCCACACTGCTAAGTATATTACCATGCACACTTTTCCGCCTTAAACTCCATTTGCAATCTGTCAGCCGAGCTCTGCAGCTTATCTGTGTCGGTCTGGAATCTGCAACATCCTATCGGCACTGAACTCAACTCCAATGACTTTAGTGTCATCCGAAAATTCATTAACCCATCTTTCTACGCTCTCATTCAGTTCCTTCAAAACAAATGAAAAACAGCACTGACCCAAAACAGATCCTTGCGGTATACCGCTAGAAAATGAACATTTCCCACCAATGACAAACCCTCTGTCTTCTATCAGCGAGCCAATCTCTGATCCAAACCGGTAAACCGCCCTCAATCCCATGCATCCATATTTTGTGCAACAGCGTACACCGGACACCTCATCAAACGCCTTAGTGAAATTATATACGCTGCAATTAAAACGTTACCCGCATCCCCCTATTTGTTCACCTTTTGAAACAACTCAATATCGTTTGTGAGGCACGATGTACCCTTTACAAAATCGTGCTGACAAGCAAGCCCTAATCAAATTGTTCCTTGCCAGATGATTAGAAATTCTATCTCTCGGAATCCTTTCCAATATTTCTCTCACAATTGAAGTAAGATAATTTCCAGGGTTAACTCTACTTCCCTTCTTAAACAAGGGGCCAACATTTGCTCTCCTCCTGTCTTCTTGCATTATTCTTGTAGACGATGACGACAGAAAGGTCAAAGCCAAATGTCCAGCTATCTCCTCCCTGACCCTCCAGAGAATACGGCCCAAGTGTCTTACTTATTTTCACATCTTACAAAATTGCTATCATCTCTTCCTTATTAACCTCAATCCCGCCTTGTCTAATAACCTTTATGTCAGTATTCTCCTCCGCAACATTGCCCTTTTCCAGTGTGAGTAAGGACGAGAAATATTCATTTAATGCTTCTCATATTTCCTCGAACTCCCCACACAACGTCCCAGGACTATCCTTGACTGCCCCTAATCTAAACCTTGTCATTCGTTTATCCCTGACGTAGCGATACAAAGCATTACAGGTTTTCTTGAACTGACCTGCTAAAGACACTCATGTCCCCTCATGTTTCAGGTTAAAATCAACTAGGAGAAAGTGAGAACTGCAGATACTGGAGATCAGAGCTGAAAAATGTGTTGTTCGAAAAGCGCAGCAGGTCAGGCAGCATCCAAGGAGCAGGAGAATCGACGTTTCTAACTTTCTCTGAGTTGATTTTAAACTACTGCGAATCCTCTTGCAGGGATGCCTTCCTTGAAGAAGCTCTCTTCCTCCCTCTACAAGGATTTCAGTGAGTCCCTCTCTCACTGCATCCCCCAGGTACCTGCAATCTTCTTCCCGACGTCTCCGCCTCCGCCCCCTCTCCGCCCTATCACCCTCACCTTAACCTCCTTCCACCTATCGCATTCCCAAAGCCCCTCCCCCAAATCCCTCCTCCCTACCATTTATCTTAGCCTGCTTGGCACACCCTACTCATTCCTGAAGAAGGCCTTATGTCCGAAACGTCGATTCTCCTGCTTCTTGGATGCAGCCTAACCTGCAGCGCTTTTCCAGCAACACATTTTTCATCTCTGATCTCCAGCATCTGCAGTCCTCACTTTCTCCTCCGTGCTGTAGGAGTCCATGGCTCAAAGAACCCAGATCTCTGGGCTAAAGATAGGGACACTTACACGTCACCACCTCAACAGACTGCCTATTACTGAGTTCTTCTAACACAGACTTAACGGCCAAAAAGTTAGTTTCCGTCTCCCAGAGCGCAACAAAAGCTTCATTGTCTCACGGTAAAGATTGTAAAACATCCGGCATCTCATTCTGCCGTCCTGTTTTCCATATACAGACTACACAAAGCTGAATGTTTAATTATCAGTCTCCCATGCTGTAGACATTGAATCATTGCAGATAATACATATGATGCATGCTGCTGAATGTCCAAATTTCAGTTCTTCAACACTGTCCATACTGTATTACTGTAGACATTGTACAATGTCCATATTTTCGAGTGTCCAATTGTTAATCATCTGGAACTGTATGTATTTATCACTTCAGATGCTGTTTGACTGTGGACAGAACACATGATACATACTTGTCAGTATCCAAATATTAGCCATCCAACAGAGTAAACATTGTTTTGACATAGACAATCCAGCAACTAAAAAGTGTTCAGTGATCAAATATGACTGAATAATCTGCCTGATTACAATATAGTGGTTTCATTGCATCTCCGTCTTAATTAGAGAGTGGTGAACAGGTTTCTGTTTGCTTTCCGAATTCCCACCTTGACCCGAGCGAACTAGCCCCAGCCCCGCCCTGCAAACCCCCCCCCCCCACCCCTCCCCACAAACCCATTCTAGTCATGTTTTCGTAAAGGATTGTATGACTTGAAAGATTAAAGTTCTCACTGTCTGAACGGTGAAAATATCATTTAGGAAGGAGTGAACGAGAAAAATATTAAAGTAATGTCAGACACGATGAGGAATAGGTGGTTCTGCATCTCAAACCTGCTCTGCTATTCAACAGGACCGACTCTGTCCCAAAATTCCTCTCATCCACTATTTTGACTTTCTCTGTAACCCGTGATTCCCCGATGGATCAAGATTCTACCTATCTCAGTCTTAAATATAAACAAGGATTTTGGTTATCATTGCTCTCTGTGACACGGAGTTTCAAATATCCTGAGAAACAACATTCCCTCTCATCTCTCTCTAAATTGGTGCTTATTGACTCTGGCACGCTGGTCTTGGTAAACCTCCTATCAGCATTTTCCCTGTTAAGCACGCTTCAGAATCATGCATATTTCTCGTGAGAGCACCTCTCATTATCGTAAACTTCAGTCCATAGCTCGCAACAGACTTTGGTTTTCCATATGAGATATTCTCTTCAAACCTGCAAGCGTCCTTCTGTGATATGTCTCCAATGAAATTGCATCTTTCCTTCCATAAGGGAGCAAACACTTTGCATACTATTCCAGACGTTGCCTCCCCAGCATCTTGATCAGTTGCAGTCAGACTTCCCTGATGTGATACTTGAAAATCTTGAAATAAGAATGAACATTCCATTAACCTTTCTGGATGCCTTTTGCCTCTCTGTGCCAGCTTTTTCTGTATTGGTAATATTTCCTCACAAGTCCCATTGTGTTGCAGTTTCCTTCATGTAAAAAAAAAATCTGTTCTTTTTTCCCCCCCTCCCAAAATAAATATCTTCAGGTCTTTCAATGTTATACAATATTAGTCAATTTTGTGGCCACTGACTTGAACAATTAATATATTTCAATAAGCTGTTTCGATCTTGCTCACAAGTTGCCATTCCACCGATCGTAAAGTCGTCTGCAATTTTGGCGAGTGGATGTTCACTTCCTTGCTCCAAGTCATTAATACCGCGCTGATCCGAGTTTCTCAAGCTCTCCCTTCGTCCAGGATATGGTAACTGTGAAGATAAATTACCACCAGCTGTCTCCCAAGTCCGACGATATTGCTTCTTTAACATGGTTATCTTGTCATTGGTTAGGTTTGATTTCGAGCAATCTGGCTGTTCAGAGCATGTAGTCTGTCAGTTTTGAGACTCTTGTCAAAGAAACAGCTCCATGGAAGAACGTGTTCGATGCTGAATCTCTCTGCTATCTCTCCGCTGCGGACCTATGTTTGATTTCATATTTTGTGCCAAGGCCTTGTTTATGGAGATTGTTGCAGTAATTTGCAACATCATTAAATTGGGATGATTTGTTCAGTTTTCAGATCGGTTAAATTACTCTATACTCTGCAGCTATTCTTTATAGTTCATTCGATAATCTTGCAAATTAATTCTGTTTGGTTTCAAACTAAGTGGTGGGGCCAGCTCGAATATCCTCTCTGCACCTGCTTCAAACAATTAGCCAAGAAAGGGTCTCCTCCATTTCCTTGAAATATTTTGATGGGGTGCCTGGCCTGCTCCATGATACAATTATTAAACATTTTTGTTGTGCGCATGTTATTTTGTTCGAAATGTCCTCTGAAACGGAACCAGTCATGATCCTGTCTGACCCTCTTTCTCAAGGTACTTGGAATCAAAAATTTACTGACTTCCTGCGTTACTGCAAGCCATGTGGGAGGCAAATGATATGGCGGCATTCATTGCAAAGGGAATGCAGTTCAGAAATCGGAATGACTCACTGAAGTTATACAGGGCGTTGGCGATACTTGGAGTATTGTGTGTCGTTTGGTCTCACAACCCCAAAGAGGATTTCACACCATTGAATGCTCATCGAGACTGCACTGGCAATCCAAAAGATCGTGACTGTTCGCATCATCCTGACTCAAATTTCCTGCCTTTTGCCCATAACTCTCGATTCCCCATCCTGATTAAACTTACTTTATCACAGCCTTAAATATACTGACCGAACCAACCTCCACATTTCTCTGCGGTAAAGAATTCCGAAGATTCACTATCTCTGAGACAAGAAATTCCAACTCAATGGGTGACTCAGAATTCTGCGATGATGCCCCCGGTTCCAGGCTTTACCACTGGGGAAACTGCCTTTCTGCATCTACCTTTACACGCTCCTTAAAAATCTTGGATATTTCAATAATGTCGCCTCTTACACTTTTAAAGTGCAATGAGTGTGGCTCAATCTACACTTTATAAACTGCTGCTCCTACCTGGGTTCAGCCTTGATAACCTTCCAGTTTGCAAGATTGGCAAGTCGGCTGAGAGTACATAGTTGTGGTCAGAAGTGTGGTCCATCCCTCAACCATTCACATGCTGTACCAAAACCAGGGGTCTAATAGAAACAACAAAGTTTTTCAGACCTCTTCCTCAGCTTCTCAAGCGCTGTCCCAGTCTCACACTGTCCTTCAGCTCTTAACAAACGATCTGAAATACTCGTTATGTCGCTGAGAAAGCTACTGCAGGAACTGTACAAAACGTTGCTCAGAACACAGCCAAAGTATTGTGTGCACTTCTAGGCTATACTTCTAAGCCTGCCAAAGCCTCTGATACATCTCACTCCCTGTTGGCAAACTACTGGAGGACGCCACAGTCCCTCTGAACCTTCACATTGATACTCACTGTATGAATTTGAGTTGGTTCTGTCAACATTAGGCTAAACCTACAGCACCACACAAAGTAAGTTGAACACAATTTGAGCCATCTGTACTGTTGTAACTCCCAATAAATTCTGGTTAGAACGGGGAGATAGCAATTTGCATTGTTCTGGCCTTATGTAGGTCAGTGAGAGCACAGGGGCAAGTCCTACTTGCCACACTGCTGATATCAATGAGCATTTCTTTCTTTTTTTATTCTCTCTACTTGTACAGCGCTTTGCATGTATTTTCCTCAGAAGTTAATGCAGTGAAGCATTATGTTTGAATAATGTTCCTAGGTACTTGCCTGTACTTCTAAATACGTTGTGTACATTTCTGACATCGAAGAAGAAAAGGCGACATGCAATGCTGCAAAGCATCAGCATTTCCGACAGGGAGATCCCTCATCTCAGCAATTCAGCTTCTATCCTATGGTGTCAATCCAATAAGCTGTGAACCATCGTTTTGATTTTCAGTGATGTGATTAAAAACTGTGTGACACTGGCAAGCGATGAGTTTCCGTGTCTCATTTCCCATTCAGATCAGTCACTTAACACTTAACAGGGAAGAAGGAGGAGGTCAGGAAATGGGTAAGGCGCATTGATGGCATTTTCACTGGAGGAGTTTAACTGGAGTGCAGGGCTTTGCTGAGGCTGCAGCTGGAGAACCATGTGTAATTATGGCCTCTGTACTGTAGGAAGGATTTGGATGCCTTGAAGAACATGCAAAAAAAGGTTTACCGTTTAGTGATTGGAAGCAGGTGGATTGTATTGACGATGTGACCATTATTCGGGTTGATAACTTGGGGAAGTCAAAGATTCCTGAATGAAAGATGTAGAGAGGGCATCCAAAGTCTCCACAGTTGAGAGCCTTCCTCCGAGATGTCTGGCCACAGTCACTGTACTGTGCCAATGCAAGTAAAGAGGGAATTGAGGTACAAGCCCCTATGCAGTTATTTTGACCAGAATGTTGTCTGTTATACAGTATACCACTTGTCAGGAGAGGTTTTCCCTTGATTGTTGAAGGCTGGGTGCAGTCTGGCTAAAAACACCTCGAATTATGCGAACCGTGAATAGGTTACCCAGCTGGAGAGCTCGCCCAGGTTTGTTATGTCAAATACTGGTGGGTATTATTTATGTTGAGAGGGCAAATCTGGAAAGGAAATGCGCGAGGAAAGGATTTTGCACACAGAGTCGTAGGCGTTTGGACCACACTACCAGAGGCGATACTGGAAACAAATATGATGGCAATATTTTGACATACATATGACCAAGCAGAGAACAACGAGATGTAGTCCATGTGCAGGCAGATGCAATTACTTTGGCCCACACATGCAGGAAGAAGAATCAGTTCATTTAATGTGATTTCCTGTGTACTATTGAGCAACTTAGGTGTGAAGAGAGGCTGGATATGGCCAGATTCTTTTCATTGCAGCAGAGAAGCTACTGAGAAGGCATGTTTGAGGAGTATGAGGTCATGAGGGGCATGGAGACAGTGAAGAAAAATACAGCTGCACACCACACTCGAGAGTTAATGACAAAGAGACACAATTTGTATTTGAAACGTCGCTGATGATTTTATTTTATTTACAGATAACAGCGTCTCTGGTTAAGCAGCATTTATTGCCCATCTCGGCACCACTTAGATGTCAACATCTTTTCTATGGATCTGGTGCCAGATATAGACTACGGATGGAGAACACTTTCCTTCACTAAAGAACATTGGTGAACCACTTGTGTTTTCCGACTCATTCTTATCATCAGCGTCAAAATTCCATATTCCTTTTAATATTTGACTTCAAATTCCACTATCTGTCAGGGCGGGATTCAAACCCAGGTTCCCAGAACATCATCTGGGTTTCTGGATGAACATTCAAGCAAAGGATTTGAGGCGAGTTGAGGAGAAGCGTTTTCAACTGTTTGTCTGGAAGGGCAGGTGAGGAACGACATCTCACAATCTTTAAAACGCCATTGGATGATTCACTTTCAAGTCCACAGCCACGTTTTGGTATGTGGGACTGGTGAATATTTAGAATAGTATTTCTTGGTATAGGACTCCATGGGCTGAAAAGCCTCCCCTAGACTTCCTGATTATGTTATTCTGTGCTCGAACATGCACAAACCATAGCCAACAACCAAATTCACTCCTTCATTTTATACCTTTAACTTGGGGGTGGAAAGGGCATGTTTCTCCACTCAGCGGTCGGTTTTGGCAATTGTCTGAGAATCTCCACTGCCTCACATCTGAGTTCAAAGATTCGAAATGAAATTGGTATCTGCACTGGGTTAGAGCAGGAAACAAAATTGTATCTGCTTGCGTACCGAACACCAGACGACCATCAATCACACAAATTCCTGTCCGCATTGTTCAAACATTAAGGGAAATATCTAGCAGGTTTATGTGTTTCCAGGAGGTGAATGCACCATTTCGTGGTAAAACGCACAGAATGAAATTTTCTGTTAAAAACAGGAGAGGCTGCTAGGCATGGTCCCTCAAATAATCCGGGCACATAACACATTGCCAATATTTGGTCACTCAGTCTGTAAGGCCACGTTCCCCAAACTCAATAAACCATCATCAGAGAATCTGCTGGCCACGCTCAATGTATCAGGCAGCAACTGTGGAGAGAAGGCATTGCCAACTTTTCAGGTCGAATTACCCTTGTCAGAACTGACCGAAGTGGTTCTGTGGTCACATGCACAGTCAGAACAAGTCAAACCAAAAACTTGCGAAGTGAATCTGGAGTCACACCTCGGGACAGAGCATGTGAGTGGTACCCTCAGTGCTATGGTTCTGGAATCTCGTGCAAGATAGACCTGGTTGAGGTGAAACATCGTGTTACGAGCAGGGAGTCACATGTATAAATAGAGCAGGTCGTTGGGAAGAACAGTGCTTTTGGTCAGGATTTGCATACAGACCCCACAGCAGGTTAATGGCAGCCAGACTGGTGTGGAGCTGGGGTCACACGTATGGACGGAGGGAGTCAATGGCAACCACGGTGCTGTGCGTTTGGAGTTCCATGTAGAGTCAATGTACTTCATTATACCCTGTCCAAACTTCGGAAAGTCAGATCACACCGCTGTATTCCTCCTCCAAGCTCACAAGCAGAAGCTGAAACCTTTTTGTTGAAGTAGGACCCTTCACAAAAAGTGATACGATGCTGGTCTGAAGTAGTAGAGAACCATCTCCTGGAGTTCTTGGAATCGGTGGATTGGATTGTATTCAAGCAATTGGTGGAAAACCTGGATTAGTCCGTAGCAAAATCTTGGATTCATTAGCAAATGTGTGGAGGACTGTGCAGCAAAAATGTCAATCATGTTGTTCTCCAACTGGAAACCTTCGATGAACCAGGAAATCCACTTCCTACTGAAGACCAGCATTCAGGTCTGAAGACATGGACCGACGTATATATCCTCTTCAAAGCCATCAGGGTTGCTATCATTCGGTGCCAGATCACATTAGAGGACCACAACAACCAACCACACTACCACCGCCTGTGTTAAGGCCTAAACTGCATTACAGGGTAGGATATGAAACACAGCAAGATAACAGACAAGGGCACGTACCTCTTGGACGTGCATAATGATTTCTAAGCTCAGTTTGAGAAGAATGCTAGGTGTTTTGTGGAGCCGGGCCAACAGCTCCGGGCACATTTGTACTCTCCATCACCATTTCAGATGTTAGATCGTTCTTCCTGAGAGGCAAACGATGGAAAGTATTAGTGGTGTTCCCAGACAAGCACTCAGATCCTGTGTGGACCAATTTGCAGAGCTAATCATTGACATCTTCAAACTCTCTTCGTAGAAGCTGAAATCCCCAACTGCTTCAAGAAGACCACTATCATCCCAGTAACTGAGAAAGCAATGAGCCTTAATGATTTCCGCTCAGTGCTGCTGACTTCAATAATCCTGAAGTGTGTCATAACCCACATCAACTCCAGTCTCTCCACCTGTCTGGATCCACGACAATTTGCCAACGGATATAACAGGTACAGAACGGATGCCATATCCCTAGCCCTGCACTCACCCCTGGAACATATAGGCAACAAGGTCACCTACGTCAGATTCCTGCTCATCGACTGCAGCTCCCCCTTCATCACCACAATGTCCTCCAGACTGATCGCAAAACACTGTGATCTACGTCTCAGTTCCACACACTCCAACTGGATGCCCAACTTTCTGACTCACAGGCTGCAATTAGTGAAAATGATAGTACACTATTGATGCGCGTGGGTGTGGGCGTGTGCATGGGTGTGGGGGCATGTGGGTGTGTGAGGATATGAGTATTGGTGTGAGATGTGTGCATGTGCATGCGTGAGTGTGTGGGTGTGGGAGGTGCTCCTGGTTGTGGGTGTGTGTAGGTGTTTGTGTCGCTGTGTTTGTGCATGTGCATGCGTGAGTGTGTGGGTGTGCGGGTGTCGGCATGTGAAGGTGTGTGGGTGTTTGTATCGCTGTGTGTGTGGGTGTGTGTGCCTATGTGTCTGTGCCTGTGCATGCATGTTGATGTGGATGTTTGTGTGGTGTGTGCGTTTGTATGTGTGTGCTTATGGCTGTGTGTGTTGCTGTATGGGAGAGACTTCCTATGTGTGCGTTGGTGTGGGTTTGTGCGCATAAGTGTGAGTGTGTGCATAAGTGTGTGGGTGTGTGGTTGGTGTGTTTATGCATATGCGTGAGTGTGTGCGGGTGTGTGTGTTCTGGTGTGTCTATGCTTACGTGTGGGCGTTTGTCTGTGTGAGTGCATTGCATGTGGTTTTGATTGTGTACGTGCCTGTCTGTGGCTGTGGGTGGCTGCATGCGTGGATGTGTGGGTAGGTGAGTATGTGTGTATGTGTTTTGAGTGTGTGCATGTGGGTGTGTAGTTGTGAACGATTCCGTGTGTTAATGGTTGTGATTGTTTTCCATAGTTGTTTATGCGTGTATGTGTGAGTGTATGTGTACACATCCGGTTGCATTTGGTTGTATGAGGATGTGCATGTGGCTGTCTGTGTTTGTGTGTTTGTATGTGTGGGGGTCGGCGTCGGTGTGCGTCTATGCGTGGATATGTGTGTTTGCACATGTGTATGCATGGTGCGAGTGCGTTTGTGTAAGGAAGTGCATGTTGATGTTTCAACGTGTGTGTGTATATGTGTGAGTAGGTGAATATGTGCATGTGTGCGTGGCTGGATAGGTGGTTTAGTGTGCGTGTGTGTGAGGATCTGTGCATGTGCACATCTGTTTGTGTGGATATTTGTGCATTTGCGCGTGAGTCTGCATGTCTGTGTCTATCTGCGTGGCTGTCCTCTGGTGTGTGTTGACGTGTGTGCTTTTGGTCTGTGCATGCGTGCATGGTTGGGTGGGTGAATGGGTGAGTGCATGTGCATGTGTGTTTGTGGATGTGGGTGTGTGGTTGTGGGTGTGTGGTTATGGGTGTGTGGTTGTGGTTGTCTGTATTTATGTGTGTATCTGTGAGTTTGTGCATATTTGAGTGAGTGGATCTGGGTGTGTGGTTGTGAGTGGATGTATCGGTGTGTGTACTTATGTGTGCATGTGTGTGCGTCTGTGTTTGGTATGCACACATGTCGATGTATGTGAGTGTAGGTGTGGATGTGTGGGTATGCATGTGCATGCGTATGTATATGTGTGTATATGCGTGGATGTGGGTGTGTCTGCGTGTATGTGCATGTGTGTATATATGTGGAAGTGCTTGCGTGTGAGTGGGTGGGTACAGGTGCATTTGTGGATATACTTTATGGATGTGCTTGTGTGCAGGTGTGTGTATTGGAGTGTGTGTAAGTTGGTGTGTATGCGTGGATGTGTGTGTGCATGCATGTGTATGTGTGGGGCTGGGTTGTGCGGGTGGGTGTGGGTGTCTGTTTGGGCGTGTGTGGGGGAGGTTTTGTGTGTGTGTCTGTGTTGTGTGTGTGTCAGTGTCTCGGTGTGTTTCTGTGTGTGCGTGGTTGTGTGCATATTCGTACATACATGTGTGATGACTAACGACAGCAGACTCTCCGAGTCCATATAAATAACAGTATTGTGCCAGCCTGCCGAGTGTAGCTGGGAGCAGCGAGCCCGATGATGTAGATATCTCTGATACTGATTCTTGTTGCCTTGGTGCTGTCGCAGCCCATTACTACTGACAGGAAATTGTGAAGAAGGCATTTTTTGCAGGTCAGTGCAAATCGCAGAGATCACTCTGGGAGTGGAGACAGGGAAGTCGCAGATTAAGCCACTCAGCTCGGTCAGTCTGTCCTGCCATTTATTTGCATAAAGGCTGCTTTGGATTTGTTAATGGAGCTTCTCGTGTCGAGACTGTCAATGTCTAAATCCCATCGCAATCAAACACTTCTGAGCTTTCCTTTCCTGGGTCACTTTGTATTCGGTAATTGTAAGCGGGATTTAAAGAGGAGGGAATAGCGTGGCACAGTGGCAAACTGCTTAACACTGCTTCCTTAGCGAATCAAGAACATGGACTCAATGGCACCTTGTGCGACTCTCTATGTGGAGTGTGCACATTCTCCCTGTCTCTGTGTGAGTTTCATCGGAGTGTTCTGGTTTCCTCCCACTGTCCAAAGATGTGCAGTTTATTGTATTCGGCCTGACAAAGTGCACATGATGTGCAGGCGAGTCGAATTAGCCATGGGAAGTACAGACTTGGAGGGATGCAGTGGATCTAGTGAGATGCTCTTTGGAGGGTTGGTATGGACTCGATGGGTCAAATTGCCAACTTCCGCAGAGTCAGATAAATCAAGTAATCTGTAACGAGGGCAGAGTGGAAGTGTGATGAATTAATGCATCAATCACTGAGGGGTTGTGATGCCGAATGTCCTGCCTGGGGGTGATGTGTGGTTGCGTGTTGTTGGACGCAGATTAAATTAAAACCTTCAAGAAGTGTTAACTTTAAAGAAATGAAGAGGAGTTAGCAGCATGGCGCTTGTACAGCTTGCAAGGAATAAAAGGGCAAAACAGACCCCTTCAGTGATACAATAATACTGCCTTTAAATCTTGAAGATTTCTCTCTCTTCAAAACTCTTTCTTTGCCCCAGGCAGACAACTATCAACCTTGGCTTTACAAGGTCAGCTGATGGAGGGGCACAAGTAAGCCTTTCAGCCCATCGAATCTGGTCAGATATTGAAGTGTCTGATTTGGTAATGCTTATCTCTTTTCATGGGTCTTTTACCCATGATCCTTGAAACGGGATAAACAGCTTCTGCGCATCTCCCTTGTCAAGTCCCGCTTTGAATGTTATGTGCTTAATTAAGGTCTCCAATAGTCTGAAACGCTATCGCACCAAGGAGCTATCTTTATCATCTTGTATTTCTATCTAGATATTTCGACCTGAAGACATCTTGAGTAAAGCATACACTATGTTTGCAATACCCTTCAGAGCTGCGGATCTCCCAAGCTGTTCCCCTGAAATCGATATCAAGACGTCTGTGCTTCTCCAATTTTGGCCTGATGTGTGCTGGAGCATTTTAACCAATTTTCCAAAAATCCATCAGCTATTCTGATCATAAATCCCCTCGTGCCAACCTCTTCCTCTCTCTCTCTCTCTCGCTCCGCTTCTCTCCATATCTCATTTCTTCACTATTGCTATCTCTCTTTTTATGTGTGTGCGTGCATGTCTTGATTCTAGTTTCGACTCTATATTTTAGTCTAAATCTGCCCATCTCTGTCTCAATCACTCCCTCTGTCTTTCACTTGCTTTTCTCTTTCTTACTCTGTTGTCCTTTATCTCCCTTTCTCTCCATCTCTATCTGCCTATCTCTGTTTTTCTCCAACTAGCTCTCTCACTACCATTTCGCTGTCTCCATCGCTCTCTGCGTCTCCTCTTTTAAGACGTTCCAGCAAACAAGAAGTTTTCTGGCAAATCATGGTCACGTGTCCAATGAGCTGCTTATGTGCCTCATGACCATTTTGGTCACATGCTCCTGTGGCGCACCACGGGACATTTCTTGTCAACATTTTCCTCAATATGAGCTGCACGATCCTCCCAGAATTATGGTCCCAACAGTCTTATTTCACTCGGAGTAACGTGCAAAGTTTTGTTTTCCAAATTGAAATGATCCCAGCTTGTGGTCATCGTGTAAAAGTGAGGAGCCACACTGAAGCCTGGCTTGGTGGGCCATAAGGGTTAAATTGTTTTCTTTGTACCTACCATCGAAGCCTGTTAATGAATGAGTTCATCAGAGGCTGCAGCATAGGATCAACAGAAAACACAGCAACATTATATTTTAACGTAAAGAAGGCAAACAATTATCTTAAACTGCAGAAACATTGTTGCGAAGATGTCATTCTAAGGATTAGAACGTTTCATCCGTTTAACTGCAGCAATAACCAGAAAAATGATCACATCTCAGCGAAGAGTTGCCATTATGTTCACACTAGTATTTTGATTTCAATTGAAAACTGCGTTTCCTTTAAGCATAACGATGCATCTCCAGTTAATGTATTAGTCTCAAGTCCCTTAAAACATGCTGCTAATGCTGCTGATTTATTTCTTAATTTTTTTTTGTAAAACCTGCTTTCAGAAAGTGTTTGAAACACATTAAGATGTTTCATGACATTAGAGAAAAAGATGTTGAAGACATTGTATTCGGACGAATCAAGGATTGCCTAACTATTTAAAAGCAGAGAGTTGTGACAAGGATACCTTTTCAGGATGACATCCTGTAACTCCGGGATGGCCACAGGGGTCAATGCTTGGGCTACAATTGCATACAGTCTACAATAATGACTTGAACGAGGGAGTCGAATGCACCAAACCCAAATTTGCAAAGGGCATAAAAATAGTTTGGAAGGCAGGTAGTTTGGATCTTGTAAGGGGACTGCAGAGCTATATGGAGAATTTAAGTGGCTGGGAAAAAAATGGAAGTTGCAATATTATGTGTGTAAATGTGTGGTTGTGCATTTATTTTACAGGGAAGAATAGAGTAACTCAATATTATAAAGTGGAGAAAGAATGCAGAAAGTTCTGTAACAGGGTGAACAGGGGGAGTCCATCCATGTATTTCAAATATATAGAATCAAAGTATAGAGTGTCCAATAGATAGCAATTGGAATGGTGCGCAAAAGTCATGTGGCTTTGCTAAAATAGTGCAAAGTAGAGATCTAAATACGGCTGGACATGAATAAAATATTTGAGTCTATTAACCATGCAAATAAATACTGCCATTGGAGGCAGACCACAGAGGATTGACTGCATGGTCCATGCATGGAGGAAAATTCGTCGAAGGAGTGTTTACATAGATTGGAGTTTAGATGAATGAAAGGAGATCTTATTGTAGTATCCAATATTCAGAAAATTGAGCACAGTTCCAGTTTCTATTTCTCTTAGTCAATAAAATGGAGCATTGTACAGTGTTCTGATTTGCGCACCATATAGTTCGAATTCTTTGGAACACACACACGTTCTGCTCTCCAAATCCCTCACTTACATATCAAATAAAACACGACGCACATTTCTGGTCTCCATATCACTCAGTTAGATCACACTTGGATCTCTGTGCACAGTCCTGGATCGGCACGTTTCTCTGTCAGAGGTTACTGCAGAGTTCCCTTATCGACATCCTACCACTGTTACACACGTGGAGCTCTCTGGATATTTCTGCTTTCAATCTTCCTCTGTTAGACTACACTGCACTGTGCTCTTCAGTATATCCTTGCTTTGGTCATACTTGAAGCACTGGTTGTTGACAATGATGAATACGTGTTTTCTATTTTTCAGGTTTCTACAACGGATGGAAAAGATTTGGGGCAACTTGTAAGCATACCGACTGCAGCGGGAGTGAGCCTACACTGAAAGAGTTATGCATCTTGGGCATTTCTTCTTTTTTAAAACGGAGTAAGAAAAAAACAGAGTATGTCGCAGAAAGAGGCATGACTGAGGTCCAACTGATGCTCGCTGGCAAATCCAAGATTCGAGTTCTGCTCAATTCCCTCGTAATGATAGCATTCTGATCAACTGCTTTGGAATAGATCAGAATAAAGCCCAGTGCATTGATCAGTGCGTCCGGCCTGTCTCTTATTTCTATCCAAGCCCACCTAACCTACACTAGCCCACTATCCTCCATATGCCTATCCAATGCCCGCTTAAATGACCATAATGAGTGAGAGTCCACCACTGCTACTGGCAGGGAATTCCATGAACTCACGACTCGCTGAGTAAAGAACCTACCCCTAACATCTGCCCAAACCTACCCCCCCCCCCCCACCCTTAATTTAAAGCTATGCCCCCTTGTAATAGCTGACTCCATACGTGGAAAAAGAGGCTCCATACTGTCGACCCTATCTAAACTCCTAATCATCTTGTACATCTCTATCAAGTCACCCTTAAACCTTCTTTTCTCCAATGAAAACAACCCCAAGTGCCTCAGCCTTTCCTCATACGATCTTTCTACCATACCAGTCAACATCCTGGTAAACCTCCTCTGCACCCGTTCCAGTGCCTCCACATCCTTCCTATAGTATGGCGACCAAAACTGGACACAATACTCCAGATGCATGCTGAACGCAGAGGATGTGGGCATCGTCAGAAGTTCGTTCCTGAAGAAGTAGGCTCTGCCAGAGTGTTTGTGCTGAGGGAGTGTCGCATTGCTGAAGTGTCAGGACGGAGGGAGTTCCATTGTCAGAGAGATAGCGCCGCAATAGCGCTACACTGAGAAAGGGTCGTTCTGAGGCAGTGACACGTTGTCAGAGAGTCACTGCTGAGGTTAGCTCCACACTATCAGAGGGTCAGTTCTGAGGGAGTGACACACTGTCAGATGGTCATTGTTGAGGGAGTGCCGCACTCTCAGAGAGTCTGAGTTGAGGCAACACCTCACTGTCGTAGAGTCAACACTGAGGAAGTTCCTCACTGTTCGCACTGCCAGCACTGTCAGCACTGAGGGAGGTCGGCATGGTAGGCGGGTCCTTGCTGATTGAGCGGCGCACTGTCAAACGGTTAGTTCTGAGGGAGTGCCAATCTGTCGGAGGCTGAGTGTTGATGGAGAGAGCACAGTCGAAGGGTCAGTGTTGAAAATGTACTTGCTTGTTGGAGGGGCTGTGTCTGAGGGACGTGAATCTGTGGAATCCCTAATGCGTACGAGCGTTTGAGGTTGGGTCAGTCAGTATATTCAAGGCTGAGATGCAGAGATAGCTCTTTAATAAGGAAGTGAATTGTGCATTAAGGGGCAAAAGGAGGAAACTGGAGTCAGGGATGATCAGATCAGCCGCAGCACTTTGAATGGCTGAGCATCCTTGATGGGACGAATGTCTCATCTCTGCTCCAGTGTTCACACGCATTTCCAGATCACTCGCAGCTCGGAACACGTGCATTGCCCAATTCATCGTATAGACATCTTTCTGGTGCCCTGTGCAGGAATAAAGATCATGATCATGATCAGCAATTTGTTCCGGTGAAGGAGGTGGTGAAATTCGGATGTAGGCTCTGAAGGGCCGAGTTATTATGATGAAGCATATCGAGACTGTATCAGATGTTAATTAACTCAGTGAGACCCTCAGATTTCTCACACCAATGATGCCCCTTCTGCTCTCTCCTCAACGAAAGTTTAGGCAGGATACACTATTGGCCCTTCCTCACTGCTTGGCCAGGGGTGAGCTAACACTATCCAGGTACCGTGAGGCGAGTAATTGCGTGTCAGCACCCCATCTCACTTGGCATTGGAAAATTCTGAAACCGATCACAGATTCAACATTTCGAGTTGCTCAGCCCAACGAAAAGGGGCTCACTGGTCTTGTTGCGAACCTGTTTGGTTCTGATCAACTCAGCTCTTGGGTCTTTTGAATTATCTTGTCCTGAATCGATTATCGCAGTGTCACAATGCTGAACAGCACCACGCAAGAGGAGCAAAAAATAAATAATTCGGCAAGCACAAATTCACCACACAATGTGTAAGCATGCATCTGTGCATGTGTGTGGGGGGGTGGGGGGAGGGAGGGCTGCGTGAGGTTAATAGTGTCTTTGGGAGACTGTGTGTATCTGTGTGAGTGTAAGTGCAATTGTCCATCAGAGTGTGCGTGTGAGTATAGGAGTGCACGTGTGAGTGTCTGAGAGAGATTTCTTTGTGGGAGAGACGCTCTGCATCAGTGTATGGGAATGTAAGATTGTGGGTGTGTCTGTAGGAATATGTGTGTGTTGTGTGTGTGTGTGTCAGTGTTCGTCTGAAATGAACATAAGGTCTCGATTGAGGCCATCCCCATTGGTACAGAACTTGGCTATCAGCCTCTGTTCGGCCATTTTGCATTGTTGCCTGTCCTAAAGTCCGTCTTGGAGGACGGTCACACGAACATCTCAGGTCGAATGTCCTGGACCACTGAAATGTTCTCCGACTAGGAGGGAACACTCATGTTTATTGATTGTTGTGCAGTGCCCATTCATCTGTTGCCATAGCCTCTGCTCGGTACCTCTAATGTACCATGCCTCAGAAGATTCTCGCCTGACGTGTGTGAGAGACGTAACGTTGGCTGAATCACATGAGTTCGTAAATCTACCTGTAGTTCCAGTAATATCACGCTTTAAACATTTGCTGTAAATTTTGTGTCTTATGCTCTTATACAGAAAGCTAGTGTATCCAACTATTATGTTGGATATTAACACTGGTATTATGTGTTTTTTAGCATTTATTCAGTTTTTTCTGCATATGCATCTCCCTCTTTTGCAATTCCTCCACTCTCCTCTCGTCCAATCCTCAATATCTCTCTTTCTCTATCAACTGCCTTCGTTGACTTAACCAGTTACGTCCCTCCATCCTCTCTCTGCTTCTCAATTTTCCTCTCATGCTTTTGCGTGTCTGAGTGTATATTCGTCTTTGAAACCGTATGCGTGTGCATGTCTGCTTTCTTTCCCCAGAAGTACTCATAACGTTTCACAATATGCGATGGAATAAACTCATGACATTGGACACATAATGCTCGAGAGCTTATGCATTGATTCCGTAAACAAGCAGCAAGCTATTAGCTCATATTCCACACCTGCTCATCCTTTGCAATTTCACTGAAGGGTGACAGACAGGATGGTGACTGGCGACAGGAGAGTTTCACTTCAGAGACTATGTTGGAAAACCAGCAATGACTTTACATGCGAAACTTTGGCTGAAAACTGGCAAGGACCTTCTGTATCACAGAAACGCCAGGAAATGACCATCTCCAGTAAAAGACTCACCCAACACCGCCCTTTGAAATAATATGGTGTTGCCAACACTGAACGCCATCTTAGCCAACTATCAATATGTTGGCCATTACCATTCATATGGAATTAGCGCTGGCTCCTTGGCATTCAATCACATTCTTATCTCTGTATCAACAAATTCGAGGTTACCTTTGAGAGAATCTAACCATCAGTCCTTGGTGCTAATGATCATCTCAAATCCTTAATCATTAATATTCTGGAAATGGCTATTGGGATAGAATCTAACTAGCCACGCACCCCACACATTGGTCAATAGCATTGACATCATTGAATGCCCTGACAGCTAACATCAAAGGATTTGCCATTGACAAGAAACTGAACAGGATTCACCAAATGCATACAATGCTTCGAAGGGCGCGTCAGTGGCTGAGAGCTCTGCAGTGTGTGACTTACCTGACCTCCTCCAAAACCTGGGAGAAAGTGAAAACGGAAGATGCTGAAGATGAAAGTCGAGAGTGTGGATCTGGAAAAGCACAGCCAGTCACGCAGCATCAGAAGACCAGGAGAATCGACGTGTCGAGCATAGGTTTTTCATGAGCCATCATCAAATATGCACAAGTCAGAAATGCGACTGAATACTCGTCAATAGCCTGGATGGGTGCAGCTACATTAAAACTCAAGAACCTCCACACCATTCAAGATACAATTGATTACCTGATGGACACTACAACTACAAGTCTCATTGAAACCGGGCCTCTTGATCAAAGACAAACTTAAAGGGAAATTGGTATGCAAGAAAGAAACTATACATCTTTGGCACCAGCTATGTAGGTAAAACAGACGGGATGCTTTGTGTCCGCATTCACATGTATCCACCGCTTTATGTATACTATTCTCAAAAAAGGTGCCGTCCAGAAATTCTGTTAATATGCTTCGAAAGCCTCTTCCGACGAATATGTACAAGGAAACGGACAGGAGATACATGGGAAAACTACCACCTGGAAGTTCCCTTCCAAGCTACTTACTGCGCTGATTTGGAAATATTGTAACATCCATTCAGTGTCACTGGGTCAAAACCCTGGAATTCCCTCTGTATCTGCACTATAGATCTATTGATTGATTTAAAAAAAAAACAGTTCACTCTCACCTTCTCAATGGGCAATCAACCATGGGACAACGGAACTGATGAATCATCTTGTAAAACTGCAGGAGAGCACAGAATACAGAACGAAAGATATAATGAAATTTAAGAGAGGAAAGGTGGGGAAGGAGGTATAAGAAGACTGGGAGAGAGGTTTAATGAAAGTGCTGTAATCATAGATAGAGACAGAGTTAGCGACAGGCACGGAGAGAAAGAGAGGCAAAACAGATGATGAAGAATGAATGGGGTGATCAGAAGAAGCAGAAAACTGAGACCAGGGAAACTAAGGTTTAAAGGGAAATATTCCCCCTGTTTCTTGAGATAACAACGAATTACTGGTGAGTTGTTATACTTTATGAACAGTAGAACAGATGGATGTACTGTAAAATCCCACAATCAACAATATGTTCATGGTGGAGTAATCTCTTCCACTGATGCCGTTCAGTGCCTACATGTTGCACATCATCTGAAAGAAACACGGAAAGTTGTCAAAAGCACTACATGTACTCTGGTTGATGAAACTTGAGTGTCTGTAGTGAAGGTTGCCTCATTTGTCGAAGCTTGACAGCCAGACTCTGCAAGTGGCATGTGATGGCACACTCTCTTCGTATATCATTCATCCATACAATAGCAAAAAAAAAACGAAGTGAAGGTTTGAATTCAATTTTGAAAGTCATAAAATTCAGGGAGATTAGCTGGGACACACAAAGATTATGCAAGGCCACATTGGGCTAATGGATGTGAATGGAAGCGATCTTTCAAATCCGGATGAACGGCACACGCAGGGGAACCTTGTCTCAGAGTCCAGACCCGACTGAAAAAGTGAATGATGGCTGTTGTTGAGGAGCCATAACTTTGACTGGTCATCAACAATAGGGACGAAAAACCACTCGGAAACATTTGGAGCTGTGTGTGCTTTGGGACACAGCTGAATGGTTAAGGTTAACAAACATTCGTCTTGCTCTCATGCAGCATCCTTGAGCCCTCTCCCCTCTGTCTGGGAGGGTTGAATTGAGCGGAATCCATCGAATCTGGTTCCCGGTCATCACAGGTTTTGGAATGAAGAGCGATTCCCCTTCTTATGAGTTAATTTCCTCATACACAAACACATTCCTCCAAAGGGGCTTGATCTACCCTTTCTTGGCAACAAAAAATTGTGAACATCAGGATAACGCAATTGAAATCAGATTCTGAACGTCTATATTCCATGATGCAGTTTGGGAACACAAAGGAGATCTTAATGTGGAGAAACGGAAAGAGCTTGACCAGTGATTAAAAGATACGTCCATGAAGTATTATTATCAGGTCTGTCTAAAAAAAAGGGAATTGACTCTGTTCACAGATGGTATTCCGAAGATTTTAACCCAGGCAGCTGAAGACACTCCCAACAATGCGGGCACTGTTATCTCTTGGAATTCATCACAAATAGAGGGAAATGGGTATCCGGAATTGTTTTATTTGGGGGCGCAGCGGGGTTGGTGGAGATTGCAAAGGTCTAAAAAGGCAAGTCAAAGTGAGATTTGAAAACCTTTCCTTGTTCAACATTTGAATGAGACAACTTAGGGCAGCTCCTTGGCCGATACCATTTAACAACGGATATCTTCGAAAACTACATTGAGCACTTCATCGTAAAGACTCCAAAGTGAGGTAACAACTTTCCACTTCGAACGGAGTGGAGTGCGTTCAGCTGCAATCTGATTGAATTAAGTTCTGCAAATCAATCAAAACTAAATAGCAAAACAGTCCATCCCTCACCTGCGGTTAGATTTCACAGAGATGCACGAACCAGAAATAAAAATCTTTGTCTCGATAGGCTGGACAAGCACAATGTCGATTCGCAGCAAAAGCAATGTTCTCCACTTCCTCCATCGAGTCCCTCAGAGACACAGTGAGATGGACAAACACGTTGGAACAAGATGAGTGCATGATACCTTACTGGATGTGATAGTATCCCTCTGTATCTACGGGGACTTTTGAAGGAAGAGGTGGAGACTATCGAACACACCCACGTTCACATTAACTATGGCTCATTGCATGTCTTAGTGCTGATTCAAAAATCCTGGTTAAACCATTCAGTTCACTCTTGGGGTCATTAAAGTATTCAGTTCAACAGTATTGCGAGCATTGATGTAAACAGTCTAATTTAGTTCTGTTGGATGTAGTCATTTTATTAAGAATTCGTTTAGGAGCATTCATTTCTCCTTGAAAGTTGTTCGAGTTTGCGAACTGCTTGTTCATGGGGTGGTGGAAACTCTGTGCATTTTAGGTCATTCAAAGTTGAGATGGATCCAGTTCTGTTCTGTTAAAGTCTCAATAATGACGGGCTGCAGACAGGGAAGTGGAGCTCAGATCTCAGTTCTGATATTGCTGAACGACGGACGAGATTCGGCGTATCAAACAGTTTCACCTTTGTCCGCTGCTGTGATTAACTAGGACTGTAACTATTGCTGTGAATGTAGCATAAGTCTTATACCTTCCTCTGAATAAATCGTGTTTAAAAATTAATATTAGATCACGGTACTGCCTCTCAAAGACTCATAGGTTCCAACAGCATGGAGACAGACGCTTCATGGCAAACTAGTCCTTGCTGAACAAAATGTCCATCAACGCCAAATCCTTTCATCTGCACTTGACCCAAAATCCCTCCAAACCTGTCCTATCCAAGTAATTTTCCAAATGCCTTTTAAATGTTGGTACAGTACCCACCTGCACCATCTCTGTTGGTAGCTCATTCCTATGCGTACCTCCCTTTGTGCAACCAAGTTGCACTTCAGGTTCCATTTTATTGTTTGCTACTCAAACTAAAACTGATGCTCTCTAGTCCTCGATTCCCCTGGGTAAAAGCACAGGTTCATTTGCCCTGTCCGTGCCTTTTGTGACATTATAAATTTCTATAAGATCCCCTCTCAATCTCCTAAGTGCTGAAGAAATAAAAAAAAAAACATCTGAGATTGTCCCTATATCTCTTCCGAAAACTCAGACACTTGAGACCTGGCAACATGATTGTAATTCTTTTCTGTACTATTTCCAGTCTAATAACATCCTTCCCACAGCAGGCTGACCAAGACTGGGGTTTGACATGTAAATACATTGCATGTCCCGTTGTAAAGAGAAGCTGGCTGGAGACCGGCAACTGGAGTAAAGCGTCAGAGAAATTGCAGATGCACGTCAGAATGAACCGAAGAAGAGGAGACAAACATTGAATCGATTTTGGAACAGACATGTTTAACGGAGCAAGACTGGACAGAAACTGTAGATGTGCCGGAGAGTACCTGTTTGTGTATTTTAGGAAGAAGGCCGACACCGTTTTTGCAGGGTTGGGAGACTATGAGCGTGGAGGCAGTGGACAGGAGATCACAGGATGAAATAAAGTTAGTGACCATTGTGGAAACTATGTTCTGATCATCCACGGTTGAGTCATGGTCCCCGTGGGGAAGGCAGAAACTATCCAAAAACTTGTGCTGAGTAGCTGTAATGTTTGTTCATTCGGCCAGACAACAGCAGCACAATCCTTCGTGACATTCTTAATAACAATGTCAGGGTTGGATCTGGGAGCAAAGAGTGCAGCCAGTGCAGAGGGATTTAGGCTGAAATGCAGAAGTGGGAACAGAGAAATTGAGGCGACCAATGTTATGTAGAAGATCGCAACAAACAGGTCATTTTCAAAGGAAGTATTCCAGGTGCAGGCCGACGATTGCAAGTCGGTCAAATAGTTTGTGGGATAGGGAGAGGATTGATTGGCATACAGGTGTCCCGGTCCATCAGGATCCATTGCAGTAAAACATTTTCGATGATGCTCCTCCATCGACAAGGTCATGTTGCCCTAGTTTTTTTTTCCCCCAGAGGGACTTGTTACACATGTTCGAAGTTATCTCTGTTTAAAGGGTTTAGGGCAAATTTGTTTATAGCTAACATACTTCCTCAGACGAGAGGCATTCAAGTTGAATGAAATATATTTGCCCAATGAAAGCGGAGTAGACAGTTCTCCAAGCTCAGCTGTCCTGTGGTTTGTTTGTTTTTTACCGATAGGGGCAGGCCGATGCTGATCCTCCCTCTCTTCAAACTTCACTCATGTAAAACCTGTCTTTCATGTTTTCCTTTGTTTTGCAAATGCGTGTTTATGGGGATTGTTTCAGGTATTTGGAACTGCTTCATTTAGTTGCGATCATCTGTTTCCTTTACTGATTGTTTAAGGTATTCTGCATTCTGTACTCTTTTATTTGTCGAAAGTTCGATAATCTTGCAAATAAGTTCTTTCTTGTTTTAACTTAAGCGGTTGGGCCAGCGACATCACTCGAAAATCCACAGGGTCGAGGCTACATTTTTGAAATGTTTTGAGGGCATCTGGCCTTGTCCATAACTCACTGATGACTATATAGGTGAACGCATACAATTCGCAGACAGCCACTGTATCATGCGAATAATGGAGGTGAGCCATACAGGAAGATGCAGAAGAGATGCAAACATGTCAGCATTGGAAGAACGGCTGTGAAACAGCTGTTGGACGCATAAGACTGGTAAACAAACAGAATCACTACGCTCTTTTTAATTGTTTCTCATAAGTGAAAGTATTAAGTGCCTGGCTAATATTTAAAGATATGTGATTAGTTCACAAACATTTCGTTCTTGTATTTGATGGACATTTTATTAACATAACTTGTTGTCTTGTGCAATAAAATACATGACTGAGAGCAAATATTGCATACCATTCTGGAAAGAATTGTGCAATCAACCAGTTCAGCGATAGATAAGGTAGGTGGTGTTTGCTGTGTGAGATAATATACATCTTTTCACAGTGACTATATTAACAGAAACCTCTCACAGTAGCATGTTTCTGTGAATGAAATCCCATGACCATCGATTTGATTCTCCCTCGAAACTTATCCGACCAGACAGGCTGTGAACTAGCATCCAATTTAGCGTGGGCAGCTCTTGCAATGAATTCACTTAATGCAGTCGTGAATCCTTCCTTGGAACAGACTGCCCTGCACGAAATGTGGTACAGATTCAGAAAGCAGAGATATCATCGAAAAATCACAGGTTGTGAAAGTATTGTAAAGCAATCTGGAACAACTGCTAATTCTAAGCATTTCGTTTGGGAAGCTGCAATGAATAGGCAAAGTCATAACTGAGACTGGGAGGCTGTGATTATAAAAAAATGAAATCAAAACATCAAAATACATTTACTTACGTATGAAAGCTGATTACAAACTTTGGCCCTGAGCAACTATCTGTGCCAGTGAGTCACCCAATATCTCAAAAACTGACTTGTCAGTTTATTGGCATGGAAAAAACACAAAAGGTTTGATGAAGACATATGCAAATGTTCCTGATGCACACGAGAAGTCGATACATTCGTATAATGAGTCAAGTGACCAATTTCTTTCCTGCCAACGTTTCATAACAATGAATTTATAGAAATCGGGCACCGGTGTATTATTCACTGGTGGTTTTCCTTTCTGTCTCACAGAGAACTTGGGCACAATTTGGATTCTTCCACGAAGAAATTATGGTCTTTCCCAGTGTATCACTGTGTACTTGCTAGCCATGGCAAAAAAAGATCTACTGGTCATGATCAACAATATTACACTTCATCACATCTGCAGTTACCACTTTCCTTTGTCATTCCTGTCCCATACTCCTGTTTGCAGAGTCATTATGTACATGTTCGCTGTCACTCCCGATTTATCTGTTTGGTGCATTGTTTCTTTCACGTTTGACCGATTTGTCGCGATCTGCTGCCAGACATTTCAAGCAAGGTATTGCACAAAAAGAACTGCAGTCATTCTGGTAATTACTATCATGGTAGTGATCGTACTGAAGGAAATACCAGTTTTGTTTGCTTATGAACCTGAGAAAATTATTAACAACGTGCAGTGGGGCTGCCGTTCCCGGGCAGCATCTTTATCCTCTTCTGCAGGTTTAGGTTATGTCTGGTTTTCCAGCGCCTGTGTCATTTGCATTCCCTTCGCTCTGATTGCTTTATGTAATTCATTAACCGTCAAACGTATTGTACTGGAGAATCGAAGCCGCACTGAACTTCAGAACTCCAAGATTGGGAATCAGAGTGACTCGGAAATGGAGAACCGCAGGAAGTCCATCATTTTATTATTCTCAATATCAGTTAGTTTTCTCTTGCTCTGGCTGACAAATGCCGTGACGTTAGGTCTTACCAAAATAACAAGCACCGTTTATTATCGAGGCAAGTCCACGAACCCAGAATTTATCGCCAGTGAAGTGGGAGGTATCTTGAAGTATTTTAGTTGCTTTCTAAACCCTTGTATTTATGCAGCGACTCAGAGCAAATTCAGAACAGAATTGAAAACTATGGCAACATTTCCCTGGGTATTAATTCGGAGATATGCTCGACAGCTGTTCATAAAATGAATTCTGTCGTAAAATTGTTTAGCCAACAATGTTTTACTTTTACCTCGTTCTCCACCTGAAAACATCCTTTTTTCTGGTAAAAATGAAACCCGACTCTTTTCTCCATTCACATATATTGGCCTTATCAGAGCAACTTTGCTGTGGATATTATTTTCTGTTTTCCCAATTACTCATTGAGTAAAGACAACCTCGTTCTTTAAAAAAGAATTCAAAAACCGAAGATAACCTGATGTTTGTGATTTTGATAATCCATATGAAAAACAGAGGATTCCATTGCAGCCACTGAACTCGACAACGTCTATATGATGCCATTTAATCATAAACTACAGTATGGTATATCCACATGTCTTGACAATTCTCTCAGGCACGAGACCAGAATATTGCACGATATGGTGACATTATGCGAGAGAGCGTACCAAAGGGAAATATGACAGGACTCTTTTCACACCACGAAAGTTCTGTAGAGGAAACAATCCACACACAGCCCATCGGTGTTCCACGTCACTTCTTCGGTCTTGGATGTTTCTTTCAATTGGAGTATCGTGTTCAAACAAACTGCAATCTCTCGCAAATTGTGATTTGTGCATCGGCATCTTCAGTAACATTATGAAAATATAAAATAATGGACAAAGTCAACACCTCTGGCACATTAGGGAGGAGAAAAAACAGCCTCACCATTTTATAAAAGTGACTCTTTTTCAGAATTGTTGAGTAATTTATTGCGTTTAATCTGTGTAAGTTGTGAAGTAAATGATATCATAATGTACTAAATGAGTCTTTTTGCGTCGCGGTATTAAAATGTCCATTTGATGTCAGTTAACTACAACTCAAAAGAAACATCACAAACAATTCAGACAAAATAAAATTGATATTAATTATCTTTAGTAATTTAGTGTTCAAGTCACTAAATAGTTCCTGTTGAATAGGTAGAGAGATAAATAAATGGTGTTTTGAAGACAATTACGTTTCTTCAGTGGTGTTCTCTTCCATTCTGTGAGAAAACAAATGTCGATTTCTTCCTTTGAGGCGCTTGAATTGATAACTGAAAAAAATACATGCAGCTTTGAAAGTTTTACAATGTGATCCTCGGTCATCTTGTCTTTATCTGCCAGGAACATATAGACAGAGAATTGGTGACAATGAAAATGACATGGAGGCTGAGTATGACCAACAAACGCACAGAAACCAGCCATCCTAATACCATAAACTACTTTCTGCATGAAAATCAGAAATCAGGTCAGTGTTTATTTAATGAACACTTGCCTAAAATATAAAATTTAAGTGTTGATGAGGAGCCACGACAACCCCAATTCTCAATAGGAAAACCGCATTACTTCAATACTTCACTGTCCAGGCAGAGAGCGACCCAGAAGTTGTTTTAAAGATTTTGTGTAGAATCTATCTGCAACGATGGATTTGAGACGGTGTTGAATATTAACATGCTTCCTGAAATTTGTAGAAAGATTTGGAACAGTGAAAAGTGATCAATTCTCTTCTCTCCTTAGTCACTGGATAATAATGGATGTACAACTGAACTAAACAAAGTTCTTAAATAGATACAGAGAAACAGCACATTGAGCCCAACTTTAGGATACAATGCCATTTAGACTGCGAAATACTGCACCACTAAAAATCTCTCACGTGATGTGAAACGAAGGACAACGAATATAGGTTCGGACTGATATATATAAACATTGATTAAAAGTAGGCATTTGAAGTCTGCAAATGTCTTCCTTGAAACAATTCAGCCAATCCCATTACACACAAGTTTCAGAAGAAATCATTAAAGGAAATTAGATTCTCTGTCTGGTCGAGAACTTGTTAGCCAAATTGTCGGAGAGTAGTTAAGAGTGAATCACCCTGCTCTGGGTCTCGAGTCATATGTAGACCAGACAAAATATGAAGTCCGTTTGCACAAAGGATATCACAGACCAACGGTATTTGTTTCAACAGTGGTCCTTAATTCAAAGAACAAAGAACAAAGAAAAATTACACCTCAGGAACAGGGCCTTCAGCGCTCCAAGCCTGAGCCGATCCAAGTCTCCTGTCTAAATCTGTCGCCCAATTCCTAAGCATATGTATCCCTCTCCTCCCCACCTACTCCTGCATCTGTCCAAACGCATCTTAAAAGAATCGACCGTGCATGCCTCTACCACCTCTGCTGGCAACGTGTTCCAGGCACCCACCACCCTCTGTGTGAAGTACTTGCCGCGTGTATCCCCCTTAAACTTTTCAAATCTCACCTTGAAAGCGTGACCTCTCGTTATTGAATCCTTCATCCTGGGAAAAAGCTTATCTCTATCCACCCTATCTATACCCTTCATGATTTTATAGACCTCAGTCAGGTTCCCCTCAATATCCTTTTTTCTCATGAAAACAAATTAAACCAACTCAACCTCTCTGCATAGCTAGCACCCTCCATGCCAGGCAACATCCTCGTAAACCTTCTCTGCACCCTCTCCAAAGCATCGACATCATTTTGGTAATGTGGCGACCAGAACTGTACACAGTATTCTAAACGCGGCCAAACCAACGTCGAGTACAATTTTAACATGACCTGCCAGCTCTTATACTCATTTCGGCGTCTGATGAAGACAAGCATATCATATGCTTTCTTGACCACTCTATCCACCTGTACAGCAACCTTCAATCTGAACTCCCAGATCTATCTGCTCATCAAACTTTCCCAAGGCTCTTCCGTTCATTGTAAAATTCGCTCCAGAATTAGACTTCCCAAAATGCATCACCTCACATTTGCCTGGATTGAACACTATCTGCCACTTCTCCGCCCTCCTCCCACACCCCACACCCCCCACTCAAACCGCAGCACCCGACTTTCCGCTTTCGTCTCATTGAGTTCCAATTCCCTCATCAGAAGTATGTTGAAGAAAGGTGACTGTACATAAAACGTTAATATCTCTCCACACATGCTGTAAAATCTGTGGAATTTCTGTCGCATTCTGTAGCGCAGAGAATGATCCGACTGTGTTGCAGTGAGATCATCCATCCTTGTGTTGATCTTACACTCATGCAAAATGAGTTCCATGTCTTTCCTGTTCAGGTCATGAAAGCGGGTCTGAGCCACGCAGATCAGAAGCACATCAGTTGCGTTCACAAAGACAGTCAGTGAGGATAGACCGAGGCAAGAAAATTCCTCCAGGCAGCACGTTACTAAGAAATGTCTCATCTGCAATAAGATCATTTAGGGAATTTATTCGGAATAAAGGGCGCGAACAATACTCTGGCAATTGCAAACAGACGTTAACTGTGTAAATACCCCTCTTTCCCCATGTGGTGCGCAGCGAGAGTTTAGACCTGTGTAGTCTGAATTGCATTTATCTCTTTTTCGCACTCTCAGGGCTCATGTAGTTACCAGGATTTGTTTCGTTTAAGTTTCTGTTTTGTCATTCGTTGTGTTAGCTGACAGTTAAAGATAAGATTCACACAAACACCAGTTTACAGTCCAAAAGGATTAATTGGAAGCACTAGCTTTCAGAGTTCTGCTCCTTCATCAGGTGATTGTGGAGAATAAGATTCGAAGACAGAGTTTACAGCAGAAGTTAAGGTGTGATGTAACTGAAATTATACATTGAAGAATACCTGGATTGTTTGTTAAGTCTCTCATATTTTAGAATGACCATGCTGGCATCCATGATTTGGAAATGTTGGTGTTGGACTGGGGTGCACAAAGTTGCAAATCAGGTTATAGTCCAACAGATTTAATTGAAAGCACTAGCTTTCAGAACGCTGCTCCTTCACAACCACCTGATGAAGGAGCAGCGCTACGAACGCCAGTGCTTCCAATTAAACCTGTTGGATTATAACCTGGTGCTGTCTGATTTGTAACCGTTCTTTCATATGTAAATCGCAAAATTTTTTTGGAAATGACGTTCTCAGGCGCACTTTAACAATTGGAGTCATGTCATCACAGACAATATATTGAAGGTGTTAACTCACTGTGATGCTGTCTGTGGCATAATGGTCAGATTGATTGTAATCTATAAAAAAAACGGATTTATAGAAACGTAAATGGATTCGTGCCGTTTTTGGCAAACTAAAATGTAATTCGACAAGTACAAATTCACCCCACAAACATATGTGTATGTGTGCATGTGGGTGTGTGTGGGGTGGGGTGGAGTGGTGTGGTTATGAGTGTCTGTTAGAGGGTTTGTGTATGCATGTGAGTTTGAATGCAAAAAGCGTTTCAGCCTGTCAAACATTGTGTGTGAGAGTAGTTGTGTGAGTATATGAGAGAGGGTCTGTGCGTGTGTGTGTGCGTGACTGTGTCTGTCTGTGTCTCTGTGTGTGGCTGTGTGTGAGTGTATGAGAGAGGGTCCGTGTGTGTGAGTGCGTGCACATGTGCCTCTATGTGTGATTTTTTTTGGCTGTGTGCGTGTCTGTGTGTGTGTGAGTAAGCGTGCGTGTTTCTGTGTCAGTCTGTCTGCCTGTGTGTGTCAGTGTGTATGTGTGCATACGTGTGTCTGTGTGTGCTTGTGTGTGTTTGTGCATGTGCCTGTGTGTCTGTATCTGTGTGTGCGCACATGTGTGTGTGGGACTGTGTGCATGTCTCTGTGTGTGAGAGTGTGTGTGTCTGTGTGTCTCTCTCTGGGTATGTGTCAGCGTGTGAGTGAATGTGTGTCTGTATGTGTGTCTGTGTGTGTGCATGTCTCTGTGTGTGTTTGCATTGGTCTGTGTGTCTGTGTGTGTCTGTGAGCCTGTGTGTGCGCGTGTGTCTGTGTATGTCTGTGTCTGTGCGTCTATGTGTGTGCGTGTGCCTGTCTGTGTATGTGTGTGTGTGTGTGTATGCGGGTATCTGTGTGTGGGGTGCGTATGTGTGAGGGTTTGTGCTTTGCATGTGTCTCTGTGTGCGTGTGTCTGTGTCCGTGTGCGTGTATCTGTGTGTGACTTTGGGTGCGCATGTATCTGTGTGTATGTGTGCATGGGTGTGTCTGTGTGTGTGTGCATGTGCCTGTATGTGCATGTGTGTTTATGCGTGTATGTCTGTGTGTGTGCGTGTGCCTATGTGCCGTGTGCGCCTGTGTGTCTCTGTGTGTATATCGGTGTGTCGGTGTATCCCAGTCGACGTGGTGACCTTCATCATACGTATGTGAGGATGTTCGTGAGACTGGGACAATACATCCATCCAAGAGAAACCAAACAAAGACACGCACAAGAATTCCGAGAAGCATGGCATTCCAACCTGAACTCTATCAACAAACACATCGAGTTAGGCCCCATCTACCTCCCCCTGAAAAAAGGAACAGGAAGTTGCTCAGATACGGGAAATAACATCACCACAGGAAATGACATCACGAACCCAAAGAAACCCAAACATATAAATAGAAAGCAGGAATTTTCATTATTGCTTCGCCTGAGGTCCACTGAAGATATTACCCAGTAAGGTAAAGAAACGTGTGGAAATGAACCTTTCAGCTCAGCGAGCAAACCTACATCCAAACACAGACACACACACAGACACACATACTCTCTCATACACATACACTTCCACACACACCGTCTCACAGACTTAAAAACCCTTTTCACTCACACTCACACACATGAACGCACACTCTCACAGACAGTCATAACCACACCATTCTATCCTACCCCACCCCATACAGACCCACATGCACATATACACATATCAGTTTGTGGTGCTGAATTTGTGCTTGCAGAATTACATATTACTTTATTCAAAAACTGCATGAATGCATGTAAGAAACTGCAAGTCAGTTTTTTTTTTAGCTTAGAATCAGTCTGATCATTGTGGCAAAGACAACCTCACAGGGAGTTTAAACATTCAATACCTTATCCGGTCTGACATGACACCAACTGTTAAAGTGCACTTGACAATGTAACGTTTTAAACAGGTTTTGCGATTTACATCTGAAAGAAATGAAACCAACATGGTCATTCTAGAAGGTGAGAGACTTAACAAATAATCCATGTCTTTTTCAATATATAATTTCAGTTACATCACACTGTAACTTTTGCTATAAATTCTGTGTCTTACAATCTTACTCTCCTCAATTACCTGATGAACGGGCAGCACTCCGAAAGATAGTCCTTCAAGATAAACCTGTTCGACTATAATGTGGTGTTATGTGATTTTTAACTTTGTACACCCCAGTCCAACACCAAATTGAGGAGCATGTGCAGTATGTTCCAGAAACGAATTTGCTCACGCTGTGGTCAAGCAGTTTTGCTGAAAAGTCTTTCAATGCTGACTGGGTAAATGCCGGGAATGGTTCTGAGAAAGTTTTAAGTGGGAGAGTGTAAGACTGAATATGTCAAAGTCCTAGATTTCGAAAGTCCATTCAATAGATTTCACAAACCTTGTGGTTCCGCAATGGAATAATCGGTGTTAATTAGTGTCTGATCAGGGTCACACTTGCGATTCTCCTCCACATTCTAATCGAAACGCTGCATCTCTCCTCATTATGCTTCACATCTTCTTTTTAACATGAGAAATAGTTTAATGACCAGAAAAGCAAAAAGGAGATTCAGGACGCACAGCAAAACTGAAATGTCATTCCAAGAATAAAAAACATCTTACAGTTTGTGATTGCGGACAATTTTAATCTGACATGGCCAACATGAAGGTGAATTCTGTATGGTACCGGGTGTATGGTTCAGAATGTCAGTTAATGTGTCTACATTACTTTGTGCCAGAAATGGGCTTCTTGATGCAGCTCCTCAGCTGCTGAACAGAGCCCGCGATGTATGCTGTGACAGCAGCCCGAGGTTGTGCTGAATCTCTCCAAAGTAATCAATCAAAATTCACTAATTTAATTACTCAATCCAGAAATCTGTAACTTTAACCTAACTTTGCAGCAATGAGTCAACCTGTTGCTGTGTTAAAACTCTACGGCTACCACTTGTTTGTCCAATCATCTCACACAGGTTATTTGGCACTTTCCAATGTGTCTGCCCACTCTCGGGCCAGAAAGAGAGGCAGCATTCCAACAGCTTTGCTCTTGCTTTCCCCTCTGAAGACACAACTCTCTCCCGAATGGCCTCCCACCCATTTCCCACCGACGTTCGAAACCTCTCTCTTTCTGTCTCTCGCTCTCTCTCTCCTGTTGCGACATCCATCCCAATTCCTCACGCTCTTTCATTCTTTCTTCCTCCTTCTTTCTCCTTCACACTCTCTCGGTCGTGCACTCTCTCCCGATAGTTCTTCTTGTCTCCAAATGTCCTCACTCTCTCTATACATCTATTCCTCTGGTCATCTGTATATTTCTTCCTCCCTGCCTCCCTCTCAGTCATTGCTCACTAGCTTCCTTTCTCTCCATCGCTCCATCGCGCTCTCTCCGTTTTGTCTCGCCCTCTTTTATACTTGTGTCTCCTGGGCCACCATTCTCCATCAGCAAAGAACAATGCAGCACAGCAACAGGCCCCACCGAACCCCCCCGACAAAGCCTGTGCTGACACATTTCTCATTTCCATACTAAAGTTGCCATCACTTACATGATCCGTATTCCCCCTTTCCCTTCCTTATCATGTATTCATCCATTTGTTTCTTGAATGTTGTTATTGAATCTGCTTCCACCACCTCCTCTGGCAGCATGTTCCAGTCACTCAACACCTTTTGTGTCAAACGTGCCTCGTACCTCTCTTTTAAAACTACCACCATTACCTTACCTAACCCTCCAGCTCCCCATTCCTCCTCCTACGACCTGAATCTGTGTCCCCTACGCCTCTACCCTGAGAACAAGCATCATAACTTTCACACGATCTATGCTATTCACAGTTTCGTCAACCTCTATCACGTCGTCTCTCAACCTCCTGCATTCCATTGAAACAACCCAGTACATAAAAAACGTCCTTCATAGTTAAAATTACCTATGCTTGGTAAAAACCCCCGTAAAACGTTTCTATACCATCGCCAAAGTATTCCAATAGTATTGTGAAAACAACTGTACACAATATTTCAAGTGTGGCCTAACTAAAGTTTTAAGAAGTTGCAGCATACCTTGACTCTCCGAGTATTCTTTGCCCCTTTCAATGAATGCAAGCACACCAGATGTCTTTATTTCCATGTAGCCTATTGAACAATAACCAGATCAGACAGTCATGGATTCAAAGAGATGTACAGCATGGAAATAGACTTTTTTGTCCAATCCGTACATGCTGACCACATATCCCAGCCCAATCTTGTCCCGCCTGGGAGCACCTGGCCCATATTCCTCCAAACCCTTCCTATTCATGTACCCATCCAGATGCCTTTTAAATGATGGAATTGTACTCGCCTCCACCAATTCCTCTGGCAGCTCAGGTGTTGGGTGATTTTTAAATGAGTCCACATTGAAGACATTGTACTTGTGAGAATCATGCTGCCTTCAACTTGCGGTTTGCATGATTCTCAATGCAAGGTTTCTGCAACTTCCACAGTTTGTGAGCATCTTCCTGACTTCCACAGATACTGGCGATTTTTATTTTATGGAAGAAGAGGAATTTCGTCTTCAGAACTTTCAAATAGAAGTTATCACAAATTTGAAAACGAATTTCACTTTTGTTGCTGAGGAGGTTAGATCTGATATGGTGAGAGCAGGTTCCATTACAGAAAAGAATGCTTCATTGCTTCCGGGTCTGTCCAGTAATTGGATGAATGATGGTGGGCAATGGATTTGAAGGAGTGCATTTTTCTCTGACCGAGCATCGTGCTGATGGAGGGTAACACCTTGTCTTCTCCCAAAGGGATTGTTATGGTCAAAACCATACCAAACCATCTCTAAGTAGTTTAAGATGGCAGTCTAAACAGGATGGTTTCCTTATATTACGGCAAATGGAAGGTGCCATATTCCAGATGCGACTCTTTTAGTCAAATAACTCAACATTAAGCAAAACACATTTTATCCAAACACTCGAGTAAAAAGACAACGACTGAATGAAGAGTTGAGAATAACTTTAATTCAATGGAAAATTTAACAGAGTATTGGATACAGTAAATATTACTGATGAACTGTTCCGATATAGTAATATCCCATAAACACACCCCTTGGCAAAAACGCACATTTGGAAGTCAGAGTTTCTCACATGCAATGTCTCGATCAGGGAGAGATACACCAGCTTCTGCGTGTAAACGGGAAAGGGGGAAAGATCTCTTCCACTTCTTCAAACCTCTTGCAGCTTCTGCTGAATACAAGAGCTAAAGGAAATCTAGAAATCCTAATCTGTGAGACCCGGCGACACCCATGCAGGCTGCTTTTATTTTTCGAGCTATTTATTAAAAACAAAGTTCTGACAAACGATTTACAATACCACGGAGAGCTCTTCGTCTCCGGTTCAATCTATTTCTAAATAGAAACCACGATAAAACACGGATTTTATAGCCACGTTATTATCACAAAATGGTATCCCTTGCCATCGGATCCTTTCACTCACAACCTTACCTCTCCATACACCACACCACCACATAGAAAATGTTAACATCCCTTATGTTGAGGGGGACGATCATCTATACTTCCTCAATGATCTCTCTCAAACATCTCCTCCGATACCCAGAGGAAGCTATCCATTTGAACGTATGAGTACGATCATAAGCCTGCTCCGTCATGGATGATCTGATTTTACCCTCAACTCTGCGCTCAGCAGCTGCATGTAAAAACTAGACTCGCAATATGAAGAGAGGGGCCACAAGAGCAGGCCAGAAATTGAAAGTTCTACAGCCAGTAATTCACTGCCCATCAAAGTCAGACGTATGATAGAATATTCCCCACTTGCCTGGATGAATGCAGCTCCAATAGCACACAAGAAGCTTGACAGAATTCAGGACAAAACAATCAAATGTTTGGGAAACGCATTCACAAGCATCCATTCCCAACACAACCGAAGCTCAGTCGCAGCAAGAAATTCACCAATGATCCTCACATAGTACCTTCGATAAACACGACCACTTCGATCTCAGAGGATAACAATGGCGAATACATGTGAATGTCTCTACCTATAAGTTCCCATCCAAGTAACTCACAATTCCAACTTGGAAATCTATCAGTGATCCTTCACTGCCGGGAGGAAGTGTCTTGGAACTGCGTCACTAATGGCACTGTCCCGATACCATACGGACTACAACTGTCCAAGAAGGCAGCTCAGCACAGACCTCCTGAAGGGATAGGAAAAGACAGGCAATGAATATTGGTTCCAGCCCGTGACAGCCGCGTCTGTGAATGATTAATATCAACTCCTGCAGATCTGTCTCTGTTGATCTATGTTGAGGCCTATCAGGTATTTATTTGTGGCGGTAGAGCGGATGATTCGTCAACGACATGCTTTCACATCTTCAGCCACGGTATAATGGAGCAACATGACGTACTGGCCGTGATATATGCAACTTGGATCATTTTGCCACTTGCAAAAAAACACCAAAAACATTGAAATGTCAGTCTTGAACCTTTCTCATTCCTTCACGCAGCTATGCAGTCAAATCTGCAGCATCGCTTTGTTGAGTGTGCTGTTTTGTTATTTGAAGAACGCCAATTGTACTTCACTCGATGAGTTCACGCATTCACGAGCTGACGTTGCTTCACCTAACGAAGGGGCAGCGCTCAGAAAGCTTGTGATTTCAAATAGACCTGTTGCACTAACACCTTTTTCTGACCTTGTCCAACCCACTCAAACAACAGCATCTAGTTGCTTTCCTTTATCGGGCATTGGGGTTTGTTGATGCGAATGTCCTGGATATGTTCTCTGAAACTTTCGGCAAGTAGGCGCCCTGTCTCCCCAATGTAGAGGAGACTGCATCGGGAGAAATGGATACATAATTGCCGTGCAGGTGAAATTTTGATCGATGCCAAAGGCTTCTTTGGGCCCTTGGACGAGGTGAGGGGGAGGTGTGGGCGCAGGTTTTGCATTTCCTCCTGTAGCTGGGGAAGGTGGCAGGAGGGGTCGGTGGGTTGGCGCGTAGAACTGGCAAGGGAATCGCGCAGAGAACAGACTTTATGGAAAGTGGGTAGGAGTGGGGCGGGAAATGCATCTCTGGAGTTGGGGTCCGTGTGTATGTGGCAGAAATGGTGGACGATGATGCGATGGATACAAAGTTTGGTGGGTAGGACGGGGAGGACAGAGGGTTGTTTCCTTGGTGCAATTGGATGGTTGGTGTTTGAAGGCGGAGCTGCAGGAAGTGGATGAGATGCGCTGGAGGGTGTCATCAACCACGTCGGAGGGAAATTGCGGTCATTAAAGAAGGAGTGATGCAGCTGGTGAAACCACACATTTTTAAACAAAACAGATTTTCCTGACAAAATACCGAATGAAGCACGAAAGTTAAAAGAACAGAATATCGGAAATTTTAACCTACCGGAAATCACAACCTAATATATCACAGTTAATGATAAAGTTCCAAATTGCAGAACATTCCCATAATATACCCAAATGTTAAGAAGTTAAATTCAAACACAAGTCCTTAAAGGAGAGCTGTCGGAGAGAGAATCAGCATTGAAATTATTTTCACTGCAGCTAAAACCTAAGTTAAAGCAGAAACAGCCATGCACTTGAAGAACTTGCTACTCACCTTTCATTGGACAAGTGTTTGAAAACACCTAAAAACATCCTCCATGACGGTTGTTTCGGGAAGTAACTGACAGCCATTAGCAAGGACCATCAACCAGGCAAATTGGACCCTCTTCCTTTTACAAGCCTCTTGAAAAAAAAAGCAAGAAAAATGTGAACTTGCTCAAAGAGCAGTATCAGCAGATAGTCGACAGGCACATAAAACTCTTGGGTGGATCTGAAGTGCGGCTGGAGGATTAAACAAACACTTTGTAATTTTTTACAAAGTAATTGGTGAATTGCATGAGGCTTGCGTTTAAGTGTTTCTGAGCAAAGATTGTTTGTCACGATGAGACACACATTTAATCTCAATTTACCTGAATGTCACCACAGGATATGGGGTGTTGTAAGTTCTCCACTTCTTCATCGCTGTAAGTCCCTGTAGATAAAGAGATATGCTAAGACTCAGTATCGTTTCTTGCACTCATTCCTCCACCGGCCGTAATGAGTTGCATGGACAACAGGGTTCAAAGGAGTAAAAACAGGGCTTTTTTCACTCTCTGTTGAGCTCTTCGGTCTGACTTGTGTTCACTGGTAGACAGAAACTTTTCATATTCTGTCATTCATAATGTTTCTCTCTCTAACACAAGCACATGCACACTCACACACGCACACACACAGACACGCACACACACATGCGCGCACACACAGACCCATGCACGTGCACACAGCCAGAAGGACACACACACGCAGAGGGCTGGCGACATCTCTGACCTCGTAAAGGGACAGTGCAGTCACTGAGTCCTGCAATCAGTAGACTCAAAAAAACGTGGATTTTCCTCAGTTGTGGGTGTGAGGGAGACGGTATTCAGTGGGACGTTTACACTGAAACAGAACATCCCCAGGGATGGCGGTGGATGAGGCCAATGCATCGGGTGTAAAATATGATTTTGCATTGAGGATTATTGGAGCTACCGCATTTCAAAGAGGCCCTTAGAAGGGTTAGAGGGTCTACGTCATTTGAGGGTTGGGTGATGTTTGGCACGTCCTGTGTTATGGCACTCCTTACTTGGTGCAGCAATGGTCATAAAACCAACAATGCAAATTATTTGGTTTCACATCCGCCATTGGAAAACATCTTCCTGAGGGATACAACCACTCAATAGATTGTACGAAGTGAGGAGTGCACAGTCATCCCAGTTTGGTCTGCCAGATGTTGATTATGGCCTGAGGTCTCGCCAGTGCTCCCGGTGTGACCGGTCCAAGGTAGAGCAGGACTTCAGGATTACATACTGCTCCCAGTGTGACCTGCTCAATGTAGGTTGTGACCTCAGAATTACACAATGCTCCCAATGTGATTTTCTCAATATAGATTTGTACCTATTGATTACCCAGTGCTCCCAGTGTAGTCGGTCCAATGTGGATTTGTACCTGAGGATTACCCAGTGCTCCGATTGTTGTTGGTCCAATGTATATTGGGACCTGAGGATCACACAATTCTTCCAGTGTGGTCTGCTCATATAGATCGGCATGTGAGTATTGCATAGTGCTCCCAGTGGTTTGCTCAGTGCACATTGGGACTTCAGTAACACACAGTTGTCCCAGTGCGGTCTGTCCAAGATAGATTGGGAGCTGAGGAGTGCACACTGCTCCCAGTGTAGTCTGTTCAATGTAGACTGGACCTGAGAATGCACACTGTTCCCAGCATGATTTACCGAAGGTAGACTGGGACCTGCAGAGTGCACACTGCTCCCAGTGTAGTCTGCCCAAGGTAGACTGGGATCTCACGAGTGCACACTGCTCCCAGTATAGTCTGCCCAAAGTAGACTGGGACATGAGAAGTGCACACTGGTCCCAGGGTGGTCTGCTCAAGGTATACTGGGACCTAAGGATTACACCTGTGCTCCCTGTATGGTATGTCCAGTGTAGATTGGGACATGTGGAAAACCCATTGCTCCCACTGTGGTCTATCCAAGGTAGATTGGGACCTGTGGATTACACCCGTGCTCCCAGTGTGGTCTGTCCACTGTAGATTGCGACCTGTGGATTATTCAGTGCTCCCAGTGTGGTCTGTCCAAAGTTGATTCGGACCTGTCGATTATCCAGTGTTCCCAGTACGATCTGTCCAATATAGATTGGGACCTGTGGATTACCCAGTGCTCCCAGTGTGGTCTGTCCACTTTTAAATTTGGACCTGTGGAGTGCACACTGCTCCCAGTGTGGTCTGCGCAAGGTAGAATGGGACGACAGAACTGCACAGTCCTCCTCATTGGGTCGATCATAGGTAGGGAAAGCGCAGAAGGGCGGACATTGCTTCCAGTGTGCTTCACCCAAGTCACATGAGACATGTGTATAAAAAGGATATACAAAAATCGAATAATTGTTGATTAAATTATAATGTGTTAAAAATTTCTTGTGGGAATGTTTGAAAGATTGTTATTATAGTGAAGCATTGGAATAGATATTAGAAGCAGAGATCAAATGCTCTCCTGAAGTGGCACGAGTCGGGCAGATTTCAAAGAGGATAGGGCGGTGGATAGTGTGCGGTGGGATATTTACAGATGACGTCCCTGGATGCTGAATGCATGCCACAAATGGTGAACTGATTCAAATCTGGGAATGGGCAGGAGTCGAAATTGTTGAAGCATGGGACATCAGGGAGGACGTTTGTGCTGAAGGAAACGGAGATAAGGAGAAACTTCTACAGCCAGGCAGTACTGAGTCAATGGAATTCCTTGCCACACCAGGCTGTGGAGGCAATGTCACTGAGTATTGATATGAAGTTGAAGGCTGTACCGTCCCTGTAAGAGAGTGAATGGCGTTTTGTACTGAGAGCTTGCAAGCACATGTCTTACGGTTAACTAGCAGTTCCAGCGTGTACCGAAAAATTGAAAATGTGTAACATGTGACTGTGAAATAAACACCTGAGTATGTTGCTGGTTTGACATTAATACGGATTTAACCAATCAGATTAAATTATGCCCCAGGATACTAAAACCCAATTGAGTTTGCATTTGTTGTTTTGCCAATATCGAAACAGTGAGACGATCCAGTGTGAGCGAATAAAAAAGGCAGGCAGTTTGAAAGTCAGACAGAGCAACTGCTATTTGAAACACTCACTATCAAAGGTAGCTTTCCATGTGAAACATATTCAAAGCAAAAGACAGGAGACGACCGAGGGAGACATTTTTGCCAAAGGGAGAAGGACAGGGAAGACCACAGTCTCTGTATGGTTTTGTCATTGAGTTGCTGTAATATTAATCAGTGTTTTATTGGAACACTATATTCTTATAGAGATGGAAGCAAATAATAAGCAGTTCGGGGGAATGATTAGAGTTGTGCGTAGTTCTTGTTTTCTTGTTCACTTTTAGAGTTAAAGAATAAATTGATAACATTTTCTTTAAATGGCGGAATTTGGGAGTTCTGTGTCACTCAAACATTACCAGATTACGAGGCGAGGTGTTTCGTTTAATTAACAGAATCTTTCATCACCATGTTGCAACACTTTGGGGGCTTGGGTCCGTGGCTAGGGCAGGTGTTGATAAATCCAACCTGAGATTTGAACAGATTTGGGAAAGAAAAGATCTCAGCAGATTTAATCACCTGCCGATTAGTGTCCTAGAAATTTAAATAAAATGGAGGTGAAATGTTCGTTTAAGTTCGGATCCTTGTGGTTGGTTAAATTAAAAGTTAGCGAAATGTATCCTAAAATTGCTGAAGGGATTCTGAGGTTTGAAGACGGTTCCTAAATTTGATAACAACTTTTAGAAAGAATAATGAAGGCCATACTTTAAGAATTAGAAAACAGGTTAGAATTGAGGCTAACCAGGCACAAAAGGAAAACAGAATACGCAATGAAGTTAGTCAAGCACATAGATGTATCAAAGAAACAGGCAAATGCATTAGCATGAGAAAAGTTCAAGTTGCAACTGAGTCAAATGGATTTCAAAGATAAAGGAAGAGAGAGAAGAAATAGAGAAGAGAAAGAGAGAGAGAGAGAGAGAGAGAGAGAGAGAAAGTTAGAGATAGAAGGTTCCCAGCTGAGCAAGGAGAGAGAGAAGAATGAGAGAGATAAAAAAATAGGAGAGAGAATTAGAACTTCAGAAGTTGTGAATTAGTCAGGAAAAACAACATAAAGGGAGAGAGATGATTAGAGAATGGAGGGATGAATACGAATATCAAAAATATTGTCAGAGTTTGATGAAAAATATGTCAAAGCCTTCTTTATGTCAATTGACAATGTGACTCGGCAAATGAAGTTGTCAGAGTGAGGACCTAAAATTTGAATTTCGATAATTATTTGAAGCAAAAGGGAAATGTAGATGTTTACTAACCACAAACTGGTTTTTCAGTTTAAAAGAATACTATAAAATGGCTGAGAATACTGATTGATTCCTGTAAACCTGTACTGCTGATTTGCCGAATTAAGCTGAAATTCAAAGATAAGAGGACGATAGAGTTTTCAAAAAATGAAGACAAACACCTTAATTGGCTATTCGAACTAACCTTCAACTGATAAATGGCATGACAATTTAAGTTAATAAGATTTATTTTTCAAGGAATGCCATTGGATTGGCCTGTTGTCAATCATGCCACCATCGTATAGTTGATTGGACATTTCTTGGAATTAAGAACCCTTTCCCAGGAAATATCATTGGATTAACCTGCTGTAAATCATGCCACCTTATTATATGTGATTGGTCTTTCTTGTAATTAAGGTTGTACTATCTCTTTAAAAAGAACATATAAATCATGTGTAATTTTCAAAAGTAATTGTACAATTTCACCACGAAATACAGATGCTTTAACCTCTTTGTTGCTGGATAGTATTCCGTCAAGGTACCTGTATTCAATAAACTAATGACTTGCTTTTGGAACTGACCGTATTCGTTGATTCTTTTGACTGATTTCGAACCCAGAGGCCCTACTTCAATGGACATAGATCTTCAAGAGGACATGTGGATTACGCTGGTTCAGATAATGCTGGGTGGCAGAGCTAGTGAGTTATTTGCTGCGCTGTCAGATGAGTGGTAAAGAGATTGCACAGATGTCAAATAGGCTCTTTTGAGTGATTGTGAATTGGTTCCAGGAGCGAATATACAGTGATTCAGAAACATTAAGATGGAACCAGGTCAGACTTGCATTGAATTCGGAAGAACTAAACTTCATCATTTTCATAGATGGGTGTAGACCTTAAAAATACATCGGCCCGATGAGGATCTAAGAGAGATTATTCTACGGGAAATGTTTAAAAGCTCACTTCGAGAGGTGAAAAGAATTCATGTGGAAGGACAGAAAGTTGAAGAAGTGAGCAGCGCAGTAGCAATGACATGTGAATTTGAATTTTTGCGTGAGGCAAAATTGAGATTCGATCGTGAATCACATCCTGTGAGGGATAGAAATTGGGAGAAGTGGAGCTCCTCCACTACAGAACGAAAATTAGAACATACTGGTAAGAGTTTACCACGGGGAAAAAAGATGCCCAAGAGAGTGAAAAGGAGGTGGAAGTCCTCAGGTGTTTCAACTTTAATAAAACGGGACACGTAAAGTCACAGTGCTGGTCGTGAAAGAAATGCACTGTAAGCAAAGATGTGGTAAAAAGGGCTTCGCCAGTGGCAGTCGTGAAACTAGCAAAGGAAATACCAAGAAAAGTCGAGGAGCTGCAGGAGAGTGCACAGCAAAGGCAGGGGCAATAGTTGAGTTAGTGCCTGATCTCTATAAATACATGACCATCTGGATAATGTTCACTCAGAAAGAGCAGACGGGAGGAAGGAAATAAATTATGATTTTGAGAGTTACGCGATCTAATCAATCCCTAATAGAAAGAGACGAGCGCATTTGCACACTTTCTGACCTGTTACCTGAGGGAATGATAGTTTGTGGGATAGAAGGACAGTAATGCACCGTTCCCCTATGTAACATCAGGTTGGAGTGCCAACTGAAGACTGGCTGATTAACAGTGGGAATAAGTGACAGAGTGTCAGTTCCAGGAATACAGCCTGTTCTTGTGACTGATGTGCTAAGATAAATGGTGGGAGTGGCAGCCCTTGTTGCGAAGAACCTAAACGAGAACCAGAGAACTGAGGAGTTAAAAGAGAAATGCCCTGGAAATTTCCCAGACAGTGTGGTAACAAGATCTCACTATCTTTCATCATAGCAAAAAGCAAAATCTAAAGAGAAAGAAGAAAGAGTTGAGATTCAGTCAGTGAACACACTGTTTGATGTAATTTTGTAGGAAAAACCTGAACAGGCAGTGGTCGTTAAGCCTGACAGGTTAATGGACTTACATCAGAAAGACGTGACAATGAAAGGTAGGGGTCTTGTCTGAGTGTCCGTGTGCATGTGCGTGTGCGTGTGTGTGTGTATGTGAGAGAGTGTTTGTGCTTGTGTGTGTGTGAGTGGGTGTGCGTGTGTGAGTGTATGTGTGTGAGAGCATGTGTGCATGTTTGTGTGTGAGTGCGTGTGTGTGTGTGTATGTGTGTATGTGAGAGAGTGTTTGTGCATGTGTGTGTGAGAGTGGGTGTGTGCGTGTGAGTGTATGTGTGTGAGAGCGTGTGTGCATGTTTGTGTGTGAGTGCGTGTGAGTGTGTGTGAGTGTGTGTATGTGAATATGTATGTGTGTGAGCGTGTGTGAGTGTGTGTGAGTGTGAGAGTGTGTCTATGAGTGTGTGTGCATGTGTGTGTCCACATATGTGTGAATGTGTATGAGTGTTTGTGAGTGTTGTGTATGTGTGAGTAAGTGTGTGTGAGTGTGTGTCTGTGCGTGTGAGTGTGTGAGACTGTGTGTGTGTGTTTGTGTGTGAGAGTGTGTGTCTATATGTGTGAGATGTGTGTGCGTGGAGTGAGTGTATGTGAGTGTGTGTATGTGAATATGTATGTGTGTGAGTGTGTGTGAGTCTGTGTGAATGTGAGAGTGTGTCTATGAGTGTGTGTGCGTGGAGTGAGTGTGAGTATGTGCATGTGAGTGTTTGTGTGTAAATGTGTGCCTGACTGGATGGGAGAGAGAACATTGGGGGATATGAAAGTATATCAACCACGATGATGATGCATTTGCACAGGTGTGAGGACCTGAGTGGCGTCTTCTCTTTCCCAGTAAGTTCCTCCCAGTAGTGCACGGTGAGATACACTCATGTCCCGCAAGATCAAGAAATGGCACAACTCCAGCAGCAATGAAAGACTGTACCAACACCAGGGCCAGGCAACCAAAGAGAAAAGGCAGCACCTTCCTCATTTTTTCCTCTTCCCCTTACAAACACAGTGACTTCCTGGAGAACAGAAATTCACTATTAGCGAGCAGAACACACCATGGTTTGTAATGACCCCAGGCTCGTTTAGTTTGGTCCCACCTTGGAACGTTAAAGGTGCAGTTCACTAACCAAAAGCAGCAGAAACTGGGAGCAGGGACTAAATGTGAATTCCCACTCTGTTCTTTAATAATATCATGGTCATAGCTAATGTTTGTACAGGGAGGAGCCAGATCTCAGACAGAAATGTGGCTTGGTCCATTTCATTTTGTTTGTGTTCAATATAACATACATGTTTCACGAATGCATCAGTGCGCAGTGCGCTAGATTGGATTTAGTGATAATGTTCAAAGGAATGAATCGATAAATGCATATAAATACAGAAGGAGTTTAGCAATTCAGCACAAAATGTCACTGTTAGTTCTTTGTGGGAACACGGAAAGATCCAGCATAGGAATAATCGGCCAAATATTTCCCTTAACTAATAAAACAATACCTACATATCTAGTGTGAAAGTTTGCTGTGAACCTTCACCACGTCACTTAGCAACCAGTTAGGTTTCTTTGTTCACTGAGAAATAACTGATTGACAGAAACGCTTCACGTTTGATTCCAGCGACATTTGGTCTAAGTTAGTGAAATATCTTTATAATGAGCACACTGTGGATCCAATCCTCAACCTTGATCTGTGATCATTAACTACAGAATAGTCTCTAATTGCTATAAAGACATTCGTGTTCCAGACACCTCACCGTGACTCGGAAAGACTCCAGAGACAAAGATGAAATCACTTGTTGTGCTGTTAATCGTCCTGGTGCTTTTAGAGACCATCACTGCAGATGGAGAATCCAGACCAAGGATCTTCTTTCCCGGTTGTACATCTCTGTAATAACTAACTGTAACACCATCAGGTCTCACGCGTGTGTTGTGTTGCAACTGAACTTCGACTGTATTTTTGCCTACTTTCAATCAGCCCATATTCCCATTCCTGCCTGTTTTGAATGAAAAGTTAGCATCGCATTTCAGATAATGTTTGAAGAACTGTTCGATTTTACTTACTAATCATCTACCCTCAGAAACTGTTCACCGAGGAGCCGTCCTTCGCTGCCTCATTTACGCTTTGAACAGGGGCATGCCTTTAAAACTCTCTTTGACCCTTTCCTCCCGATCGCTGCAACATCCTCCAGTCCCAACGACACATCCCGATGTCCATACCGATGAATTCTAAGAGATAAGACAGTGCGTCGTTTTTGGGGGGATTTTATTCAGCCGCCTGATCCCAGAGCTGTGGAATTTACTTCATTCAAATGCAAACAATTATCTAAACCAGTCCTTAAAATGAAACACCCTACAACATTTTATGGTAAAATATTCGGACAGCTCCTGTTTTGTTTTCTTTCCTTAGGAAAGAAATGACTGTGCACAGAACTGATCTACATATCCATTGGTAAAGTCACACTTAGATCACTGTGCACAGTTCTGATCCCTGAATCCTTCAGTGTGACACGACTTTGAACACCGTGCGCAGGCATTACTGTGATCTCCCTTGGTAAGACAGCTTGATAACACTGAGAATCGTTCTATTCTCGTTATCCCTGTGGTCCACGACAGTGAGATTACTGTGGACAGAGAGGTACTGGATGGCCCTTGGTTCAGTCACAGCAGAAGCAAACTGCAGATGCTTGGTCTCTATAGCCATTACTTGGTCCAAACTGGAAGTGCTGGGCACAGTTCTTGTCCATATATCCCTTGTTTAGATTATAGCTTGTCCACTGAACACAGATATAGTCAAAATCTCCGTTTTTAAGACCACGCTGTACATAGTTCTGGACTCCATATCCCTCAGTTCGACGACAGTGGGAGCACAGTGGACAGTCCGTGTCTCAATGTGTCTGAGTGACAACATTCTTTTAATAGTTACAAATCACACAACACCAGGTTATAGTCTCACAGGTTTAATCAGAAGCACTAGACTTCGGAGCGCCGCTCCTTCATCAGGTGATAATAGAGGGCACAAGTGTAAGGCACAGACTTTATAGTGAAGGTTGACAGTGTGATGTAACTGAAATTATACGTTGAAAAATATCTTGATTGTCTGTTGAGTCTTTCATCTGTTCGAATACCATGATAGTTTCACTTCTTTCATATGGAATTCACAACACCGTTTTTTTTAAAATTGCATTTTCAGGTTTGCTGTAACAATTTGTGTTAGCTAGTCAATATGTTGAAGATGTGAATTACATATGAAAGAAGTGAAACTATCATGGTATTCGAACAGTTAAAAGACTCAACAGAAAATCAAGATATTTTTTCAATGTATAATTTCAGTTACGCCACACTGTAAACATTTGCTGTAAATTTTGTGCCTTAGAATTGTGTCCTCCACTATCATCTGATGAAGGAGCGGCGCTCCAAACGCTGGTGTTTCCAATTAAACCTGTTGGACTATAACCTGGTGTTGCGTGATTTTTAACTTTGTACAACCCAGTCTAACACCAGCATCTCCAAACCATTCTTTCAATAGAACGACTACAATGTGGTAACAGGCCCTTCGGCCTAACAAGTCCACGCCGCAACTCTGAAGTATAACCCACGAAGACCCATTGGGAAAGTGCAGACAGTTCTAGTCTCGACTCCCTTGCAAAGAGCTGAAAATGTGTTGCTGGAAAAGCGCAGCAGATCAGACAGCATCCAGGGAACAGGAGAATCGACGTTTCGGTCATAGGTCCTTCTTCAGCTTATGCCCGAAACGTCGATTCTCCTGTTCCCTGGATGCTGCCTGACCTGCTGCGCTTTTCCAGCAACACATTTTCAGCTCTGATCTCCAGCATCTGCAGACCTCACTTTCTCCCTTGCTTAGACACCTCTGAGAGCACTGGGCATGTTTTCTCATCATTGCATCCTTTGGTAAGTTCACATTGCGAGTACTGTGCCCAGTTCTGGAGTACATCTCCCTGATAGGACCAGACTGGCAACACTGGATACAGTTCTGGTCGCCATGTTTCTTTGTTTGGTGTCACAAGGAGGTTACATTGCCCTGGCTGGAGACATCACTGAACTATTCCTTCCTGCTTTACAGAATTTTTCAAATCTTGTGCACTCCAGAGAGGAACTTGCAAGCGTTCCTCTTGCCTTCCGCATGAAGTTCCTTACAGTGGGATTTGTGAAATCGGGCTGTACTGCTGCAAGAGAAAATGGATAATCAGAAAGAAAACCTGAAGTGAAACCCACCTGATGGCAAACTGTCATTTCTGTCCATCGACTGTGTTCCACTGTGTGGATCCAATGACCTACTGCTTTCTGAATCGTAACAATAAAATTTGTTGCACTGCCTGTTGTACATGCCCGAATTTTTCGTCCATTTAATCGGTGGGAGGGCAGCTCACGAAAACACAGAATGAATCATCCTATTTTGTATTTATAACAGCGCCATCCTCACAGAGTCATATCTTCCAGCCACATTCATTTGTCTACACACCCTGAAGACACACTGTCATAATGGTGGGCATGGTCAGGGAGTCCTCCTGTTGATCTCTGCCAACCAACCTCCTTCAGCTGATGCTCTTGTCCTCTACAAAGTTAAACTTCAGTGACAAATCATTAGAGGTGATTGAGCGCTCCTTTCCATTCTGGTTTTCCGACTTGAACCGCCTTCACACTGAAAGTTTTGGGTTCTCCAATGATGAGACAAATTGACCCAGTTTTGCAAGTTGGAGTCTTCCTGCAGTTCATGGCGAACTATCCAGCCCAAATGGAAATAGTCTGCTTGCCTTCCTTCATACGAATCGTCCTACCTCACGCACATCTGTCCACATTACCAATGGTACAAATGAAGACCACACAGTCCTGGTGAAGATGAAATACTCCCGCCATACTGAGGATAAGGTTCTGCTGTTGGGTACAGTCGGTATGCCAAATGGAGGAGGATCTGGGCAGATCTGGAATCTCCAATCAGGGCAGCAATGTGGGGCCAGTGGAATTCAATTAAATCACAATCTCTTAAAACACTACGTAGCATATTCCTCATGCATAATCCTCTCTGGACATCCTCTGACAGTCCTCTGGCAGTCCATCTCACCGTGCCCTTGTGAAGATATCTCCAAGGAGATTTGGTATTGAATGTGGCTCCGGAGCACTAACTGTGTTTCATAGAAACCCTACAATGTGCAAACAAGCAATTAGATGCAAGGATCCCACGCTGACTCTCTGATGATTCTCCCAGCCCAACACAACCACTACTCTAAAAAGTATATGTCTCATGACTAATGCACTTAACCTACATGACCCTACAATCTATGGGCAATTTAGCATGGCCAATTCACCTAACCTAAACAGCTTTGACCGTGGGAAGAAATCAGAGCACCCGATGGAAACCCACGTATTTGGGGTTGGGGCGGTAGGGAGGGGTGTTATGTACGCAGGTGCTTCCAGACTTGCTGAGTTTCACTGGCAATTTCCTATTTTGTTAATCTCTCAGTCAGGAGGCTTTGTTTCAAATTCCACTGATTTTATAGGTGTGTCCAGACATATCCAGCTGATGGAGGAGCTCTGAGCAATGGATAGATCAATGGCAGTCTCTCCTCCCATAATCCCACGCGACTGAGAAAGATATCTATCTCTGAGCTTGTGTGGTGGGCCACAGGGAAGTGTGACCGCCCCCCAGCGGCAGGAGGGGAAGTAGGTCTCCAGTCCAAAGACCAAGCTAATGAGAATAAGACTCTGGATTTCTCTTCTACCTTCCCTCCTAGCCAGAAGGGAGCAGGTTCTTTGAGGTCACAGGAGAGGAAGGCAAATGTTGTTTACTCTCAATTCTGAAGCTATGACCAGAAAGATGCACTCAACTATGAGTGTTTCACTGTGATTTTCTCTACACATTTACAATGTTCAGTCATTGGGACTACAACAAGACCCATCGTAATAAACCCCCGACAGTGTGGAAACAGGCCATTCGACCCAAGATTAGCACACAGACCCTCTGAAGAGTAACCCACCGAGCCCATTGGGAGGATTTTATCAACAACACCATATTAAGAACATTGACCAATGCCTAGACTCTGAGGCCAAGGATCCCAGTGTGTTGCCCATCCAGAACAGATAGACAATTCCCTTCCACGTCCATTGGTTCAATTTGACAGAACTCAACCTTTGTGTGTTTAGGCAGACATCGCTGAATTTATACATTTCAAAATGTGCCTTAAACCATCACTTTGGTTTGGGCTGTAGGATGGAGCAAGGAATTACGGGAAGTATTTGCTCCAATAGATGCCATTGATAGGGTCTGGCTTTCAGAACTCAACAAAGTTTCTCAGAGCCAACCAAACGAGGCAGCCTTCACCATGCTTGTCCAAGCTTCATCACCTAGAGTACATCCTGCTCCTGTGCTGAATTTCCGTGTTGTTTTCAGCTGACATTTAATATTTAACCATAGAATGGCTTCAGTGGGACAGGTTATGCCATCATGACCGGATTCTGATTGTCTGATCTTGCTGTGTATTCATTTCTAGCACCACCTCTACAGTCTCACGTCTCACTTGCAATTTATTTCTCTCTCAAGTCACAGTAAGAAAACCACACCCTTCAATCCCCTTTTCTCTGTTTTCTCACTTCTCCTGATCTCCCTGGTCACTCCTTCTCTCCCAAATTATCGCTATCGCCCTCCTTACCTATCTCGACTTCTGTTAACAGACTTCTCTCAGAATGACTCTACCTCTCTCTTTCCTCCCCCTTCCATACTCTTTGCCTATCTTTTTTATTATTATATTATTATATCAGCGTCTCCCTTTCCTGAAGTTTTATGAGTTGATTCTCTCTCTACTTTCCCATTATTCCCTCATGCTGTCACTCCAAGTCTCTCTCTCTCTGTTTTCCTGGTACATCCAAATGTTTTCGATGCTCAACTTGAGTCACAGAGTCAGAGAGATATACAGCACGGAAGCAGCTTCTTCGGTCCAACTTGTCCGTGTTGATTCGATATCCCAACCCAGGCAAGTCGCTGTTGTCAAACAGCCCATATCCCTCCAAACCTTTTCTATTCATATCCCCATCCAGATACTTTTTAAACGTTGTAATTCTATTCGGCTCCACCACTTCCTCTGGCAGCTCATTCCATACATGTACCACGCTCTTTGTGAAAATGGTGCCCCCAGATCTCTTTAATGTGTTTTCCCTCTCACCCTAAACCTCTGCCCTGTAGTTCTGGACTCCACGACACCAGGGAAACGACTTTGTCTATTTACCCTATCCATGCACCTCATGATTTTGTAAACCTCTATCAGGTCACTCCTCAGCCTCTGACCCTCCAGGCAAAACAGCCCAAGCCTTGAGCTTTGACAAAGGGTCAGTTGGACTCGAAACGTCAGCTCTTTTCTCTCCTTACAGATGCTGCCAGACCTGCTGAGATTTTCCAGCATTTTCTCTTTTGGTTTCAGATTCCAGCGTCCGCTTTAATTTCCTTTTATGCAGTCAGGTGCACTTCCGCTCTTTTCCCCTATGCACTAATATGCCATTCTGTTTGCATCTTAATAATCTATATTTAAGATAAAATCCCTCAGGAATATATTCCGATTCATTTTCTGTCACACACACACACACACACACACACACACACACACACACACACACACACACACACACACACACACACACACACACACACACACACACACACACACACACACACACACACACACACACACACACACACACACACACACACACACACACACACACACACACACACACACACACACCTTTCATTGTCTCGTCTTTCTGATGTAAGTCCAATAGCCTTTAAGGCCTTAACACTTTTGCCTCACTCTCTGCCTGTTCAGATTTTTCCTGCAACGTTACATTAAGCAGAGTGTCCGCTAACAACTCAAATCCTTCTTCTTTCTCTTCAGTTTTTGCTTCATGCTGTGACTTATGATTGTTGGATCTTGTTAGTTAACAGGCTGGAAGAATTGCAGGGCATTTTGTTTAACTCCTCAGATCTCTGGTCTTCCTTTAATTTCTCCACAACAAAAGCTGCCACTCCCACCTTGGACCCTACTACCTCGTTAACAAGCACCAATAACATTCCTGGAACTGCCACTCTGCTAATCATTCCCTCTGTTAATTCCCCCGACTTGAGTTGGCACTCCAAGGTGATCTTACTTGGGAAACACTATGTTACTGTACAACTTTCCCACAAACTGACACTCTCTTAGATGACAGGTCAAAAAGATTGCATATACGTTTATCTCTTATTATTAGAGTCTGATTGGACCTCGTTAATCTCAAAATTATAACTTATTTGTCTTCATCGCTGTTCTTTCTGAGTAAACTCTATCCTGATGGGGAAGTCTTTATAGTGATTAGACATTTACTCAAATAGTCTCCCTGCCTATGCCGCACACTCTCCTGCCGCTCCTTGGCGTCTGTTGGGTTTTTTTTACGACTTTCTCTAATGCCACTGGTGTAGCATCTTTGCCACATGTTTTCCCACCTTGAATGTCTTTCATGAGAAGCACTGTGACTTTACGTGTCCCATTTTATTACAATGGAAACACCAGAGGTCTTGCAACTCCTTTTCACCCTCTTGGGCTTCTTCTTTTCCACCTGTGGTAAACTATTACCAGTCTGCTCTCATCTTTGTTTTGTAGTGGAGGATCTCCACTTCTCTCAATTTCTATCCGTCACAGGATGAAATTCTTTCCAGAATCTAACTTTTGCGCCATTCGCCAATGCATATTCGTCTGTGATATAATGTTTTGTACTTCGCTTTATTCTTATCACCTCTGGAAGTGAGATTTTAAATGTTTCCAGCAGATTAATTTCTCTTCGATCCTCATGGGTCCGACCTATTTTTCAGATCTGCACCCTTTTATGAAAATTACTTTGTTTAAATCTTTTAGACTCAAAGTAACTCTGACCTGGTTGCTTCTTTATGTTTCTACACTCCTGCCTATTGGCTTCTGGTACCAATGCATAGTCACTCAAAGTAGACAGTTTTGACATCTGCATAATCACTTGACCGCTCATCTCACAACGCTGCAAATACCTCATTAACCCCGCCACCCAGCATAGTTTAAACCAACATTAACCACATGTATTCTGACCACTTCATCTGCCTCATCACTGGGTCAAACGAAATAACGAAGGGTTTGACATCTTTCTCATCTGCATGTGACAATGCTTTAACATATTTGCATACACCACGACTTCTGATCATCTCCATCCCGTTAACATGTCTTTCCTGACTAATTCTCAACTTCTGAAGTCCAAATTCTCTTTCCCACTCCCTCTCTTCCTTCTATCTTTCTCTTTGATCAGTTAATAACCTTCTATGTCTTTCTTTCTCCGCTCTCTCGATTCTCTTTTGCTCTTCTCTCTCTTTCTCTTTTTTTCTCTCTTTCTCTGTTTCTTTATTTTGTGAGGCCATTCGCCTCAATTGTAACATAAACTTTTCAAACGCGACTGCACTTGCCTATTTCCCTAATACAAGTAAGGGACTGATTAACTCCATTGCATATTCACCTTTCTTTTTGTCCCTGGTTCGCCTCAATTCTAACCTATTGTCTAATTCTAAAAGTATGGCTTTCTTCTGTCTTTCTAAACTTTCTTGGCAAATTTGGCAATCATCTCCAAAACGTAGAACATCTTTGGTAATCTTAGGATCCATTTCGCTACCTTTAATTTAACTAACCACGAGTAAAACAATTCACCTACGTTTTATTTAGACCCCGAGGAACCTAATCGACAATCGTTTAAATCTGCTGGGATTTTTCATTTCCCAAGTATGTTCAAAGCTGTCCAAATCTCAGACTAGATATGTCAACACCTGTCTAAGCCACGGACCCAAACCCACAAACTGTTATGGCATGGCGGTGACCCCTTCTGTTAATTAAACCAAACGCCCAGAAATGCCCACCTCCCCTCGTAATCTGTTAAAAAATGAGTGCCACAAAACTCCCAAATTCCACAATTTTCAGAAAGTTATATGAACGTATTTCTTAACTTTAGAAGTGACCAGGAAAACAACAACTATGCACAACTCTTATCGCACCTCCGACCCTTAAGTGCCTTTCATCTGCGTCCAACTCTATCATAATATACTGTTCCAATGAACCACTGATTAAAATTACAGCAACTTAATTACAAAACCATACAGAGGCTGTCGTCTTTGCTGTCTTTCTTCCTTTGGCAAGACGTTCTCCCTGGGTCGTTATCTGTCTATAACTGTGAATATGTTTCACATGGAAAGGTACCTTTAATAAGTAGTGTTTCAAATGACAGATGCTCTGCCTGACTTTCAAACTGCTTGCATTTTTTAATTCCACAAAACTGCATCGTCTCATTACTTCAATGCTGACAAAACAATAAATGCAAACTCGATTGGATTTTAGTATTCGGCTGCAAAATTTAATCTGATTGGTTAAATTCGTATTATTGTTAAAAACAGCAATCAACTCAGGTGTTTATTTCACACCAAAATGTTACATATTTCCAACTTGCCACTGGAGCTGTTAGTTTATCATAAGACATGTGCTTGTAAACTCTAAGTACAAAACGAAAATCACTCTTAATAAGGACAGCAGCTATCTTCCACTTCATATCAATACTCAATGGCATGGCATCCACAGCCTTCTGTGGCAATGAATTCCATTAGGTCAGTACTCTCTGGCTGAAGACGTTTCTCCTTATCTCTGTTTCCTTCAGCTCCAACATTCTCCCTGATATCCCGAGCTTCAAAAATTTCGAATCCTGCCCAATCCCAGATTTGTCTCAATTCACAATTTGAGGCATGCCTTCAGCATCAAGAGATGTAATCTGTAACTATTCCGCCTTTGCCCTATTCATCGCCCTCTCCTCTTTGAAACCTGCCCCTGATTCGTGCTACTTCAGGAGAGCATTCGGTCTGTTGCTCCTAATCTCTATTCCAATGATTCAGTGTGAAAATCATCTTTGATAGATACTTTCACACAACAAATTATTTGAGACATTATAATTTATTCAACAACTGTTCGATTTGTGTTAATCCCTTTTTATCCACTCATGTGACTTGTGTCGAGGACACTGAGAGAATGTCCACCCTTCTGCATTTTCTCTATATTTGATAGTCCCAAGAACAGCACTGTGCACTTCTGTGCTCTACTTTGGGGAGACAACACTGGGAGCAGTGTGCACTCCTCAGGTCCCAATCTACATTTGACAAAGCACAGTGGAGCCCTATGTATTCCTGAGTTCTCAATCTACATTGAGCAGCCCACATTGAGCACACCGTGAAATCTTCATGTACCAATCTATATTGAGCAAAACACACTGTGTGCACTATGTAATAAAGAAGTCTCAACCTCCTTTGAGCAGGCCACACTGGGAGCAGTGTGTAATCCTCAGATCCCAATCGACATTATGAAGACCACACCGGGAGCACTGTGAACTTCTCAGTACCCAAGTTACATTCGACAGAACTCACTGAGAACACTCGACACCCTTTCGTTCCCAATACATTTTGCAGACCAGACCAGGAGCACTGCGAGACCAGAGACCCAAACCTACATTGGCAGAAAACAATGGGAGCACTCTGTACTCCTCACCTCCCAACATCCATTGGACAATCGTATCCCTTTGGAGGATGTTTCGTCACATCAAACGGCAGTTGAGAAACCCAATAATTTGTATGTTCGGATCGTGACCGTTGCTGCACCAAGTAATGAACGGCGCAACACAGAACCTGCCAAACATCCCACCCCATCCCTACCCAGCATCGTCCCTCTAATCCTCTGAGTTATGGTGATAGTAATGCCTCTCATTCAGACACTTAGCGATCAGGCGGAACCATAGCGCCTTGCCCCATTGATTTCAGGAAATGTTAAATAATGCTTAGTGCATCAAATAGTGCATCTTGATTCATTTTACTTTCTGAATCGTAACGACGTCTTTCTGTGTGAACAGAAGAGGGGCAGAACAGAGATTCTGAGGGCCCCTTTGAAATGTAGTCCCTCTAATAATCGCTGTAGTGGAACCATATTTTGCACCCAATGCATTGACCTCATCCGTTACCATACCCGAGGGATGTTCCGTTACAGAGCAAACTTCCCACAGAATACCGTTAAACTCACCCCCTCAACTGAGGAAGATTCACGTTTCCTTTGAGTTAACTGATTGCAGATCTCAGTGGCTGAACTGCTACTTTAAACAAATTAGAGTTGGAGCAAGCCCTCTGCAGAAATGTGTGTGTTTGACTGTTTGTGTGTTTGTGCATGAGCACGCATGTGTATGTGCGTGTGTATGTGCGTGTTAGGAATAGAAAGATTATGAATGTCAAAATATGAAGAGCTTCTGCCTTCCAGCGAACACAAGTGGTACCGAAGAGCTCAAAAGAGATTGACAAAAGCCCTGTTTTTTCTCCTTTGACCCCTGTTGTCGATTTAACTGGTTACTGCTGGAGGAGGAATGAGTGCTCCAAACTTTACTGGACCTGAGTATATCTCTTTATCAACAGGGACTTTCAGGGATGAAGAAGTGGAGAACATGCAACGCCCCTATAGCCTGTAATGACATTCCGGTAAATGGAGGTTAAATATGTGTTCGATCCTGACAAGCAATCTTTGTGCAATAATACTTAAAGGCAAGTCTTATACAAGTCACCAATTATGGTGTTGAAATTTCCAAAGTGTTTCTTTTTTTAATCCAGCTGCACTTAAGATCCACCAATGGGTTTGCTGTGCCTGTCGAGTATCTGCTGATGCTGCTTCTTGCGCAGGGTTATATTTTCTTTTTTTTATTTTTCAAGAGGGTTTTATAAGGCAGAGATTCCACTTTGTCTTTTTAAGGGTCTTTCCTAATCGCTATCAGTTACTGCCCGAAGCAACCCTCAGGGAAATCGTTTTGAGCTGTTTTTCAAAAACATGTCCAATGAAAGGGGAGTGGTCAGTTCTTCAAGTTCATGTCTGCTTCTCCTTTGCTTTCGGTTTTAGTTGGCAATCCAAAGAAAAGCTGCAGTGAAAAGAAATTCAATGCTGAATCTCTCTCTGACAGCTCTCTGGTAAGGACTTGTGTTTGAATTTTGCTTTTTCCCACTGGAGCATGTTATGGGGATGTTGAGAGGTTTGGAAGTTGATCATGAAGCTGCGATAGATTCTGTTGTGTTTTCAGATAGGTTAAAATAGTCTATATTCCGTTATTTTTACTTTCGTGCTTCATATAGTAGTGTTTTGTTTAAAAATGTGTGGTTTACCCAGCTGCATCACTCCTCCTTTAAAGACCGCGGTTTCTCCTCCGATGTGTTTGATTATACCCTCCAGCAGATCTCATCCACTTCCTCCTGCTCCGCTCTCAAACTCCAACCATCCAAACGCAACAAGGAAACAACACCCTCGTCATCTCCTTCCACCCCACCAACCTTTGTGTCCATCGCACCATCCTCCATCATTTCGGACACCTACAAACGGATCCCACAACCAAAAATATTTTCTCTCCCGACCCTTAGCCGCTCTCCATAAAGACTGCTGCCTCCGTGATTCCGTCCTCAATTCCACGCCCCAACCCACACTCCCCTCCGAGCACCTTTTCCTACTACCGCGGTTTTTGCAAAACCTGCGCCCAAAACCTCTCCCCTCACCTCCGCCCATGTTCCAAATGAGCCTTTGACATCCACCAAAGTTTCACCTGCACGTCGACACCAGTCATTTACAGTATCTATTGCTCCAGATGCGATCTCCTCTACATTGGCGAGACAGGATGTCTACTCGCAAAGCCTTCAGAGAATATCTGCACAGCACCCGCAACAACCAACTCCACATGCACGTGGTTGAACAGTTCAACTACGCTTCCTAATCCTCCCAGGATGAGCAGTTCTTGGGACTCCTCCGTCGTCACTCCCTAACCACCCGATTTCTGGAGGAAGAACGCCTCATCGTCCGCCTCGGGATCCTCAAACTCCACGGAATCAATGCGGATTTCACTATTTTTGTCATTTCCCCGGACATACCTTATCTCAGATTCAGCCTTCCAACTCAGCACCACCCTCACGACCTGTCTACCTGTTCATCTTCCTTTTCACCGATCCTCTCCACCATTCCCTCTGACCTATCACCACTACCCCCATCTCCAATCAACTATCATACTGTCAGCTAACTTCCCTCAAGCCCCAACCCCTCCCTTTTATCTCTCTAACCCGAGGCTCCAAGCCTCATTCATGATGAAGGGTTTTTGCCGGAATCATCGACTCTCCTGCTCCTTGAATGTTGAATGACCTGCGGTGTTTTTCCAGCACTCTACGCATGACTGTAATCACGAATATCTGCAGTCCTCCCTTTCACGCCTGGGATAGGTCTGGGCTACCTTGCTGAAATGTATTGAGGGGTGTAACCTGGTCCATGGTAATTATTTCCAATTTCCTGTTCAAATTAGCCATGAATTAAATGCATATTTTCAAATCACTCCACAGCCTCTCTCTCCCGTCTCTCCAATTCCCTTCGATTAGATAACCAGAGTTCGGAAAAAATATGCTCATAAGGTCATGCTGTTGTTTGAGTGGTTTGGACAAGGTCAGAAGACCAGGTTACCGTCCAACAACTTTATTTGCAATTGCAAGCTTTCTGAGCACCGTTCCTTTGTCGGGTAAAGTGGCTTCAGCTCTAGTCCCTGAACTCACGAGTAAAGTTCAACTGACGTTCTTCAGAAGACCAAGCAGCACCTTCAACAAACCAACGCTACAAATGTGACTACAAGGCTGAACGAAGGACTGGCAAAGATTGACCAGTGACATTTCCATCGTTTTTTGTGATCCAGGTTGTAGATGCCATAGTCAGTAAGTCATGGTGCTCCACTACCTCGATGTGAAGGTGTGAAAGTATGCCGTTATCCAAACAATTAAAGAGCTGATAGTCTGCAAAATAGATCAACAGAAACAGAGCTCCAAGATTTGATTTTATTCATTCACAGGCGCGGGTGTCACTGGTTGGAATCAATATGGATTGGCTCTCTTTTACTGCCCCTTCTGAAGTCCATGTAGTGTGTGTAGAGGCAGTACCAGGATATTTTCTGCTGACACTGAATGATCTGTGATCAGTGACATATTTCCAAGTTGGAATGGTAAGGAATTGTGGGGAAACTTACAGATGGAGGTATTCATTTGAATCTGCCATACTTATCTTTCGAGATAGAAATGGTCATGGTTTTGGAAGATAACATCTGAAGATCTTTGCTGAATTTCCTGCTGCGACTGAGCGTTGGTGATATCGGAATGAATGCTTGTGAATGTGTTTTCATAACATTCGGGATGCTTTGTCTTGAATGCTGCCAATCTTCTTGCGTGTTATTGGATCTGCACTCATCAAGGCGAATAGGGAATATTCCATCATACTCCTGATTTGTGCATTTGATTGTCAGTAAATTGCTGGCTGTAGGATTCTACTTTCCCAACTTGCTCTTGTAGCCACTCTATTCATATTGCGAGTAATGTTTGTACAGAATGCTGCTACTAAACGCAGAGTTGATGTTCCAATCAAATCATCCATAAACTGACTGAATGCAATCGAATGGGTAGCTTCCTCTGAGAATCAGAGGGTAAATTTGTGAAAGGGGAGTGAGAAACTATTGCTGGCCATACCACGCAAAATAAGGGATGTCCACGTTTGGATACGTAGCAGTGTGGTTTATGGGGAGGTAGAGTTGTGACTGAGAGGATGGGGAAAAGTGATACCATCTTGTGATAATGACGTGGCTATAAAATGTCTATTTTATCGAAGTTTCTAATTTGAAATACATTGAACCGGACACGAAGAGCTGTCCATGGTATTGTAAATGTTTGGGAGGCCATGGTTTTTATAAATAGCTGGAATAAGAGAAGCAGCCTGGATGGGCATGGCCGGGTCTCACCAGTTAGAATTTCCAGATATTTGTAGCTCGTATATTCAGCCGAAGCTGCTGGAATATTGAAAAAGTAGAAATGATCTTTCTCCCTTTCCCGTTTACAGCCAGATGCTGGTGTTTCTCTTTCTGCTGCAGACATTGCCTGTGAGGAAATCTGACTTCTAAATGTGCGTTTTTGCCAAGGGGCGTGTTTATGGGACGCAACTATATCGGAACAGCTCATCTGTAATATTTATTGTATCCAATATTGTGTTAAATTTTCGAATGGATTAAAGTTATTCTCAGCTCTTCATTCAGTTCTTGTCTTTCAACTATAGTGTTTGAGTAAATTGCGTTTTGCTTAATGTTGAGTTATTTGATCAATAAATTCGCATCCAGAACACGACACCTCACATTTGCCTTAAAATATGGAGAGCAACCTGTTTCGACTGCCACCTTAAACTACTTTGAGAAGGTTTATTATAGTCTGGACCATAACCATTCCTTTGAGAGAAGACCAGGAGTTAACATACGTCAGCCTGAAGCAAGACCAGATATAAAGACAAAATTTCAAATGCATCCACCACCATCATTCCTCCACCTATTGGACAGACCTGAAAGCATTGAAACATTCTTATTTGGAATGCGTCATGTTCTCAATGCATAGGATCTAACCTCCACAACAACAGAAGTGACATTTGTCTTCAAGTGTGTCATTACTTCTATTTGTATGTTCCGAAGACGAAGTCCCTTGTACCCTGAACATAAAAATCAACAGTATCTGCGGAAGTCAGGCTGATGATCACAAACTGTGGAAGTTGCAGCAACCTTGCATTGAGAATTATGCAAATCGCAACTGTAAGACAGTATTGATCTCAAGATTACCGTCTCTTCCATGTTGACACATTTAAAAACATCCAAGAAGTGATCATTGTTTAACAGGTTTATTCAAATTGAGCAATTTGAGCTTTAACCTGGTGTTATGTGATTTATAACTTTGTCCTCTTCCAACTTGTGTTTTCCATGTTGTCCCTTGTAGAACGCGAAGGCCATAACTATTCTTCCTAAGCCAAGGGACATATTGTTTGATTCAGTCGCAATGACTTCTTTGCATAAGATATACAAGATATGAAGAGTTCACCAGCAGAGAAATTGGGCACAGCTCACTGACATTCAAGATGAGATTCAAGTCCAATGATTCAAGGAAAGAATGAAATTTGGAAGAATTGGGAAACTATCAGAGCCACGGAGCTTTTGACTTTGGGGAGTCTGTGGAATATCGGTGGTGGTGATGTAAATATTCAGCATACACACTGAAAGTGGCGATGCTTGCTCTCGTGTCAAGAATAAACTTGTGTGGAGCTTTTGTGTCTCATCACCATTCTAAAATAAGAATGTCAGAGACCGGATTAGACTTATCCAATCTGATTCTGTCGTAAAGTCATGGATTGAAGAGTTCAGATCCAGATCCAGTGTGTTATATTATATATGGTCTCTGAACGTCTAACAATAGTTATTAGAGATATAAAACGTAACACTTACCTCCTGGTTTCATGCAAAAAAACACAGTTTCATAGGAACACAAGAAATGAGGAGTCCATTCAACTCTTCTGGCACATTCCACCATTCACCGCCATGAGGGTTGATTCTGAAAACAAAGGCCTATGGTGTGCTTGCCTTCACTTCAAGGGACAAAGAATATAAGGATAGACAAGTCATGCCTGAAATTTATAGAACTTTGGCTCGGTAACACTTGTAATACTGCGTCTATTCACCGCACTGCCAGAATGCTTTGGTGAGGGTACAGAAATGTCTTACGGAGACTTTGCCCATAATGGGCAATTTTAGATGTGAAAGACGTTTTCATATACTGGGATGGATTTAACTGGAATGCGGAGGTTGAGGGGAGACTTGATAGATGTTTATAAAACTGTGAATGGCATGGACCATATCGAATTTATGACGCTTTCCCCCAGGATAGAGGCGGAATTTACTTAGCAATTCCACTTCAAGGCGTTGGAGGAGGTGTGGGGAGTGGGGTGGGGTGTTTGATTTGCAAAGTGGTCTTAGATTTAAAAGAGAAGTGCAAGGCACGTCTTTAACACAAATGGTGTTTAGTACCTCTATCACGCTGCCAGCGACCGAGGTGGAAGCAGATGCAATAACAGCATCCAAGAAGCAAATGGGCGAATACATAATTAGGAAGGGAAAGGAGGAATACATAACCTGCAAGTGAAGACAACTCTCGTGTAGAAACGGAAAATCTGTCGGCACAGGCTTGGGTGACGGAGAGACCTCTTCCTGCGCTGCATTGTACTTTGCTGTTGGATAAAATTGGCTATAAAGACAGAACTTTAAACGAGGGCGAGAGGGATGGAGTGAGAGAGCAATTGATAGATGGAGAGATAGGGAGTTGGTGACCAATGTTCAGAGAGGAAGGCAGGGAGGAAGAAGACATACAGATGTCCAGAGGAATTGAGATATGGTGAGAGACAGGACATTTGGAGAACAGGAAATTTCCAGGGAATGAGAGTGTGTACGAGGGCAGGGCTGTTGAATGATGCCTCTTTTTTTTTTAACCAAGTGTCGGCAGACGCATTGAGAAGTGCCAAATACCCTGTGCTGGTAGATTGGACAAACCAGTAGTACCCTTAGAGGTTTAACCAAGCGACAGACTGCTTTATTGCTGCAACTTTGGTTTAAAATTACACGGTTCTGGATTGAGTGATTAAATTAGTGATGTCTGATCGATTGATTCATTTGGCGATATTCAGCACAATCTCCAGCTGTTGTCTGAACGAAGTCTGGGTCAGAGCACATATCGCAGGCTCTGTTCAGTAGCTGAGGATCTGCAGCAAGAAGTCCAATTCTGGCACAAAGTAATGTATTCACATTGACTGACATTCCGTACCATACATAATTCACTATCAATGCTGACAGTGTCAAGTCAAAATTGTCCGCAATCACAAACAGTAAGACGTCTTTATTCTTGTAATTACATTTCTGTTTCCCTTTGACTGTCTGCATTGCCATAAGACCGTAACCTCCTTCTTGTTTTTTTCCGGTCATTAAACTATTCCTCATATTTTAAAAAAAGCGAAGCATAATCAGAAGCGATACAGCTTTCGAATGGCCCAGACCCAAAAATAATTAACACCGATTGTTGCATTGCAAAGCCAGATGGTTCGTGAAATTGAGTGAACGCCGCTTTTCCGATCGGAATATTAAAAGCATATAAGTGATTTTGCACGAGTGTAAGGCCAACACAAAGGTGAATAATTTCACTGCAACACAGCGAAATCATTGTCTATGTTACAGAATGCTACAGAAGTTCGACCGACTTCTCAGCATCTGTGGAGAGATATGAGCATTATGCACCCAGTAACCATTCTTCAGCCCATTTCTGATTGGGGAATTTGAACTCAATGAGACAGAGGCGGGAAAGAGGATGTGGGCGTCGGGGGAAGGAGAGAAGCGTAAATATCTTGAATTAAGAACCATTCTTGAACAAATACCGTTGGTCTCTCATGTCCTTTGTGGAAACTGTATTCTTACTTTGTCTGATCTACTTGTGACTCCAGATCCACAGCAGCGTAGTTGACACTTAACTGCCTTCCGACAATGTGACCAACAAATTCTCGTCCAGACGGTGAAACTAAATTCCGTAAATGTTTTCTTCTAACAATTGTGTCGTAATGGGAGTGTCTGAATTGTCCAAGGAACACATTTGCAGACATTATTTTTTTTTGCTTGTAGTTGTAAAAGAATCAATGATTCAATATATCTGTCCGAACTTATATTCGTTACTCTTCACTTCGGATCATATGAGAAATGCTATTTGGTGCAGTACTTTGCTGTATATAAGTCTTTATGTACAAAAGATTGGCTAAACGTGATGTTTCTCTATATTTCTTTTCGAATTTTCTTCAGTTATTTTGTACACCCTTTATCATTCAGTCACTAAGGAGAGAGGAGAATTGATTACTTTTCACTCTCGCAAAACTGTCCTCAATTTTCAGGAAGCACGTTAATATTCAAACCAGTTTTAACTCTGTCTTTACCGCGAGACTCGACACATAATAAAAAAAACTCCTCCGAGTCGACCTCTGCTTTCACAGTGGAATAAGGACATAATGTGTTTTTGAGATTGAGAACTGGTGTTCGCATAGCTCCTCATCAAAACTTCACAATTATATTTTAGGCAAGTGTTCTTTAAGTAAATACTGACCTGATTCAAACTTACATTGCAGAATGTTGTTTATGGGAATGGGATGACTGGCTTTCAGGAGTTTGCTGGTCATACTCAGCATCTAGTTCATTTCCATTGTCACCCATTCTCTTTCTTTGATATTCCTGGCAGATAAAGGTAAGATGATCAAAAATCAATTTGTAACATTTTTAAAGCTGCATTTCATCTTTTAAGTTAAAAATTAAAGCGCCTCAGAGGAAGAAAACTACAATATTTTTTTCACAGAATGGAAGTGAACACCGCGGACGAAAAGTAATTGGTCTCAAAACATTATCTATTAACCGCTCTCCCTCTGCAGCAAGAACGATATAGTTCCTCTAACAGTAACACTTTCTGTTTTTACGTCTAGATAATTAATATCAGTTTTATTTTATTTAAATTGTTTGAGATGTTAATTTTAAGTTGCAGTTAATTGACATTAAACAGACATCTTAATATCGCTCTGGAAAAAGACATATTTAGTGCATTCGGATATCATTTATTTTACAACTGACGCAATGTTCCTCAGCCCTTCCAAAGAAATATCACTATATTCAAAATGTTAATGTAGTTTGCTCTCCTCGCTAAAGTGCAAGACATGTTGATTTCCTCCATTAATTTATATTGTTTAATAATTGAACTGAAGATGCCGCTGTACAAATTACGATTCCTGAAAGACTGTAGTTTGATTGAATGTGACATTCCAATTGTAAGAAATATCCAAAATCAAAGGACTGAGGTAGAATATCGATGGGCTGTGTGGATTGTTTCCTCCAGAGGCCTTTATTCGTGTGAAATGAGTCCTGTCAAATTCCTCATTGCTCCACTGTCTCCCATATTCGGTCCACATTCTTCAATATTCTTGTCCAGTGCCCAGGAGAATTGTCAAGACATGTGGATATATTGTAAGGAAATCTATCATTCAATGAAACGGGATTGATGGTTTCGTATATACATTCTGGATTTCAGTGGCTTCAATGGAATCTTTCGTGTTTCACTGGGTACTCAAATTCATAAATACCAGTATATCTGAGGTCTCTGACTGAAGGATGTGCTGTATTCACTGAGCGAGGTTGTCTTTACGCAATACACAATTGGGAAAACACAAAATAATGTAAACAGTCAAGGTGCTCTGGTTAGGCGAGTATATGTGAATCTACAAATTAATCATGTTTCTTTATTTTTAAAGCAGAAACAAGGATGTTTTCGGATGGAGAAAGACGTGAAACTAAAACATTGTTGGATAAACCATTTCTAGATTGAATGCATTTTATAGATGTCTGTCGAACTTATCTCCATATTAAAATCAATGAAGATTTTGCCATATTTTTCAACTCTGCTCTGAATTTGTTCTGTGTCACTGCATAAATGCAAGGGTTTACAAAGCAACTAAAATACTCCAAGATCTCTCCCACTTCATTGGCGATAAGTTCAGGTTTTGTGAACTTGCCTCGATAATAAACGGTGCTTGTTATTTTCGTAAGACCTAACGTCACGGCATTTGTCAACCAGAGCAAGCGAAAGCTTACTGACATCGAGAATAATAAAATGATGGACTTTCTGCGGTTATCCATTTTTGAGTCACATTGATTCCCAGTTTTGGAGCTCCGAAGTTCAGTGCGGGTTCGATTCGCCAGTACAATGCGTTGGACGGTTAATGAATTACACAAGGCAATCAGAGTGAAGGAAATCCAAATGACACAGGCGATATAAAACCAGACATAACCTGCACCTGGAGAAGAGGAAAGAAATGCTGCCCGTGACCAGTAGCCCCACTGTAGTTGATTAACAAATTTTTCAGCTTCATAAGCAAACAGAACTGGTACTTCTTTCAGTACAATCACAACCGTGATAGTTATTTCTACAGTGATTGCAGTTCTCTTTGTGCAATATCGTGTCTGAAATGTCTGGCAGCAGATCACGACCAATTGGTCAAAATGAAAGAAACAATGCACCAAACAGATAAATCGGGCATGACAGCGGATGTGTACATAATGATTCTACAAACAGGAGTATAGGACAGGAATGAGAAAGGGAAGTGGTAACTGAGGATGTAGTAGAGTATTATATTGTTAATCAGGTCCAGTAGATCTGTTGTTGGAATGGCCAACATGTAAACAGTGATACATTTGGAAAGACCACATTTCTTTGTGAAAGAATCCAATTTGTGGCCAAGTTCGCTATGAGAAGAAACGAAAAGCAGAAGTGAATAACACAACAGTGCCTGATTTCTGAAAATTCGTTATTATCAAAGACTGGCAGGAAAGAAATTGATCAGTTGACTCAAAATACGAATATCTCGAAAGAGAGATGACAGGGTTCAACACAGTGAGAAAATAATGATTTATCAGGCTATCTTGTGGGGAAGTGGCAGTGCCCGCTCTCTCTGGAATGAGAAACAATGGGTATTCTTCAACCTGTTACAGTGCTTTCTAAATCATCTTTGAACAAGTTGATTAGGAAAAAATGCTCTAAGATGTCAACTCACCAGGAATAGCTCCTGCTGCAAGTAGCGGATAATAAACCTGTTTCACCAGCAGAATTGCAGGCATCCCCATTTTGTCAGAGAATGAATGATTTTTGGAGACACTGTGGTACTCTGCGGAGCCACAGCAGTGGCAATAGAAGGGAATCTAAACTTATACATGCATAATTTCTCAGGGGAGCCTGTCAATTACATTAATCACAGTTATTTAACATATAAAATCAGTCAAGTTTTTTTTGACTGAAACAGTGGATTGAAATAAACAATAATTTTAAATAGGAACCATGCCTTGTTTCTTCCGACTGAAGCAGCAATGTGATTTTTTATTCTCAATTGAATTACACTGTTCTTATTTTGGGTAAACTCTGGTGCCCCAAATCCATCTGATCGTGCATCATGTCTCTTTAATCTCTTGCAGGCTGAAACCCTCTGAACCCTCTTGAGAACCTCCCACATTGGTTATCGTTCTTGCTTCGACCTCCTAACCATCCTATGTCCCTACATTCACTCGGCCAATTCGGTCTCAATATTTCCAGAAAGGTGGTGATATTACTGTTCTCTGGGCATATCTCCTTCTTCTGTGCATCAGGAACACTTTATGCATCGTCATCAAATCTTTTGTGTTTTGGCCATGCCAATCAACTGATAACTGAGTGTTTGAGATATAGGGTGATTCACCACCTCTGATAGTTGCTCAGGGCCTAAACGTTTTCAATCAGTCTTAACAAGTAAGTGGATGCATTCTCGTGTGTTTTTTTTTTTTAGATTAGATTACTTACAATGTGGAAACAAGCCCTTCGACCCTGCAAGTCCACACCGACCGTCAGAAGAGCAACCCACCCAGACCCATTCCCCTACATTTACTCCTTCACCGAACACAACGGGCAATTTAGCATGACAAATTCAGCTAACCAGCACATTTTTTGGACTGTGGGAGGAAACCGGAGCAGCCGGAGGAAACCCACGCAGACACGGGAAGAATGTGCAAACTCCACACAAACAGTTGAACCCAGGTCACTGGCGCAGTGAGGCAGCAGTGCTAGCCACTGTGCCACCTTGCCGCGCATATTGATTTGCATTTTTTTATAATCACTGCCTCCCAATCTCAGTTATCACTTTGCCAATTCATTGCAGCTTTCCAAACAAAATGAATAGAATGATCAGTTGGTCCAGCTGACTTCACAATACACGATAAAGCTCAGACTTTTCTATGATACTTCTGCTTTCCGAATCTGAATCATCCTCCGTGTAAGGCAATCTATTGCACAGAGAAAGTTCACGGAAGAAGGAAGTGAATTCTTTGCAAGATCTCTCCCAACAAAAGTTGATGTCAGGTCACAGCCTGGCTGGTCGGACAAGATTCTAGGCAGAATCAAGTCGATCGTCATGTGATTTCACTCACAGTAATATACTACTGAGGAAGTTTTCAGTTGCTGTAGTCATCGCTATAGGGTGTATATTATCTCGCACATCAAGCACCACCCACCTCATTTGTGACGAATTCGTTGATTGCACAATTTGTTCCCCATCCGTAAGCAATATTTTCACTCACACATGCCTTTCATTGCACACGATTACATCTTATGAAAGTATGGTACTATTTGAAGGTGTGTGATTAGTTCACAAACATTTTGATCTTACATTTGATGGACATCTTATGACAATAAAACGTCCATCAAATGAAAGAATGAAATGTTTGTGAACTAAGCACACACCTTCAAATATTACCAAACAACTTACTACTTCCACTAATGGAAAACGATAACAAACAGCATTGTGATTCTATTTGTTTACCAGCCTTATTCGCCCAGCAGTTGATTCTAATCCATTCTTCCAGTGCTGCTGTGTTTGCTGTGTTCTCCACCTTCCTGGATGTCTCATCTCCATTATTCGTATGACTACAGTTAATTTTGGCGAAAGATGTCATGCAAGTTGAATACGTTCACCGTTTTCCTTATCCATGCGTTATTCACTAGGCGAGAAACCCCCAAAACAATTAGCAGCCTGGACCCTATATGTTCCAGTTCGTTCAAGGAGAAGAGCGTGTATATTCTAGGAGTAATGCAGCTGGACCAACCGCTTAATTTTGAACAAAAAAGATCTTGCAAGATTATCAAAAGATAGATAAACAATTTAGAACTGAATGCCAGATCGGATCAGAAAGCCCAACAGATTATCCAAACTTAATGAAGCTAAATACCTACAATAATCCCTGAAAACCCACCCTTACCAAAAAAAACCGAAGACAGTGTTTTTCAGGGGAAATGCCACATAGGAGGAGGATCAGCATGGACATGCTTCTTTGGGACCAGCAGCTTCATAATTGTCTGCTTGCACCAAAAAAAAAAGAAAGCAAACGAGAGTGCAGCTTAGTTGGTAGAACTGGACACTCCCATTTCATTGGGCACGTGAATTTTTTCAACCTGAATGCCTTTTGTCTGAGGCAGTATCGGTTAGCTATAAACACTTTAGCCCTAAAATACGTGAAACGTAGACTCCCAGGAACCTGTGTATTTATCAGCTCTCTGAGAAATTAAAAGGAAACCGTAACCTTGTTAATGGAGCAGCATCATCACACATGTCTTAGCTCAATTAATTCTCATTTCCCGGCTCACCTGCATGGCAATTCTTTTAGGCAGGAATCCTCTCCCTGTCCCACAAACTACTTCAACCAATTCCAACTGTCTACATGCACCTGGATCGCTCCATCTGACCTTTCATCATTAGTCGACATGTTCATTGTAATCTATTAACGTCACATTATTCGCCTCAAGTTTCCTGTTCCTCTTCCGCATTCTATGCTATCTCCCTCTGAACTGACAGCATTCCTTGCTCTCAGATCCAACCTTGGCTGTTTTATTAAGATTGTCAGGAAGGGTTGTGCTGCTGTTGTCTGGACTACTCAACAAACATTACAGCTGTTCTACGTTAGCTTCTGGATACCTTATTCTATCCCACTTGGATGGTGATTCCACCATGGAATATCAGGCCATAGTGTCTACAACGGTCACTAAAATTAGTTCATCCTGTTACCTCCTGTTCACTGCCTCCGCGCTCTTAGTTTCCCAATCCCGCACAAACCCGCTTCTGCCTCCTTCCTAAAAATCACAAATTGTTCAGCAATCTGTGGGTTCTGTCCACTCTTGCTCTGCAGAACACATCTGTTCCAAAATCGACTCAAGGTTATTTCTCTTCTTCTTCGGTTAATTCTGACGTACATCCGCCAGTCCTCTGATGCTTTTCTCCAGTTTCACAATTTCCAGTTCTCGAGCTCCTAACAGCTTCTCTTTACAATGGGACATGCAATGCCTTTTCACCTCCTCCCATATTACAGTGGTCTGACGGCGTACCACACCTTATTGAACAAAAGGGCCCATCCCCCAAGGCTATACTCTGCCTGGCCCACCTTGGCCTCACACTGAACAACTGCTATTTAATATCCTCATAGCTTCTTCACGTCGGGTAGGGGTGGTAGTCATGTGTCCGTGTATCGTCCCAAGTGTAACTTTTCTCTTTGTGAGGTACATGGAGCACTCCTTATTGTGGTCCAACTGCAGTCCCCACCTTCAAATCGTTCCCTGGGATATCGATGACATTATCATTACTGCTTCACTCTCTCATTCGGAATTGTAAATGTTAGTCTATTTTGCTTCCAATTCCTACCCTCTCTCAACTCCACCTGGTCCACCTCTGCTCTGGTCCCTTCCCATACTCGACAAATCTATTTAAATGTCTGGGGATAGACTGTCCACCAATATCCACGAAAAGCCCACTGAGGCGTCCAGTTACCTTTCCTATATATTATCACTCTCTCCCTTTTACATATACTCCTTTCCATTCTCCAAGTTCCACCATTTCTATCTCATCTTGTCTGATGATGCCCCTCAGTGCACATTTATCCTCAACCACGAATCCGTAGCACTGCAACTGCCAGAGTACTCAGCTGGATCCTACCCGTTTCTCTTACCTCAACCCTACCACCTCTCTACCTGCCCTACAGGATCGATGGGACTTGCCTTGTTGTCACTCACCAGCAACAACATCCAGAGGAGCATTCATCGCCGTTTGTGTGAACCCGCGGGTTGTCAACATTAGATAGACGTATCCCTCCCGTCTCTTGTCAACTTTCTGCAAGGACCATTCCAGCCGAGGCGCCCTGGTCTACTCTATGATGGTGCTGCAATTTTACCAAGGTCATTTTTGACTTTTTTTTATAATAGAGAGTGCGTGAAAGTAGATGTGCCTTGGGGACGAGAAAGAGCCGAATTTAGCAAAGGCAGGGGACAACCCGGTTCTCCCTGTTCAGGATTCTTATCGTTTGGTTCAGCTGTGTCAGACACAAGATGCTGAAGTCCTGGATCGGTTGTAGACTTTAGCAGATGGTACCTAAATGACTTTCCATGAAATCTGTTTGGAAGTTACTCCTTCCTGCCTGGAAGAATCTGTGTTTGAATTTACATATTTGCCAAGTGTCTATTTATGTGGTGCTATTGGATTGCTACATTTCCTCAGTTAAGTTACAGTTTCGGCTCTGAAAAGCTTTAAAACAGATAAGTTATTCAAAATTCCATTATCTTATCTTCGTGTTTCAATTGTAGCCATTGAATGCGTTTTGTTTTGCTTAAAACTGATTGGTTTGCCTAGCTGCATCATACCTGGAAGATCCATTTCAAATCCGCTCTTCAAATGAGAGAAGTTAGGATCTAGCGTAACTTCTTAAATATTTTTGAGAGTGTCTGGACTCCTCCAAAATTACTCATGTCACACTCCTTAGCAGTTACAGAATGCGTAACTCAAGCCGGCTTTCACTCTCACTCCTGACCATCCAAGACCGCAGACAGGGTATTACCTGCACTTCACTCAATCTGGCCGATTGTATTCACTGCTAGCCATGTCCTGCCTCTGCGCTGGGGGAATTGAAACACAGACCACGTGAATGCTTCATTGAAAAAATACTTTGACAAAAAAATGCCCCAGTTGCAAGTCACTTCAACAGTCCACCATCTCAGGTTTGCTGCAGAGAAGCTTAGCACACGCTGGATACTTCGCACCTCATTTTCCACTTCGGAATCCTGCAACTTAATATCGAGTTCAACAATTTTAGCTGTCGAGCACCTTCCCCCATGCGTTTCCCCAAACCAACTCACCAGACATATTCATCATATTGATTGTCATCACACACATGGGGACAAAATGAGGACTCCAAATGTTCAAGATCAGAGTCGAAACTATGGTGCTGGAAAAGCACAGTCAGTCAGGCAGAATCTGAAGAGCAGGAGAATTGACCTTTCGAGCACAACCCTTTCATCAGGAATACCACAAACTCTCCATCGTCAGCCACATTGTGACCACGATGTGGCTTTAATAGAAAAGTTTTGTACTGGTTTATTTCCAGAGATAGATTGAAATGGGTGTTCAGACCTGGCCGCTGAAGACCACTGGAGGAAATAGCTTGTGAAGCTTTGAGTATGTCTTTAAAGTTGAAACAATGTAACAGCTCAGTGTGTCGCAGCCCGAGATTTCTAGTTTGTTCCTGACTTTTATGTCTAAATTTAGGCGTTAGTTTTCGCGGACTCAAAACAGTTGGAAGATGCAGTGAATGGAAGTTAGTTGCTTCTCTCTCTAAATGTTCACATGGATTTCGTCTGTTATATTATGTGTCCGAAATTTCAGGTTTATTTGTCAAGGGGTATGTTTTGCAGAATGTTTGTCTCTTGGAAGACTGAATTATTATTAGTTTCGGTCTCTATAATTCTGTTAAGTTTTCCAAACAAGTTCAGTTACTCTAATTTCCTCTCTCTTTGATTGTATTGAAAAAACAATGTTCAAGTAAATTTCGTTTTACTTAACATCAAGTGGCTTGAGCAGTCGTGTTGCATCTGGAACAGCCGTCTTAAAGTGAGAAAATGTCTGTGCTAACTTCTGAAAGAAAATTATGAGTTTCTGGTCTGATCCATGACATCAATCATAGTTATTCATTCTCCAAGCTAACCTGCAACCGCCCAATGCTTTTTCCTGTCTTTATTTATTGTTATGGCCCAAATCAGACCACCTGAAAATAGTTCAAGATTGTTGCCCAGACACTAACTTCTCCAGTCGTGCAAAAGAAGTGCTGTGTGGCTTTTCCAAGTGTGATGCACCTGGGCGAACCACTCACGTTTAAACAAAACAGAACATGTTTTCAGATTACCGATCGAAACACGACCAACACAGAACAGAATATAAAAAAAAACAAGCTGTCTGAAAACCCAATGAACTCCATGGAAACGTCATGATGCTATTCTAAAAAACCTTGCACCATCCTCATAGACACTTCATTTACAGAAAAAAAAATATGGTAAAATCAAAAACAGATTATTACAGGAGAAATGTCAGAGATGAGAGAGAGGATCAGCATGGAACTGTTTTTTGGGTGCCTGCTAAAAATTGAGCAGGATCTTCAAACAGACTGATTGCTCCAAATCTGAGCTCGGAGAACTGGTCACTCCTGGTTCATCGTGCTAATTTTTTTTTTCTCATAGATAGTTCCCAACATGTCGGAACCTCTGCCTTCATGACACTTCTGAAAAAAAAGGACAACATATTGTTGTCAAAGAAGCAGCTTCGTCACAGTGTCTCTGTGGATCATCAACTCACACCCCCCCCCCCCCTTTCATTTCACTCCAACAAACCATCTTGTGCAAAAACAAAGCTTCTTTTCGCAGATGCCATCAGTGCTTAAGAAGGGTCTTTGGACCACGAACATTAAGTTTGATTACACAGCAATGGTCCTGCCAAGTCTGCTGAGATTTTCCAGTGATTTCTGCTTTTGTTGCAAATTTCCAATATCTAGTTCTTTTGGACTTTTGCTGAATGTACCTTGTAAATTCCATCAGAAATTCGAAGCATCGTTTCTACTCAGGGGAGGTCCATACATTCTCATTGTTGCCCAAGTTTCCCCCTTAAAAAATACTCCGATCAGAAATACACTTCGATTTTGTACTAGTTTCAACGATGATGTCCAACCATAAAGCACTGACTTGCGCTTCTTCCGCTTCAATAGACCAGACTTACTCCTTTGCTTTACTTGAATTTCCTAAACTCTCGGCACTTAACTGCCTTCTGGACGATGAAGGATGAACTACACATATCTGTGGAACCAGCGATACCCATCATGAATGAATAAGAAATCACTTTATTTACATTCTGCTAAAAGTAACTTTAGGTTGATGAAGCAGCTGACGTGTTCTTCCTTTTCATTCTCATCGTTTAGTGTTTAGCCCAATCGCACATTTACTAACCTCCCCCCGCATTCCCTCATCCAAGTCATTTATAAAAACTGCAAAGAGCCGAGGCCCAAGAACAGACACTACCCAACACCGACCTCCAGGCAGAATAAATGACATCTACAAATACTCTCAGCTTTCTGTCAGCCAAACACTCTGAAGCCAGATTGCCAAATCTCCATGCATCCCATACCTCCTGACATTCTAAATGGGCCTATCATGGGGAACCCATCAAATGCCTTGCTGAAGCCCATGCACACTACATCTACTGCTCGAGTTCGTCAACCTGTCTTGTATCCTCCTCGAAGACCTCAATGAGACCTTTTACGCACGGCCTTCCCATCATAAAGCCATGCTGACTGCCTTTAATCACGGTATTATTTTCAAAAAGTCTGACATCCTATTTCTCAGAATTCTTTCCAAAACCTTGTGACCACAGAAGTAAGACTGACCGGTCTGTAATTGCCAGGGATTACTCTATCACCTTTCTTGAAAAGAGCAACAGCATTCTCTACCTGCCAATCCACCCGTTGACTCCTGTGGAGAGGGAAGTATAAAAGATCTTCACCAGCGGCTTAGCAATCTCCTTTCTCGCTACGTGGATTAAGCTCGGATAAATCTGGTCTGACCCTGGTGACTTATAAATCTTAATGTTCGCCAAAGGTTCCAACGCAGCAACTTCAACAATCTTGCTCTGTTCAAGCCCATATCCCAGATCCTTAAAGTTCACATTCACAAGGTCCCTTTCTTTAATGGAAGGGCAAAAAACTCATTTAGGACTTCCTCTATCTGATCAGACTTCACGCACAAGTTTCCTAAGCTCTCCCGAATCGGCACTAACTTCTCCCTGATCATTTTCTTATTCCTCACGTATGAGTAAACTGCCTTTGGATTCTCCCTAATCCCTCCTACCAAGACTTTCTAGTGCCTCCTCCTGGCTCTCCTCAGTGCATTTCTGAGCTCCTTTATCGCAAGGCTGTACTCCACCAAAGCTGTTCAAGATCCTTTCTTCCTCCACCTTACACCAGCTTCTGTCTTCATTTTGACGAGAAGCACTTTTGTTCTCGGCATCCAACGCTACTTCATCATACCCCTTCTTACCTGTCTCAGAGAAAAAAGTTCCTGCATCACACGCAACAACTTCTCCTTATACCGTCTCCACATGTCTGCTGTGCCATTTCTCCCAGTCTGTTCTTTCCAACTCCTGTCCGATAGCGTCATAATTTCCTTTTACCCATTAAATGTTTTCCCTTGGTAACTGCCATTTTCTCTCTTCACGTCTATGATAATGTGAGGCAGTTGTGGTCACTGTTACCAAAGTGTTCGTCCACCACGGAATCTGACACCTGTCCTGGGACATTGTCAAGTACCAAATCCAAAATGGCAGCTCCCCTCGTCGGCCTGTCTACATACTGAGTAAGGAAACCCTCCTGAACACACCTAGCAAAGACAGCTTCATCCAAAATTTGTCCACGAAGGAGGGTCCAGTTCATATTGGGAAAGTTAAAGTCATCTGTAATAACAACCCTGCTACATCTGCATTTTTCGAAAATGTGCCGTCTTATCAGTTCGTCAATCTCTCTACTGCTCTTCGCGCTACTGTAGTAAACCCCCAGAGTGGTGGCTGCTCCCTTGCTGTTTCTAACTTCCCCCTGTAATGATTCAGTAGGGAAAACTTCCTCAACAACCTTAGTTTCTGTATCTGCGATAAACTCTCTGATTAGCAATCCTGTTCCCCATTCTATTTTTTTTCCACCCTCCCTGTTAATTTTTAACCGTCTAAACCATGTAATATCGAGCAAGCATTCCTGCTCCTGTGAAACCCACGTCTCTGTAATGGCCATAACCTCATCGCCCCAAGTACTGATCCATGCTCTAAGTTCATCACTCTTATTTTTGACAATGCTTTCATTAAAGCAGATACACGTTAGCCGATCCCTTTGATTCATCACGTGAGAAACCTTCACAACAGATTCACTACATCCTGTCACTGCTCCATCTACAACTATACCCCTCTCAGTTATATGGCTCTGATTCCCACCCGTTTCCGAAACTAGTTGAAGGCCTGACGAACCACACTATCAAATCTCCCACCCAGGACATTTGCGCCCCTCCAGTTCAAGTGCAACCCGTCCTTAATTCCAAGTCTCACCTTCCCCAGAAGACGCCACAATGGTCGAGGTATCTGAAGCCCTCCCTCCTGCACCAGCCTTGCAATCATATGTTGAGATCCATTCGCTGACTGTTCCTTACCTCACTATCTCGTGGCACCGGGAGCAAATTCAGATCACGACTCTAGTTGTCCTGCTCTTCAGCTTCCAACCAATCTCTCTGTAGTCACTTTTCAGATCCTTAATCCCTTTCCTGCCTATAAAGTTGGTTGCAGTATATATCACGATTTCTGGCTGTTCGATGTCCCTCTTCAGATCGGCGACATCCCGGACCCTGGCACCTGCCAGGCAACATACCTTCTGGGAGTCTCATTCACGACCACAAAATCTCCTCTAAGTCTATCTAACTAGTCGATCCCCTTAAACTAGCGCTTTTCTATTCTCTCCCTTTCCCTTCTGAGCCACAGTGTCAGGCTCAGTGCCAGAGACCGGTTTGGAAATTTTCCTGATTGTTGCCACCTGTAAGTGCTTGACTGTTAGGGATATCGCGATTTTTCTTTATTTTCCTTGGGTGTCCTACATATCATTCCTCCTCACATTGGTGTAAGCCATTTTATGAAGTAATCGTGCTGCACTTTATGGAAATTTGTGAATTTATGTCCTAAAGCTGATAATTTGCAGTTATTGTTGCTTGTCTTTTATTTCCAGATTTTAGGACAATTCTTCCATGCTCTGAGATGTTTTGAACAGGAACGTACTTCGGTCCTTGTGATCTAAATGTACTTATTTTAGAAATAGCTTCTTTGAAAGTAGACTTGTTCACTTCCTTAAAGTAACTTTAAAGCAACGTTGCTTTCCTCTCAGATGGCCTTCCTGATTTTGTTTTCTTATGTCACATCGCTTTTTAACTCTCTTCTCATTTTCGCCCTGCAAATCACTTCTTTTATATTTGCTTACAATCTTGCAGTCCAAGATAGTATGCATTCGTTTTTATTCATGTTTATGAGTGTTTATCCACAATTTTGTCCAGTTTTTCTGTGGTCTGCAGATTCCTTACTCTTTCAATGTCCATCTGCAACCCCACTCCGTCAAATCAAAACCCCCACCACAAACCCGCCAACATCACTTACACCTATGTCATATACACTTACGTATATGCAAGTTTAAACTTTCATCCAATTCGTTCTGCCATTGCAGACGACTTTGTATGGCCAATCCCTGCCTTAGAAAACCTTTCAGGCTGCATTTACGTCTGTGTCCTCTACGGCTAATGTTGTCTGTTGCAAGATGATTCTTTGTTTTTTATTTAACGCGTTCCTTGGCATTGTGAACAAAATAGTGGATCTCCATTCACTGCTTCACACAGTACCCCTGGCTTATATCTATCACAAGTATCTTTGTTTAGCACTTTTGAAGAGTACACCTTTCATCTGTTCTGAGCACTCAACTTGCACGTCAGTGTGGGCCACTCTTGTAAAGATACAAGATTATAACGAGTGTCGTGGAACAGAAGAACCCTAGAGTTCAAGTGTAAGTATCTCTAAAAGTATGCTCACACGTCGGAAGGGCAGCAAAGAAGTCGATTGGCACACTGGCCTGCTTTAGTCACGGTATTTTGTATAGAATTTGGAAATTTATGTTTCAGTTGGACACGATGTTGGTGATAGCCCCACTTGGTGTACTGTGTTCAATCTTGGATACTTTGCTGTAGGAAGATGTTACTATTATTGGAAGAGTTGAGAAATGACTTACAATAATGTTGCCAGTGTCTTCGTAATAGGGAGAGCTTGGACAACCTCAGATATTTTAATTTAGAGTTTATAAGATTGAGGTGGGATCTTATGAAGTATATAGGATCATGAGAGGCATGAATATGATAAATGCAAGTGGTGTCTTTCTCAGCGTCGTGTAATCAAGGACTAGCAGTTAGGTTAATGTTAGACGAGAAACAATACATGACGACTGAAATGCAAACTTTTTGCATATGGAATGAGCTGCCAGCGGAAGTGGTGGAGGCAGATACAGTGACAACGTTTAAGAGGCAATGGACAAATACATGAATCGGAAACACTTAGAGAGATATGCGTTAAGTGCAGGGAAATGGGATTGAGGTTGATGGACATTTTGTTCTGCATGGACGAGTTTGGGCTGAAGGGCCGGTCTGCATGTTTTAGGATTCTATGACTCTATGACTCGATGAATTGCAGTACCGTGAACTAATACTAAATCTGAAACATGATTTATTCAGAGGTAAGCATAGTACTTACGCTACATTCAGAGTATTAGTTACAGTCCTGGTAAATTAGTAACAGTGGATCAGGAATAAACTGTTTGATATTTCGCGTCCCATTCGTCCTTCACCGATATCAGAACTGACCTCTCAGCTCCACAACGCTGTCTGCAGCTGATCATGATTGAGACCTTTACTGAACAGAGCCGGATCAGCTCAACATTGAATATCCTGAAAGCCTCGGAGAATCCACCATCCACTGGCAAAACAATTCCCTAACTCGAACAATTCTTTGGGGCAAATGAATTCTCCTGAACGTATTCTTAATAAAATGACGACGGGGAGATAGCCAGTAGAACTAAATTAGACTGCCAATACCTATTTTCGCAGTATAGTCAAAATGAAAAATTCCATGACCCTCCAAAACTGAATTGAGTGGTTCATAACCAGGATTTACATTAGCCATTAAGTCATGTCCTTATCCATAGTTAATGGGAACGTCGGGGTGTTCCTTCAGTTGTCCCTACAGATACAGAGGGATACTCTCACATCCAGTAAATTAACTTGCACTCATTCCTGTTCCATCAGTGTTTGCCGATCTCACCGTGTCTCTAAGGGACTCTACAGAGGAAGATGACAGTGTTGCTTTTGCTGCTGATCGATCTTGTGCTTGTTGAGTCCATCAAGACCGATAGAGAATCGAGACCAAGATTTTTATTTCCTGTTTTGTGCATCTCTGTGAAAACTAACTGCAAGTGCAGGATATACTGCTTTGAAATTGAAATTTGATCGATTTTATTAAACTTAATTCAATTAGATTTGTGCTGAATGCAGTCAATTCCGTTCGAAATTAAAAGTTGTCACTTAATTCTTTAGCTAATCAAAGAACTGCTCAATGTAATATTCTAAGGTATCCATTGCTCATTAGTATTCGCCTAGGAGCTGCCCTTAGCTGCCTCATTCAAACGTTGGATAGGGAAAGGTTTTCAAATCGTTCTTTGACTCGCCTCTTCAGATCTCTGCAACCACCTCCAGTCCCCAAAAAATCACTTCCAGGTACCCATTCCCCTGTATTTTAGATGAATTACAAGAGATTAACAGTGTGCCTATTATTGCGAGTTTATTCTGTTGCCTGAGTTAAAAGATAGGGAATACCAACTGGGAAAATGATCACCTCTCTCGTTCCTTTCGACGGAACGTAACATAAAATTTTGTGGAATTATCTTTTAACCACTCTTCGAGCTTCTCCTGTTTCTCCACATTAAGTTGCCCCTGGGGTTCCTGTGTTGCTTGATAGAATATGGACGTTCAAAAGCTGATTTCATTTGGGTCAATGTGATGTTCACAATTTCTTGTTGCTTAAAAAGCATAGATCAAACCCTGTTTGAAGAGTGTGATTGTGAATGAGGAGATTGAAATCGGTCTCCTGTGGTCAGGAGGGGAACCACTCTTCATTCCAAACGCTGGGCTGATATGGGACAGGACTCGGTGGATTGCGCTCCGATCCTCCCTCCAGCTAGAGGGCAGAGATATAAAAAGGCCGCGTGAGAGAAAAGCAATTGCTGCTTATCTTTAAGTATGCAGCTGGGGCCCAATGGCACACACAGCTCCAAATATTTCCCTTTATGTTTTTCGTTCCCCATAATCTTGACGAGTCAAAGATGTGGGCACCCATCAACAGCCGTCATCACTTATTCAGCAGCACCGTGACTGGGAGCAGGGACTCCAGCGTGTGCTGTTCATCCGGATTAGCAATTTCGGATCTATTCACATCCATTCGTTCAGTATGACTGCGCCCATCTTTTGCGCATTCTGGCGAATGTCCCTGAATTTATGCCTTTTAAAATGAATACAAACTCTTACTGTGGTTTGTGCTGTTTATGGAGGAAGGATGTACAAAACGAATGCGCCAAATGATGCCGCTCGCAGAGTCTGGCTGTCAGAGGCTGCTAAAGATTCTCAGAGCAGACCAAAAGAGGGAGTCTTCACGATGCACACTCTAATTGCTTCAAATGGAGTACATCCAGTACTTTTGCCAATTTTTGGTGTTTTCTTTAGACACGGATAACATTTACACACCGCAGGACATCATTGGAACAAATTGCTCCACCATGACCATATTGTTAATTGTTGTATTTTGCATTGAATCCACGTTTTCTACCGTTCCCACAGTATCACAGTTCATCAGTAATTCGTTGTTATCCCAAGACGCAGGAGGAAAGTTTCCCTTTCAATTTTCATTCCCTTGGTCTCAGTTGACTGCTTTCTCCTGATCGACCCCAATCGTAGCTTCATCATTCGTTTGTCTTTCTCTCTCTCTCACCCTGCCTATCTGCATCTCTATCTCGATCTATGATCACATCACTTTCTCTATATCCCTCTTCCTGTCTTCTTCTCCCACCTTCCCCACTTTTCCTCTCTTAATTTTGATTATATCTTGCATTCTGTATTTTGCAGCCTTCCGTAGTTTCACGAGTTGAATCATCAGTTCATTCCCCCCTCCTTCTCACAGTGTCCCGCAATTCTTCTTTATCTGTCTGATGTGTCCAGCTGCCTCAGATGTTTAAATGTTTCTTTAATTTTATTTACTCCTTGGTCTAGCACTTATGGTCGATATATAATTGACCCTTGTGAAGGTGGCTGTGAGCTGTCTTGTTGAATCGCTGAATCAATGTGCAGTCAGTAGTTCTATAGTGCCAACAGAGAGGGAATTCCGGGATTTGGACCAAGTGACACTGAGGGGATGGTAAAATATTTCCAAGAAAGGGCGGTAAGAAAGCTTGGAAAGGAACTTGCAGAGGTAGTGTTTCCACGTATCTGCTGTCGTTGCCCTTGCAAATAGTCGTGGGGAGATGCTTTCGAAGAAACTTCATAGAATTTCTGCACGGCACATTTCATGATAGCACACAGAAAGCGGTGGATATTTGTGGATGCTGACCGAAGCATTCAGTCTATTTTGTCAACATAGCTGGTGCCAAATCTGAATAGATTGCTTTTCAGTATCAAGATCTCTTTTAGTTTATCTTTGACAAAGAGGACCGGTTTCAATTGGATGCATTGTTGTCGTGTCCATCAGGCGGGTTTCTTCATCCTGAATGGTGGCGAGGATCTCGAGTTTTATTGGAGCTGCACCCATCCAGGCAATTCCGTATTCTGTCGCACCTCTGACTTGTGCATATTCGATGATGCTCACGAGGAGCTGACGCTCGAAACGTCAATTGTCCGGCTCCTTGGATGCTTTGTGACCGGCTGTGCTTTTCCAATACCACACTCATTACTTTGATCTACAATATCTGCAGTCCTGACTTACTCCCAGAATTTGGAGGATATCAGGTAAGTTCAACAGTGCAGGATTCCTAGTCTCTGACGTGCCCTTGTAAGAAATGAATGAATTTGGTGGATCCTGTTCAGTTTCTGGTCATTGGTAACTCCTTCGACGTTAGTATCCAGGGCTCTCAATGATATCAATGCGATTGACCATCAAGGTGGGTATGGTTTGATTCCTCACAATAGGAATTTCCAGAATATTAATGGTTAAGAAATTCGATGATGGTAACACCAAGGACCGATGGTTAAATTCTTTCTGAAAGGTAACCCCGAGGGCGTTGGTTCAGTGATGAGGATGCTATTGAACGCCAAGGAGCGAGAATTAGATTTCCTCTTCATAGTATTTTCCAGCATATTGATTGCGGGGGACATTTAGTAATGGCAACGCCATATTACTTCAATGGCCGGTGGTGGGAGTGTCTCTAATTGGAAATGACCATTTCTTGGCCTTTCTGTGACACAAATGTTACTTGCCAGTTTGCAACTTAAGTCTCTCATGTAAAATCATTGTTGGTTTGTTAAATATCGCCTCTGAAGTGAAACTGTCCTGTTGCCAGTCACCATCCTGTCTGCTACCCTTCAGTGAGTTTGCAAAGGATGATCTGATGTTGATTATGAGCCAAGAGCTCACTCTCTGTTTACGGAACCACTGCATAAGTTCTCGAGTACGAAGTGTTCAATGTCATGAGTCTAATCCATCACAGATTGTGAAACAATATGAGTCCTTCTGTGGAAAGAAAGCAGACAAGCACGCACACACTCTTTCATAGACGCATGTATACTCAGACACGCAGGCACTCGCACAGCAAAACCATGAGAGGAAAATGGAGAAGCAGAGGGAGGATGGAGGAGATGCAATTGATTTAGCCAACTTTCTCAGTGGAAAGAGAAACAGAGATATTGAGGATTTGCCGAAGGATAGTGAGGGGATTGCGAAACAGGGGGAGAATAGGAATATGCAGAGAAAACGAAATAAATTGGAATAATCACATGCCACCATGTTATTGTCCAACAGGTATATTTGGAAACACTAGTTTATGGAGCGCCGCTCCTTCTTCAGCTGATTGGGGGATAAAAGATCGTAAGACACAGAAGTTACAGTAAAGTTTTACAATGTGATGTTACTGGAACTGTACATTGAACAATAACTCATGCGACTCAGCCAACGTTGTCTATCGCATACACTGCAGGTAGAATGCTGTGAGGCATGGCACATTCGCGAGACCGAGCAGAGTGTATAGCAATGGATAAATGGACACTGCAAAACTATCAACAGACAGGAGTGTCCCCTCCCAATCGGAGAACATTTCAGTGGTCTGGGACATTAGACCTCGAATCTTCGGGTGACCAACGTCCACAAGGTAACAACGCAAAGTGGCCGAGCAGAGGCTGATTGCCAAGTTCGCTACACATGCAGTCAATCGGGATTCTGGTTTCATGTCACACTACAGGTGACCCACTGCACTACATACACACAGACACAAAGACACACGCAAAGACACACACACAGACATAAACACCCACACACACAGACACACACAGACGAGCAGAGAAATACAGATATTGCTCACAGAGAGACGAACACACGAAAGCACGGATGCTCCTGCACACACACATTCCTACAGACACACCCACACTCTTGCAATCCCATACACTATTGGAGACTCTCTCTCTGATACACAAGCTCTCTTTCAAACGCTCACACATGCACTCCCACACTCACACCAAAACACGCACCCTCTCACAGACTTATGCACTAACACTCACACACATATGCACACTCTTCCAATAACACACATAAACTCTCCCGTCAACACCACACTACACGCACAAACACACACATTCACCATTATAAGTTTGTGGGGTGAATTGCATTTGACGAATTACTTTCTATTTTGCTCAGAAACTGTATGAATCCATGCAAGATTCTGTACGTCAGCTTTTCAGATGAGAATTTGTCTGAACATTGTAGCACATGGTTCCTGAGGCCTTAAATGCATTATTTGGGCCGACATGATACCAATTATAAAAGTTCACTTGAGAATGTAACTTTAAAGCAGTGTTGCGATTTACATAAGAAAGAACTGAAACCAGCATTTTCATTCTAAAGGATGAGGGACTTAACAAACAACCAGGTCTTTTTCAACGTATAATTTCAATTACATCACGCTGTAAACGTTTGCTATAAGTTCCTCCATTTTGCTTTTATACTCCGGAACCAACTGACAAAGGAACAGCAGTCCAAATGCTAGTGCTTCCAAGAAAGAGCTGTTAGACGATATCCTGGTGTTATGTGACTTTTAACTTTGTACAACCAAGTCCAACATCAGCATCTCTAATTCAGAACACAAGATCAGTATTGAAAATGAGAGTGTGCAGAGAGAGAGGAAGGTTAGGAAAGAAGGAAAGAGGGAGCAAGTGTGAAAACTGTCAGAAAGATGGAGAATGGAAGGTAGACTTTGATCTGGTAGCCTACACATTCCCAGGACATCCTGGAAAACTATGCCGAAAGCAAATTACTGACGAAAGGCAGCCATTGTGCATGGCAAACGAGTCGAGTTCATGTCAGCCTGGGAGAACTGGGTTAGGACCGTTCACGATTCGAAAAAACAACTCTGCATCAAGCACCCTTTAAAGTGTGGAAAGGTTTTTGTTCTGAATCTAATTTCTTGAAGAGGACAGAGTGAGAATGAAATGAGTTAAATGACCGGTCGGCACACGTAACAAAGAAAAACAACCTCGAAACTGCTCCAGAGTTCTTCCAACAAATTTCTGTTTGTCCCCAATTCTGTTCTGCAGCCTCCATCCAGATATCGAATTCAATGATTCTCATTTGTCTTCTGTGTGTCTCTGCTGATCTTTCCATAAATGAAATGATCAGCCCTGATCATGTCGAAGATGAAGAAGGTGCATTGGACCACGTGACATATTTCTGCTGTTGGGGTTTTCTGTGTGCATGCCTTTGTGTGTGGGTGTGTGTGGGTGCATGCGTTTGTGTCCGCATGTGTCTGGATGTGTGGGTACGTGTATATGCGTGTATGTTTGTGTGTGGGTGTGTGAGTGTTTCTGTTCATGAGTGCGGGCGTGCGTCGTTTTGTGTGCATGTGTGGATGTGGGGTGTTTCTCTGTGTATATCGGTGTATTTGTGAGTGTGTATGTTTTCTGTGTGTGAAGGCATGCGTGCGCATGATATGTGTTCATACGTCCCGGGCATGTGTTTGTCTGTGTCGATGTGTGAGAGGTTGTGTGTAGGTGTGTGTGTGTGTGAGTGTGTGTGTGTTTGTTTCCCCCTCTCTCTGTCCCTTTCTTTCTCGAGCCATGATCAGGTTCGATGCGTCAATTGGCCAACTTCAACTGCCAGTTCGGATGATTTCATAAGAATCTCCATATCAAAGACGTAGCAATGGACTAAAACAGGGCCAGGAGTCCAAGGATGAAGAAGAATATTTGCTTCCTGTTCTGGTCAGGTCTTTCGAGCTTGGAAATGTCAATGGGCAAAATGAATCAGAGAAAAGTTACAAGCCTAAGTCCACAGCAAGTTTCAAGTGAGAATTGGAGCCCCACATCCTGGTACCAGGAAGAGAACAGTGATAAAAGGGCTGTTAATATGAGCAAAGAATGCAACGTCTCTCACCCAGTCTCTCTCATTTTATGTTTTGTTCCATATGTTCACTCGAGCAATTTATGTGCCACCTACTCTCTCGTCTCTCACTGATCTTTCTCCCATCTTCTCTCTGCCTCTCTCATTCTGTCTCCCCCTTTTATTGGTCATTCACTCTGACTGTCTCTCTCTTTGTTACTATTTGTCTGTAGGAGACAGGTGAGGTCTGCATATGCTGGGTGTCAGAGTTCAGCGTACATTTCTGGAAAATCACAGCAGGTCAGGCAGCATCCGAGGAACAGATAAATCGACGTTTCTGCTTGGATCCATCAGGATTGAGTTTGGGAGCCTCGGTGGTGGAGAGATAAATGGGAAGAAGGTGGGGCTGGGGAGAAAGTAGCCGAGAGTGCAATCGTTGAATGGACGTGGGCGTAATGTTGATAGGTCGAAGACGAGGGTGGAGGGGATAGATGGAATGGAAGATTGATACCTGGGACAGATCACGAGGGCTGTGCTGAGCTGGCAGTTCGGAAATGGGGTAAGGTGGAGAGAGAGAAAATGAGGAAATTGGTGAAATCCACATTGATGCCCGAGTGTTGAATGAACCCGAGGCAGAAGATAAGGCTTTCTTGGTCCAGGCATTGGGTGGTGAGGGAGTGCAGATTGAGGAGACCCAGGATCCTCATGTCCTCAGCAGAGTGGGAGGGAGAGTTGAAATATTCGGCCACAGGGTGGTGGGGTTGATTGGTGCAGGTTTCCCAAAGAAGGCGTCCAGTAGGGCAGACTGCATCGGGAGCAACGGAGAAAATAAATGACGTGTGGAATTGCAGCTGAAACTTTGAGGAATATGGAAGGCTCCTCTGGGGCCTTGAACCGAGGTAAGTGTGGAGGTGTGGGCGGAGGGTTTGCAATTCATGTGGTGGCAGGGAAATGTGCCAGTAGTGGTCGATGGCTTATTAGGGGGCCAGACAAGATAGTCATGGAGGGAACAAACCTTGTGGAAAGCAGATGGGGGTGGGGAGGGAAATATATCCTTGGTGGTGGGGTCCATTTGAATGTGGCGGAAATGTAGGCAGATGATGCAATTTATGCGGATGTTGGTGAGGTGGAAGTTGAGGACGGGGAGGTTCTGTTCTTGTTGCGGTTTGAGGAGTGGGCGTCGATGGCGGAGGTGCGGGACGTGGATGATATGCTGTGGAGGGCAACTTCAAACACTTCGGATGGGAAATGTCAGTCTTGAAGGAAGGAAGCCATCTGTTGTGTTCTGTGGTGGAACTGGTACTGTTGGGAGCAGATGCGGTAGAGGCGGTGGAATTGGGAATACCGGATAGCATTTTCGCAGGAGATAGAGTGGGAGGAGGTGTAGTCCAAATAGCTGTGGGTGTCAGAGGGTTTGTAAAAACTGTCAGTGTTGAGTCGGTCCTCGCGGATGGAGACAGAGAAGACTAGGAAGGGGAGGGAGATATCATAGATGGTCCAGGTGAAGTTATGGTCGGGGTAGAATTTGTTGGTGAAGGTGATGAACTGTTAGACCTCCTCATGGCAGCACGAAATGGCACCAACGCAGTCATCAATGTAGCAGAGGACGAGGTGGGGAACGGTGCCACTGTAACTCCAGAAGATGGACTGTTCTACGTCGCTAACGAAGAGAAAGGCATAGCCAGGATCCATGTGGGTGCACAGGGCTACCCCTTTCGCCTGGAGAAAGAGGGAGGATTGGAATGAAAAATTGTTGACTGTGAAGACCAGTTCAGACAAACAAATACGCGCGTCTGTGAAAGGGAACTGGCGGTACCGTCCAGAGAGGAAGAAACGGAGGGCTTTTTGGCGCTGGTCATGACGGTAGACGTGTCGAGGCACTGATGTCGATGGTGAAGATGAGGCGTTTGTGGCCGGGGAAAAGAATGTCTTGGAGAAGATGGTGGGCGTGTGTTATGTCACTTACGTGTGTGGGAAGTTCACAATCTTTTTGTTTCAGGCCCTGTATCTGTTTGTATCTCCCACATTCTCTCACCATCTCTCTTTCTCTGCTTCTTACAAAGTCGCTCTTGAGCTCAATCTGTGTCTCCCTGTCTCCTTCTGAATCCCTGTGTCTCTCACTCATTATGCCGCTATGTCTTTCTCACTCGATCTTCTACTCGGTTTCCCTAACCCCGTTTCTGTCTGTCTTGAATCACCACTCATCCGATTTGATTGCAGACTCTAGTCACACTGATTTTAATCTTTGATTGTAGATTCTCCATCGCCGATAGTTTATCCAATAGTTTTTCTCTCCCGCTTGAAAATCTTCTTGACTCACGCTGCCGCTAAACTTTTTCATCCATTGTAGAAACCTGGAAAATAGAAAACATTATTATTATGATCCATTATTATAAACGGTCAGTGCTCAAAATAGGCCGAAGCAATGATACATCGAAGAGAACAGTGCAGTGTAGTCAAATAGAGGAATATTGAAAGCGGAATTATCCAGCATGCTCCACGTGTGCACCAATGGAAGGATGTAGAGAAGGGAACTCTGCAGTAACCCCTGACAGAGGATCATGGAGCTCCAGGACTGTACACAGAGATCAAAGTGTGATCTAGCCGAGCGATACGGAGTCCAGAAACGTGCATCGTGCTTAATGTTTGCTGGAAGTGAGGGATATGGTGAGCAGAACTGCGTGCTGAGTTCCCAAAGTTGTCGAAGAGTGTGGTGTGCAGATCAGAATTCTGTACAATACTCCAAATCTTTTCGACTGAGGGAAATGGAAACTGGAATTGTGCTCAATTGTCAGGATATTGTATTCTACGATAAGATCTCGTTTCATTCATCTAACTCCAAATACTGCACGCTTAATCTACTTAACCACGGCTTTGACGACGATTCCTCCATGCTCAGGCCTAGCAGTTAATCCTCTGTGTACTGCATCCAATGCCAATCTGTATTTGCGTGGTTAAATAGATGTAAATATTTTAGCCATCTCCTGCCGTAGTTTGACCAGTGCATTGCACGATTTCAGCAAAACCACACGAATTATACACGACATTCCCTTTGAAATAAAACTCACATCCCAGTTGCTGTCCCTCGTAAACACTGCACTTTGATGCTATATTTTCGAACATCATGGATGGAGTCCCGCTAATCACCCTGTTCCAGAATGTTCTGCATTCTTTCTCCACTTTATAACATTGAGCTACTCTATTTTTCCTGTCAAAATACACAATCTCAAATTTCCCCACATTATGTCGCAACTTCCATTTTTTCACATTCACATAGCTTCTCTATGTTCTTCTGTAGTACTTTTACATGATCCAAACGATTTGTCTATCATGATGCCATCGCAAACTTGGTTTTGGTGCATTCAACTCCCTCATTCAAGTAATTAATGTAGACTTGAGGTAATTGCAACTCAAGCTCTGATCCCTGTGGCAGTCCCCGAGTTACAGTGTGCCAACCTGAAATTATTCCCTTGCCCCGACTCTCTAGTTTTTTATTAGTTAGCTATATCTTTGATCCGTTCTAAGGTGCCATCTCCAATATCTCTTTCTGTAATCGTACTAAACATCTTAATGTGTATCCAATGCTTTCTGCAAACATTATTTTTTTTGAAAAAGTTAAGGAATATGTCAGCAACATTACAAGTTATTTTAAGGGTCTCGGGAGCGATACATTAACAGGAGATGAACCGTTATGTGAAACGGAAACGACGTTTACAGTTCAAATCAAAAGTTTAGTGTGGAGACAATGGCAACTCCTTGCTGAGAGATGATAATCTTTTCGATTATTGCTGCAGGTAAATGAATGAAACTTCCTAATTGCTGGAAATACATCCACGTGACAATGTTTCTGTTGTATAAGATAGTTGTTTGCTTTCTTTGCGTTAAAATATTATGTTGCTGCATTTTTCTTGAACCCACACTGGCTGACACTAATGAACCTGTTCATTGACCTGCTTCGATTGTAGCACAAAGAAAACAATGTAACCCTTATGGCCCATCAAGCCAGGTTTCAGTGTGGGACCTTACATTTTCAGGAAGACCAGAAGCTGGGATCATTTCAATTTGGGAAACAGATATTTGAACATTACTCTGAGTGAAGTAAGACTGTTGAGAGCATAATTCTGGGAGGACCGTGCAGGTCCAAATTGACGAAATTATGTCAAAAGATGTCCGGTGGTGCATCACAGAAGCATGTGACCAAAATGTTCATGGGGCACGTAACCAGCTCATGGAACAGCTGACCATGATTTGTCTCAATATTATTTTGTTTACAGCAACGTTATAAAGGAGGAGCGACAGAGAGAGATGGAGACAGCGAAATGCTAGTGAGAGAGCGAGTGGAAAAATAGAGAGATTAGCAGATAGAGACAGAGAGAGAGGGAGACAGAGAGCAACAGAGAAAGATAGAGAGAGATGCGAAAGGCAAATGTCGAGATAGGGATACAGATAGAACTGGGAACAGGGATAGACTAAATAGAGAGAGAGTAGAGAAGTGCATACACAGAAAAAGAGAGAGAAAGAGAGATACCGATCGTGAAGAAAGGAGCGAAGCAGAGTGAGAGAGCAAGACAGAGAGATATATTGACAAAAAGAGGTGGACACGAGGGGATTCTGAAATTTGAGATCAGCATAGCCGATGGCTTATTGGCAAATTGGTTAAAATGCTACAGGGCACATCAAGCCAGAATTGGAGGAGCACAGACATCTTGATATGGATTTCAGGCAGAGCAGCGAGGGAGGAGAGCTCTGAAGGCAATTGCAAACATGTACGCACTTTACTCAACAGGGCTTCAGGTGGTAGTATGCAGGTGGCAATACAAGGAGATAAAGATAGCTCTTTGGTGGGATAGCGTTTCGGAATAACAGAGACCTCATTGAAACACAAAAGTCAATGGAGGAATTGGCAGGAGAAATGTGGAGAATGTTTTTTTCCCCTCGTGGGACAGTCCAGGACCAGACGGCACCATCTCATAATCATAGGACAATGATTAAAAACCAATTGAAAAAATGATGATGATTTTTGTCTTTCTAATGGGAATTACTGCATGGAACTAGTACGGAGAGCCGTGGCCGTTTGGCCATTCAGTAATTTAAGACTCTGAGGGAGACGTATAATCAAGAAGGACTTCAAGGGTCATGGGTAAATGCCCGTGAATAGAGCAGAGCATGATCAGATCCAGCACTTAAATGGCTGAGCAGATACATTGGGCTGAAAAGCTTAATTCAGTCTCTATATCCTATGACCTTATAAAGTTAAGGTTTACAGTTGTCTTCCAGTGAAAAAGAAACAGCTTTGAACAGAGAAATCATGAAGATTTAAATGCAGCATCAAGTAACGGACTCACGTGTATCACAGAAGAGGTCTGTTCTGCACTTTTAACTTTGCAAGCCGTACAAGTCGGCAGTCCGCCCCGCGCTATTTTGCTGCTCCTCTTCATTTCTTTTAAATTAACCACTTCCTGGAGGTTTTGACTGAACCTACCCCCAGAGCCCGTGTCCCTGATACTCTGAGGCAAAAGTTGTAATCCCCTTGCCACCATGCCGCGTGTGGCCTCTCTCTCTTTAAATCCCACTTAACAATACTGAACTTACAGTGATCCACGAAAGGAGAGCTCAGAAGGATTCGATAGTGACGGGTTTTTAGATCTTTACAGTACCGATATGAGACGTATATCTCACACAATCATACACACACACTATGACACAAACCACCATTAACACATAAACACACAAACCCAATAACATCAACACGCACTCACACATACCCACACACACCCAAACACACAGATTCACACATGCACACCTACATATACCAACACGTACTCACCCCCAGCCTCACACACGCATACACATGCCCCCCACACACAGACACGCAGCCACAACCACATACATTCATACGCCCCTACACACACCCACACACATCCACCCACACAGACATCCACATGCCCTCCCACCCAGTCACACTCACGCACGTGTGCACGAATGCACGCACAAACACACACACTCACACAGACCCCCTCATATGTTGGGCACATTAAAATGCCAGATTAATCACTGAAAGTACCGAGGATTGGAGACAAACGGTAAATTGGCTCTGAAGCTACATTTCTTTTCATTCAGCACGGTTATGCAAATATATTCTCTCTCTCTCTCTATGCCTCTCTCTCTCTCTGTCTCGCGCTCGCTCGTTCTCTTTTCTCGTTTTCTCCCTGCCCCCTTCTCTCACTCAAACACACGCACACTGACTCGCACAGTCTGACTTACACTGACACTCCGTGTTTATCAAGAAAGAGACCATTTCACACATTATGCACAAGCACGTAAACTGTCGGGAATCGCCATGTGCATCAGTAACTGGTGATCAGGTGAATATGCACAAATCCACTGATCTTAACCCAGGCATCTAGCGAATCACTACAGCGTGGATACAGCCCCTTTGAGCCAACCATTCCACAGCATACCTCCAAAGATTAACCCACCCAGACCCATTCCACATCCTCATTATCTTGTAATAACCCCGACATAACCTACACATCTCTGAACGCTATGGGCAATTTAGAATGGTCAATTCACCTAACCGAGAACAAACCAGAGCACCCGGAGTGAACACACACAGACATGCGGAGAATGTTCAAAGTCGACACAGACAGTCGCCCGAGGCTGGAACCGAGCCCTGGTCCCTGCTGGCTCACAGCAGTGCTCGCCATTTTGCCCTGACACAGAACAATATATGTTTTCATCCATATCAGATGTATACCACATAAACAGCAAAAGTACCATTACGGATCTCAATGGAACTGCATTAATCACAGAAATCCAAGCAGAAATGTACCCTCCCAACCCTACTCTCTGTCGTCTATGGGTAAGTAAATTCCGAATCCAATCACCAACGTCACCGTGGAATTCAAGCACCTTCCTGTTCTCGTCACCATGTGAGACCTTTTTGAATGCCTTACTAAAATCCATACCAGCAACACCCACTTCTCAAACCTGACCGATCACATTCGTTACCTCCTTGAAAGATTCAATCAAGATAATAAGACATTATATCTCCCCCACAAAGCCTGTCCCTCAGGAGTAATTATCAACTTCACTTGTTGATAGCTACGAGCACCACATCAATTGCGTCTTTTCCCTCCCAATCCGAGTTCCTCTGCAACTCACATGAGTTATACTGAAGTCTGGCACTGTGCAGACAGCACTATCTTCGGAAATTTAGATTCTAGCCACAAAGAACTGGGTCGATTCTCCTCACCTTGCTTTCCTCGACTACCACAATATTTCACTTCCCTCTCATATCTTACTTGAATTGCTCCCTGTGCTTTTTTAAATCTTTTAAATAAAATACAATGCAGAGCTGAAAGCAGAGCGCATGTCGAAGATCGAGTAGCGTGTCACAGTGGAAAATAAAATAATTTAATTGCAATTGGCATGTGGGAAATTGAATATATAGAATGGCGTCCTCTTGTTCCTCTGTAATAGGATCAAGCATTTTATTGATGTGCATCTATTTCCGTGTAACAGGCTCAAGAGATTTAATGACCCTGTTTGTTCCTGTATTACAGACAGATGAGGATAAAGTAGATCGTTCTGTAGTTTGGGAGCTGGAGCAAAAGGCTGAATGACCAGGTCCTATTTATTCGAACAGGTTAGCAAGGGTAAATGACTTCCTCTTGTTCCTGTGTAACAGGCTCAGGAAGCTGAATGACTTCCTCATGTTCCTGTGTAACAGGATAGAGAAGTTGAAAGTTCACTAACCGTTTCACTGTAATTGTCTTGAGATTGTAAATTACCTCCTTCTGGTCCGGAATGATAGGGACAAGAGGCTGATTCGAATCTTCATCTTCCTCTGTAACTGATTAAGAAATGAATGAATTACGCCTGTGTGCTTGAAAAAAAGTCTCAAGTGGATGAATACCGTCCTCCTGTTCTTGTGTAAGAGTTTCGAGAGGCATAATTCAAGCCACCTGTTAACATGTAGCAGGCACAGGAGGCTGAATGGCAACCTCCTGTTCCCTTGGACCAGACTCGAGTGGCCGAATGACCTCTTACTGTTTCTCTGCAGCAGGTGCGAGAAGCTGAATGCCCTCCTCCTGCTCCCATGTAACACGTCAAGCACCTGAAAGTCTAAATTCTCAACAGTGCGTTAAAAAAATGGTAAAGTACGATATATGAATTTAAGCAAGATAACAATGTTTTAGAAGATTGCGAGAGTGCTTCTACATGGAGAAGAATGTAAGAGAGTGGCAAGATTGGACATTGGAATGGTGGAAGCTCGAAATTGTAGAGGCAATGATGAGATACAAGAAGCAGTGAAGGAACTGAATGGAACCATTTCATCCGTTTTCACAATGGAAGACCCCAGCAAAATGCCAGAACTAGAAGAGAGTCAGATGGTAAGTATAATGGATATCAGTAAGGAGCGGTGACTGTGGAAGCTCAAAGACCTGAAGGTAGATAAATTCCTGAAAGCACCGGACCAGATTGATGAGGAGAAAGAGACCCTGGGATGAGGCCACAGGTAGTGAGGATGGTGAATAAGTCGTTTCCTATACTTGCCTTCAATGGTTAAAACGCTGACTATCGGAGTTTAGGCGGCATGCTGCGGCTCTGAAGGAAATTGGTGCGGGAAATGTTGGAACACTGCACCTGAGTCTGCTTGACATTCACTGGGAAAGATGTCACTAAACCTGCAGAAAATAATTGCAAGACTTTTAATGGGTCGGGAGGATTTGAGTTACGAGGAGAGGCGACATAGACTGGGGCACTTTAGACTGAGTGGTCTTCTTATTTTGTTTTAATTTAGTTAAGTTTATTTTGTGTTATTATATTTATTATTATCACATGCACCTGGGTATCGTGAAGCGTTTTGTTTTGCGTGCAGTGCAGGCACATCATACAGTGAAAAAAAATGTATTTTTGCAATGGAACAGAATAATGAATGCAATGTTCCCACTGCAGAGAAGCCACAGAGAGTGAGAAGAGTATTACATTTACAATTTGAGAAGTCTTCTTATAGGGAAAACGATAAATTATTAAATCTGTTGGTACGTGTGTTACAAATTCTACATCTTCTGTCAAATGGAAGAGTTTGGAAGGGCTTATTTATGGAAAAGCTCCTGTCTGTTCTAGATAAGTATGTACCTGTCAGGTAGGGAGGAAGATATAGATCGCGTGAGCCGTGATTTATTAAAGAAGTGGAATCACTGGTCAAGAAGAACAAGCAGGCTTATGTTAGGACAAAATGTGAAAACTCAGGGCGCTTGAGGGTTACAAGGAAGTCAGGAAAGACCTAAAAAGAGATCTCAGTAGAGCCAGGAGGAGACACGAGAAGTAGTTGGCGGATAGGATCAAGGTTAACCTTAAGGCTTTCCATCGGTATGTCAGGAATAAAAGAATGACGAGAGTTAAATTAGGGCCAATCAAGGATAATAGTGGGAAGTTGTGTGTGGAGTCCGATGAGGTAGGGGAAGCACTAAATAAATATTTTTCGACAGTATTCACTATAAAAATGAAAATGTTGGCGAGGAAGATACAGAGATACTTGCAACCAGATTCGAAGAGATTGAGATTCACAAGGAAGAGGTATGAGAAATACTGCAGAGTGTGAAAATAGACAAGACCACTGGGCCGGATGGCATTTATCCTAGGATCGTCTGGGAAGCAAGGGAAGAGATTGCAGAGCCTTTGGCATTGATCTTAAAGTCATCATTATCTACAGGAATAGTGCCTGAGACTGGATGATAGCAAATGTTATTCAAAAAAGATAGTAGAGTCAACCCTGATAATTACAGACAAGCGAGTGTCACTTCAGTTGTTGGTAAAATGTTGGGAACGTTTATAAGAGATCCGATTTCTAACCATCTGGAAAAGAATGATCTGATCAGGGACAGTCAGCACGGTTTTGTGAAGGATAGTCCGTGCCTAACGAATGTTATTGAGTTTTTTGAGAAAGTGACCAAACAGATAGATGAGAGTAAACCGGTTGAGATGGTATATATCGATTTCGGCAAGGCATTCGATAAGGTTCCCCACAGTAGGCTATTATACAAAATGCGGGGGAATGGGATTGTGTGAGACATCACAATTTGGATCACTAATTTGCTTGCTGAAAGAAAACAGAGGGTTGTAGTTGATAGAACATGTTCATCTTGGTGTCCAGATACTAGCGGTGTACCGCAAAGGTCAGTATTGGGTCAACTACTGTTCGTCATTTTTATAAATGACCTGGATGAGGGCTTAGAAGGGTGGGTTAGTAAATTAGCGGACCACACTATTGTCGGTGGCGTTGTGGATAGTGACGAAGGATATAGTAGGTTGCAGAGAGACATAGATAAAATGCAGAGCTGGGCTGAGAGGTAGCAAATTGAGTTTAATGTGGACAAGTGTGAGGTGATACACTTTGGACGGATAATCGGAATGCAAAGTACTGGGCTAATGGTAAGATTCTTGGGAGTGCAGATGAACATAGAGATCTCGGTGACCATGTGCACAGCTCCCTGAAAGTTGCCACCCAGCTTGACAGGGTTGTTAAGAAGGCATGCAGTGTTTTTATTAATAGAGAGATTGATTTCCGGAATCAGGGGGTTATGCTGCAACTGTACAATGCTCTGATACAGCCATGCTTGGAGTATTGTGTACAGTTGTGGTCATCGCATTATAAGAAGAATGTGGAAGGTTTGGAAAGGGTGCAGAGGAGATTTACTAGGATGCTGCCTGGTATGGAAGGAATGTCTTACAAGGAAAGGCTGAGTGCCTTAGAGGTGTTCTAGTTAGAGAGAAGAATGTTGAAAGGTGACTTAATAGGGACATACAAGTAAATCAGAGGGTTAGATAGGGTGGACAGTGAGAGCCTTTTTACAAGTTTGGGGATGGCAAACACGAGAGGACACAATTTTAAAGTGAGGGGAGATAGGTATAAGACAGATGTCAGAGGTACTTTCTTTACTCAGAGAGTAGTAAGGGTATGGAATGCTTTGCCTGCAACGGTAGCAGATTCGCCAAGTTTAAATGCATTTAAGTCGTCATTGAACGTACATGAAATAGTGTAGGTGGGATGGGCTTCAGATTAGTATGACAGATCGGCGCAACATCGACGACCGAAGGGCCTTTACTGCGCTGTAATGTTCTATGTTCTATTATAACCAGTATGGGAGCGGTCTTCAATTTTTCTGTCTGCTTTTCCGATGGGCGCAAGAAATGTCGGTGAAGTCAATGTATGGAAGGTTGGCCAGTGTGATTCTATCAAATCTGAAGCTTGAATGGTTCATTGCGGCCTCTTTGTTTCCCCCTAACAGACAGTGCTTCAGGCCAAAAGCTTTCAAGTACTTTTTAAAAAAAGAACTGTTATAGTCAAGGGCATGGCCAGCTCTCTGGCTGTATAATTCCGACCAGTTAATGCGTTAGTTGGGTTAGATTCACTGTTGAAACTGGAAGCTGTCTCTCACTTTCCTTCTGCCCTTCTGATTTCGTAAGAAGTAAGCTGTTTGTGTCGTTTTTAATCTTTATGCTGAGGGGAGTATTTGCTGTGCCTGTTGCAGGTATTTTCAGAATAACAACATGAAGTGGGGTTTATATAGGAAAAGTAATCCTTTAGTCTCATTTCTTTGTGTTTATTTCCATAATTTCGTAAATAAATTCTGATCGTGTTAAAGTTGGCAGTCGAATCAGCTAATTCATTCCAGGAAAAAAAGGAATACCGTACACTTAGCTAAATCAACTAGCAATATTATTGTCTGGGCTACCTTCCTAAAATGCTCTTAGAGGATGGGCGTGCTCAATAACAGTGGTTCAATTTCATATTTCCAAACTTACAATGACTGGTTTGCCACTGGCAGCACTGTCTCGGTCTCAAATTATTAAATGTCATTTCAATGAGTTAAATTAAAGGGATGAATTTAGATTTGTATGTCCTGCAGATGACACAAAGTATGGGAGAGCATTAAATGATAAAAAAGATGTAAGGAACTTCAAAAGGGAAGAGACCGTTTAAGCCAGAAGCAACTAATAGCTGATGAATGTTTTGTGGGACATGGGAAAGTGTCTCCATTGGCCAAAAATCTAATTCCAAAAGCAGTCTTCATTCAATTGAAGGAAATTGAGCATTCCAAGGTTTCGAAGAATCTGTCCACGGATGGAGAATGAAAATATACAACGGAAGAATGGATTTCTAAATGACAACTGCTATCACATGGCAATGGAGCATAAAACTACGATAGATGCATATCATTGATGATCTGGAGCATTGCGTTCATGGTTAATGGTCTCGTTGAATGAAACATAGGATTACTTTCGAATGACTTATGATTGATATGGTCTGGAATCTTTTCAGTTGAGAACAACAAAAGGTGATGTTTTGAACGGTGATAACATTGTCTCAGGAATGGCAGGGACATCAGGCGGAAACGATGCCTTTCTCCCTTCATTGGTGAGCTGCAATGTTTGTAAGGCATTCGACATGTGGGTAAAGAGAGTGAACGGTACCTGAGAGAAGGAAATAATCGTGTGTGTGGGACATAGAACCAAATGGAAAGGGGAATAAATATGAAGGAATAGTGACAGTGGGATGTTTAGAGAAATGCGTAATAAGGGACGCTCAAATACATAATTGAAATCAAAGGAAGGAAATACAAGTCTGTTATTCAAGAATCTGGTTAATGTGTGTGGGTTAGAGATAAAGACAGATTAAAAGTGATTTTTTTACAGACTAGTCGAATAGCAAAGAATGGCAGAATGAAAAGAAAAGATACAGAAAAGGGCAGGTAGAGCATCAATATGAAAAAGTGACGGCATAGATCCTGAAAGTGAGAAGACATGAAATTTTGTTAAAGAGTAAAAAATGCAACGTACACAAATGGACATGTTAACGATTGTGGGCCAGCCAGGAAAATGAGTTTGCAACATAGGGAGTTTAAGAGAAAGAATAAACGAGACTAAGTTGGTTGGCAGCTCGAAAGACAAATAACAATGCTGGGGAAACAGAAATTGATCATTGACACTCGCCCAGCGTGGCATTCGTTAATATAATCACAGATGGCTGTTCGTGCTGCACGTCATTATAGAGATAATGGGAAATGAACCGGTTGGAAAAGTTCGCTGTTTTTAGTGAAGAATGTAACTGACTTGCTGGATTAAGTAATAAATACTCTGAAAAATGAAGTGATGTGCAGGGTGCTTTTGAATCGGGAGGTTATTGCAGTGAAAGGGAGAATGAACACCTTGTAAACAAAATGTGTAATACTATCTGTCAGTAGTTTTCTTAAAAAAAAAGGGTTGATACCAATAAAGGATACAAAGTTAATAAGGATTCTATCTGGATTTAAATTTTGAGTTACAATTTATTGTCACCTATATGCAAGTACAGAGAACAGGAGAGCGGTGAAAAGTGTGTAATGTCAGCATACACGGTGCCATCTTCACAAAAATTACCAAACAAAGAATACCTTATTTCCGAACATAGCAAAATGAAGAAGTCAGTAAAAACGTTCAGCACTCAAGTCTGTTTACATAAAAGTAGTAAAACAAAACATAAAGTGAAAATAACAAGAACTGCATTCTTTCTTGAGCTATGCTTTTATAGCCTGGAGATGTTCCCGGTATGTAGAAGGGAATAAGAAGTGAGAACATTTCACATATAAGGAGGATATGAGTCTGGAGTTGATCATGGAAGCAAGGTGTTAGAGGTAGCAGGAGGATAGAAACCACAAATATAGTGGACTTCTTCCAATGGAAACTACTTTACGACGGTGGACATTGTCTAATGTCAGCTCCTGATACCGCCTGGCTGTGTCTTCATGTTGACTTTTATGCATGGTTTAATCCACTTCATTATTTTTTATTATTTTCACTCTACTAAGTTGAAAAAGAGACACATGCAGAAAAAAATCCTGAAGACTGATATGTTTCACCTCATATCTCAATCCTCATTCAACTGGCGGACTTCATTAAATCATAAACTCACATGACATGAGTTATTTGTTTCTGCTAAACTGGATACTTGGAAACAGTTTGCTGGCCTTTACACATTAAGCACAGAACAATACATCTTTACGACATCTAGAAATTACGTTAAAGTCCAGACGAGGAAACACTTACACATATAACTAACTCCAAAATAGTGTTTACGTTTATTCAATTTCTTCAACTGTAATATACCAGCGCAAAGGGGCAGCTGAATTATTTCTTGACAAGTGATAACAAGCGAAGAGTATAGCATATGTGTTCATTTAAAATATTGAAGTCGGACCGTGAAACTAAATGGTCATCTTTCCAACTTATAATTATGTAGATAATCATGAGATAATGTCAAAGTCAAATTTCCAATCCGATAGTTCATTTCTCTGTCAAATGAAGGGCAGAAGAGTCACATAATTTCAGAATTTAAAGATCTTCATTAGTCTTTTTTAATATTAAAGTCACAAAAGACCACTCACCATGGTTAATGTGGAAATAAATTCCATCAACCGTCATATGGTAAATTCCATCAATCGCCATATTACAGGGGAGATACAGAAACACCACAGGTTAATAACTTTCGGTAACAGAAATACAGAAACAGAAAAGACTGTATGTTCCATAGCAGGTGACAAAAGTTTTGAAGCTAACTTTAAAACGGTAATTATTAAGGGGCCGTTATTATTGTTTGGATTCCGAGGTTTGACAAGAGCCAGAGAAGGCTGTTGTGGATGGCAGAATCTGTGCAATTCCGTATCTTTTTGTGCCAATAGTATGTGATGTATTTAGAGAATACTGTACCTGTCAGACACGGCTCTGGATAACAACAAGGTTGTGACAGCTGAATAGGGTTCCCAATAACAGGACCGTCGAAAGCATGGAGATAGTTTAAACACATAAGAACGCTTTAACATCGAAGTGGTGCCAGAAATAATTCAATTCACCCCGAAATCATAATTGTCAAGACTTGGACCGTGCCAGAGAAACCACTCGTGTTTTGAGCACGTTAATTGAGAGGGCTGAACAAGCTGTATAGAGATTTAAGTGAGTTGAAAAACTGGCTGGAAACCTGTGTTCTTCAGACTACGATTTCAGTCGAAACTCGCCTCAGACTCATACAGAAATCCCTGTTTGGGAAGACCCCGGAGACAGTTGCAGAAAACAGATGGGATTTCAAGGCACACACGTTCCCTGGCAGGGATACCAGCTGTTCTGTGCAGGCAATTAACCGTGGCATGTGAAGGATTGCATTCTGCGAATGAAAATCTTAATAATTCAGATCATTTCTAATGCCATTTGGCGGAAGAAAGTTTCCAGTATCTACAGTTCCTTGTGTGTGGAAGAAACGAAATCTTCTGACTTTTCAGGATGTAAACAGTTGGGTATCCAGCGATTGGAATTAGAGAAGATGCTGTGAAACTTCTTTTTTTAAAATTATTTTGCGCTCGGGAAAGCTGAAACTGTTTTTCTATCTGTTTTCTTCAACATGTCGAGGTCAGCTCTGACACGGATTTCATTGTAATTTTGTACTTCCAGCTTTACAGCTAATTCTTATTTGCAGTTCAAACATCATATCTTGATCTTGATTCACTTCAATGTAGCAAATGGTCTCCTTGTTTGAAACTTCCCCGGTCCCCTTTTGACTGATAACTCTTTCCCGTTGCTCAGAACTCTCTAACCATTTCTTTCTCTCAAAATCATTTTGTCTGGTCTCACTAGAAAGCGAATTTAATATTTCAATAGGCGGGCATGATAGCGTCATGTAAGATGTATCGAGAAGATATATGAACGGTCAGGGAGCCGAGGATTACAGATCTTGAGAAAAATGTGTCATATGTTTAGATACAAGATCTGGATCGGTACAGGCTTGGAAGGGCGAAAGGTCTGTTCCTGTTCTTTAATTCCCGTTCCTATTTGAATTTTGAGTCAGGCAACTTAACTTCAGATTGCTTCGCTGATGACAGCCCTGATCAAAAGTGTTCGGATTCGAAAGTTGAACTCTGCTTTCTTTCCAAAGTTTCGTTTGCAATTTCTGGCTCTTTCTGAAATAAAAATTGTGTATGGGATCCGTCAAAATAAAGATTAATAAGCGTGGCCGATGCCAGTCAGAAGGCTACAATTATATTCATTATCATTCCAATAACTTGTTATCTTATTTATCACTGAGGACTCCACTGAATCCTGTGTTGCAATTAATACACTCCATTAATTTTTCACCATGAGATTTCAGAAGATGTTAATTGCTACGACCTTTTAAAAGATTTTTGAGATTAACTTAAACAAAAACTGACTATAGTTCTGTGACAAGGTTAACTAATTGGGGACAGCTACTCTTTCACTCAATCCTAAGATATCAAACACAAACAGTCGATCTGCTTTGAAGCTGCAATTTCCGATCACTGCAGATTTTTTTATCATGTTCAGTCACGGTATTAAGACGTCACTGATTACGACAGCATTTATCGCCTGTACCTGATTGCCCAGAGGGAAGTTAATACTAAACCACATTGCTGTGGGCCTGGAGACACATGCAGGTCAGACCAGGTATGGGTCCTAACCTCTTTGGCATCAATGAATCAGATACGTTTTTCCCACAATCGACTCACGGTCATCATTACACTCTTAATTACAGATTTTTGTTGAATTCAAGTTCGAGCTACTCTCGTGGTGGAATTGGAATCCGGTTCCCCAGAACTTGCTTTGGGTCTTTCAATGACCAGTTCAGCAGTAATATCACTAAGTCATCGCCTCCTCTTTGCATGCTGTAAGTTGGTTTTAAGCAGAAGTTTATTTCTCGGATAAACCTTCCCGCCTCTTCGCCGAACAAAGTCACTTTACTGAATAAGACAATGTCTCTTCAAGTTCCATTGATGACGGTGAAATTCAATCAGATTCACAGTTCTGGAAAGTAATTAAATGAACGTTATTTGGATTATAATTGTGCAACAGTACATTTATGTTCTTATTTATTTTCGTCATCTTTCCGTTCATGTGTTAGATTAGATTAGATTAGATTCCCTACAGTGAGTAAGCAGGCCCTTCTGCAAGACAAGTCCGCATCGACCCTCCAAAGAGCAAACCAGACAGACCCATGCCCCTGCATTCACCTTGGCCAATGTACCGAACACTACTGGCAATTAAGAAATGGCCAATCCACCTAACCTACACATCTTTGGAATGTTGGAGGAAACCCAGGCAGACACGAGGAGGTTTAAACTCCACACAAACAGGTGCACAAGGGAGGAATTGAACCCGGGTCCCTGGCGCTGTGAGGCAGCAGTGCTAACCACTGAAATTTGGTCCAAGGATGTACACGAGAAACTTACAGCCATTGAACTTTGTTCGCTGATCTCTAAAGCTCTGTAATTACAGATCTGTAAAGCTCTGTAATTACAGATCTGTAAATCTGTAATTTCTCAAGAGGCACAATGACGGCGACTTATGACTTCTCTCTATCCTTTCCCACGCTATGGTTCACTTTGCGATATTATCTGTTTACATCATTTGCTCTTTATTTGGTCCCAGTTGAGAGAAGAAAAACTTTTTATAAATTGACTATGGTATCTCCTAAAATGAATACCATTACGTGCCTTGATGTCGGTTTATAGGTTTGCATTTGAGATGCATAATTCTCTAATACATTCAGATTATTGTAGAACGGCACTTTCCAGTCGAAGTGTCCCATTATAATAACTGGACACTGTGGTTAATGTTAAGTTATCTCTTTATCCTGTCAATGGTATTCTTTATCAAAACGCTTCTATTTTAAAAGTTTCCTGATGATAGAAATATGATTAATTTCTTCTCACTGAGGCCCTTTTATGACTCCCACGTGATCGTTCAATATCTTATCCAATAACTCTACATGGAGACACAAGCCTGACCGTGAAAGTCTGCCACATGTAGTTACTAATGCCCTCTTTATGTCAGATAGAAAGTCAAGTGCTGACATTTGAAATCCACATTAAACATTGACCAGTCGAACAGTCAGAGACAGAAGGTTTCGTAAAATGCTGAAGGTTCTGAAGGGATACCTTTGTTGATGGAAATATAGAGGACTGCACGGCATCAACCTTAAATATGACAAATATAAGGCGTAAACGAGTTTTTTTTCCTCAGTTGCTCAATATATTTGCTGTATGACTTGTTTCCCCACGTTAACCCTGGAGATTGGCTTTGTCGACTAAAAGATTACACATTTCTTTCCCTGCAAAAACTGGAAAATAGTCGAGGACTAAAAGTTCAAACCAGAGCCAGAAAACGTTCAACACTTTGCATGTTTTACACGAGATCGGAGATTGATGGGAACTAAAACAAAGAACTGCCTGCGAAGTAATATAAGTCAGGACAGATGAAGTCTGGATTATTCCTTTGCTCTGGGCACAATTCTCTTTGGACATCAATTTTGAGTAACACTGTCAAATAAGATCTTTTGCCCTCTGAGCTTTTTTTTTCCCGGGGACACACATGGAAAACTAAGAACCACACACTCCTGTTTATTTTAATACAATGTTTTGCAATGTAAAAGTGCTTCAAAATACTTACAACGTGACTGCATTTGTATTTCTCAATTCCCCTGCAGAGATTTGTTTCTCAGCAGTCACGAAACAGCGAACAACGACATCTTGTTTACATTTATGTTATATCTCAGAGGAGGTAACATGGACACTGCTTGCAGAATGGAAACATCTGATTGTTCGCAACATTTCAAACTTGAAGAATCTCACATTGTCCATACATAACGCCCTCAACTGAACAGAAAGTACATTAGCATTCAATAAGTTCTACTGCGTGGTTGCCAATTTCACTGGAGGACACAGTGGGTGTCTGAAATAAGATTTGTGTGCAATGTGCATGATAAGATATTCGATAGAGTATTTCCTGGACTCAAGAATTATCCTCCTTCTTGACTGTTAAATTAACTAATTTTGCTGTTTTTTTCATTCCATTTAATGAGGTAAATGATTGAATTAAGCAATCTTAATTTTAAATACTAACCATGGATGGACAGTTTCATAAAATATATGCAGCATTTGGATTAATTTTACGGTATTCTGCAGACCGATGCAAAACAAACACACCCAGCACGAACATTAAAAAAATCCCTGACAACTATAAGGACAATTTGATCAGACAGCACTTTAATCTGTTTTGTTGCCATAGTCTTGCCAGACCATGAGAGGTGCTTTTTCATTGAAGCAGGAAGCCACTGGTCGTGATTTAACCTGAACGCTACCACACTTCAGGCAAGTGCAGAGTTTGAGAAAAAGAGCAGTTCATAATAACCTCAACCCATGATGGGAATTGAACCATCGTTGTAAACCAACAATCCAGTCAACTAAGCCAAACGTATTCCTCGGCATTGTAGTTAATATTTAGATTAAATGATTGTGATATTTCAATTGAATTGAACACGGGTTCCCTCATTTTGTTTCATTAAAAATAATTTCGACACATTTGAATAGATTTTGGTGTCCAAAACTTCCCAACAGATTTTAAAAGTTGCAGGTTAGTGTTCTAGATCACTCAATAATATGTAGGTGAGACGATCTGTTTAATTTTGGTTACTCGTGGTTAATTAAATTAGAAGTGAGTGTAATGGTTCTTCGAAGTGTTAAAGAGATTCTGAGAAATGAAGATGATTGCCAAGAAAGTTTGGACGGAAAGAAGAAGGTCATGCTTTTAGAATTGGAGAAGCAGTTAGATTTGGATTTAACCAAGTAGAAAGCAAAGCTGAAATTGTAAGGGAGTTTCTCAAACACTTCGGTGTGTCAGAGAAAAGACACGTGAAGTGGAGGTACAAAAACTTAAATTATAAATGAGGAAAATGTCGTTAAAATAAACAAAGGGAGAGAGAAAAGGGAGAGAGAAGAGAAAGAAAGAGGAAAAAGAGAGAAAATGTTATTTCGCTGTGGAAAGGTAGAGTGAAGAAATGGAGAGGGAAAGAGAGAGAGGAAAATAAAGATAAAGAAGCTTCTTAAATGAGTAAAATATATAGAATTTGAACATGAGAAGTTGAGACTTAGTCAGCAAAGTCAAGTTAATAGGATGGCGATTAAGAGAGAATGTAGTTTTATGAACGACACGAGGTTTATATGCCTGCTAATTTAAACCAGCAGCACAAAAAAAGATTTATCCCGTGCCACAATCTGTGACAACTGGAAACACGAAGATCTATCCCAATGGTCACGACTTAAGTAAAAATTTACAACTGAATTTTGTAAAGTCTAAAAGAGAATAATTAATTCATAAGTATTTACAACTCCGTCTTCTGAACTATCTTTTACTTTTACTTTTACAATATTGGTTCGATTAAACCCCCAATTAAGATTTTCCAAAAAAAAATCAAATTTCAAAACCAGCCATTTCAACAGTTCACTTTGTATGTTCATCTGTCTACTTTTCTTCTTCAGGTTTCTGGATAATCGGATGTTGACAGATAAAGGTACCTTAAAGAGAACTGTTTTGCGGGCAGCCAGCATATGTTGGTGACTTGGCAGTTCTCCTCCAACTGTTCAATTTGTTTAATATATTTGCTCCAAAGCATCGAATCGTTTCACTGGTGTTTCATCTTATCAAAATACCAAATTCAAACTTGATCGGAGTTTGGTATTTTGCGGCATAATGTAAACTGATTGGCCGAATTTGATTAATTAAAAAAATCTCATCGCAACCCAGGCACTGCGATCTGCTGGACAAATGTTACTTGGTAAAGTTTGCAGTACCCTTGCGCTTCTCGAAGACCCTTCTTGATTTCAACTCTCTGAAATATAGAGTGCCGTTCCACCTTCATAACACATGAGATGACACTTTTGAGATGATCCCCATATAAACCTTATTCTTTCAATGGAGTAAAGAGAGGTCATGTTTACTTGACCCTTTATCGAAAGCAAAGTTCCATCTGTTCAGTTTGGTCAGAAGTCTTTATGCCACATCCCATCCATTTTGCAACTCCTTTTAATATTGCGATTCAAATTGGACATAAGGTTTCATGCATGGACTGACACAGTTCTTCAAGGACTGTTACAGACAATAAATGCTTTCTGAGGTAAGTCACTGTACCCCAAATGTTAACTCAGCTTTCTCGGTACAGATGTTGCCAGATCTACTGACCTTTACCAGCAATTTCTCTTTTCGAGTTCATTCAAAGAGTCTAATTCCCTTTGACAAATTTCGGGTATCCAATTACTGGAAAATTGCCTCTTGCACTGACATTTTGATATTTCATTGAAAAGGTTTTATTTACACCTGTACTCCCGAATATCGCCGAAGATAAATTATTTCAGTTCAGCAACTTAACTATGTTTATGCTACATCGTATGTTATACGCTAAAATTAAACGCAGGCCAATGATTTTACAGATTCACTCATTATGTTCCATAATTTCTCCTAGATGGCTAATTTCCCATGAAACAATGGCAAGTGTCTTTCATTTCCAAAACGTGCAAATTTGTTTTAAGCATCAAAGATAGATTGTAAAACCTCTCTCGCTCTCTTCTCCATTTCTTCGGTCATCAACTTGTTAGCACAGAATGAAAATGGCGAAAATTATTGCAATGTTCCTTGGGGCTTTGTACTTATCACAGTGTTCAAGCAAGTACATTTCCGCTTAATATCAATTCCCTGCTTCTGCCCGTAAGTAATCTCGTCCATGCTAATAAGCTAACCGATACCCTTTTATTGATTACCTTAATTTCCTCACGTGTTTAGTCTCTGTTAGTTTTTTTTTTATCTATCTGATGTGGAAATTGTGCCTTTCCTTTTGAACAGAGACAAACGTTTTCCTTTCTTTCCTTCTTTTTGTCGCTTCGTAACACCATTACCTCGGTTTTGTGCAGTGAAGTGCATGTCTTATGGACTTAATATAATTCTATGACGAGTCGATAAAGTTGATTGATGAGATAAGGGCAGCAGATGTCACATACATGAACTTCAGTAAGGCGTTTGAGAAGGTTCCCCATGGTAGGCTGATGGAGAAAGTGAATTCGAATGGTTTTCATGGTGTGTAAACGAGATGGATAGAGAATTAGTTGTACAGCAGCAGACAGGGAGTAGTAGTGAAAGTGATTTTCTGAAAATGGAATACTGAGAAAACTGGCATCCCACAGGGATCCGTGTTGGGTTGAGGGGACCAAACTGAGGTCTACAAAATCAGGAGAGGTATAGACAGGGTGGATAACCATCAGGTCTTTTTTCCGAGAATGGGGAACTCAGTTACTAGGGGTCATGAGTTCAAGGTGACTGGGGAAATATTTAAGGGATACTGTGTGGAAAACAATTGCACAGAGGGTAGTGGGTGCTTCGTACACATTGCCAGTAGAGATGATAGAGGCGGGCATGATAGTTGTCATTATGGTGAATGGAGACAGATACATGAATGAGCAGGGAACAGAATCATACAGATGCTTGGAAAATATGTTTTGATAGAGCATCTCGATTGTGAAAGGCTTGATGGGGCGAAGGACCTCTTCCTATGCTGTAATTTTATTTGCTCTTTGTTCTTTGTATTACGATTGTTAGTGACTCTTCCTTTTGCTCATCACATTTTACTTGAACAAATTCCCTTGAATGATGAAAGCTCTCTATCTTTACACTATAACGACAAAATGTCCAAATAAAAGAAACACTCTTTCCTTGCCTATATTTTTCTGTTTATATTTCGTGTTATAAGATTCGACTTATCAATCTGAGAACATCGCTTCATAATGTCTTACTGTCCCCATGTCTCTGGCACAACTGAAGATGGGTCTTCCTGCAGATAATTTTGAATTTCAATTACAGTCTTTCATTGTTGAGGGTGTTAAATTGTTTGTTTTCTCCGATGTATTGCAAAGGCCTGCTTTCCCAAATAAACTTCCCTGTTTCTATCTTTATAATAAAACTTTGATCTTTTCTATACTTACTGTTGATGATTGAAGATTAACTTTACAAGTTAACGTGGAACTAATCTCTGTTACGGACAATGTTTTCATTCGAATGATATTTCTAATTAATCTGCCTGAACGTGCCACGCTGAAGCAAAGGACGTTTTCAACCCAATCAATGCAAACAGTGCTTGCACACGCACAGTTCCCTAACTCTCTGCAAGTTCATCTTTTTGAGCAGTTTTTTTTTTCAATTTGACTGTCTCAGTCTATATGCATATTAAAGTGCATTGAAATGAGTACCTTGGGTGGATGCTATTATTCAATAACGCATTGTTCTTTGCTCATTGCTCTGCCATTTGGTAGGTCTCAAAATTAGTGTCAGCTGCTAAACATGAAATAGTACAATCGCAGTATGATTCCAAATGGCTTTTGATATTTTTTTTAAAAGGCAGTAAATATGTCTCCAGTACAAATAATTGGTGCGTTAGATTACAAACGTGAAAAATTGCGGGTTGGCCTGAAGGACTGTTAGATTCTACAAATTGCTCAGCAAGTCTGCCAGAATCTGTGGAGAGAAAGCACGATGAGAGTTTCGAGTCAAGTGATCCTTCTTCCGAACATGAATGTCGATGTAAGACTTAATTAGCGACAAACCAGAATGTATATGTGCAGACTTAGACCAAATGGCTCATCTGGTATGTTCCACCATTCGATAAACTCCATTCTCTTGCCTTTTCCTGCATATATTGCTCCACTAACCCATCCTCTGTTAGGTGCCACGGCTTCCCAGTCCTCCTGGGGAAAGGATTTCCACATATTCCTCTTCATCTCAGTTCTCAAGGTTCGTCCCTTCACTGTGAGTCTGTGTCCTTGAATCGTATCCCCTTCTACTTGTGACAGTTCTTTACCCACTGTTCTTGCGCTTCCAAGTCCTTCTGCAGCCTCATCACCTCCTCAATACTACCTGCCCCTTCACCTATCTCTATGTAATTTGAAAACGCTGCAGCAATGCACTTATTTCCATTCTCTAGATTGTTGATATAGAACGTGAGTAGCTGTGGTACAAATACTCACCCCTGTGACTCTCCACAAGCCACAAGCTGCAACGCTGAAGAAAGAAAACTGCCATATTCTCTGCTTTCTTCCAGTTCTCACTCTATGGATGTGCGCAGTCCTTAATCATTGGGAATTACCTGATTTAGCAGTCTCACATACAATACTTTGTCCAAGGCCTTCTGGAAATCCAAGTTGATCACATTTTGATGCTTCCGTGATCTTCATAAGTTATTTTGTTATTTTTTTCTGAAGAGAGGTTGAAAGGCAGAGGTGATAGCTAAGAAAGTAAACTGATTGCGAGGCCTTGGGTTTTTTTATTGACGTTGGAAGAATGGAAACACTCTTCGTGTGATAAGCTCTCTCAGACCTGGCTTCCTAGTTGTTCTTTTCATAGTTCATAGTTTTAGCTTTAACTAGAATTCAGTGTGCATCAGCTGAGATTCCCTAAACTTGTCTAGATGTGTTTTTCTTTTGGATTACAGAACTCCATGTGAGAATCAGTGTCTCTTCCCGTCTCCCACTGACTACCCCCACCCCCTCTCACTAACTAACTCTCTGTCTCGCTCGCTTCTTCATTTTACCTAACTCTCCAACTCTTTCTCTCTCTCTCCCGCTCCCATTCTCTCTTGTTGTCTAACACACTCCGTACTCTCTCTATCTTCTCCCACTCTCTCTATTTACCCATTCCCAGTCTCTGTCTCTCTCCCACAGTCTCACCCTCACGCCCTCCCACATCCCTTTATATCACATCTCACGATCTCTCTCTTTGACCCCACTCCCTCTCTTTCTCTTTACCCCACTCTGTCACTTCCCCTCCCGCTCTTTGTCTTACTCGCTCTCACTCTCTCTCTTCTCGCCTCTGATTCTCTCTCTCTCTACCCCTTCCCCCTGACCTCGCCTCCCATAATGTCTATTTCCTTCTTCCCACTGCCATTCACACACACTCTGTATTCTCTCCCTCCCTCTCTCTCTACTCCGATCCCACTACCTCTCTTTGCTTTTGCATCCCAGTCTCTCTCTGTCTACCCTCGTGCTCTCTTTTCTCCCTTCCTAATTCCGTTCTCCCTCTCCCTCTCCCGCTTTCTCTCTCCTCCCCTCGCATTCCATCTTTTTACTTTCCCCTTCCAACTGTCTCACTGTCTACTCCATCATTCTCCCTAAATCTCGCACCTCCGTTCCTCTCTGTCAACCCTTCCCACTCTGTCATTTCATCCCACACACTCTCTCTTCCTGTCTTCCCCCACTCATACACACTCTCTCTATCCCCTACCTCCATCTCTCTACTCCCATCCAACTATCTCTCTTCCTTTACCTCGAAGTCACTCTCCATCAACTCTGCACATACCCTCCCTCTCAGCCCCCATTCCTCTCCCTCTCTCTTGCCCCTCCCACTAATTATCTCACTTTCCCTCTCTCTACCGCACTTGGTCTCGCTTTCTACTCCTCCCACTGTCTCTCTACTCCATCCCACTCTATCTGCCCAACCTCTCTCTCACGCCATGCTCTCCTACACTCTGACTTTCCATACTCATCTCTTTCTCTCTCCAGCCCCTCCCTCCCTATCTCTCTACTTCTCTCCCTCTAACTCTCTTTCTCCGTTCCCACTCTCGTTCTCTACCAACTACAACTGTCTCTCCCGGATTGTCTCTTCTCCTTGCTACTTTTTCTGTCTCCATAACCTCCCTCTGCATCTCTCTCTTCCCACCTCCCTCTCTCTTCCCATCACACTCTCTCTCCATCTTTCTCTCTCTACCTCCTCACATCAACTCTCACTCACACATTCCCACCCTCGCTCTCTATCACCTCCCACTCTCTCTGTCAAACACCTCCCACTCACTGTCTCCAGCAACCCGATCTGTACCTACCACACACTCTCTCTTTAGCCCAATCCCAAACATTCCATCTTCCCCTTGGAGTCTCTCTCTCAGCTACACTCCCTCCCACTCTCTCTCTCTCTATTTCTCTCTACCACGAACTCTATCTCTACCGCTCGCCCACACTCTCTCCAGAACCCTCCCAATCTCTCAAACCCCTCGCAATCTCTCTCTGTCTACCCGTACCGGTTCTTTCGGTCTAAACCCGTTCCATTCTCTCTCAATACACCCCTACCACTCGCGCTCCAAACTCCTCCCTCTCTCTTGCTACCCCATTCCGTCTCTCTCGCCCACGCCGACAATCACTCTAACCCGTTCCACTTTCTACCTTTGCCACAATCCCTCCCACTCTGCCTATATCTCTCTACCCCTAACTGTCTCTCTAAGCGTCTCCCAATCTCTCTCTCTAACCAACTCTAAAGGCACCACACGTTTTGGCTCTCACCCCTCCCTCTCTCTCTCTGTCTCTCTCTCTCTGTCTTCAGTCCCCATTCCACTGTCTGCACATTCCCTCTCTCTCTCTCACCCTTCCACTCTCTCTGTCACACTCCCACTGTCTCTCGAAATACTTCCCATTCCCTTTCGACCCCATAGTTTATCTCTACTACACTCCATATCTCTCAATATCTCGCTCTCTAACCCCTCTCTCTCTCGAGCCTCACCCTCCATCTCGCTCTACCCCCTCCCACTATCATTCGCTCTCTTCCTTCCCACTCTCTCTCTTTCTTCACTGTCTCTCTTTCTCTGTGTCCCACTCCCTCTCTCTCTTCTCTTCCCTGGAAACGATCTCTCTCTCTATCCCACTCCTGCTCTCACTTTCTCTCTCCACCTTCTCTCTTCCGATCCCACTCTCTATCTGTTTATCGAGCTCACACGCTGTCTCTTCTCGCCTACAACATTGTGTGGAAGAAACCGTCTCGCTCTCTCTCTCTCTCCCTTCCATCTCTCTCTTTGACTAGCTCCCACACTCAGTCTCTCTTCACATCGAATCTTATCTCTCTCTCATATCCCACCCTCCCTCTCTCTCTCTACTCCGTCCTCTCCCACCTCTGCTTCTAACACCTCCAAAACTCCCTCCACTCCGCTTTCTCTCTTCCCCACACGCAGTCTCTGTCTTTACTCCGTCCCATTCTCTCTACCCTCATGCTGCTCTCTCTACCACCTCCTTTCTCTTCCACATCGTCCTCTCGTAGTTTCCTCCCTTCCCCTCCCACTCATCCCTCTCTCTTCCTCCTCCATTCCCTCTATGTCACACACCCTCTGTCTCTACCCCTTTCCCGTTCTCTATCTACCCACGTCAGACTACCTTTCTTTTTCTGTCCCACTCTCTCTCCCAACTCCATCACTCTTTCATTCTGTCTTCTCCCTCCCACTATCTTTCTCTCTCTTCCCCTCCCACTCTCTCCCTCTTTTTATTCACCATACCTCTTTCTCTGTACCACACTCCCTCTCTCTCTTTCTCTCCCCCACAAACGATCTCCCTCTCTCTCTCTATCCCACTCCTGCTCTCTCTCTTTCTCTCTCCACCCTCTCTCTCTTCCGATCTCACTCTCTATCTGTCGATCGAGCTCACACGCTGTCTCTTCTCCCCTGTCCTTCCCTCTGCATCTCTCTTTCTACACACCTCCCTCTCTCTACCCCGCCCACTCTCTCTCTTGCTCTCTTCCCACTCCCATTTTCTCCCCTCCCTCTCTCTCTACCGCTTTCCTCTCTCTCTCTGTCATTCCCTCCTTCTCCCTCTCTCTGACGCCTCCCACTCTCTCTCAGACCTATCCCACTCACTGTCTCCACACTCCCCTCTACCCCACTCTCTACCTCTACCCCCTCGAGCAGTCTCTCCCCTTCCCTCTCTATCTACACCAATCTCCCTCTCTACACCAGTCCCACTGCCTCAACTCCATTGCACCCTCTCTCTCTGCCGCAATGGCGCCCACTCTCTCTCTCTACCCCCGAACTCCCTCTCTACCTCTCTTCCTCACTCGCTCTACCGCTCTCCTAATCTCTGGCGACAATGCTCCAACACACTCTACCGTTCTCCCAATCCCTCTCTCTGCACACACCCACACTCTCTCCCTTGCATTCTCTCTCTGTCCACCCCCTCCCACACTCTCTCTAAACCCCTCCCGACTCTCTCTCTCTCTACCACCTGCTAGAGTCTCTTTCAAAACTATCTCACTCACTCTCTCCATCCTTCTCCTCTCTATCCCACTCCCTCTGTCTGTCTCTCGCTACCCCCTTGCGTCGTCTTTCCCCTACCCAAAACTATCAAACCCATTCTCCCTCTCTACCACAATCCCACTCTTTCTCCCCTACACTCTTAATTACCCTCTCAACCTCTCTGCCACACTCGCTCCCACTCTTTCTCTCTTTCTCTCTTTCTACTGCCGAACTCTCTTTGCACCACTCTCCCACTCTCTCTACAACCCTCCCTCTGTCTTTCTCTATCACCCTCGCATTTTCTCTCTATCTGCTCTCTCACACACTTTCTGTAAACCCCTCCCAGTCTCACTCTCCCTACCCCCCTCCCACTCACTCTCTCCACCCTTCTCCTGACTACCTACCCCACTCTCTCACTACCGCACTCCCACTTTCTCTCTATCACCTACCAATCTCTCTCTCTCTCTCTCTGCCACATTCCCTCCCAATCTGTCTCTCTCGCCTCTGACCCTGAATTCTGTCTACCTCTCTCCCAATCTCTGTTCCTCGCCCTCTCCCACTCCCTCACTCTATCCTTCTCCACTCTAAGACCTCCCACTGTTTCTATGTCTACATCCTTCGACTGTCTCTCTGTACATCTTTCCCACTCCTTCTCTGTCTACACCCTCCCACTCTCCCTCTCTTACGGTCCCACTCTTTTCATCACCTTCCAATTCTCTCTCTTAACCACACTCATTCTCTTTCTACCCTCTACCACTATCTCTCTTCACTCCACACTCTCTTTCTCTTTTCCACTCCCACTCACTCCCTCACAATCCACCCACTCTCTCTCTAGCGAACTCCCTCTCTCTTTCTCTGTTCTCCTTCCCACTCCCTCTCTCTACTCTCTCCTTCTGTCTCTACCCCTTCTCATTCTTTCCCTGCCTCTCTCTTTCTTACTCCTCCCAATCTCATCTACCCCTGCCTCTCTCTCACTACCCCTCCCACTTTTTCTCTCCTCCCACTGACGCTATCCCTCTAACTATCTCTGTCTGCAATCTCTTTCTCTCTATATGTATGTATATAGTTCTACCCCATTCCCTCCCTCGCTCTCTACCCCATTTCCTCTCTCTGTTCTCCCTCCCATCTTTGTACCACTTCCCTCTCTATCCTTCTCTCATGCGACCCCCTTTCTACCCCCTCCAACTCTCTGCATTCCACTCTAACCTCACTATCCCACTTCAGCTCTCTGTCTCTTTCTCTCTTCTCCCACTCTCTCTCTTCCCCTTACACTCTCCCTTTCCACTGTGTTTGCACTCACTCTCTCTACCCCACACTGTCTCTCTCTCTCTCCGCTCCCCATTTGTCTCTTCTCCTATCACTCAGTCAATTTCTCTCTCTACTCCGTCCCACTCTCTCCACCCTCCTTCTGCTCTTTCTCCCACATTCCCTTTCTCTTCCCCCTCCTCATATCTCTGTTTACCCCACTCTCCTTCACCCCCTCACACCCCTCTCACTACACCCCTCCCACTCTGTCTCGCACACCCTCTGTCTCCACCCCACTCCCTTTATCTATCTACCCCCTCCAACATTCTTTCTGTTCCCCTCTCACTCTCTCTGCCCACACCATCACTCTTTCATTCTCTCTTCTCCCTCCACTCTGCCTGTCGCTAATCCTTCCCTCTGCATCTCTCTCTACCCACCTACCTCTCTCTCCATCTGCCTACTCTCTCTCTCTTTCTCTCTTTCACCTCCCACTCTCTATTCCCTCCCTCACTCACCTCGTCCCACTCTTGGTCTGCCCCTCTACTATCTGCCAACCGCTCTCTCACGATAGCCCCTCCTACTCTCTCTTTCTATCATCATCCTTCTCTCTCTCCAGCCTGCCCTCTCTCTCTACTCCCCCCACTATCTCTCTTCCTCCGCTCCCACTGTCGCTGTCTACCAACTCCAACTGTTTTTCCCTCGATGTCTTTCACCCTCTCACTTTTTCTGTCCCCATTCTCTCTCTGCATCTTTTTCTACCAACTCCCTCTCTCTTGCCCTCCCGCTTTCTCCATCCCTCTATATCTCCTCCCATTAACTCTCTCTCATTCCCTTCCTCTCTCTCTACCAACTCCCACTCTCTCCGTCAACACCTCCCACTTACTGTGTCCAGCAACCCACTCTCTCGCTCACCCACTCTCTCTCTACCCCAATCCCACACTTTCTCTCTTCCCCTTGGAGTCTCTCTCTCTCTGCCACACTCGCTCCCACTCTGTCTCTCTCTCGACCCCGACCTCTATCTCTACCTTTCTCCCACTCTCCCTCTCACGCCCTCTCAATCTCTCTACCCCCTGGCAATCTCTTGCTGTCTACCCGCTCCTATTCTCTCCCTCAAAACCCCTTCCACTCTCTCTCTACACCCCTCCAACTCGCTCTCTCCAAACGACTCACTCTCGCTTGCTACCTCATTCCGTCTCTCTACCACACACCTACACTCTCTCTACCCCGTTCCTCTCTCCACCTTTTCCACACTCTCTCCCACTCTGCCTCTATCTCTCTACCCCGAACTGTATCTTGAAGCGTCTCCCAATCTCTCTCTCCTCATCTCTAAAGCTTCCACTCTGCTTTGCTCTCACCCCTCCCAGTGTTTGTTTCTCTCTCTCTCTCCACCCCTCCCACTCCTCTGTCCGCACATTTACTCTTCTTTCTCTCACCCTCCCACTCTCTCTGTCACACTCTCACTGTCTCTCTAAAGCCTTCCCATTCCCTTTCGACCCCATAGTCTATCCCTACTACACTCCATATCTCTCTATTTCTCACTCTCTCTAATCCCGCTCTCTCTTTCCGTCGAACCCACCCTCCCTCGCTCTCTACCGCCTCACAGTGTCCTTCTCCCTCTCCCATTACCACTCTTTCCCTGTCTTTCTTTACCATCCTTCTTTCTCTGTACCACACTCCTTCTCTCCCCCACAAACGATCTCTCTCTCTACCCCACTCCTGCTTTCTCTCTTTCTCTCTCCACCCCTCTCTCTTCCGATCCCACTCTCTATCTGGCTACCGAGCTCACACCCTGTCTCTTCTGCCCGACAACACAGTCGTGGAAACCGCCTCTCTATCTCTCTTTCTTCCCTTCCATTTCTCTCCTTGACTGCTTCCCCCAATCAGTCTCTCTCTACATCGAATCTTATCTCTCTCTCTTATCCTTCCCTCCCTCTGTCTCTCTACCCTCTCCCACCCGCTTCTTCTAACCCCTCCCACGCTCTCTCTCTCTCCGCTCCCCTTTCTCTTTTGCCCACACGCAGTCTCTCTCTCTCTACTCCGTCCCATTCTCTCTACTCTCCTGCTGCTCTCTCTCCCACCTCCCCTTTCTCTATCGCTCCCCCTCTCTCAGTTTAACCCACTCCCCCATCCCTCTCTCTCTAATCCCTTCCGTCTGTCTCACACGCCATTTGTCTTCACCCCTTTCCCTTTGTCTATCTACCCCCTCTGACTATCTTTCTGTTTCCGTCCCACTGTCTACCGACCCCATCTCACTTTCATTCTTTCTTCTCCCTCCCACTCTGTCTCGAATACTTCCCACTGCACATTTCGTTCTCCCCCTCCTTGTCATTCTACCGTATCCACTGGCTCTCTTTCTCTCTTCTCCTTCCCATTCTCCCTTCCCTCTCTCTACCACCTACCTCTATCTCTCTCTGTTATTCCCTCCTTCTCTCTCTCTGACGCCTCCCACTCTCTCTCAAACATCCCACTCACTGTCTCCATACACCCCCTCTCTACCGCACTCTCTATCTAACCCCTCACGTATTCACTCCACTTCCCTCTCTATGTGCACAACTTTCCATCTCTGTACTAATCCCACTTTCTCTAGTCCCTTGCAGTCTCACTTTCTGCCACACTCCCTACCACACTGCCTCTGTCTCTCTACCCCGACCTCCATCTCTACCTCACTATTCCACATACTCTCTACCACTCTCCTAATCTCTGTCTACACCGCTCACACACTCTCTATCGTTCTTCCAATCTCTCTCTCTACACACACACACAAGCACTCTCCCTTGCATTATGTCTCTGTCCAACCCCTCCCACTCTCTCTCTAAACCCCTTCCGACTCTCTCTCTATCACCTGCCATTTTCTCTCTTAAAACTACCTCACTCACTCTCTCCACCATTCCTCTCTGTCTCTATC